>NC_140505.1:183912391-184598224 GCF_964339955.1 Pipistrellus hanaki
TACCCATCCGTAAAGTGGGGCACAGAATTCCTGACTCACAGGTTGCCTCTCGGTGAGCTAACAGAGACACGGGTCTGACACATAGGAGACAGTCCCCTGCCCACCCCCGGACCAGAGGACGGAGTGAGTGTGTGGCAGGTTGTAACCATTTTCATTAAGACCGCTTTCTTAGCTGTCTCTCTGGGGCTCCCACGAAGTAGTCAATACCCCCACGTAGCCAATATTTGCCCTGGAATTATACCCATTTTATAGACAAGAAACTGAGGCTCAGAGAGGCTCAGTGCCTTGCCCACGGTCACAAAATGGCCGGGAAGCCCATGAATGGCCTGGATTTGGGTGCTGAGCCTCTGCCCTCCCAGCAAACGCTTCCTTCGCCGGCCGCTCCGAGGCCCCTCTGACAAGAGTGACATGCACGCTTGTCTGCCCAGATCACCTTGGAGAGTGAAAGGAAGTGCTATTAATATTTCGCTGGGGCTGTCGGCATCATCTGGAACTGCAGGAAGTACGGACATCCTGCCGCAGCGAGCGGCTTGGGGCAAGTCACTGGATTCCTCTGCGAAAGGGACCTGGCGGCAGGCAGCGCAGCCCCGGCGGGGCTTTTATGAGGATTACGTGTGGTGATGCACAGAGCGGCTGTAGGGCCAGGTATGCACTGATGCTAACATATGCCGACATTACTACTGTCCCTGCTTCTGTCCCCATCCTCCCAGTCCATTCCGTGCTCACGCAATGACTTTCAAACGCACCCCTGCCCTGGCCAATGTTGCTCAGTGGGTAGAGCATCAGCCCGCAGACCGAAAGGTCCCAGGTTCAATTGTGGTCAAGGGTAAGTGCAACCAAGGCACGTGCCTCAGTGGCAGGCTCCTCCCCAGCCTGGGACCTGGTCAGGGTGAGTGCAGGAGGCAACCAATCGATGTGTTTCTCTCACATGGATATTTCTCTCTGTCCTTCCTTCTCTCTTCCACTCTAAAAAACAATGGGAACGTATCCTCGGGTGATGATTTAAAAAAAAAAAAAAAAAACAGAACAGCCAAAACCGGTTTGGCTCAGTGGATAGAGCTTCGGTCTGCGGACTGGGAGGTCCCGGGTTCGATTCCGGTCAAGGCATGTACATTGGTTATAGGCATATCCCCAGGAGGGGGGGGGGGGTACAGGAGGCGGCTGGTCGATGTTTCTCTTTCATTGATGTTTCTAGCTCTCTATCCCTCTCTCTTCCTCTCTGTAAAGAATCAATAAAAATACATTAAAAAAAAAACAAAAAAAAAACCACACACCTGATCACGCTGCCCGCTGGTCCCATCCCTGCCTCGGTGAGGGAGGCTGTACGCCGGGCCCAGCGTTAACCCCTCAGACCTGGCCCGGTTTCTCTCCCAGCCCTGGACTGTGCCCACAGACTCTTGATAAGGCATTTATAGGAGTCCCTGCCTCTCGGGCACTGCCCCCCTCCTCCCTCACCCTGCTCTTGGCTCCTCTGAGACTATCCCCGATCCCTGAGACTGAGCCTGGCCGCAGGGAAAGAGCTCACAGACTGGAGCCTCCATCGTACCCCTGTGCTACTTGAGCAAGCGCTGGAGTGCTCTGTGCCTCGGTTTCCCCATTTTCCAGTTGTGCCAGTAACCCCCCCTCCCCTGGCGGCCAAAGGAGGATTCAGGAAGACAACGAAAAAGCCCAGCACTCTGCACGCTCCCGTCTCCTCACCCTCCACCTGTGGGGACACAGGACTCCTTGTTCGGGTGCTCAGACCACTTCCTCCAGCCACGCCTGCCTCCTTCCTGAGGATCCTCAGCTGCAGCCTTGGGCTGGTGCTCTCTCCTGCCAGGCGTGTGGCACTTCCACTGCCCTTCCCTCTGCCCAGGTATCCCTGGCAGCTTAACTCAGCATTACCTCCCCTGTCACCTCAGTGAGCCCGCCCCTCTCCTGAGAGCCTGGTGGGACAGCGCCCAGGACTTCCTGCCTGTCCTTGGAGCTCACAGACCCGGGAGCAGCAGAGGGGAACAAAACAAAAACAAAAACATGAAGTGGAGTCAGAGCTCTCTCCTCCTTGAGGATGGCACGGGGTCTGTGCACAGCAGATCCCCTGGCCTCAGGGGCGGGGAGGGTGCTCAGTCCAGCTTTCTGACCCATCCGTCTGAGGGGTGATCTCATTTACCTGCTCAGCCAGCCTCCCAGGTGCTGACAGGGCAGAGCCCTTAGTAACAACAGCTGAGGCCGCCTGCTTTTATCATCCCATTTCACAGGCAGGGAAACAAAGGCTCAGAAGAGGTCAGTCATGGCCCGGGCAGAAGAGGAAGGCAGGCGGCTGGGTTTCAGGGTCCACGTCGTTGAGACCACCCCACCAGGCCACACCCCTCCCTGGCCTGCGTGGCCTATCCCCCCAGTCTGGCTCCAGGCCGTGCCCTGCTGGCACCTGTGGGGCCTCTCTATAGGATCGACAGGAATGGGAGAAAGGGCGTGGCCAGCCCAGCTGGTAGAACTCAAGGCCTAAGCTGGTCTCTGGCATTCAAGGCCTCCGAGGTCAGGCATCCCGGCTCCCCCAACGCCCCCAAGAAGCGGATGGAGCGCCCAGGAGGGGGTCGCCCCGGGCAGAGCGCCCCTGGGACCCGCACAGAGCGGCAGGGAGGGCTCGGGGCTGCAGACAGACGACCCGAGTCGCCCAGCCCGGACAGCCCGCACATTCCCGGCTCCTCCCGCCGGGACGGGACGGCTGGCCCGGCGCCCCCGCCACTCCCCCTCCCTCCAGCTCCGGCCGCCGCTGGGGCGGCGTGCTGGGTGCCCGGGAGGGGCCCCGAGGGGGCGGCCCCGCCCGCGGGGGGAGGAGGGAGCGGGAGGAGGGCGCGCGCCCACACCCCGCCCCCGCCCGGGAGCCAGCCCGCCGAGCCCGCAGCCAGGGCGGCGCAGACCGGCCCGGCCACCCGCCCCGCTGCGCGCCGGGACCCGCCGCCGCCGCCACCGCCAGCGCCGCCGCCACCGCGTCCGGGGCGCCGAGAGAAGGTAACCGCCAGCGGCCCGCGGGCCCCGGGTCCCGGGTGGGCGGACGCGGCGGGGGGACCCGGCGCCCCGAGACGCTGCACCCTCCTGGGCTCCCCGGGGCGGGGAGGGCGCGCGGTGCCCACAGGAAGGCCCGGAGCGCCGGGCATGGAGAGCGCGGGGACCCTTCAAGTTTGGGGCGGTTTTGCCGCGTTCCCGGCTGGAGGAGACGGGCAGGGGCTGGGGGGGCCGGCACCCGGGGCGGCAGGAGGAGGGGGCGAGCCGAGAGGGCCGTCTAAGCGCCTTCCCGCCGGGAAGGGAAGGGACGGAGCGGGGAGGGGGCCGCGGGTGGGAACGCCGGCTCCTCGCGGCCGGCGCGGAGAGCGGGAAATGGGGGGAATGGACGGAGCACCCTGCCCCCTCCCCAGCCGCTGCATTCCAGGCCGGGCAGCGGATGAGGTCATCCCGTCCGGTCCCCCTCCGGCCACGCAGCCCCGGAGCCGGCGGTCCCCTTCCCGCCCCCGGGAGCGACCCTGCGCCTTCCAGCCGCTGCCCCGGGCATGTGTGTGTCTGAAGTCCTTCCCGGACCTCCGGGCCCGCCGCCTGGAGAGACTCTCCGTCCTGGTCCCCGCCGCGCCGCCCCGCGCAGCCTGCAGCCCGCGGTCCGGACGGGGCAGCTGGCTCCCGGGGGCCGGCCTGGGGCGCCCGCGGCCCGGAGCGCGCGGGGACGACGCCGGGTCTGTGGGTCTCAGCCTCCCCCTCGCCCGGGGAGGACTGGCTGGGCTCTAACTTGGGGGGTGGGGGGGTTAGAAGCGACTCCCCTACACACACACACACACACACACTCATATACACGCACATACACACACACACATACACATGCACACACACACACTTCGCTCCTGGCCCGGGTCCCCGCGGAGACTTCAGACAGCTTGCCACTCCTTTCCTCAGTTTCCACGTCTCTCCACCCTGAAACGGCTGGCCTTTGAGAAGCCCACGTCTCTCCTGCTCCCCGGAGTTTGCCCCTTTCCAGGGGCCCTAACCAAGATAGGGTCCCGCCGTCCATCGGCTGGCGTGGCGTCACCCAGCAGGGAGGGGGCTGGTGCACGCGACGGGCCTCCAGGATGCGAGGCAGAGGCCTGGGGGGCCCCGCAGACTGGGTGACCCCACAGGCTGGGTGACCCCGCAGGCTGGGTGACCCCACAGACTGGGTGGCTCTTAGGGAAGCGCCGGAGTGCGGCCGCCCCCGCGCGCGCCGCTGCCTCCCCCGCAGCCAGACGCGCTCCGCTCGGCGCCGGGCCTCCTTCCACCACATGTGTCTCCACAGCGGCCCCTATCGGCCGCTTCTGGTACACCGTCCCGGCCTGGGGCCTCAAACCCTGTCTGTGCGGTCATTCCCACCATTGAGTAACCGCCTACCATGTGCTCAGGCCTGACTCTCCTCTGTCGGTAAATAGAAGGCTTCCTGGAACCCCGAAGCTGCTGCGTGGTGACCAGTCTTGCCTGAATGTATAGAGCTGAGCCGCCTGCCTCCCAGACATGCCCTTCCCAGGCTGGGGGGCTGGCCAGGGTGTCCCCCAACGCTCCCTCACACCCCCCGGGTCTCCACCCACCCCTCCCCTGGCGCTTACTGCTGATGTTGGTTGAATGCTGGGAAACTCCCAGACACTCCGCTTTTTCTGCTCTGTGGCCCGGGGCAAGCTACTTCCCTTCTGTATCTTGTTTCTTCATCTGTGAAATGGATGTTGTGGCCGTCAGCAGGTAGTATTCCAAGGCTCGTGAAGGCAGGTAGGACTTGTCCGCAGGACACCCAGAGCCCTGCTCACTCCCGGGCCAGGCGGGGCACCCCGGGGGCCAGCCCTGCCCTGTGGTCCGCATCAAGTAGAGTCCCCAGAATGAGAGACGTCAGTATGAGGAGGTTGGGTCTGAACCTAGAGCGACCCTGGCCCATGATTACTACACCTTCCCCTCTCAGAGCGCTCCCGGGAGGGGCCGGCCTCAGTGCTGTTCTCGTTTTCCACCGGGGGAAAACAGGTCCCCGGTATCAGTGTCCTGCCCTTGGCCCCACAGCGTGGCAGGGTCTCTCTACTGCAGTGGCAGGAGGGCCCCGAGGCATTGGGAGGGGGGTCCTCACAAGATTGGGGCACAGGCTGGTCTCCCAAGTGGCCATGGGGGTTTGGCAGGAGCCCCTTTGGCTGAGAGGAGCAGCTGCTTCAAGGAGCCAGGAAGGCCCTGGCCAGTTTGGCTCAGTGGATAGAGCATCAGCCTGCCCGGGTTGTGGACTCAATCCCCAGTAAGGGTCGTGCAGGCAGGTAGGACTTGGAATACTACCTGCTGACGGCCACAACATCCATTTCACAGATGAAGAAACAAGATACAGAAGGGAAGTAGCTTGCCCCGGGCCACAGAGCAGAAAAAGCGGAGTGTCTGGGAGTTTCCCAGCATTCAACCAACATCAGCAGTAAGCGCCAGGGGAGGGGTGGGTGGAGACCCGGGGGGTGTGAGGGAGCGTTGGGGGACACCCTGGCCAGCCTCCCAGCCTGGAAGGGCATGTCTGGGAGGCAGGCGGCTCAGCTCTATACATTCAGGCAAGACTGGTCACCACGCAGCAGCTTCGGGGTGTTTCTCACGGATGTTTCTCTCCCTCTGTCCCTCTTCTTCCTCTCTGAAATCAATACAAATATGTTCAAAGGAAAAAAAGAAGCCCGGAAGCTGGGGGGCGAGGAGAGAAGTGGGTGTGGCCACATGGCAGACACGGTGACCCCTCCGCACAACAGTTCAGAATGATCCCCCACCCCAGTGTCTTCTTCCAGACATCCATCCCTCGTCTGCAGAGCAGGCTAAGCTGGCCTGTGCCATGTCCCTGCCCTGTGACCTTGGCCAAGCCCCTGCCCCCGAACCCCGGCTCTCCCTGTGAGGCGGGCTGACCCTCCGCTCGCGGGGCTGTTGGAGAGTCAGATGGCATCACGTATCGGCTGGCCAACTGCAGCGGCCTCACAGCCACAGCAAACATCCCGCGCGGGCTTCTCGGTGCCAGGGGTGCCAGGGGTGCCAGGGGGAGGGATGATTCAGAACCCCCCCCCCAGGGGAGGGGTTAGGGTTGGGGGCGGATCAGATGGTGGGAAGGAAAGAGAAAGCAGCCCCAACACAAAGCAAGCTTTGTTCTAGGGCCGCCTTTGTTTTTATCTTGTTATTTAACCTATTTTGAATTTCAAATAACATTCAAAGGGCAGTGTTGAGATTTTTACGCTTGGAGGTGGTGGCAGCAAAGTTGGAAAGAAAGAAAAAAAACTTGAGGCTCAGATCTAGGTGTTCTTGCTAGAGATGATTATCAGCTCTTGTCAGCTGAGGTCCCAGGCACCTGGAGGTAAGTGACTCGCCCAAGGTCGCTGGGGAGCCGCCGAGTCCCCCACGTCCCCTCCTCGGAAGGGAGCAGGGGGTGATCTTGTAGCGCCAAGGTTATCCTGCGGCACCAAGACCTCCCGATTACGCCGGTGTTGGCTTAGCGCTCGCCATGCGCAGGGACCGAGCTGGTGCCGGGAAGGAGGAAGGCCGGAAAAGCCAGGCAGGTGCCCCGCCCTCCGCGGGTGCTGCCAACCCGGGGAGACAAGACTGGGCCCCGGGAGCCCGTCAGAGGCTCTGTGAGTCAGCGGCTCCGAGTTCAAGTCTCGACTGGCTCTCTTCATGTGACCTTGAGCAAACGTGGCCGCCTCTGGGCGCCAGGGAGACGGAGGTTGGACCAGAGGCCCATCAGTGCCCGTCAGCCGGCACTTTCTGAGATACGAGCAGGGATAGGGTCGGACCCAGAGGAGTTCTGGGGAGATTGTGGTGAGATCCGGAGGGGAGGCAGTGGGCAGGGAATGCTGGCTTTTGGTGCCAGCTGAGCTTTTCCTAAATGCGTTCCCTGATGACAAGGCTCCCACATACATCACTGTGACCAGCCATGACAAAGGCCTTTCCTGCCGCCGCCTCCGAGCCCCTGGCCGGCAGGAGACATCTGGAAAAAGCCACTTGGGAGCACAGGATCCCTTTCTCAGGAAGCACCTTGAAGGCGGAGGGTCCTTAGGATCCTCTGTGTGGGTGTTTACACAGCCCCTCACCGAGGCTGTGCCGGGCACCCTCCCTCCTGGCCGCTCAGACAGACGGCGGACAATTGAACCCACAGAGAAGGGAGGTGCCTGGCTCCACCTGCCTGCGGGAGGCAGTGTCGCCTGGGGTTCAGGGATCTGGGGTCAGGGGGCTCTGCTTCGTCATTTCCTCCTGCGTACCCTCAGGTAAGTCCCTTCACTCCACTGGCTTCGTGTCTCCCCTCTAATGTAGCCCTCCCTCAGGGCTGCTGAGTGAGTGACATGCGTGATGAGCATGGGCACGTAGTAGGTGCTTCGTAAACGGGCCCTGTGGAGTGGCCACACACACTGTACGTGGGCAGTCTGTGAGCTTGGTGCTCCCCGTCGATACCTGTCAAAGGCAACTGCGGCTCCGATGTCGCCTCGGTTGTCCAATTTGGCCTGCGCTTCCGTTTCTTGTCTGCAGACGTCCACCGAGTGTCCTCCTCTGTGCGTGTCAGCGTATTCCCTTTGGCGTTCCTTTGTGTGTGTGTGTTTTTTTTAATATATTTTATTGATCATTTACAAAGAGGAAGGTAGAGGGGGAGAGAGCTAGAAACATCGATGAGAGAGATACATCGATCAGCTGCCTCCTGCACACTCTCTACTGGATATGTGCCCGCAACCAAGGTACATGCCCTTGACCGGAATCGAACCCGGGATCCCTGAGTCCGCAAGCCGATGCTCTAGCCACTGAGCCAAACCAGTCAGGGCTCTTTGGCATTTCTTATTTGGCCCGGAGTCCCCAGGCCCACCATCCCCTTTCTCTCTTTCTCTCAGGTCCCCAGCTGGGCAGGAGAGGGGCTGCCCACAGGCGTGCCCGCCCCGTCCTTGGACAGAACACCCGCAGCTGACTCCACGGGGCCAGGAGCCAGGCCTCAGGGAGAGACCGGCCATGGGCCCCCCGCAGCCTCGGCCTTCGGGGCCAGCACCTTAGGAGAACAGGGGCAGCCTCCATCCGCCCCCGACACCGAGGAGAAGGGCACTGCCACGGACCCGCCGCCCGCCCCAGGCCCCAGCTGGGCATGGACCAGCACCTGTGACCTGCCGGAGCTGATGCCGGGCCCGCAGGGGGCCGGAGGAGCCCCCACCATGAGCCTGGGCAAGCTGTCCCCCGTGGGCTGGGCGTCCAGCTCGCACGGGAAGCGGCGGCTGACGGCAGACATGATCAGCCCCCCGCTCGGGGACTTCCGGCACACCATGCACGTGGGCCGCGGCGGGGACGTGTTCGGGGACACCTCCTTCCTCAGCAACCACGGGGGCAGCTCCGGGGGCAGCCACCGCTCGCCCCGCAGCTTCCTGGCCAAGAAGCTGCAGCAGGTGCGCCGCGTGGGGGCGCTGCCCCGGCGGTTAGCCACCCCGCCCTCGGCCTCGCCGGCTCCGCCCGCCGTCTCCCCCATCATCAAGAACGCCATCTCCCTGCCCCAGCTCAACCAGGCCGCCTACGACAGCCTCGTGGTGAGCAAGCTCAGCTTCAGCAGCAGCCCGGCCGGCTCCGCGGACGGCCACTCCGGTTACGGTGAGCGCCGGGGCGATCGGCCGTTTTTCCGATGCTCGGACCCAGAGGGTTCAACACGTTCCCCAGCGAGCAGTCTGGTGTCCCCATGGAGGCCAGGCCCAAACCCCACCCCGTGGAGGGGGTGAGGAGGGGTCAGAGGGTGGGAACCAGCCCACTCCCCAAAATACACAGAAAAACCTGGACAACCACTCACGTGGGCAGAAGCCAGAGGCCCTCCCTGCCCTGGTGGGGAGGGAGGGAGAGGCAGGCGCTGCTTGGTGCCCCTGGACAGCTCACCTGGGAACCAGGGTTCTGGCTCCTGCTGCCACCTGGTGGCCATTCCCTGCCTTGCAGCCTTGCCCCACCAATCCCGGATGGCTCCAGTACTACCCCCATGGGTCTCTGCTGAGAACCCCGCTGAGGGCTGAGGGGGGCGGCGGGGCTGGGCTTCTGGAGGGCATCCTCTGAGTCTGTGACTTCCAGCGGTCAGACCCTGGCTGCTGGTTTCATCACGGTGACCAGCCCACATTCTGTGGGTCCACCTTCAGCATCAGCCACCTGTCAGGCCAAGTTCACAGTGGGAACTGAGACTGAGGGAGATCTGTGCCTCAGGCTGGGTTCTACCGCATCAGACTGGCCCCCGTCAAGCCCTTCCCCTCTGAGCCTCACTTTCTCCATCTGCAAAAGGGGGGTGAGGATTATGTCAGCGGTCAGCTGCCAGGGTCCCGTGAGAGCCTGCTGGGATCCCCATACTGGAAAGACGGGAGGAACTGAGTCCAGATGGGGGAGAGACCTGCTGGAGAGGGCACATGGCAGGCGCTCCCCTCCCCAGGTGCTGGTCAGGGACCCCAGCTCTGACCCCGCTCCCCATCTCCCTCCTAGGTGTGGACTCTGGGTTCTGCACCATCGCCCGCGTGGCCCGCCCGGAAAAGCCTCGTGACCGAGACCATGACAGTGCCTCCTTCCCCTCTGAACCCGAGCTTCGCCGCTCTGACTCCCTCCAGTCCTTCCGCCTGGACCTCGACCTGGGGCCGTCTCTCCTCAGTGAGCTGCTGGGGGTCATGAGCCTCTCAGAAGGCTCCGCAGCGGAGACTCCAGCCCCAGCCGCTGCTGCCAGCCCCCCAGCCCTTGCCACAAGCTCCCCAGCCCCTGCCTCAAGCCCCCCAGCCCCTGCCGCAAGCCCCCCAGCCTGTGGACGCTGCCCCAATGGGGTAACGGCTGGGTCTGGCCCAGTGGCTGAGGCGAGGGCCGGCCCCATGGGAGAGTGTCCCCGGGCCTCTGCTGACATGGCCCCCAGCAGGCCCTGGGGAGCCGGCTGGAGCGGCAGCCGGGGCAGCCGCCACTACACGGAGATGGATGCCCGGCAGGAGCTGGTGAAGGTGCTGCCGCAGGGCCGGGCCTCTTGGGAGAGCCTGGATGAGGAGTGGGGGGCGCCCCAGGCGGCCGGTCGGGCCCCTGTGCCCAGCACGGTGCAGGCAAACACCTTCGAGTTCGCCGATGCCGAGGAGGACGACGAGGTCAAGGTGTGAGCGGCTGAGTTTGGGCTCAGGACCTGCCCAGCCCCAGGCCGCTCACTGCCCAGGAGGAGCCCAGGCACAGAGCTCGCCCCCGCCCTGCGCCTGCCCATGACGGACGGAGGACCTAAGCTGCCCCCAAACCCTCCACGCCTCTGCTGGACAGACATGGGAGGAAGGCCAGGCGTGTTCTGGGACCTGGGTGTCCCGAGGGCCCTGGCCTGCTGCCCCCCACCCCCCACCGCCACTCCGGACCCGTGGCCATGCCTCCGGCCCCGCCCCGCCCCCGCTGACTGGAGGGCCAGCCTCACAGAGCGGCCTTTGTGTGCTTGCTGGGTGGGGGGCAGGGAGCATACCACACAGGGCCTCTGTCTCCTCCCAAAGGGGCCGCCTGCCCCCGCTCATCCTGAGGCCTCCCCCACACGCCCACCCCAAGCCCCACTGGTCCCTGAAGCCTCGAGGTGAAATCAGGTGTGACCCCACCTTCCTGTGCACCCCAGACCGGCCTCCGGGTCCTGATTAAAAGCTTTTTCACACGCGGTGTCCTGGCGCTGTGTGGGGACGGGGGGGGGGGGGGGGGGGGGGGGGGACACGGGGTCCGCTCCGCCTGCTTCCCTGCCCTCCGCCTTGCCCCCCGCAGGGCCCCCCGCGCACGCACGGAGGGGCCACGGGTAATGAGTAACCAGCTGGGAGGAATGTTCCCGAGATAAGAGGCCCAGGTGGGAGCCCTTATCGGCAGTTCCGGGAACGGCCCCTGGCCCAGGTGCCTGGATCGGTACCCGCCTCCGATCCCACGGGCAGCTTGGCACCTTCCCGGGTGATAACGGCCAGGGAGGCGGGAGCGGGCGCTCAGAGGTGTTTGGAGGTGTGTTCTGGCGCCGACTTGGCAGTCCCGGGCCCCTGTGCCTCAGTTTCCTCCTCTGAATCATTAAAATACATGGGGAACACTGACCAGTTTCTGCCCCAGACTGGATCAAGGCGGATTCTTTTTTAATATGGTATTCTCTTTTTTTCATTTTTCATTGATTTCTTTTTAGAGAGAGGAAGGGAGAGGGATAGAGAGCTAGAAACATTGATGAGAGAGAAACATCAACCGGCTGCCTCTTGCACACCCCCTACTGGGGATGTGCCGGCAACCAATGTACATGCCCTTGACCGGAATCGAACCTGGGACCCTTCAGTCCGCAGGCTGACGCTCTATCCACTGAGCCAAACCGGTTTCGTCTCTTTTCTTTAATTTTTTATTGATTTCTTTTTAGAGAGAGGAAGGGAGAGGGATAGAGAGAAACATCCAATCGGCTGCCTCTTGCATGCCCCCTCCTGGGGATTGAGCCTGCAACTGGGGCATGTGCCCTGAACCAGTGACCTCCTGGTTCACACCACTGAGCCACACCAGCTGGACAAAGGTGGATTCCTAATTTGGCCTTAGCCCTGGGGGAGGAAAGGGGTCAGAGGGGCAGGGACTGGGCGGGGAGCCAGGGCCCGGGCGTGCTGGTCCCGTGTGGCTGGGAAGAAGCTCGGGATCAGGAGCCGGTGTGAGGGCTCTGCCGTTCCGGTTGGAGGAGGAGAGGTTGAACCCACCCAGCGCGCTCAGGGAGCTCAGCGGGCTGTGGCCCAGCCTGTAGGGAAAGGTCAGCTGGTGCCTGTCTGTCCGCTTCACCTTGAACTTGTCACTCAAAGGTCACGGTGAACTGCAGGGGGAGGGACGGTGTCAGGGAGGCGGGAGGCACCCTGGGACTGGGCCAAGGCAGGGCCCAGGGCTCCCTACCATCTGGGCTCTCCCTCTGACATTGTCCTCGGGCCCCTTTCCCCTGTGACCTCACCGTGACCTCTGACCCTGGGTTGATCTTCCCTTGCTCCTGCCCCCAGTTGCCCTCCAGCGAGTTGCAGACCATGGTGGGTTGAAATGGAGGTCCAGCTGAGGGAGATAATCGTCCTTCTGCTGAAGACCTGTCACGTTTGACCCTAAACCCGTGTCAGCCTAAGGCGGGGAGCTCCCTGTCCTTAGGGTGTGTGACTTCGGGGACAATCAGTCCAGAAGCCCGGTGAGACCTTGGGAGTTCGCTGAGGGGGAGGGCTCAGACCGGCGGGCTCCCACTTCCCTGCAACCGTGAGGGCCACGTGGGAGAAAGGGGCGAGTGTTCTCCTGGCGCCTTTCCCGTGCACCTGCCTGTCCCCTCCCCAACCGACAGGTGAGGCTGGTCCGTGCCAGGAAGTGCTGACGCTGTTCTACACGCACAAGAGCCTCCTGCTGAGCCGCCACCCTCCGGGTGGATCAATGTCTGCTTCTAACGGAGAGGGTGCAAACGAGGCCCCTCGGCGCCCCCTGGTGGCTGCCTCTGGTCTAACGTGGTGAAAGGCTGGCCTCCTGCCCCTCAGCTGGGTAAAGAGGGTGGTGTCCTGGGGTGTAGCTCTCAGTACAGGCACCTGGCCCACAGGGGGCTGGTCATCCACCTTCAAGATGGTTGGGAGAATTCGAGATCGTGTGTGTGTGTGTGTGTGTGTGTGTGTGTGTGTGTCCGCACGCATGGATAGGGTCTGGCACAGACTAAGCAAACTGAGGGGCGACCTTCATTATGATTACTTCCTGTGAGCCCGGCTCAGGGTGCAGCTGGACAAGAGGGATGCTGTGGGATTGCAGGCCCAGCACCCCTGTCTCCACTCAACAAAGCCTGAGGCCCAGAGAGAGACCAGGAGGCAAAGCTGGGGTGGGGGTGGGGGGTCCAGGTCTAGTGCCCACTTTGTGCTTAACTGGCTGAGTGACCTGAGGCCAGCTGTGCCCCTTTCTGGGCCTCAGTTGCCCCATCTATAATCCTATATAATAAAGAGGTAATATGCAAATTGACCATCACTCCAACACACAAGATGGCTGCCCCCATGTAGTCAAAGATGGCCACCACAAGATGGCTGGCAGGGGAGGGCAGTTGTGGGTGATCAGGCCAGCAGGGGAGGGCAGTTGGGAATGACCAGGCCTGCAGGAAAGGGCAGTTGGAGGTGACCAGGCTGGTAAGGGAGGGCAATTAGGGGCTATCAGGCTGGCAAGGGAGGGAAGTTAGGGGTGACCAGGCTGGCAGGGGAGCAGTTAGGCGTTCATAAGGCTGGCAGGGGAATGGTTAGGGGTGATCAGGCTGGCAGCCATAAGCAGTTAGGGGGATGCAGTCCTGGATTGTGAGAGGGATGTCTCAGATTGGAGAGGGTGCAGGCTGGGCTGAGGGACACACACACCCCTGTGCACAAATTTCATGCACTGGGCCTCTAGTCTATAATATAACAGACTTGGCCTAGGAGGTCTTTGGAGAGGAGGAAAGAGAGGGAGCGGGTGAGTGACCAGGAGAGGAAGAACGTCGGGAGAGTGTCTGGGCCCCAAGGTCCCCCCTGAGAGGCAGAGAGCACCCCTCCAGTCACACCACTCTCGCCCCACCTGTCCTAGCTCCAATGGGTTTCCCAAACATCCGGCCAGCTGGACCCTGTGCATGGAGCCCCAGTTTGGAGATTGGGTCTTTGCTGCTGTAAGCAAGTTAAGACCACGTGCTATCGGTTAGGGTGAGCCCTAAATCCAATAGGACTGCTGACCTTACAAAAGGAGGGAAATTTAAAGCCAGAAACACACACAGAGGAGAAAGCCATGTGGAGAAAAAGGAAATAGAAAAATGTATTACTCACTCTGGCTGGTTTGGCTCAGTGGATAGAGCGTTGGCCTGCTGACTGAAGGGTCCCGGGTTCCATTCTGGTCAAGGGCATGTACCAAGCTGATGGATGTTTCTTTCTCATCGATGTTTTAACTCTCTCTCCCCCTCCCTTCCTCTCTGTAAAAAAAAATCAATAAAATATTAAAATAAATAAATAAATACAGTAAAAGCAATACCCAGTGGATGTAAAAAACAAAAAACAACAACAACAAAAAACACCACACATCTAGAAGTATCTACCACAAAGTGTTAAGAAGTGAGAGGGCTGAGGCTGGGGTTGCTAGGGATTGACATGCTCTGCTCTCCACATCTATTCTTGGTTTTTTTTTTACCTTCTATTACTTATCGACATGCTCACCGCAGGCAGTGAGAGCCATTAATTAAGCAGAAAAACAGCGCTGACCACCCCCCACACACACACACACACACACACACACACACCGGGAGAAACCCGCTTCCTCTCCCGGCATTGGTGGTTTGCCATGGATCGACCCCCGAGGCTCCCCTCCAGCTGACCCTGCTTCCTTCCGCAAACACGAAAGCCCACAGATCTGTATTTCAGGGATATATGTTCACGGCAGTGCAGTGCCTAGATCAATTCAGCCCGTCTCCTTCTGCTCAATACGTCCATGAATCCCAAGTGCTGGCTACTAAATCTGCTGCTGCATAAAGTCTATTTGCACACAAAGGTTGGCTGCAATATGACAGCTTATTTAGGGCGGGTTCCCAGAGTAGGCTTTTTCGAGAGCCCGGGTTTGGCCAGCCAGAGCCTTTTCCATGAGAGCTGGCGCTGCCCCTGGGCGGGGTGCCGGGCGGCTGTGCCAGCCGCTGAAGGTGGCAGGCTGCCCGGTGCGCACATAGGACACCAACTGCGTCCCCTGCCCGCCCGCGAGGAGAGCGGCTTCCTCGTTTTCTCCAGGAGGAAGTTCATTCCTTCTCGGCCTTTCTCCCAGGGCCATGGGGAAGCCCAAGAAGATAAGGAGTGTTCACATGCTTTCTACACAGAAACTGTCGGATCAACAGAAACTACACCTTGTAAAGCTGCTGTTCTCTGATTAGAGGAGTAATTCTAGCTCACTGGAGGAGCTTTTGGCAGGTGCACAAAGTAAAAAAAAAAAAAAAGTAAAAGGTCACTTGTTTCAGAAAAAAGTGTTTAAAGACAAAGGACACGTTTCTGAATTGTGTACTTTTCTGTGTGCAAGTTTTACATCAACGAATGGCATTTAGGGAGGGAGGGAGGGAGGGAGAGAGAGAGAGAGAGAGAGAGAGAGAGAGAGAGAGAGGGAAAGAGAGAAAGAGAGAGAGAGAGAGAGAGAGAGAGAGAGAGAGAGAGAGAGAGAGAGAGAGAGAAGGGGAGGGGAGAGGAGGAAGGAAGGAAGGAAGGAAGGAAGGAAGGAAGGAAGGAAGGAAGGGAAGGAGGGAAGAAAGGAAGGAAGGAAGGAAGGAAATCATCTAGTCCTGGCCAGCGTGGCTCAGTGGTTGAGCGTCGACCTATGAGCCAGGAGGTCACAGTTTGATTCCTGGTCAGGGCACAGGCCCGGGTTGCGGGCTCGATCCTCAGTAGGGAGTGTGATGGAGGCAGCCAATCCATGATTCCCTCTCGTCATTAATGTTTCTATCTTTCTCTCTGCTCCCTTCCTCTCAGAAATCAATAAAAATATTTTTTTTAAAAAAGAAAGAAAATAATTTACCCTCACATCTCCAACCTTATTCTCTTAAAAATGCCTACCTCTGAACCATTTTTCAGATGGGGAACGAAGGTTCCCAGGATGTATACAACTAGTAAGTAGCAGAACTGGCCTTGTCTACCTACCCATTGCTCAGATGACTATCAAGGCATGTAACACTGCCCTCCCTCAGTGAAAGGACCTACACCTTTTAGGCAGTGGCAGCCTCTGAGATGACATCCTGGTGATCACACCCTTGTATGACTGACTGGCCTTGAACTCAATGACTCTATTCTAACTAACAGAATACTAGACTATGGCAAAAGTGATGGGATGACCTCCTGAAATTCGGTGATAAAAAGACTCTCTCTCTCTCTCTCTCTCTCTCTCTCTCTCTCTCTCTCTCTCTTTCTCTAGCTCTGGAGGAAGCAAGCCATGTCATGACTAGTGCTGTGGAGAGGTCCGTGTGCCAAGAAAATTGATGTCTCCAGCCAATTGCCAATGAAGACCTGAGGCCTGCCAACAGTCATGTGAGTGAACTTGGCAATGGATCTCCCACTCTGAAGCCTTGGGATGGCTGGTGTAGCCAACACCATGATTGCAGCCTTATGGAGACCCTGACCCAGAAGACACCCAGCTAAGTCCCACCTGGATTTCTAACCCACAGAAACGGTGAGAAACATGTTTCTTATTTTAACTCCCTATGTTCTGGTCCGTTTGTTACCCAGCAGCAAATAACGAATACACTTTGCCAGGCAACTGTTATCGGAAGCTTGGTGGGAGAAATAATATTCATGAAGACCACTGGACTAAAGAAAGTGCAGTCTGCGCATGTCCTTAGACATTCTACTATATTGATCTTTTTATTTTTTTTTAAATATATTTTATTGATTTTTTACAGAGAGGAAGGGAGAGGGATAGAGAGCTAGAAACGTCGATGAAAAAATCAATAAAAAATATATTTAAAAAAAAAAACAACACTTCAGTGGCCCTACAGGGTCCTGGGTCCCAGGTATGGTGCCCCCCTGCTGCCTAACGGACCCCTCAGGCTGTGGTTTCTGGAATATGTTGCCACTGGCCTCCTGCCTCTGGGGGGCTTGGGTCCTAAGGCCTCTCAGATCCCAGCCTGTCTCCTCTCCTGGCCTTTTCCTTCGGAAGAACAAACAGATCAACACATCAGACACATCCGCTCCCCTCCCGGCTCACCCCGCTCACCCCTCCCGGCTCACCCCGGCTCACCCCTCCCCAACATCCTCTTCCAGAGACGACAGGGAACAGCGGGGCATGGAAGGCACTGAGTTTTGCCTGGCTGGGTGGCTCAGGGGTTGAGCGTCAACCTATGAACCAGGAGGTCAGGGTTCGGTTTTCGGTCAGGGCACAGGCCCTGATTGTGAGCTCAGTCCCCAGTAGGGGGTGTGCAGGAGGCAGCCAATCAGTGTTTCTCTTTCTCATCATTGATGTTTCTATCTCTCTCTCCCACTCCCTTCCTCTCTGAAATCAATAAGAACATATTTTTTAAAAAGAAGGAAAGAAAGGGGCTCCTTGGCCCCTTGAGTGTGACTCTTCCACAAAATACGCACGTACAGTGCGATTGAAACTTTGTGGCCCATGCGCAGAAGTCAGTTTTCGGCTCTCAAAAGAAATCTCAGTCGTTGTACTGTTGATATTTGGCTCTGTTGACTAATGAGTTTGCCGACCACGGCACTAGGGCAATTCACCCAACCTCTCTGGGCTTCTGTTTGCCGCCTGTAAACTGGGAACTGGACGGGGACTGCCACACCAGTCGGGGTAGATTGAACACTGGTGGAGAATGTGTGTGCGGCTCTGAGCACACCGATCCATGTTCGACTCGGAATAAATGTCCGCTGTTATAAACATTCTGTGTGAGCCTGGTTGAGTGTTCAGGCTGCCAGAGCGGATGCCCAGCCCTGCCTCTCCGCTCCGCCCAGATGGCCGTCTGTCCCGGGCACTTCCACAGAGCTTCACGCAGCCCAGGGCGCTTCCTTGTTGAACCTGATCTCCAAGTTCAGTGGCCCCACTCTGAACCCTGGCTGCTGGCTACTGGCTGCACTGCCAGCTGGCGTTTCTCCAGGATCGCCAGGTCCTCTGGAGCTCTGGGGTCATCCTCGCCTTACCCAGGACTGGAGGGAGGCCTTGAGGGAGGAAGGAATTTGGAGGAGGAGGAGGAGGAGGAAGAGGAGAAGGGGATGGGCCACAGCCCCTTAGCTGCCCTCTTCCTCCACTCCTGCCCCCACAATCCTTCCACCGCCTGCTGAGGTCTTTGTAAAATGGAAATGGCAACACCTGTTCTCCTGCCCTAAACCCTCCTGTAGCTTCTTCTCTCCTCAGAATAAAATCCAACCCCCCCCCCATTTGTCTGACAAGGCCCACCTGGTCTGTCCTGTCCACCTTGCAGCCTCTGGCCCCCCCTGCCCCCTAGCCAAGCTGACCCCTCTGTCCCTTGGATTCACTAAGCTCATTCCAGCACCAGCAGCTCACCTCTAATATATATTATATATTAGAGGCCCGGTGCATGAATTTGTGCATGGGGTAGGGGATCTGGCCAGCCTGGCCAGGGGGAGGAGACATGGGCGATTGGCCGGCCTGCCTGCTGGTCAAGCAGACAATTTGCATATTAGTCTTCTATTATATAGGATATACACTGAATGGCCAGATTATTATGTGTTCAGAGATTATCATCATCTGGCCACTCCGGGTATAGTGTTGGAGGAAAGCTCTACTGACACCCTGGACTTTCAGGAAGACGGACAGGTGGGTCCCAGAGCAACTTCAGCCTGAAACATCATGGAGACAGAAATGACAGAACTGAGGTTGCCCTCCGTCGGCCACATCCTGATGATGCAGGTCCTTCGGGGAGGGTACTGACGCGGGGAAAACAGAAGGCAGCAGGACCGGAGGGAGACCGGAGAGAAGATGACGGAGTCCAGAAGAGAAGCCATCGGCACGAGGGCACAGGCGCTGAGCGGGGCTGCTGAGGACCGGACACGGCGGACGTCACTCACTCACAGGGTGGTCAGGCGTCAGGGCTGACCCATGGCCCCTCTCACACACCAACCAAGAAACATTGAATTGTACGCTTTCAATGGGTGAGTCCTCTGTAGTGTGGATTATATTTCATTAAAGCTCTTTTATTTTTTAAATATATTTCCTTGATCTCTCTTGCCTCTTTTTTTAAATATATTTTATTGATTTTTTTTACAGAGAGGAAGGGAGAGAGATAGAGAGCTAGAAACATCAATGATGAGAGAAACATCGATCAGCTGCCTCCTGCACACCCCCTACTGGGGATGTGCCTGCAATCAATGTACATGCCCTTGGCCGGAATCGAACCCGGGACCCCCCCACTTCGCAGGCCAATGCTCTATCCACTGAGCCAAACCGGTTTCGGCTCATTAGAGCTCTTTTAAAAGTTAGAGCTTCCTGGAGTTCCCAACGCCAGCTTATTTCACTTGTTTTCCATAAGCCCCTGCTGGAGTCAGTGCCAGCCACAGGTGCGGCCACTGGCTCCGTGTTTCCAGGAGGCTGTGGAAGGGGTAGTAACCTCTCTCCAGGAGAAAGCCTTTGCTGCCTCCTGCTGGCCACTAAGAGAACAGTCTAAATCAGGGAGAAAAATGGCATCTGCCTCAAAAGAGTGAAAAATTAAGATGCACGTGACTAAAGAGACACCTCACAGAAGTCAGAGTCTTTTGCAGGAGCAGCTGGTCTCCCCAGCCGCCACGCCGCCCAGAGGCAAGCCCCTCCTCACGCTTCTTTCCAACCATTCCATGAGCCACGCGGTCCTGTTTTCTTCTCGGAACCTTCTATCTTGGAGGCTGTTCTGTGGGGAGCGGCTGCAGTGTTTGGACAGGTTCAAGCCTTGGACTGATGAGAGGGCACAGTCATCTCATGGCCACGTGCAAGTCCCAGCCTGGAGGGCAGAGCCCTCCCCGCACATTGACAGCCAACAGCTGCCGTTGTAAGCTTGAACCTGTGGTTCGAACACGTGGCCCCACGTGCCTGAGTGATGTGGGCTTGATAGCGCTCAGGTGCATGTTATTGAGTTGGATCAAAACTCAAGAGAATGCTGTAAACATCTTGACCACGCCCTTACTTTGCCTCGTGGCATCTGCTATAAAATAAAGACACAGCCAAAACCGGTTTGGCTCAGTGGATAGAGTGATAGCCTGCAGACTGAAGGGTCCCGGGTTTGATTCCGGTCAAGGGCATGTACCTTGGTTGTGGGCACATCCCCAGTGGGGGGTGCAGGAGGCAGCTGGTCGATGTTTCTCTCTCATTGATGTTTCTAGCTCTCTATCCCTCTCCCTTCCTCTTTGTAAAAAATCAATAGAATATATTTTTAAGAATAATAATCTTCTTTCAATATTATTTTTTAAAATAAAAAAAAATAAAGACACAGCTTGTGGGTGCTGTCACTAGCTCTCCATCAGAGAGAGCAGCATCCCACCCAGACCCAGCTTTCTTCTCTTGTCTGTCTTTTCTCGATCCTTCACCACCCCCTCTCAGGCTCACCAAACCTGGCTGAGCTGGAGCGGCACATAAGGTGCCCTGGGGCTGAGTGTGCCATGGCTGAGCCGGCTCCCCACATTGTTCCCTATCTGCAAAGCCCTGCTGTCTCTCTGAAGCCTGGGCCCCAGAATGGGAAGCGGAGTTGGACACACATTTAGTTTGAGTTTGGGGTGTAGTTACTTCTGGGGATAGTTAGGTGGCTCCTAATCTAAAGAATAGTTTCCAGCTGGTGTGGCTCAGTGGTTAAGCATGAACCAGAAGGTCATGGTTTGATTCCCCATCAGGGCACATGCCCTGGCTGCAGACTTGATCCCCAGTAGAGAGCGTACAGGAGGCAGCTGATCAATAACTCTCTCATCATTGATGTTTCTATCTCTCTCTCCCTCTCCTTTCCTCTCTGAAATTAATAAAAATATATTTTTAAAAAAATAATAAAGAATGGTTTCCAGAAATACTCTAATCCCGTGGTTCTCAAGCTTTTTCAAGCTGCAATCCTTTAATACAGTTCCTCATGTTGTGGTGACCCCCAACCATAAAATTATTTTCATTGCTACTTCATAACTGTAATTTTGCTACTGTAAATGAATGGTAATGTAAATACCTGTGTTTTCCGATGGTCTTAGATGACCCCGCCAGCGGTTCTCAACCTGAGAGTCTAATCACTCACACCCCCTCTGCTGATTTCGCCTGGTGTCCTGACATAAAGGTGCAGGGACAGAGGTCATGTCACTGTGTCAGCACAACATACGTCCTAGGCTCCTGACATGGGAAGAATGGGGCCAGTGGGTGAGAAGGAAGGTGTGTATCTCATGGAGCCGGAAGCTGGTCTCGGACTCGGAAAACCACAGGTGGAGGACTCAGCTCCTGCTGGTGCCTCGTTACACGGAACTCCACGCCATTGGGGGTCAGTAACACAGCAGATGTCGTTATCCATGCACCACACAGTAGGTTCTTTTCGTTGGGGATCATGTGCAGAACAATTGAGCGGATGCCTCTGTGTGGGACCGGGGCCGGTAGCAGTACCGCAGAGAGAAAGGATACCTGTGTGTGACGTCGGATGTTTTCTAGGTCACCACACGGGGTTGTGTGTCAGCGTCCAACACGTTCTGTCTTGACGGAATCCGCAGCTCCTGAGGAAACCGCGCGGAAAATGTGGCTTTCCCCAATTTGACATTAAAAATGTAAGGTTTAGCCGAGACCGATTTGGCTCAGTGGACAGAGCGTCAGCCTGCGGACTGAAAGGTCCCAGGTTTGATTCTGGTCAAGGGCATGTACATTGGTTGCAGGCACATCCCCAGTGGGGGGTGTGCAAGAGGCAGCTGGTCGATGTTTCTCTCTCATCGACGTTTGTAGCTCTCTATCCCTCTCCCTTTCTCTCTGTAAAAAATCAATAAAATATATTTTTTTAAATGTAAGGTTTCCATGACATTATCAGTAACGGATTATGAAGCTGAGAAAAACCTTTCTAAAGTTGAAAACATTTTTTAAAAAAATTATCACATACACTCTAGCTGGTTTTGCTCAGTGGATAGAGCATCAGCCTGCGGGCTGAAGGGTCCCAGGTTTGAATCCAGTCAAGGGCATGTGCCTTGGTTGCAGGAACATCCCCAGTAGGAGGTGTGCAGGAGGCAGCTGATCAATGATTCTCTCTCATTGATGTTTCTAGGTCTCTATCCCTCTCCCTTCCTCTCTGTAAAAAAAAAATTAATAAAATATATATATATTTTTGAGATATATATATATTTTTAAATATATTTTATTGATTTTTTTTACAGAGAGGAAGAGAGAGGGATAGTTAGAAACATCGATGAGAGAGAATCATCGATCAGCTGCCTCTTGCACACCCCCTACTGGAGATGTGCCCGCAACCAAGGTACATGCCCTTGCCCGGAATCAAACCCGGGACCTTTCAGTCCACAGGCCGATGCTCTATCCACTGAGCCAAACCGGTCCCGGCTATATTTTTTTAAATAAATAAAATATCACATATATATGTACATATGTTATATGTTTTTTTCTGATTTCAGAGAGGAAGGGAGAGGGAGAGGAAGATAGAAACATCAGTGATGAGAGAGAATCATTATCTGCTGCCTTCTGCACACCCTCCACTGGGGATAGAGCCTGCAACCTGGGCATGTGCCCTTGACTGGAATTGAACCTGGGACCCTTCAGTTTACAGACCCACACTCTATCCACTGAGCCATGCAGGCTAGGGCCTAGAAAACATCTTTTCGATTAAACAGGCTAGAAGTCTGACTTTTTGTTCCTCCTTCGAGAAAAGAGACTGTAATCACTGCTATAGGAAGAGTATGCAGCCCACATTGTAGGAAAAAAATGCATTCCAGTGGCCTGTCAAGTAGGTAAGTAAAAATGTCTTATTGTTCTGATTTTACGGTTGTGGCATCTGTCAGCTTTTTAAAGTTTGTAATCTACAGGGATTTCTTTTCCCACTCTAAATAAATGTGGGCTTTTGCCCTGGTAATGCAGGCCTCAGGAAACCTGAGTTTCCCTGGTCCAGATCTAAGCCCTTTCCTCCGTTGGATGCCTGTGCGTTGAAAAGCTCTGGACCAGATAAGTGATCGCCAAGACTCCTTCCGGCTCTGGAATTCTCATAACTGCGGGAAACACGCCCTGTCCCCTTCCTCCCCAGGAAGTCCTTTCCTGGAGCGGATCCAAGTCTTTCCTGCTGTACTTGGCGTCCTTTTCCCTCGGGAAGACAGGAAGACAAAGCGCCAGTGCGCAGAGCTCCCAGGGGAGAAACGAGGCCGGGGGCCATTCAGGTATAAGCTTTGGGGGGAAAGGAAGAGAAAGGAGTCGAACCAAAGCCCCAAACCTGGAGAACAGAATCGAGGGCCTCTCCGGATATGACAACAGTCATCACCATTTGGAACTTTCTTTGTTTGGCCTGTATTGAGTGCTTCCTGTATACCAGTAAAAGCTACAGAGATCTTTTCCCACCTGTAGAGTAGGTGTTCTACGTTATCCCTAATCCTCCGCCAACTAAGACTCAGGTGCAGTGACTTGCCCAAGGTCACAGGGTTCTGCTCTCTCCTGCCACACACACCTTTCCCTCCAGCATGTCATACTTCCTGGGTCCCCACACACTGTCCCCTCACCTTCGGGAGCAAATTTCTCTTCCTTCTTCTTTAGTTCCCTCTTCAAGGGCGCCTCCTCTCTCTCACCCCTCCCTCTGCCCCAACGGTGACTGATCTCTCTCTCCTCTCCAGTTGGTTAGATGTGGTGCGTTCTGCTAAGGTTGAGGTTCGATCCTCGGTAAGGGTACATTCAAGATTCAACCGATGGCCCCAACTGGTTTGGCTCAGTGGATAGAGCATCGGCCTGGGGACTGAAGGGTCCCGGTTTCAATTCTGGTCAAGGGCATGCATTGTACCTTGGTTGCAGGCACATCCCCGGTGGGGGGTGTGCAGGAGGCAGCTGATCAATGTTTCTCTCTCATCTGTGTTTCTAACTTTCCCTCTCCCTTCCTCCCTGTAAAAAAATCAATAAAATATAAAAAGGGAGTTTTTTAAAAAAATCAACCGATGAATGCATAAATAAGTGGAACAACAAATTGATCTCTCTCTCTCTCTCTCTCTCTCTCTAATCAGTAAATAACAAAGAAGAAGCAAAAAGAAGATACATCAGTGAACCAAACAGAGGAAATGCCTTATCCTCATCAGCTTTCATTCTGTTGGGAGAGAGACAAAAACCACGAAGATGAAAGGCGGAGATACGTGCTAGGGGGGAAAGGTCAGCAGAGAAAGTGAGGAGGGATCGTGTGCTGCAGACACCCTCCCAGTGAATTTTCACAACCAGGTTTCAGATAAGAAGCTGGAGAAACAAGGCGGCTGAGTGGCTTGCCCTGGGCCATTGGATTCAGACAGCAGTGAAGGCAGGATGTGAGCCCAGGTGAAATGAATCTCTGCTGTCTTCAAAAAGTGACTCCTGCCAGTGTCTATGCCCCGAACCAATGCGGCAAAGGTGGTTGTTTTATTCTATAATAATTCATAATTCATGTTAGTAATAAAAGGGGGAAAAAGATGCCTGGCTGGTGAGCTCAGTGGTTGAGCATCGACCTATATGACCAGGAGGTCACCCACAGTTGGATTCCTGCTCAGGGCACAAGCTGGGGTTTCCCAGTAGGGGGTGTGCAGGAGACAGCCAATCAGTGATTCTCTCTCATCATTGATGTTTCTTTTTAAAAAAAAATATATATTTTCAGTTGGTCCGAAGGTTGTGGGTTATTTGTTAAGCTGATTAAAAATATATATATTTTATTGATTTTTTACAGAGAAAAAGGGAGAGGGATAGATAGTTAGAAACATTGATGAGAGAGAAACATCCATCAGCTGCTTCCTGCACACCTCCCACCGGGAATGTGCCTGCAACCAAGGTACATGCCCCTGACCAGAATTGAACCTGGGACCTTTCAGTCCGCAGACCGACGCTCTATCCACTGAGCAAAACTGGTTTCGGATCATCATTGATGTTTCTCTCTCTCCCTCTTCCTTCCTCTCTGAAATCAATGAACATATACTTAAAAGAAACGAAAAGTGCTCTTAAGTTCATATGATGTTACAACTTTTATTGAGAAATGCAATAAACTTACATATCATTTTCCTGTGTAACTTCAATGGCCTGAGGAGAATTGAGAAAACCATTCTAGTCAGCTGAATGGTTGAGTTTAGGGAAAAACTGACCCAGAACAACCCTCTCCCGTCCCCCTTCCTCCAGCCCGCCCCCTCTCCATCTCCCAGCTGAGGTCTGCCATTCTGCAAGGTGAATCAAGGTGATTCTCAAAGCCGAAGCTGAGCAAAAATGGACTGGCCAGATTCCCTAGTCTCCGAGGCTCTCTGACCCTCCCGAGCACAGGGTGGCTGGAGAGGGCATCCCGGCCCGGCCACTTCCCTGCTGGGCCACCAGGGAGCGACCAACTGCAACCAGACCCAGGAGAGCCAGGCACTGGGCGCCCCGGGCATGACATCACCAGACATCCCGGGCCTCGGGTGGGAAAGCAGATGAGGAGGGTCCTCAGTGGAGGGAGAAAAGGCACCGAGGCTGGGAAGTCAGCCTATTATTCTGCCTCCCTGATTTCAGACCAGCTCCCACCAGTGTCTTCCGCTCACTGTGGCTGCAAGGACATCTCTAAAACAAAAGCCTGATTTTGTCACCACCTGTGACACCTCCACATAAATTACCACAAAAAAAAAAAAAAAAAAAGCTAAACACAGGACCTGCGTGATCTTGCCCGGCCTAATTCCAGGCCAACATCCTTTGGAGCCCTATTGAAATAGTTTCAATTCCTGAACTATCCATACTTTCTCCCTGTGTGCCCGGAAACGTTTGGTTTGGTCCGCCTGGGATATGTTTTTGCACCAGGTTTACCTGGAGAAACACCTGTCTTGAAGTTAAATATCTTTCCTGTGAACCCTCCCCAGACAAGACTCCCCTCCTCCCCCACCCCCAGTTGGGATAGAGGCTCCTCCAGGGTTACCTATACTTCGTTGGCTTCCCCATCACACTGTGTGATAAATACCTGGCCTTGTCTTTCCAACGTCCGTCACAGAGCAAAGGAAATGCAGAGTGCAACAAATGGTGGCAGAATTAATGCAGGAAATAGTGCTGATTGCAGGCAAACTATCTAGCTCATGAGTTTGTTGGGAGGAGTGAATGCATTCATGTGCAAAAGCAAAAACAAAAACAAAACGCTTAGAACAATGCCTGGACCACTGCAAGCAATCGACAAACTACTTTCGCCTGACTTTCCCAGTACTCAGGCAGCCCACGAACGTCGTGGCCCCTTTAAGGGACACGCCCACTTTGGCAATAAGCGGAAGTACGCGCTCAGGTCTCCCGGTGTGACTTCAGAGTCCCGGAAGTGACCTCGAAGCCCCTCAGAAGCATGGCCGCAGGACGTTCTTTTGGACGCGGTCACAGGCATCTCCGTGACGCAGGACGAGTTAGAGCGTCCCGTGGGGTTTCCACGGTGCCGCCCTCAGTCCCCAGTTTCTCCGCTTTCTCTCCCGCCTGAGCACCGCGCGAACAGGAAGGCCGGCGGCGGGTCCGCCGTGACGTAACGCCCCTTGGGGGCGGGGCTAGGGGCAGGTGACGCTCTAGCGGAGCTCGCGCTGATCTCTATGCTCCCGAGCGCTCGTGTGCGCCGCTCCTGCGCGTCGGGGCGGACGTTGCCCCTTTAATCGGCGGAGGGTGGTACCGAGGAGGTCCCGCGAGAGCCGAGGGGGGCGGGGGGCGGTGCCGAGGCCGGGGGCCCGTGGCGGATGGAGGCCGAGATGGAGCCGGAGACTCTGGAGGCGCGAATCAGTGAGTGTCCGGGAGGGGCGCGGGCCGGGCCGGAACCGGAACCGGGGGCCCGAGGCGGGTCCCTTCCCGGCGGGGGCGGGGTACGGGGCGCCCCCTCCTCACGCCCCGCCCCGGTCCCGGGAGGGGCGGTACCCCGAACCGGTGCCTCCGACCCTGAGATGAAGGAAGACCCCACCGACTGGGTGGACTTCCCCATCCGATTCCCGGGCAGCAGCCCTCGGGGAAGAGTGAACTGCGCCCGGCTCTGCGCCCAGCAGCCCCGGGACGGAGAAAGCAGCCTCCGACCCACTCAGGCCCAGACTTCACCGAGTCATCTCCTTGGGTCCCGGGAGGGGAGCAAGCGAGCGCAGGGCTGCACCTCAGACCCGGAGGAAAGGACCCTGCTCCCTTGGGGGCCCGAATCCTCCACTCTCTGGTCCTGCATGCCCTCACTCCCTCCTGTCCTTTCCTTGAGCTTGCAACTTCTCAGATTTGCTGGTTCCCTCACCTAGAAAGGGAGGACCCACTGGTTCATCTGATCCCCCGAGCTCTGGCCACACAGTAAGAAACCCCCAAACCCTACAGGCTTGAAAGGGCCCATCTCGTAGTCCAGAAGTAATTTCAAGTTTTCTGTCACTACCCTCAGCCCAGCCCCTCGGCCTCTGCACCTCCACCCAAGACTCCTTTCCTAGCTGTTGCTGAACTTCCTCTGAAGGTCCCTGCACCCCTTTCTCTGAATCTTCAGACGCCGCTTCCTACTGCTCTAGGCTTCTGAGCCCTCACACTTGAGCCCTCCACTGAGCTCCCTACCCTACATTGCTGACACCCTTGGCTCTCACAGCCCCGCTCCTGGACTCTGCCCCAGAAAGCTGTGGTTGCTTCTCTCTGGGCTAGTGTTGGACCCATGTCTGTGCCAGGGCCTCAGGGGGGCCTCTGGGTCTACACTCGGTTCAGCGCCTTGGCCTCGGGCACGGCAGGAAGCTTCTAGGGGTGAGCATAGTTGACCCCTGAGGTTAGCCCCAGAACCACACCAGCCTCGGGGAAGTTTCAGTGTCAGTCTGGCAGGGGGAGGGGGAGGGAATGGAAAGGAGGCACTCGGCCGCCATGGAGACTGTTCCAGAACGCCACAAGTGTCCAGGTCGCAGCAGCACCTTGGGGGGATGGGCAGCCCCTGGCTGACAGACGTGACGGGCTGAAGGACTGGAGGGCTGATGATACAGTGTCAGGTTTAGCAGCAAGGGGCATTTTCTGGGAGACCAAAGAGTCTGACCTGAGAAGCAGAGAGGAAGCGGGACACTTGCTTTGGCAGTAGGCTGGACCCCAGTCCATTGGGACCGAGGTTGTTCCCTCTATTTCTTTCCTTTTGTGCCCCAACAAAATTGTAAGCTGTTCCCTTGGGCTGATTAGAGGTTAAAAGTAGCTTCCGATGGTAAATGATGACATTTATCGCCAGTGGAGGTGTTCTTCCCTGCTTCCTCCCAGAGGTAATGGGCCGGGGGTGGGGCCAGGGCCAGAGAAGTTGGTCAGATCTCCTCGGACCCAGAGGCCCTCGCTCTGAGAAAGATGCAGGGGAGAAAGCTGATGTCTCATGATTGCACAGCTTCCTCTGGCTTCTGACTCAGGAGGCGTCTCTAGAACCAGACTATCTGTCCACACTCAGACTCACATGTCTGATACTGGAAGGGACTTCCTGTTTCGGGGTCTCCCCCCTTCTCCCGCAGCCGGGTGTCACTGAGTGGGTAATAGCCAGCCCAATTCTCTCAGACTGGTGTTCCCCAGCCTCTGGCCAAGTTGGGGGGCTAGGAGGCAGAGTAGATGGCCACACTTATGGAGGTGTCTCTTCCTGGTGCCCTGGGTGGTCAGCGGGACTTCATTTCTCTAAGGGACTGGAGGGCTCCTGGAACAGTTTATACCCAGAGAGAAAGTGCTTCGGATATCTGCTCAGACGTACCCGAGAGCAGCCTTCCCCCCCCCCTTTCTGTACCTTCTCCTTGCTGTTTGTCTTTATGGCGCTTATAACCATGTACAGTATTCTGTGTGCGTTGTTGATCCGAGTAGTCAGCGTCTCCTGCTGGCCTGTGAGCTCCAGGAGGGCAGGGATTTTGTCTTGTTCACTGCTGTGGCCCCAGCGCTCAGCGTTATTAAATAAATAGGAATTGAATGAATGGCTGCCAGTCACTAGGCCCTCAGGGCTCCACCTCCCTCAGCACAGGAGCCCAAGTGGGCAGCTGCCACGGGCGGGGGCTCCAGCCTCCTGTCCACAGATCCTGCCCTGTCCCACCTCCTGGGCTCTGTTCCCTCCTTCCCACTCCCTCTGGCTCAGGCTTGGGCAGAACGGGCCAGGACAGGGTGAAGCTTGGAGACAGGGCTCTGGGGAAGGAATAAAGATCTGCCTCTGGCTGCCCCGTAGCTCTGTCCCAAATCAGTCTGTATTTCAGTCCAGCTTCACAAATGGGGAAACGGAGGCCTGGGGAAGCTCCGTGACCTATTTGGTGGTTGTGTAACCCATGTTGGTGTTAAGGGAGGTGACTGAGTGGCCTTGTTTACCACTCCTGTCTGCCTACAGCTGAGCCTCATTCATTCGTTTCCCTGAGGAGAGGGCACGTGCACACGTAGGGAGGTGGATGTGGTGCAGCAGCAGGCTTGGGCCGGTGGTGACAGTCAGGGCTGAGGGAGGTGGAGCCGATGAGCAGTACCAACCTGAGGATGCGGGAGAGCTAGCAGAGACCTCCTGGAGGAGGGGATACCTCAGCCAAGCCCTTTACAAGGCCCGGTGCTCGGTTGTCTACACCTTCTCCCACGGCCCCGGGGCTGTTCAGAGGCGGCACGCCCAGCCTGGTAACTCCCTCCACCCCTGTTTGTGTTGCCTCTCCCAGGCAGCCTCCCCTGGCCCCGGGCTCAACCGAGTCCCGTCTCCAGTTCCTGCCGCTCCTTTGCCTCCCTGTGTCCCTTGTTGTTGTTGTTGTTGTTGTTTTTGCAGAAAGGAAGAGAGAGGGATAGAGAGTTAGAAACATCGATGAGAGAAAATCATCAATCAGCTGCCTCTTGCACACCCCCTATTGGTGATGTGCCCGCCACCAAGGTACATGCCCTTGACCGGAATCGAACCCGGGACCTTTCAGTCCGCAGGCCGACGCTCTATCCACTGAGCCAAACCGGTTTGGGCTCCCTCTGTCCCTTGTATTGCGAACCTCGTTCCTTTGGCCCACTTGCCAGCGAGGCAGACTCCTGAGGGAGGAGCTAGACGTTTATTTCTCTCCTGCTTCTGGACCTCTGAGCATACATTTCATGAGAAGCATGGGGACACTGTTTCCAGGAGCAGAATCAGAGTGTGGGCATGGCAGACGTACAGCTGTAGGGGCTGGGCAGTGGGGAGTAGGACAGTCTCTAAAAGGGGGGGCCCTTCAGGGAGCAGCCGATAGGGGGAGCCAGTGGGCAGGCTTCTGTCCGGACTGAAACATCAGCACTCAGGGCTTGAAGTTGTGGCACCTGGCCGTTCTGTGTGCTCAGCCACACACCCTGCCCCCTGCTGCTGGGGGAGGGAGTGAGAGGCAGGGGTCCCTCTGCTAGGCCACATCAGCCCTCTCTTCCTGCAGACAGAGCCACGAACCCCCTCAACAAGGAGCTGGACTGGACCAACATCAACGGCTTCTGTGAGCAGCTCAACCAGGACTTTGAGGGGTAGGTGGTCTCTCCCTCTTTCACTCATACTCACAGAATCCGCCGTGTACCTGCTGTGCGCACCGCAGACGCTAGCCTCAGGCAGAGACGTCTCCATTTTTAAAAAAATATATTTTATTGATTTTGTACAGAGAGGAAGGAGAGAGATAGAGAGTTAGAAACATCGATGAGAGAGAGTCATCGATCAACTGCCTCCTGCACACCCCCCACCGGGGATATGCCCGCAACCAAGGTCCATGCCCTTGACCGGAATCGAACCTGGGACCCTTCAGTCCCCAAGCCGATGCTCTATCCACTGAGCCAACCGGTCTCGGCAGACGTCTCCATTCTTAATGTCCTCACAAATGTTTTATTTATTTATTTAGTGGTTGATTTAGGGAGAGAGAGAGAATCAACAATTTGTTCCGCTTATGTATGCATTCATTGGTTGATGCTTATTTGTGCCCTGACCAAGAATTGAACTTGGTGTGTTGGTGTATTACATGATGCTCTAACCAACTGAGTAGCCGGCCAGGCCTCATGTGCTCACACATTAATGACGTGCACTGAGTGCTGTTTATGAGCCTGTCTCCGAGGTGAGCCTTGCTGGGCCCATTTCACAGGTGAAAAAACTGAGGCTGTGGGATTCAGCAGTTGCCCCAAGATGTCACAGAGAGAAAATGGTAGTCCTGATTGTGAAAACGCACATTTGGGGGCTGCCCCTAGACTTGGACTAGATTCCGGGCAGGGGTGGTAGGGTGGATAAGTTAGTGGGTTCCCAGGTGATGCTGAAGTTTGGGGAGCACAGTTCAATGTGCTTCTCCCCAGTGCAGCGCTCCGCTTGGGGCGGCCATGCAGACCGCGTGACGTGCGCTCTGGAGTCAGACTGCTTAGGGGCGGGGCGGCTCCCCTCCCCTGTTAGTGGGGCAGGGAATTGAATGCTTCTGAGATTCTACTTCACCTGTAAAGTGGGGCGCCATTGCCGCCCGCCTCAGAGGGCTGTTACGAAGCTTAGGCAGGAAGTGCTTGTGCGGCACGTGCACATCATAAGCACTCAGTGCACATCATAAGCACTCAGTGCACGTCATAAGCACTCAGTGCGCGTTAGCTGTTACTGGCACTTTAGGCTCTGGTGGATGATACCACCACCTCCGCCATGAAGCTGCTCTGATTGCCCCTAGAACTGTGGTCGGCAAACTGTGGCTCTCGAGCCACATGCGGCTCTATGGCCCCATGAGTGTGGCTCTTCCACAAAATACCACAGCCTGGACGAGTCTATTTTGAAGAAGTGGCGTTAGAAGAAGTTTAAGTTTAAAAAAATATGGCTCTCAAAAGAAATGTCAATTATTGTACTGTTGATATTTGACTAATGAGTTTGCCGACCACTTCCTAGAATGTCCTTGAGTTCCCAGGGAGCTGTCTGGCCATCTCTCCTGGTCCATTGTCTTGTCTGCTCCCAGCCTGGGCCCTTGAAGGCTGAGGTCACTCTCCATACTTGTGTCTGTGCTGAGCCAAGGACACGGCAGGTCATTGTTCTCAGTAAAGCTGGCCAAGGGGCTGAGCTCACGCCTTTTGAAAGTCCCAGCCTGCACTCCCTGCCTGGCCCTACCCATCATGCCACAGTCTCCAGCCCTGCCCTTGACCCAGAGAGGGCGCTGGGCCTTTCATCTGCCCTGCAGAAGCCACTGAGGGCTGCGGCCTTAGGGTAGTGAGGCTCTTCTCCGGGTGCCTGAGCTGCATGGCTGTGCTAGCTCTGTCTCTCCCTCTCACCCAGGCCTCCACTTGCCACCCGGCTATTGGCCCACAAGATCCAGTCCCCGCAGGAGTGGGAGGCGATTCAGGCTCTGACGGTGAGGAGAAGAGGAAAGAGGGTGCTGGCCACCCGCCGACCACGTGGGTAGCACCAGGGGAGGCCAAGGCTGAGGTTTTTGGGGTCCCATCAGATCTTCAGGGCCCAAGGGAGTTGTGCCAAGATGGCCTAGAATGCGGGTCCGGGGCATCCCCTGAGGGTCCCACAGCAACCATGGGCTGGCCTCCTCTCCCAGACCCTGCGCAGGTAGTCTCCTGTGGGGAGGAGGCCCCCTAGGGTCATCTGGTCCAGAGGTTCCCCACCCAGGCTGTGCCTCAGCTCTCCGGGGGGGTGGTCACACATAGCACCCAGAGCTGCCGGACCAGAGCCACAGTGCCTGCACAGGAGTCTGTGTGTTTACAAAGCTCCCAGGTGCGCTGCGGAGCCACCCAGCCCGTCAGTGGCCTGCAGACAGGAGTACGAGGAGGTGCCTGGGCTCAGGCCCGAGCTTTCTGTGCCAAGAGCAGAAGAGCACAGGGTGCACTGAGCCCCCCAGCATGGGTCCTGTCGCCACTGATTGTACCCAAGCTGACTTTGGGTGGTAGCGACAAACAGGTTTTCTTTGAATAGTTATGTCTTTATTTTTAACACAGTACGTTTTTTGTTTCGTTTTCTCCAATGCACACTAGTCCTATGATTTCACAGACATAGAGCTTAGAATAAGACTAAGGTAGATGGTGCCCACTTAAATTTAAAAAAACAAAGGAATATCGTGAGAAAGTAATTTACCAGTGGTATCGAGACGGCCAAGCCAGGAGGTGGTGATCAGTCTCAGGGCCGAACCCTCTTGTCCTCACAAGTCACTTTCTCCTTTCTGGGCCGCCTCCTCTGACCCTCCCCGGGGTCCCCGCACCCCGCCTCCCCCCAGGTGCTGGAAACATGCATGAAGAGCTGCGGCAAGAGGTTCCACGATGAGGTGGGCAAGTTCCGCTTTCTCAACGAGCTCATCAAGGTGGTGTCTCCGAAGGTGGGTGCTCCCAGCCCAGGCTCAGCCCTGTGCCGCCGACGGGTGACGGGCTGTACCTCATCCTGAGGCCTCTTCCTGGGACTCTCGCTCCTACGCCTCAGCCCCCGTTAGAACTCTCACCGGGTGGAGCACAACCCTCTCTCCTGGTCCCCTTCACCCCGCTGAGTCTGGGGCAGCTGACCTCTAGGCAGAGTGCTTCCGCTGACATGGCGGCTGGCCCTGGAGCTGCCTGGTACTGAGGGGCAGACAGCTGCAGGGAGTGCACACAGCTGCTCTGGCTCTGAGGTCTCTCCCTGCAGACCTGGCCATGGCACCCCACCTGAGTCTGTAGGGGAGGGTCTCCTGTCCCCACTTCACAGGAGTGGCTCCCTTGAGGCCTGGGATGCTAAGGCCCCAAACCTGAGTGATGGAGCCTGCTGGCTCCAGATGGACCACACCCCCAGCTTGCCTGAGGAGTCCTCCCATGGGTCATGGACATGTTTGGTGCCTCTTGGGTGAAGCCCTACCCCCTCCGCCCTTCCTCACTCAGCCCTCGGAAACCTGGGCTCCAAGGCCCTCACAACCTACCCCAGCAGCCTGGCACAGATGGACCTCACCTGCTAGCTCTGTCACTCGCTAGCTGTGCTAACGCTGTATGCCTCAGTTTCCCCACTGTTAAGAGTGGGTGATAACAGGGGCACCACAATGAGGATGCAGAGCTTACATGGCTAAGGCGGAGCCCAGTGCCTGCTCAGGTAAGGTTTAACTGTGACCTCAGGAAGGAGGAGCCACCGGACTGACAAGGGCAGGGGCAGCTGTGGGCATGCTCGGCCCTGAACCCCCTTCAGACCAGCAGGTCTGAGTGGCTAAATGATCCTCCTGGCCTCCCATTCTTCTCCCGGAAGGCGACTCATGTGAGAGCCAGTTCCCCTAGCCTAGTGTACAGCCGGGGTCTGAAGGGGGTTCAGGGCCAAGCATGCCCACAGCTGCCCCTGCCCTTGTCAGTCCGGTGGCTCCTCCTTCCTAAGGTCACAGTTAAACCTTACCTGAGCAGGCACTGGGCTCCGCCTTAGCCACGTAAGCTCTGCATCCTCATTGTGGTGCCCCTGTTATCACCCACTCTTAACAGTGGGGAAACTGAGGCATACAGCGTTAGCACAGCTAGCGAGTGACAGAGCTAGCAGGTGAGGTCCATCTGTGCCAGGCTGCTGGGGTGGGTTGTGAGGGCCTTGGAGCCCAGGTTACTGAGGGAGTTCTGAGGAGGCAGCCAGCCAACATCAAGGCCTTCCCCTCCCCTTGGTCTCTGCAGTACCTGGGCTCTCGGACCTCAGAGAAGGTGAAGAACAAGATCTTAGAGCTGCTCTACAGCTGGACGGTCGGCCTGCCCGAGGAAGTGAAGATTGCCGAGGCCTACCAGATGCTCAAGAAGCAGGGTGAGGCCCTAGAGCACATGTGTCAAACACAAGGCCCGCAGGCCAAATCCAGCCCGCCAGGCCTTGCAATGTGGCCCGCACCGCGCTGTCATCACTGCACTCCGCTGTCAGTTTATGACATTGTCAGTTTATGACTGTTCAGTAAACCATTCGGCCCACGATTTAGGCTGGATTTTAGATTTTGGCCCTTTCTCTGATTGAGTTCGACACCCCTACCCTAGAGCCTGCCTGGGCTTGGCCTCTCTTCCCCTTCTCCTCTCCTCCCCTCCCCTCCTCCCCGCCCGGGCTCCCACTACTTTGGAGCTCTGGCAGCAAGGTCATGGGTCTGCCCTTTCTAACTCCTCAAGAACATCACCAGTGAGCCTTTTTGTCCCTGCCTGAGGCCAGCTTGGGGGGAGAGAAGGGGGGTTTGGGTAAGCTTCCCTCAGAGAGTGGCTCCCATGGAGTGGCTTCAGAACATGTGTGCCCACACTTCCCCATGCAGTGCAGTGTGACGGGTCAGGCGCTGGCCTTGGCGCACCCAATCTAGAGCCAGCATGCTGGAGAAAGACTGCCTTCCACCGTCCTTTCTGTGCTTACCTGGCCACGTCCCCGTCACACCCCCTGCCCTGGGCCTGAGCCCTTCTGACAGCCTTCCCACCACCCGTCTATTCTAGGGATAGTGAAGTCTGACCCCAAGCTTCCAGATGACGCCATCTTTCCCCATCCTCCTCCTCGGTCCAAGAATGTCATCTTTGAAGATGAGGAGAAATCCAAGGTGAGGCTCCAAGGAGGGGGTGGCCGAGGGTTCTAAGGCCCACTTGGGGGTCAGTGAATCCCAACCCCTGGCTGCCCTGCCCTTGAAGCAGAGGCTCAAGATGAGCAGTGGGGGGTGACAGGCATTTCCTGCATGCCGAGTCCTCCCCATACAGTGCCCTGCATTTAGTAAACACAAGAGTGTCTGGTGCAGTGGGGTTGGTTTGAGGGCATTTCATAGGTTGCCAGGAGTTTTGCACAGCTTTATGCTGTTCTCCCGTTGAATGATAATTTCATTAGCTTTTTTGTAAAAGAAGCATGTGTTCATGGGCAAGAAATTAAACTGCACGGAGGTAAGGTACACAGTAAAAGCTCCTGCCTACCTCGCCCCGCCCAGAGGGTAACCACAGCTCAGCTTCTTGTACACCGCTCCAGAAAGCCTCTCTAACAGCAGTGATAGGATGTTTTGCGCTATTTGTAGAGAACTTATTTCTGCTGAGAACTGTGGGGAGCACTTATGTGCAGTGTCTCAGTTGTCCTGTGGCCACCCCATCAAGTGTCAGCAGGTTCTCGCCATTTCATGGGGAGCTTAGGTAACATCCCACAGCCAGGAAGTGGGGAGCCAGCACCTGACCCCAGGCCCATTCCCTCCATCACGGCCATGCCCTTCTGTCTTCGCAGATGCTGGCCCGCCTGCTCAAGAGCTCCCACCCGGAGGACCTCCGAGCAGCAAACAAACTCATCAAGGAGATGGTGCAAGAGGTGATGGCTGAGCCCAGAGCACGGGCAGGAGGGGGCAGGAAGATGGTCAGCTGGGTGGATGTGCAGAGGAGGGATTTGGAGTGACCCGGCTAAAGGGCTGTCACAGCAGTGAAAGAGCTGGCTGACTCCGCGGACCCCAGTGGGCTGAACCAGGACCACTGTGTAGAGGGAAGAATTTCCCAGCAGCCAAGTTCATCTTCCCTGGATCTTTTCCATAAAAATTAGAAATAAATTAAGCTTTATTATATTTACAGAGAGAGGGAGGTGTGTGTGTTTGTGTGTGTGTGGGGGGGGGGGGGAGAGAGAGAATAATGTATGCTTAATTTATAAATAAATACAGATGCTCCTTGACTTACAATGGGGTTATGTCCCATAAATCCATTGTAAGTTGAAAATGTTTTAAATCGATAAAGTGTTTAATACACCTAAGTTACCAAACATTATAGCTTAGCCTAGCCTACTTTAAATGTGCTCAGAACACACATTAGCCTACAGTTGGGCAAAATCATCCAACACAAAGCCTATTTTTTAGTATCATGTAATTTACACATATCATTTTCGTAAAGTAAAAAACTCATAAGTTGAACCATTGTAAGTTGGGGACCATCTGTATACCTATATCGTGGGTGCATGCGGGAACTTTTTTTTATTGATAAAGGCAAGTCCTCAGAAAAGTTTGCAGTCTAGAGACCCAGCGGGCAGAGTTCTGAGTTGTCTCAAAGTCAGGCTGCATGCTCTGACAGCCCAGAGCCAGGCCAGGGATGTATCCCAAGACAGCACGGCACAAGCCCACCCTTCATGCCCCGAGGGAGAACATGGGTAATAAGAAGAGTTGGCCTGAGGAGCAGGGGCACTTCCTGCAGTGGCCTTTCAAGGCCAGCAGTGCCCATCCATTTACCAGGACTAACGACATTGGCAGGGGTCACTGCACTCGTTTCCAGATGCACTTGATGACCTTTAAGGTCTTTCACTTGACCCTTAAGGACAAACACAAGGCTCATGTGGAATCACAGGTGTCGGAGGTCTGGGCCCTGGTCCTCCAGAATCACCTGGCAGGTATGTTAGAGGCCCAGGAAGTTCTTGGGGGCCCATGCAGACTCCAGGGGGCACTGACAGGAGGAGAAGACATGAGGAGGGTTGGCTGAGGGCTCCTTGGACCAGAGTCCTCTACTCTGGGCACGAGGGGCTCTTAGCAGTGTCTGCCTGGACACCCAGCCCGCAGGCACTGGGAACAGATGGTGTGGGCAGTGCTTGGCTCGGGGCTGGCCTGACCCAGCTCTCCGGGGCGCTTGCTGATGCCTCCCTAGGACCAGAAGCGGATGGAGAAGATCTCGAAGCGGGTGAGCGCCATTGAGGAGGTGAACAACAACGTGAAGCTGCTGACGGAGATGGTGATGAGCCACAGCCAGGGCGGAGCCGCAGCCCAGAGCAGCGAGGACCTTATGAAGGTGCGCCTGCCTCCACCCTGTCCCAGTCCACTCAGCGGCCCTGCGGCCCTCACCTGCCCACCCTACCGCCCCCAGGAGCTGTACCAGCGCTGTGAGCGGATGCGACCCACACTCTTCCGACTGGCCAGTGACACAGAGGACAATGACGAGGCTTTAGGTGAGCCCCAGGCAGAGCTGGCTCATCCTACTTCTTCCCCCATCTCTCCCAGGGTGTGCTGAGTACCTGCAGTTAGCAGGAGCTGCCACCAGGGGGCCCCTTCCTCCGGCATTGACCTTGGGTTTCTCCTAGCTGAGGAAGAAGGAAGCAGAGAGCTGATCTGATATCCTGGAGAGACCCTCTGGGCCACGCCCCTCCACAGACACCTCATTTACTGCCCACAAGCTACACAGGAGGGAAATGACCGCCATCTCACAGCTAGTGCTGGGGTGGGGGAGGGGGCAGGAGTGACTTTCCCAGATCACAGAATGGAGGCAGAACCCAGGTGGAGCAGGGTTCTCTCTGCAGACACTGCCTCCCTGGTAAGGGCTACAAACTGAGCGGATCTCACAGGCTGGGCAGGTCCAGAGCTGAGCCTGTGGCTTCTGCCAGTGCCACATGTCAGGTTCTCATCCTATTCTCTGCGACCACGTCAGCAGGGCCTCTGGGGCGGCCGTCTGGGTACCATCTCAGGGCTTGGTTCAGAGGGAGCTCACTTAGCGCCTCCCATGGGCCAGGGACCTGGCCTCCACCAAGAGGCTCACTGTCCAGATCCCTCGAAGCCCTGGCTCCCCAGGAGCGATACCGACAAGGGCCTGCCGTGTGCCAGGCACCATTCTGGGCCCTCAGGATGTGGCAGTGATCAGAATGGACACGAGCCACGGCCTCGTGGAGCTTGTGGCCTAATGAGAGGAGACAGGCAGGAAGCCCAGGACGCGAGCAGTGGCAGTTTGTCAGGTGGTGCTGAGAGACATGGAGAAAACCACGCAGGGAGGGGACCGCTCAGGGGGTGGGATTAGGGGAGGCCTCCCCACCGTGACTTGGGGGAAGACCGGAAGGGAGGAAGCATGCAGAGATCTGGGGTATCGACAGCAGAGCCATGTGGAGGCCTGGAGCGGGGGGCACGCATGAGAGCAGGGGCCGGCACGGGGCCGTGTGGAGGGGGCAGTGGGCCAGGTGACCGAGGGCCTGGGTCTGAGTAGATGAGGAGATGCCCGCCGCCCCACTCCCTCGCGAGCGCTGGGACAGATGTGGGTGCTCATCTCCCCACAGAGGCCCACCTTCCTTCACACTGGCCTCTCCCTTCCTGCCATTGCAGCGGAGATCCTGCAGGCCAACGACAACCTCACCCAGGTGATCAACCTGTACAAGCAGCTGGTGCGGGGCGAGGAGGTGAACGGAGACGCGGCTGCCGGCCCCATCCCTGGTGAGGGGCGCAGGAGATGGGAGGGGCCCAGCAGGCTGGAGGGGGCAGGGTCTAGGGTGGTGCACCGGTCCCAGAGCTGGTGACCCTGGCCCCTTAAGATGGGGAAAGCCCCCGGAGAGAGGCTGTGCCACGCCTGCAGCTGTGGGAGTGGAAGTCTGGATGTGGGACAAAGAGGGAGGGAGCCGAGGGTTTGCCAAGGACAGGCAGGAGGAAGACCTTTTATTTGACAACTCGGGCACCTCTGGTGCAGGGCTGGATGACACCCCAAGGCTTAGTCCCATTATGAGAAGTGGTAGGAGGGTCTGACACACAAACAGGCTGATTCAGTAGGGTAAAATGCCAGCCCTGGGACCCACAGAACAGGTGGGGATTGGCCCTGGGAGGGGGTGGGGGGAAGCCCTATGCAGAAGCAGTAGCGTTTAAGCAGGGCCTTAAGCGTGGGAGGCAGGTCACCAAGTAGAGAGAAGAAGCAAATCCGTTCCAGACAGAAGGAATGCATGAGCTAAGGAAAGGGCTTGGTGGGCAGATTTAGGGGCATGGGCCGTGTGGCCAAGGAGGGGGAAGCAGGAGAGTCATGACGGGTGGGGGACAGCTGCCCCCCAAGCCCCCACGGACTCTGAGAACCTGAGCCTCCTCCCCGGGACTTGCCTGACTCTCCTTTCCCACCCCAGGGAGCACCTCGGCCCTGTTGGACCTCTCAGGCCTGGATCTCCCTCCCTCAGGCACCACCTACCCAGCCGTGCCCACCTGCCCCGTCACCCAGGCCAGCCCCGAGCAGCCCAGCGCCTCCGTCTCCCTGCTGGACGACGAGCTCATGTCTCTGGGTGAGGATGGGCCGGGCCCGGCGGGGGCGGGCTCCGCTCGCAGAGCCTGGTCAGGCCGGCGTGGGAGTCCTCCCCTGAGCACTGTGGGGCGTGGGGGACGGCTGGAGGCCCTTTTCACAGCTGAGGAAGCTCCGGCTCGAGGAAATCAAGGAGCTTGTGTAAGGTCGGACAGTCAAAGGGTGAGGCTGGCCAGCCCCCGAACCTGATGTGCCAGCAACACCCAGCTCCGGGGGGAAACAGACGCCCCTGCAGCGGGGAGCCTAGAATTGGATGCTGCCCAGGCAAGAGGTGCCATTTCCCCACCCTCTGAGGAAGAGGGGAGAACTCTGAGGCTCCAGGGACTCTCAGGCCGGAGCACCCTGTCCTCTGTGGCCCACGCCGGTCCTGGGCCAGGCGGGGCCAGGGCTCCGGCGGCCGGAACCAGGCTCAGCCCTGGGGGAGAAGCAGAAGGCGCCCAGCCTGCCGAGCAGTTTTGGGGTTTCCAGCTTTTAGAGCTTAGAAGCAGGAGAGTATAATAGCAGCCCCGTACTGCTCTGAGGCTGTAAAAATGGAGGTGTGACGGGCTCTGTCAAAGGAATCTTGAAGGATAAGTTGGGGAAACTAACTTGGAAGCCAGAGTCAGGCTGGTTGGGAGGTAAAACAAACCTGACGGGCTCGAAGAAGCAATGGCGTGCGGGGCCCGGGAGGGCCAGCCGGGGTCAGAGCTGCCTGGGTTCAGAGCTGCCTGGCCACGGCTGCTGCTCTGTTTTTTCTCAGACCACCTCCATCCCATCCCAGGAAGTGGTGCTGTTAGCGTTCCCTGGTCACAGGATGCGGAGGCAAAGCCCAGAGGGCACCGGTGCTGAGCCTCGCTCGGAGCCTCCTGCGCCCTGTCTCAGCTCCCAGCCAGGAAAGGGAATGGGGCCTTGGGGTGAGGAGGGAGAGGAGGGGGACAGGGGGCCAGGTTTGGTTCCCTTCTCTCGGCATGTCAGCGCACCCTGCCTAGGAGGGTCTGCCCGCAGGGTCGCCTGCACACCCACCTGCCCCTCATTCAGAGCCAGAGGCCCCGCCCTGCCTCACGGAGCGGGAAGGGCGGCAGTGACAGCCGGGGCAGCGGCACCGACGGGCGCTTGTGGGTGGCCCACCCCCAGTGAGTGGCTGCGGCAAAGCCACCTCGGGAGAAGCGAGGTGTGCTGTGCGCTTCCTGTCCCCGTGTCGCTTCAGCAGAGGCCTGAGCCTCCAGCCTCCTCTGGTTTCTTCTCAAAGGCAAAGGAGATGTGGGAACAGGAACCAGCAGTGCCGGGCCAGCACCCGCCCGGCTCTGGGGGCAGAGGGAGCCTCGGGACCACAAAGGCGGCTTTTCCTAAACGGTTCTGCCGCGGGGAGGCTGAGGGGTGGGGCGGGCTAGGCAGTGAGGACTTCCTGTGTGCCCGAGACGGCGTGCGCCCCTGTGCAGGCCCTGCGTCTGGTCCGCCCCATCTATCACAGCAGTCCTCTGACGTGGGTGCTGCTGTCATGTGCGGCACAGGGCGGTTGTCACCAGCGAGGGGGCGCAGGGCTAAGTGGCATAGCTGTACTCAAACTCCAGCAAGTAGGCCACGCTCTGTCCAAGTCTAAACTCGGCCACTTTCTAGTCTGTGACCTTGGACAAATTACTTAACCCCTCGGGGCATCTGTTCTCTCCTAAAAGAGGGATGAGAACCACATTGTAAGGTGGTTTAAGGATTAAGTGAGACCAGGTCAGAAGTGCCTGACACGTCAGGGGGTGTAGGAAGTGTTACCGGTTACCACCGTGGTGTCAGAGGTGTGTCCAGCGGAAGGGAGCCAGTAGCCACAGCTTCCTGCGCCTTGCCTTTGCCTGGCACAGGCTGGCCCTCACTCACTCAGGATTTGCTAGAAACAGGATAACTTGTCATCTGTCGATGAAGGCTGGGCTGAACCTGGCCAGAGTGTGCTTCAGGGCAGGCAGAGGTCAGACTGGTTGGTGACCTGCTGCCTTCTACCGATCAGCAGCCTTCACAGGGCCTACAGCGCTCTCCGGCACCAGTGAGCCAGCCTTGTTGGCACGTGCCAAGGCAGATGGGGTCTTCACAGTCTGCCCCAGCCCACCCTGCGTTGTGCACGTGGGGCCACTACTGCCCAACCAGCACCTTGCCCTGGCTGCTCCGATTCTGGGCTAGCCCTGGCCTAGGGCTCCGTTCACTGTACCACAGTGCCCTTTGGACGCTCAGAGGGCATCCCTCCAGTCAGTCGGCAGGGTGCTGCCCCCTGGCCATCTGGATCAGGAACCCCACTTGGTGTCTCCCACTCCCTGCTCCGCTCCCACCACCACCAGCAGCTGCCAGCTGGTGGGTGCAGATGGAAGTCCTGACATCTGTGGTTGACTGGCTTCTGAGCAGCAGCAGAGGAAGCATGTGGCGGGAATGGGCTGTTGGGATGCTAGCTTCCTCCTCTGCGGCTGGCTGCCTGTGAAAGTGCTGAAGTGGGCTTTTCCCCTTCGGGCTGAGCCTCAGAGGAAGGGGTGCTGGGGGGAGGGAGGATCCAGGGACCCCAACCCATCCCACAGGAGCCCCATTTCTCTGGCCTCTGCTCAGGAATCCAGCCCCCTTATCTCCCTCTTGCTCCCCCGCAGGCCTCAGTGACCCCACACCACCCTCAGGCCCAGGCTTGGACGGTGCTGGATGGAACAGCTTCCAGGTAGGAGGGCCGGACCGAGCCTGATCCATCCTGGAGCAGAGCACCTGGGTCAGGCAGCCGAGAGGGCAGTGAGAGGAGGAGCGGGAGGGGACGGCCCGGGCTGAGGCATCCGTCCCCGGTGGAGAAAGGCAGGCGGTCCTCTCGCCTCCACATGCACCTCCGCCAGTCTCAGCCTCGGGCCTCCCTTGGGTTGAGGTGAGGGCTCCTTACTCCTGTTCTCCTGAGGGTGATTTTGAATGTGATGGTTTCTAGAGTGGAACCCCAGACCAGGCCTACCAGGCCTCACCCACTAGTGGCCCTGGAGTGAGAGGGTCAGGCCCAGCAGGAAGGGGGTCCCATCCCTGCTGCTGCTTCCCCAGACGTCACCTGCAGGGAGGGGGCGGGCCTCCTTTTCAGACCACCTCACCCACCTGCGTCCTTTGTGTGCCCCACAGTCATCTAACGGCGCCGAGCCCCCCGCCCCCGCTCCAGCACCCAGCACGGACAGCTGGCACCCCGCTCAGACATCCCTGCCAGCGAGCAGTGGTCTGGATGACCTGGACCTCCTGGGGAAGACCCTGCTACAGCAGTCACTGCCCCCGGAGTCCCAACAAGTGCGGTGGTGAGGGCACACTCCGGCTGGCATGGGGGAGCCTCTGTCCCACAGCCAGACCGGCAGGGAGAGGCCCAGTGCCAGTGCATCCTGTGAGCAGTGGCTGCAGTGTACCACCTGGTGCCAAGCACCGCACTGGGTGCAAGGGTGGTGCTGGGCCCGTACATCCCACGGGGCATGGAGTTTATGAGAAAAAGAGGGCCTGTGCCCCACTCAGGCATCCCAGCCCCTGAGAAAGATGAAGGCCAACAGTGAGGAGGACACAGCCCCTGTGGGCAGGGGCGGGGGGAGAGCTGCCCATTTCAAGGTGAGGAAGCCAGGGCCAGAGAGACAGGGAGGCGTCAGGGCCGGTCAGGAAGCCCAGCCTTCCCTGTGCCCTGATCTCTCGGTCACCAAAGAGTCACCTCTCAATGCACCGCCCTCCAATAAGGGAGAAGCAGCAGCCCGCCCCCCGGCTCACGCTCCGGGACCTGCAGAATAAAAGCAGCGGCGGCTCCCCCAGCGCCGGCGCCACCGGCCTCCACAGCACGTCTCCCGAGCCTCTGGGGCCTCCGCAGCAGCCCGCACAGACCGAGCTCTCGCTGGCCAACATCACTGTGCCCCTGGAGTCCATCAAACCCAGTGAGTAGTGCAGGCAACGGCAGGTGCGGCCGGGCCAGCTCAGCTCACGGCCCAGCAGCACCACCCTCCGCGCCGCCCCTCCAGGAGCTCTTTCTGGGGGACGGATGGGAAAGTGGGTGTTTCGTCCCAGTCCTTCGCCCTGCCCGGCTCGGCCAGGAGCTCTGGGCAGGACCCTGCACAGCCGTCTCCTCACCCTCCCAGGGTGGCGCAGAACTGCCATGTAAACTCCAGGCTCACCCAGGCAGCAGGCTTCCGATGGCCAGCTCCCAAGTCTCCCCAAGATCACAAAACCAAACTGAGATAAAGATCCAGGTCTCGGTCAGGGCTTCTCCGCCCAGGAGCAATAGGGGGCCCCCAGCAGCACAGACAGACAAAGATGACCCAGCCTTCTCAGCCTCGTCCGCCCGTGACCAAGGGCGTCACACCTGTGTCCGGGAGGCAGGTAGTGGTGCCCCATCTTACCAGTGGGGAGGCCGTGATCAGCGGAGTGACCAGACCACGGTCACACAGTGAGACAGGACCCCACCTGACTCCAGCATGCAGCCAGCAGCCGTGCACGGACGGGCAGAGCCCTGCACGGGACTCAGTTCCCAGCTGGGTGTCTTGCTCCGCCATCACACTGCACGTTCACCTGCCTTCCTGGGCACCAGTCTGTACCCCTGGCTGCGCCGCTGCCCGGGATCGAGGCGAGGACCTAAGTTTGTGGGTTCGTTCGCTCATTCCCAGCTGAGCAGCGAAGACCTGACGTGAGCCGGTGTGGGGGTCTGGTCGGATGTGCTAGGGCTCAGGCGCAGCACCACCCATGGCCCTCTGCCCTCTCCCTGCCAGGCAGCATCTTGCCGGTGACCGTGTACGACCAGCATGGCTTCCGGGTCCTTTTCCACTTCGCACGAGACCCGCTGCCTGGCCGCTCCGACGTGCTGGTGGTGGTGGTGTCCATGCTGAGCACCGCCCCCCAGCCCATCCGCAACATCGTCTTCCAGTCCGCTGTCCCCAAGGTGACACTCAAACCTCCCTCCGCTCAAGGCCGGGTGACTCCAGGCTAGATGGGGGGCCAGCTGGGAGCAGGGTGGGCCGAGCCCCAGGACCCCAGAAGAGGAGCTGGCGGCAGGCTGGGCGCGGTCCCTCAGGGTGGGGAGGAGAAGCCGGGGCTAGCTGCGCCCGTCCCGCCCTCTGTCCACAGGTCATGAAAGTGAAGCTGCAGCCGCCCTCAGGCACGGAGCTGCCGGCCTTCAACCCCATCGTCCACCCCTCGGCCATCACCCAGGTCCTGCTCCTCGCCAACCCCCAGAAGGTGAGGGCCCGCTGGGACGGGGCACTGCTGTGGGGTGGGGGCAGCTCCTCTCCGCCTCTGACCCTCTGCCTTCACCGTCTCTCCCCAGGAGAAGGTTCGCCTCCGCTACAAGCTCCTCTTCACCATGGGCGACCAGACCTACAACGAGATGGGGGATGTGGACCAGTTCCCCCCGCCCGACACCTGGGGGCGCCTCTAGAACACAGAGGGGAGGGGAGAGGAGGAGGGGGCAGCGGGACTGGCCGCTGGCTAACCCGGGCAGGAGGCTGTGGTGGCCTAGGACACCCTCTGTCCCCATGGCCTTGTCCCCTGTGCCTGGTGCTTCTTCCCCACCCCTGTGCCCCTCCTTCCTCCTCCCCTCCCCTGCTGAGCCAACCCCGCAGGAGGCTGGGCCTGGGTTTGCACTGCTGGGGACGGCACCGCCGGTGGGAGCCTGCCACGGGGACGGGCTGTGGCCTGGAAGGACTTGGGTCCTTGGAAGAAGCATGGCTGCGGGGCGAGGGCCAGGACCTCAGGCCCAGCCCCGACCCCAGCCTGGGGTGGGGTCATCCCCGCCCATCTCTTATGCCTTATGGGAAGGCCCAGCCATAACTGGGAGCCATGCTGGAGCCAGGGACAAGCTCAGGCCGCCTCCATAGGAACTGGGTAACTGGGGGCGGCGATGCCTGCAGCCCCAGCTGTTTGCACTCTGGTGTGTGTTTGACTCAGCTTTTATTTCTGAGTGGCCCTGTGGTCACCATCTCAGGGGCCCTGTTGGGGGAGCCCCACCTTTCTCCTCCTCCTGGGGGTCTCCCTCTATGGGCCTGGCTCCTTTGCTCTCAGGCCTCCTGAGGAGCTGCGGGGGGCCATGCACTGCTGGCCCAGGGGTAATGCCGAGGCACGTGGCCCCCCAGGGGACCCCAGGACTTCTGGCCAAGGGAGGGCCTACACTGGTTCTCAGAGTCCCCTTCATTCCTGGGCCTCTGCCGGGCCTCTCGTGGGTGTCTCAGAGGCCCTCTGTCCATCTGTTCATGGGCAGGAGTGGTCAGTGTGTGAGTGAGAGCAGGAGTATTTATGGAAATAAAATGTCCTTTTTCCTGGACCAGCTCTCTCGTGGCCCTTCTGAGGGGAAGGGAGATGGAGACAGGAGGGGTCCGGGGCCACCCTGCAGGCCTCTCTGCCTCTGCATTTGGGATCGGGCCATGGTTCCTCTCCCCACCACCCCTGAGCCCTGCACAGGAAGAGGCCCTGCTTGCGGGCCTGTGGCCAGTGCTGAGTCACCAGAGAGGGCTCGGCTGTGGCGGTCAGGCGGGCGCAGAGCCGTCCCAGCTGGAAAGAGCAGCCCTCGCTCTGCTTGCTCTGGGCCTGCCAGGAGCCCTGGCTGCTCACAACTTCCTCCTGCGGCACCGGTTCTCATAACACAACTGTGCTGTGGCCCCGCCCCGGAGGCCCGCCTCAGCCTCCTTCTCCCCCTCCCCAGGCCTGGGCCCCGCTTCTCCCCCTCCCCAGACGCTGCTCCCAGGAAGCAGGGTGCCAGCTGCAGCTTGTTTCTGAGAGGCCCAGGGACCCTGCCCTGGGCCCCCTGCCACTCCCAGCTGCAGCACACTTCCCCTGCTGCTATCAGTTTCTCTTAACTGGGAGGCTGGGGTCCAGGCCCTGGGAGTGGCTGGGAGAGCCGGCAGTGCTGAGCTGAGCAGAGCAGAGCTGAGCGGGAGGGGTTAGTGAGGAGGGAACTGCCCTGGTGTGGAGCCAGCCCTCCGCTGGGCTCTGCGGGAGAGTTCCTGTTCCAGTAAATCTGGGGAAGGCCGCCCACCATTTCTGCTCCCAGCAGATGGAAGCCCTGTGTTTAAGAAACCAGTTTCACTTTGTCTAACCCAGTGTTCCCCAGTCTGAACTTGACACCAAAGCCCTTCCTTAGGCACCGTTGAGATGTGCTGGAGGACAGCCAGCCCGCCGGTTTTCAGAGCCCTGCACATCTGAGGACGCTGCTCTGTGGCAGGGACACTGAAGGGCAGAGGGGCGCTCCACACCTGCCCTGCTGCCGAGGGGACAAAAGTGCTGGAACCTTCCAGCATCCCCTGGACACTGCCCTCCCAGCTGTTTCCTTCCCGCCAGGCAGAGCTCCTGGCTTGTGAAGTCTCAGGGACGGTCTAATTGGAAGGTCCGTCCTTTTAAATGAAACAGCCCCGTTTCCTGTAAGGCCCCTGGGGTCCCAGAAGCACCATCTGGAGCTCAATCTCTGCTGGCCCCGGAAGGGCTGCGTGTGGGCTGCTTCCGGTGGTTCCCTGGCTTGCTGTGTGACTCTGAGCAAGGCCCTTCCTTCTCTGATCTTTAGGTTCCTTGCTTTAAAAAAGTGGGGAACATCCGGCCTGCGGGCCATATAAGGCCCAAGAAATCATTTGGTCTGGCCCTACCTGCCGAGGCATTAGGGGAGAGTTAATTTTAAATGATCAAATATAGCAGGCTAATTTTTAAACTGATAAATGTGTATGGCCACAAAAGATGTTACAAATATCCAAATGGCCCTTGGCAGAAAAACAGGCTCCCCACCCTGCTTTAAAAGGAAGTGGGAGGGACCTGTGAGCTGTGGGACCCTGAAGAGTCTGGGCCAAAGCACACCCAGCCCTAGCGGGTTTGGCTCAGTAGACTGAAGGTTGTGGGTCCAGTTCTTGTCAAGGACACGTACCCCAGTTGCAGACTCAATCACTGGCCCCAGTTGGGGCACCTGCAGGAGGCATCCTATTGATGTCCTCTCACATCGATGTTTCTGTCTCTCCCTCCCTCCCTCCACTTTAAAAACCAATGGAAAAAATGCCTCGATTAACAAAACAAAAAAAAATGTATCCCAGACTATCAGTTTGGGATGACCCAGATGTTACAGGGACAGGAAGACCCCTTCAGTCTTTCAGACCTCCACCTTCCCTCATTTGTAGTCTGTCCATCCAACTGTCTGTTGTCTGTCTGTCCTGCAAGTGCCTCTTGAGTAGCCCCTGTGCCAGGCACTGCCCTGTCCTCAGCTCACAGCCTGGCATGGAACCTGTGAGCCAGGAGCTCAGCATGACACGCTGAAAGCCGGGAGGGAGGGGACATGAGATGCCCGGCAAGGCCCAAATCTGTGAGGGGCTGGGGGGTCTGGTCAGAGGGAGGGACCCTTGGCTTCTGCTCGCTGGGGGAGTCATTCCCCAGGTTCCGTGTGTCAATTCAGACAGAGGCGGGGAGCCCAGCGCAGGAGGCCCAGAGCCTTTGGAGCCCGTGGGCTGGAATGGGGGCGCAGGAAGGGAGTGGGCCCTGCCTCTTAAAGGGGGACCCCACCTCCACCCAGGAGCAGTGGGACTTCCCAGACCTGAAGCCACACTTCCACTTCTATTTGTGGGGCTGGAGGCAGCAGCTCGTGTTGTGTTTTTTTTTTAGCAACCGCAGCACACTGCTCATCCGCTCATGGCCGCCAAGAGAAACAGGCAGCATGCTGCTCGCCTGGGGAGCCTGCCCTGCTGTCCTGATGCCCCTGCCCCCGGCCGCCATGGGCCTCCTGGCCAGGGCACAGGCAAACAGGCAGGTGACGGGCCAGCCCTAGGCCTGGCGCCGAACTAGACCTGAGCATGCATCCTCTCCCTTTTTCCTCATAGCTGCCCTGCGAAATGGGAAACAGGCTCAGAGCATGCAACCTCTCTCTTAGTCCTCATAGCTGCCCTGCGAAATGGGAAACAGGCTCAGAGAATGAATAAAGGCCACCTGTCATCATGTACTTCATTTAGCACATCCTCCAGGGACACTGGTGTCCCCATTTAGGGCCCAAACCATTGCCACCTGCCTTCTGAGCCTACACACCTGTCAGCGGCTGTCCTCTGCGCCTGGGGTTAAGGTGCAGGGCCATGAAGGTTGTGCTGGAGGCCGCATGCCCCGGCCCCACCCCAGCATTTCCCGGGAAGTCCTGTCAACTGGAGCCGGAGGAAGGACGTTTTGGAGCCCCAGCAATCATACCACACTCCCCACTGCTCCGGGCGGAAGCCTCCACTCAGGGCAGCACTGATGGCCAAACAAGCCATGTGGCAAAGTGTCTAAAACGGGAGATTCTATCTCAGTCCTGCGGCCCACAGCTGACCCCTGCTACCACCACTGCACTGCCCCCGCCACTCGCCTCCCTGCCCACATCCTGCCCCAGCTTCACGGCAGACGCTTCCCAGGCTGTCACACCTCCTCAGCCCGTACCGAGGCCTCAGGCTCAAAGCAGCCACGGGATTCCGGGGGCGGTGGTGGCAGGGACCAGCATTTCTGGGTCTCCAGGTGGTGCCCTCTGGCACAGCAGGAGAGCGCATGGGGGCTTTGGAGAGCTGGTGTCAGGGCTGCTTTCTAACTTGGTCTCCACCCCTTAACCAACTAGGAACCTCGGGGCAAGAACCTCAGTTGGCTCACCTGTAAAATGGAGGCAATACCAGCCTCACTGGAGGATGGGCTAAAGTACATGACAATAAGTGCCATTGTCCCACGGCAGCAGGTCAGGCACATTTAGGGGGCAACTGAGGCAGGCAAAGGGTCTTTGCATTGCTGACTTTGCAGGCGAGGCACTGTCCTAAGCACTTTATATATTGACTCTTTCAATCCTCAGCAGGTAGCTGCTATTATAAGGCCCACTTTACTGAGGACACTGAGGCTCAGAGAGGTAAACTACCTCACCCAAGGTCACCCAGCTAGCGAGAGGCCGAGCCCAGCCAGCTGGCTCCATCCACACCCTTAAGTTCACGCCCTTGCTGTCATTTGGGTAGGAAATAAGTTCACTGATGCAGGACCTCCCTTTGTGAGTTGAGTCAGCTGTGTGTTTTGAGCACCTTGCAGAGGCTTCAGCATGAGCCGGACAGGATTCGGGCCCTCCTGGAGAGGAGACCCAGCAAGGTCAACAAACCCCTGCAGTCCTAGCTGGTTCGGCTAGGTGGAGAGAGCATTGGCCCAAGGAATGAAGGGCCCAGGGTTTGATTCCGGTCAAGGGCACATACTGTAGTTGCAAGCTGCTCCCGGCCTTGTTCGGGGCATGTGTGGGAGGCAACCAGTCTGTGTCTCACATCAGTGCTTCTCTCTTTGCTCTCCCCTCCCTTTCACTCTCCAAAAACCAATGGGAAAATATCCTCAGCTGAGGTTTAACAACAAAAACCCTTGCAGGGCCATGCGAAAGGTCTTGTGATTGGAATAGGGGTTGGCTGGCGACCTCCGAGGGCCCCTTCTGCATCTGCAGTCCTAACACTTCTAACTACTTCAACACCCACTGATGGAAACTTCCGAGTCCAAAAATCTCTGGTTACAACACCCTTCAAGGAACAGCCTATGATCCTTCAATTTTTTGGGCCTGCCAACCTTTTATGATTCACCATCAAAGTGTGCTTGAACTTAAATATACCCTAAAATGTAGGCCTCGCCTAGCCAAAGGCACGGCACCCCACCCAGGCCTCGCAGAAGAGCCAAGTGCCTCTCCTGCGGAGACTGGATGGGAGGGGAGGCTGGAGCTCACGTGGCCTGATTATACGGGGCTCAGGGTGTTTCCCCAGCAGCTGCTGCCACAGCCCAGGGACTGGCTGCTCCCCAGGCTGGAGCTGGGGCTCGGGCCGGGGCAGGTCTAGGAGGCACAGAAGTAGAAGCCCCCGTGTGGTCCAGGCTGCAGGTGGGGCTGACACAGGGTGGGGATGCCAGGTAGCTTGTAGATTAAGGTGACCAGACGTCCCGCTTTTGGCGGGACAGTCCCGATTTTTAATAATTTGTCCCGCGTCCCTTGTGTTTAAAAAAAAAGTCCCAATTTCTGGAAAGAAATCAGGACTTTTTAAAAATGCCAAGGGACTGGAAGTGCCCGGCTAGCTCAGTCGGTAGAGCATGAGACTCTTAAAATGCCAAGGGACGCGGGACAAATTGTTAAAAATCAGGACGTCTGGTCACCTTACTGTAGATCTCCCACATGGCAGGTCAGTGGTAACCTGGTGTCAGGCTGCTGGCTCAGGGTCTGTTTCCTAATTCTGCACACAGTAGGTGGTGCCTGCTGCAGGGAGAGGGGAAACTGAGCCACCATGAAGTTCCGGGTTCTGGCCAGTGAGGAAGGTGGAGAGGACAGGACTGGAACCCAGACATTGAGACCCAGCCCCACATTTTAAGAAGCCAGGTCTACACTGGACTTGTGTCTCCCCTCATAGAGGCATTCTTCAAGCCCTGCTCCCTTCCCACAATCCCCTCCGGGGGCTTCCAGGTGGGGCAAGGCGTGTGGGAGCTCCTCACGCTGGCCTGAGCCTTCGACCCAGGGGCCGCCAGCTTCTCCCACTCAGGTGGGAGTCTCTGGTTCAAGCAGCAACAGCTGAGGGTTCCCGTTTCCACCCCTCCCCACCCCCTGGGGCCCGCCTGACTCTGAGGAGTGGAGAGGCAGCCAGAGTCCAGCAAGTGCCCACTGGGAGCCAGGCCCCATGCTGGGCACTGGAACACATGCCCGAGGCCAACTGCCTGCCCTAGAGAAGTGCCCAGTCTGCCCACTCGCACAAGCAGGTACTCAGTAATCCTCAAACTGAACTGAAACTAGCAAATCAAAGTGCGGGGCTCTCCCCTGCGCCCTTCTTCCGCACCCACCCGGGGCACCTGGTCTCTAAGGGGTGCACAGCTCCGAGGAAGGAGGGCCCCGTTCCCAAAGGCTCTCATCTTGTATTAGCTAGCAGTTAGCTCGGAGCACCTTCTGTGTGCCCAGCTGTTTCATATGCAGAACCAGATGTAACTGCTGCTGAGTTTGGAGGGGCAGAGCAGCACCCATATCACTGCCTTACAGGAGAGAGGGGCGGGCCCTGAGGGGTTTGCCGGAAGGGACTTTGCAGGTGGAGGAGGACTGTGGTGCGGGGCTGGGGGAGAGCAGGGTGTAGGCGACTGCTCTGGGAGCGTTGGCTGTGGCTGGAGGGTGGCTGTCATCCCCTTTAGAGGGGTGAGGGGAGCCCTAGCTGGTTTGACTCAGTGGATAGAGTGTCCGCCTGCGAACTGAAGGGTCCTGGGTTCGATTCCGGTCAAGGGCACATGCCAAGGTTGCCAGCACAGTCCCCAGTGTGGGGCGTGCAGGAGGCAGCCAATCAATGATTCTCATCATTTATGTTTCTGTCTCTCTCTCCCTCTCTCTTCCTCTCTGAAATCAATAAAAAAAATTAATAATTTTTAAAAAATAAAGGGGTTAGGGGAGAAGGATCATGGATGCTGTAATATCTTGTCTGCTCTTTGAGCCCCACAGGCCAGGAAGCCGGCTCATCAGGCCACCAGAGACATCAAGACCCAGTTCCAGGGACTTAGCCAAGGGCACGCAGCAGCAGGATGACCCCAGGCAAATGCCCAGCGGGGAAGCGTCGCTGGTCATCCGATGAGAGGAGGGGCAGCCAGCAGGGCCACGGCTCCTGGGGGAGGGGAGGGGAGGGGAGGGGCGGAGACAGTCCTGGCTGCCGGGAGGGAGGGCCTTGGGGAGGGAGTCCAGGGCAGCAGCATCCTTCGGCAGGTCCAGCCACACCGGAGGTCAGGGAGGCCCGTCCCTGGCCTCCGTCTCCTAAGCCTGGAACCCCTTTTCCCTTCGAGTGGGGTGCAAAGGTTATTTCACCCCGGCGGCGGGCCGGGGGCGGGGCGGCGGAGCGGGCTCACCTGCCTCCCGCACCGGCGCCGGGTGCGGCGGAGGCGGGGCCGCGCACACACCTGTGGACGCCCGGGCGGACGGCCGGGGCCCGCGGGAGCCCGGAAGGCGGGGAGAGCGAGAACCCAAACTTGCGGAGGGGAGTGACCTGGGGGCCGGGGCGGAGCCGGAGCGGGCGGCGGGAGCGCGCGGGCGGGAGCGCGCCGGCCCAGGAAGCGGAGAGCGCCGCCCACCCGCCCGGGAGAGCGCTGCGGCCACGGGCAGCTGGGCCGGGGGCTGCCGGCCCTCGACCCCCGCAGGGACCCGCCGCCGCCAGCCCGCCCCCAAGATGATGAAGAGGCAGCTGCACCGCATGCGGCAGCTGGCCCACACGGGCAGCCTGGGCCGGTGAGTGGCCGCCCCGTCCCTCCAGCCCGCGCTCACCCCCGCCTGACCCGAGGGGAGGGGGAGGCAGCCGGACCTCTGGCTAACCAGGGCCCTGCCGCCCCCCTCCCCTCCGAACTCACCCCTCTTCCCCGCTGGAGCAAGAGGGAAAGGCACCCTCCCCCCCCCCCCCCCCCCTTAGAGCGGGGTGCAGGGAGGATCGGGGATGCTGAGTCTCCTCTGCCTCCATGGGCCTCGGGATGCCCGCGCCTCCCTGGTCTCACTTGTCCCCTCCGTGCAATGGGACAGCCGTCTCGGGGTGTCCGGTGGGGGAGGGGCGGCCAGGGCCCCAGACCTTGGGGGAGGGGAGGAGACTGGGCCCGGGCTGGTGGGAAGAGCCTGTTCCTGTCCGCCGTGTGCCCCACTCCCCCAGCCCGGGGCCGCTTCTCTGTCCTGCTTCTGCTTTCCCAGCCTCAGGTGGAAACAGCGCCCGGCCTCCCCAGCCTCAGCCTCCCCTCTCCACCCCCCAGCTGGTGGAGTGGAGGCCGGAAGTTTGGGGAGCTCCCCTGGCCTGTCTCCTCTTCCCCCTGCGCTGGGTGTTTCTCATCTCTGGGCCCAGGGGAGGGGACGGTGCCCGCAGAGCTGGTTCCAGCCTCACACACACAGATGCCTGTGGGCCTGGGCAGCCAGGCCACCTGGTGCCGGGCCCGCGTCCCCATGTGTCCGGGGCAGGCAGGGGCCTGGGGCCTGCCCACCGCTGCAGTCCAGAGTCCTCTGTGACTGACAGCCCCAGAGCCTGCGCTCACACACTTCCCGTTCTTGGGGCGGCAGAGAGAGAGAGAGGCTGGGCCCTGGGTGGCTCCCCCAGTCTCCCCTTTGGTTTCATCAGCCCTGGACTCAGCCCTGGGCGGAGGAGGAAAAGCCTGTATCCTATTGCTATCCCCATGGAATGTGCTCTGACTGGGATCAGCGGGCGGCCACCCAGGGCGGGCCCAGTGGGGAGGGGCACTGGAAGCACCTGGGGTTCAGGTGCTCTGTTTGGGGGGGGGGCGGGCAGAGGGGTCCTCATCTGGGCCAGCTCAGCAGAAGCTCTCCCCGCCTCGCCCCCCTCCATAGCACCCCGGAGACGGAGACTGCCGAGTTCCTGGGTGAGGACCTCCAGCAGGTACATGCCTGGGCCAGCTGCGGGTGGCAAGGCAGGTCCCTGCAGGCTGTCAGCAGAGGGCTGGGCAGGGACGCCAGTTGGGGGCCTCGGTTGAGTCATTCCCCAAGCTTCGGGCCACAAGGTCCCCAGAAGGAGGGGAGGGGAACGTGGTTCCTGCTCTGGGAACGAACAGGGCAGTGGGGAGGGGGCAGTAATGAACAGGGCAGCAGGGAGGGGGCAGTAACCTCCCGGAATCCATACCCCCCCCCCGCCCCTCCCAGGTGGAGCAGCGGCTGGAGCCAGCCAAGCGAGCGGCCCACAATGTCCACAAGCGGCTGCAGGCCTGTCTGCAGGGCCAGAGCGGGTCGGATATGGACAAGCGGGTGGTGAGTGGGGGTCCCAGGGAGGAGGGGGCCTGGCTGAGACGCCTCTGTCCAATGGGGGAGTGATGTGGGGGCTGGGGTCTCCCTGCCAGTCTGAGCCTCTGGGGGTGAAGACTGCTCTTTCCCAAGGCCCCTGGCACCCCATTCCTGAGGCCCCATGTCTTCCCCATCCCTTCTTGGCCCCACCCCCCTCTGCACCAATCCCAGAGCCAGGGCCAGCCTGCTGACTGCACCTGAACTTCCTTGTCCAATCAGGCCCTGCAATCTGGGAGGGCTTCCTGAAGGGAGTGGCATTGAGCTGGCTTTTGAGTGATACTCACAGGAATTCATCAACAGCAGCATTTACGGGCTGTTTACTGTCAGCGTGTTGCTAAGATGTGTCAGTGCAGTGCCTTGCTCAACGCTGACAGCGGGAGGTGGGGGCTGCTAAAAAGAGCTCTTATGAGGAACCGGAGACTCACAGAGGTAAAGAGGGTCCAGCAAGGTAGTAAGTGGCCAAACCAAGATTTGAACCCTGACCCTCGTGACCAAGGCTGGTGCTGTCTGTAACTCCAGGCGGGGATGGGTCAGGCGTGTTCTGGAATCCGTCAACAGTCCAGCGCAGCCGGAGCTCTGGGGAAGGGGAGCGTAGGGGCGTGGAGGGTTTGTGGCAGCCGCCTGTGCCTGGGGCAGGGAGAGCCACTCGGAGGCCCGTCTCCAGCTCCCCCACTCTCCCTCCCGCTGTGTGACCTTGGCAAACCCGTGGCCTCTATTCTCAGTGCTCCGGTCTGGAATGGGATTTGGTCCTTCCCTCCACCGCCATCCAGCGGCTTCTGGGAATGGGAAAGGGGACCCCAGTGGTCCCCAGGAGAGGTCACCCCCACCAGGCCTTGTCATCACCCTGCTTCCACTCCCACCTGTGACGGGGGCCCTCCTGGGGTCCCTCCTCCCACTTCCAAGCCCAGTGCCTGGGGGTGGGGTGTTCTGCCCCCGGGGACACCCTGAGGGGTGAAGGGAGGCCCGGAGGCAGCACAGGCCTCACGCTCACAGCGCCCTGCCCCTCCCTGCAGAAGAAGCTTCCCCTCATGGCTCTGTCCACCACGATGGCCGAGAGCTTCAAGGAGCTGGACCCCGACTCCAGCATGGGGTGAGCACGGACAGCGGCCTCGGCTCTCGCCTGGAGAGGCCAGGAGGGATCTGGGCAGGGAGGGCAGCTGCAGTGGAAGGATGACTAGGGAGGGGGAGTGTCTGGGCTGAGGACAGAGTCCAGGGCAGTGAGGGCGGCCCGGCCTGGGAGGGTGTTGGGCTGAAGGATGAAGGAGAGAGGGAAGGGGCAGGAGGTGACGGGGAGGAAAAGCCCAACCGAGTCCTTCTAGATTGGGGCGAGCGGCTCCGGGAGCCGGGGCCCACTGGGTGCTGTGTCCACAGGAAGGCCTTGGAGATGAGCTGTGCCATTCAGAACCAGCTGGCTCGCATCCTGGCCGAGTTTGAGATGACCTTGGAGAGGGATGTCCTGCAGCCGCTCAACAGGCTGAGTGAGGTGACCCCTAACCCCTGCCCGCGGCCTCCCCAGCCCCTCCCTCCCACCTCCCCAGCCCACTCATCCTCCCTCCCCACGCCTGCCCCAGGAGGAGCTGCCGGCCATCCTGAAGCACAAGAAAAGCCTGCAGAAGCTGGTGTCCGACTGGAATACCCTCAAGAGCAGGTGGGAGCCACAGCGTGTGGTGGGGTCCATGCCTGGGTCGGCCCACAGGGTGGCCATGGGGCTCCGAGGCCCTTCCCATACTAGGAGGACAATGCAGGGCCCCTGGGTACAGGGTGTCCTAGGAACACATATGTGAGGGTACATGTAAGGGTATCTCTGTGCATGTGTGTGTGCACGTGCTTATGCCTGCTGCAGTGACCCCAAAGCCCAAGAGAGCCAGCCATACACAATCCTCCAGGACCTTCTACTCTGGAGTTGGATGGTTGTGGCCACCAAGTCTACCACCAGGTGGCGCCCCCGAGCACTCATGGCCCAGGCCCAGTGGAGCTCTGGGATTTGTAATTATAAATCCCCAAATCCTGTGGTCACGCACATGAAAGGGACACTTGGCTCTGGACATGCAATGGGGACCGTGACCACTCCACCTTGGGATCACCCCCAGGCTCAGCCAGGCAGCTAAGAACTCGGGCAGCGGCCAGGGCCTGGGTGGCGGCCCAGGCAGTTACAGCCACACCACCACGGCCAACAAGGTGGAGACGCTGAAGGAGGAGGAGGAGGAGCTGAAGAGGAAGGTGGAACAGTGCAAGGTGAGGGGGCACTTGCGGTTCCCTGGGTGGGTGGGGGTGGCGGGGTGGGCACTGTTCTCATTTCATAGGTGAGGAAACAGCTGGGGGTCACCCAGGTCTTGGTGTATTTGCTAAGTGAATGAATGAATAAAGGTGAATGAATGAATGGTGCATGACATAAGGGTATGGGGACTCAGAGGTGAGGCCTGGAAGCTGGAGTTCTAGGCGCTTCCGGGGGGCTGTCCCCAGTGCAGACTTGGCAGAGAGAGGAGAGCTGGCTGGACCCTCCACCCACAGCTTGAGCAAGTGACCAGCCCCTCTAAGCCCCACCTTACCCCGGGCACAGCCTCACTGACATAAGCCCTCCCCTCTCTGTCTCCAAGGACGAGTATTTGGCCGACCTGTACCACTTTGCCACCAAGGAGGACTCATACGCCAACTACTTCATAAACGTGAGTTCCAGACGGGGCTCCAGCCACCCAGAGCTCTGGTGGACGCCAGAGCCAGAGGCCTCTGAGGCCCCCGGGGAGCCAGTGGGCGAGAAGGGTCAACTCTCGCGGAAGGAGGCTCGGCTTCCCTCACTCTCCCCCGGCCCCGCAGCTCATGGAGATTCAGGCCGATTACCACCGCAAGTCTCTGAGCTCGCTGGACGCAGCCCTGGCGGAGCTGAAGGAGAACCACAGCCAAGCAGGTGAGGACACAGACCGTCCCTGACCCCACACTCCCGACCCCCACGTGCTCAGGCCTGTTCAGAAGCTTGCACTCCATCCCCCAAAGGCGATGGGGAGCCATAGATGGTTCTGAGGAGGGGAGGGCGCGATTCGGTTTGTGGTGGAGAGATGGCTGCGTGGAGGGTGGAGTGGGGTGGGGCGGAGGTGCAGGACTGGAGCCAGGAGACCTGTTAGGAGGCAGGAGGAAGTGTTGGTGTCTGGATGGCATGGAAGCAGTGGACGTGGGCAGATTTGAGAGACGTGTTAGATGGTGTCAGGGTGTGTGAATGGGCGGTTGGGTGGGAGGTGGTACCGTTAGCCGGAGCAGCAGTCACTGAGGATGTCTGGGGGTGCTCCTGGCTGCCCGGGGGTGGAAGGACCCTGGGCTGATCCGTCTTGTCCCCGCAGACCCCTCCCCTTCGATGACGGCCGCCCCCTCCTCCAGGGTGTACGGGGTGCCCCTGGGAGCTCACCTGCAGGAGCTGGGCCGGGACATCGCCCTGCCCATCGAGGCCTGCGTGCTGATGCTGCTCTCCGAGGGCGTGAAGGAGGAGGTGGGACCCACGGGGGCACGGGGGGCGGGAGCAACGGGCCCTCAGCCTACCCCGTGCTGTGCCCGTAATCTGCCCTTAGAGCAGGTCCTGGGAGAAGGCATGGCCTCCTGCTGCTGAAGTGACACCTCCCTCTTAGTGATGCTCACGTGGTCCAGGCTGTGAGCCTTTTGCTCTGAGGGACTCATTATCCCAGTAACCCTCCAAGGGGCTCAGTGGCTGCATTTACAAGGGGAGACGGAGATCATGAGGTGGAGGTGCCCAGCTGCACGTGAGCAGGTGGCAGTAATGTCCTTGCTGCATGTGCCCTCTCCGTCCTTGGCTCTCAGGATTGCTGGTCCATCAGCTCTTTCTCGAGGACAGACCCTGAGGAGGCGGAAGTACTCCAAGACAGGCTCCCGCTCACCCTGCGGGCCTCCTCGCTCCCTCCCTCCCCTAACCAGACGCCTGTCTCCCCACGACCTGCCCCAGCCCCTCCCAGACTCCCCCTTTGCTCAGAATCCAAGGACCCTGGTGTCCACTCTGCCTGCCAGACCAGGGGGGACCCAGGGCCAGTGAGGGCCAGCCACCTGCCCCAACCCATGAGTGACGCAGGGCCTTCCGGCCAGGGTGTCCTGCCCACCCACCCCTCCATGACCCCACCTGGTCCCTCTCCCCCCCAGGGCCTCTTCCGTCTTGCCGCTGGGGCCTCGGTGCTGAAGCGCCTCAAACAGACGATGGCCTCGGACCCCCTCGGCCTGCAGGAGTTCTGCTCTGACCCCCACGCCGTAGCAGGTACCTGCCCCCAGGAGCCCTGGGTGGGCCCGCCCCCACATCCCTTCACCACCGCTGCCTGACAGGATAGTTTGCTTTAAGGCCTGATAACCTGCCCATAAACATGGCGGTCCTTAAAGCGGGGTTTGTACACTTTTCTGAGAACATGATCACTGGCCTTTATCATTTTCTCTAAACGGCCCGAGAAATGATAGTCCTAGACATGCTAGTGTGAACAAGGACCAGAGGCCGGGGAGAGAGAGCTGGGTACTGGGGTGAAGGTGGAGGTTTGGGCTGCCTCTGAGCTCACACCACCACGCCAGGTGCCCTCAAGTCCTACCTGCGGGAGCTGCCCGAGCCCCTGATGACCTTTGACCTCTATGACGATTGGATGAAGGCAGCCAGGTGAGGCTGGGGGCTGTGGGGAGAGGGGGCTGTAGAGGTGCCAGCCGGGGCTGGCTCACCAGGCCTGTTCCCCTCCGCAGCCTGAAGGAGCCCAGGGTCCGGCTGGAGGCCCTCCAGGAGGTGTGCGGCCGCCTGCCCCCGGAGAACCTCAGCAACCTCAGGTGAGCCCACACTGACCCCGGCCCCCGCGAGGCCCGGCCCTGTGGGGACTCCGGGGCCTGGGTTTGAGTCCTACCTCCTTGTTCTAAGCAACATTTCTGAAAACACAGCTTAGATGTACTCGTCATATTTTTATTCTTTTATCTTTTGTTTTAAATAAGGAACACTTCGCGAATTTGCGTGTCCTCCTTACACAGGGGCCATGCTAATCTCTGCACGGCTCCGGTGTTAGCATTGTGCTGTGGAAGCAAGCACTGTGCTACTCATATTTTTAAAGATATATATATATATATATATATATATATATATTTTTTTTTTTTTTTTTTTTTTTTTTAATTGATTTCAGAGAGGAAGAGAGAGGGGGAGAGGGACAGAAATATCAATGATGAGAGAGAATCATTGGTCAGCTGCCTTCTACATGCCCCCTGCTGGAGATTGAGCTCCCAACCCGGGCATGCGCTCTGGCCAGGAATCAAACCGCTGGGGCCTCGGTGATGAAGCACCTCAGCAGACATGGCCTACGACCCCGCAGCCATCCTGATTCGTAGGCTGACACTCAGTCACTGAGCAACACCAGCCGGGCTGACCTAATCATATTTCTGATACTAGACATTGAACTAAACACATACTTTGAACCTTTGAAGCCACACCACCTGGCTTCACATCCCACCTCTGTGACTGTGTGTCCCCGAGCAGGCAAAACCACCCCATAGATTCTCAGCTTAGCTCAGTGCCTGGCAAGTAGTAGCACTCAGCAGGTCAGCTAATTTAATCATCAAAAATTTTTATTTTTTATTTTTTAAAAATATATTTTATTGATTTTTTACAGAGAGGAAGGGAGAGGGATAGAAAGTTAGAAACATCGTGCCGAGACTGGTTTGGCTCAATGGATAGAGCATCGGCTTGGGAACTGAAGGGACCCGGGTTCGATTCCAGTCAAGGGCATGTACCTTGGTTGCGGGCACATCCCCAGTAGGGAGTGTGCAAGAGGCAGCTGATCAATGACACTCTCTCATCGATGCTTCTAACTCTCTATCTCTCTCCCTTCCTCTCTGTACAAAATCAATAAAATATATTTTTTTTTAAAAAGAAAAAAAAAAGTTAGAAACATCGATGAGAGAGAAATATCGACTAGCTGCCTCTTGCACACCCCCTACTGGGCAACCAAGGTATATGCCCTTGACCGGAATCGAACCTGGGACCTTTCCGCCCACAGACTGATGCTCTATCCACTGAGCCAAACCGGTTTTGGCTGTCAAAAAAATCTAAACCAGCCTGTGTGCTGTCCTGGCCACACTTTGGAACCCCAGGCTGGGAAAGGCTCCGTTTCGGGGGACACTGATGGGAGCTGGTAGCCCAGGCCCCGCCCCGGGCCCACGCCCGTCTCCTGTCTCCCCAGGTACCTGATGAAGTTCCTGGCACGTCTGGCCGAGGACCAGGAGGTGAACAAGATGACACCCAGCAACATCGCCATCGTCCTGGGGCCCAACCTGCTGTGGCCCCCCGAGAAAGAAGGGTGAGGGGCCGTGGCAGGGGAGGGTGGCAGGCCCTGGCCCTGCCTTTCTCCTGGGCCTCAGTGTCCTCCTCCTCGGAATGGGTTGAGCAGCTCCTGTTCTCAGGCTCCATGGAGAGCAGCCCAGAGGGACCCTGGACCCTCAGGGCTTTGGAGATAGCATTCTGGGTAATGGCAGGAATGGGGTGCTGAGAAGATCTGGTTTTAGCCCCTCCTCCACCCTCCCGAGATGGGCCTTAGCAAGTTCCTCCATTTCCTCATCTGTATGCTGATGAGAAATTACACTAAGTCCGAGGACTTTTGCTGTGGGTTCGGCGAGGTGCTGAGTGGAAGATGCTCTTGTGAGAGGTCACACTGGTCCCCTGGCCGCTCGTTTGCTGAATGCAGCTGCTGTCGAGGCTGCCTAGATCAGTGGTCGGCAAACTGCGGCTCCTGAGCCACATGCGGCTCTTTGGCCCCTAGAGGGTGGCTCTTCCACAAAACACCACGTGCGGGCACACACACACACACACACACACACACACACACACGTACGTACAGTGCGATTGAAACTTCGTGGCCCGTGCCCAGAAGTCGGTTCTCGGCTCTCAAAAGAAATTTCATTCGTTGTCCTGTTGATATTTGGCTCTGGTGATGAATGAGTTTGCCGACCACTGGCCTAGATCCAAGAAGTGTGGGAAGCTGCCCTGACCGAGGCGACGCCTGTCGTGTGTGAAGGACGGGAAGTTGGGGGTGTGAGCGGCATGTTTGCCCTCCGCAGCGTCTGTGAGCGTCTGAGAACAGGATGTGACGGCTTGGTCCTGTGTTCCCAGTGGCCGGCACGGGCCACACAGAGTTGGGGCCACTAAGTGATGGCTCACTTCACCCCCTTTGTCCCAGGGACCAGGCCCAGCTGGATGCAGCCTCGGTGTCGTCCATCCAGGTGGTGGGCGTGGTGGAAGCTCTGATCCAGAACGCAGACACCCTCTTCCCTGGAGGTGCAGCCCTGCCTCTGTGTGCAAGCCCCTCCGTGCCCTCCGTGCCCTCCGTGCCCACCTCGGTGCCCTCCAGACCAGCTCGGTCCCGGCAGCCCCGTGCACTCCCCGCGCGGCCTGTAGGAAGCTGCTTCTCCGCTCTGAGCCTCAGTTTCTCATCTGTAGAAGGGGGATGGTCCCGCCTGCTTCCTGCCGTTGGGAGGCTCCGGTGGGAGGGGGAAGGCGAAGCGTGGTCCGGACCGTCTCCGGGAAAAGGGAAGGTGGCCCCGGCGCCGGCTGTGCGGGGAGGCTGGTGGAGTCCCGGAAAGCTAAGGCCGGCTCTTCTGTCCGCAGACATCAACTTCAACGTGTCCGGCCTGTTCCCGGCCGCCACCCCCCAGGACAAGGTCAGCGATAGGCCGGCCTCTGAGGAGCTTCCAGCCATTGCCATGCCGGCCCCGGCCCCGGCCCCGGCCCCGGCCCCGGCTCCAGCCCCAGCTCCTACCCCGGCCCCAGTGCCTACCAAGGAAAGGTAAGGACTCTAAGGTATGAACGGCCCCAGGCGCCATCTCTCATGGCTCCCAGCAGCGATTTAGGAAATGGCATTGAGTTTTTATTCCAAACACCAGGTTTCCTGGTTTGGGGTGGGTGGGTGGAAGCTCTGAGATAATACTGCTCTCAGCCTCTGAAACAGTGCCTGGCACATAGTAGGTGCTCAGCAAATAGCCATACAACGCACTTGTGCATTGTATGGCTGTTTGCTGAGCACCTGCTATGTGCCGGGCACTGTTCCAGGCCACACGGATGTAGGGAACTAGTGAGCTGGTCACTGTGGGATGTGTCAGCACCTTCCAGTCTTCTCTCTGACCCCTGATCCCTGCCAAGCTGTCAGACTGCTGAGCCCAAACTGTGAATTTCCTCCCGTGAGCAAGACAGACAAAGCTGCCCTCAGAGCTGTGCTCCGGGGGCGGAGAGAGAATCAGCAAGTTCTCCCTGGAGAGGTCAACAAGGTCAGGCAGAGCTGCGTGCCGCCCCGCCCCGGAGAGCAGAGCAGGAGAGGGCGCCGAGGGGGGGCGGGGGAGGGCGCCGAGGGGGGGCGGGGGAGGGCGCCGAGGGGGAGCGGGGGAGGGCGCCGAGGGGGAGCGGGGGAGGGCGCGGGGGAGGGCACTGAGGGGGAGCGGGGAGGGCGCCGAGGGGGGGCGGGGGAGGGCGCCGAGGGGGAGCGGGGGAGGGCGCCGAGGGGGAGCGGGGGAGGGCGCCGAGGGGGAGCGGGGGAGGGCGCCGAGGGGGAGCGGGGGAGGGCGCCGAGGGGGAGCGGGGGAGGGCGCCGAGGGGGAGCGGGGGAGGGCGCCGAGGGGGAGCGGGGGAGGGCGCCGAGGGGGAGCGGGGGAGGGCGCCGAGGGGGAGCGGGGGAGGGCGCGGGGGAGGGCACTGAGGGGGAGCGGGGGAGGGCGCCGAGGGGGGGCGGGGGAGGGCGCCGAGGGGGAGCGGGGGAGGGCGCCGAGGGGGAGCGGGGGAGGGCGCGGGGGAGGGCACTGAGGGGGGGCGGGGGAGGGCGCCGAGGGGGAGCGGGGGAGGGCACTGAGGGGGGGCGGGGGAGGGCGCCGAGGGGGAGCGGGGGAGGGCACTGAGGGGGGGCGGGGGAGGGCGCCGAGGGGGAGCGGGGGAGGGCACCCAGGGGGGGTGGGAGAGGGCACTGAGGGGGAGCGGGGGAGGGCACCCAGGGGGGGTGGGAGAAGGCACTGAGGGGGAGCGGGGGAGGGCACCCAGGGGGGGTGGGAGAGGGCACCGAGGGGGAGCTGCCGCAGCCCCGGGGTCAGGAAGGGCCTGAGGAGGAGCCGGCTGAGCAGAGACCTGGAGGCAGGCAGGAGACCGCCCCTCTGTTCTTGTCCATGCTCTGGCTCCCAGGGAACAGAACATTCTAAAGATCAAAAAGAGGCCCAGCTGGCATGGCTCAGCCACTGAGCCAAACTATGAACCAGGAGGTCACGGTTTGATTCCCCGTCAAGGCGCACACCCAGGTGGCAGGCTCCATCCCCAGTGTGGGGTGTGCAGGAGGCAGCCGATCAATGATTCTCTCTCATCATGGATGTTTGTATCTCTCCCTCTTCCTTCCTCTTTGAAATCAACAAAAATATATATTTAAAAATATATCATGCCGAAACCAGTTTGGCTCAGTGGATAGAGTGTCAGCCTGCGGACTGAAAGGTCCCGGGTTGGATTCTGGTCAAGGGCATGTGCCTTGGTTGTGGGCACATCCCCAGTGGGGGTGTGCAGGAGGCAGCTGGTCGATGACTCTCCCTCATCGATGTTTCTAACTCTCCATCTTTCTCCCTTCCTCTCTGTAAAAAATCAATAAAATATGTTTAAAAAATAATTATATATATATATCTAGATATATATAGATATATATCTAGATATATATAGATATATATAGATATATATAGATATATATCTATCTCACAAGGAGGCTGAGAGCTGAAGCCGAGGGGAGGCCCTGCTTTCTCCCCGTCCTGGCCCCATAGGGGACCACGGACACTGCAGTCACCCAGCAGCCAGGGACTCTGGATGCAAACCCTGATGGATGCCAGCAACATCTTGGGGACAGGGGCAGCCTGGGGACGGGTCCCGTCCCCACCACCGGTGGAGGGCCCAAACCCGGCCTGTTGGCTGGGAGTCCCAGAGATATCTGGGAAATGGCCCAGCCTGAGCCTGACCTTCCTCTCCCTCGCAGGACGGAGTCTGAGGCTCCCCCCAGACCGGCCTCCCCCAAGGTCAGCAGGAGCCCCCAAGAGGCGGCAGCCCCCGTGGAGGACACGGCGCGGAGGAGTGAGTTGGCTGCGGAAGGAGGAGGGGTCAGAGGGGGGCCAGGGGTGGGCAGTCCAGACCGCCCCATGGTCTCAGGCATCCAGGGGAGGCCGAGAGACCAGGTGGCTACGAGCCAGTCTGTTGCCTCACACGCCGGGTTCAGAGTCCAGCTGGTGACCTTGGGCAGGTGACTCCAGCGTCCTGCGCCTCAGTGGACAGTAACGGCCCCTATCTGGTAGGGCTGTTGGGAGGATTAAATGCTGCTGCCTGGCTCATGCAGCAAATGCTCCATAAAGGCTGGCCATCGTGAGCATGGGGGGCAGCGGGACCCAAAGTCACAGAATGAAGATGGAGGACAGTCTTCAGCACAGGGAGGGGGGCGGGGTGCTGGTGGGGGAGAGACCTGGGCCTCCTCCTGGGCCCTTTGGGACATGCTTCTGTTGAGTTGGCCGAAAGCCAGGCCGGTGAGGTTCAGGTGCAGAGTCTTGTGAGGCCCTGGCCAGCCCAGGAGGTTCTAGAGTTTTCCACGGGGTACAGTGTAGAGCCGGGAGCAGGTGGAGCAGCTGCAGAGCCTCCAGACCTGCAGGAGCGGCGGGTCCCACAGGAGCCTCCCTGCGGGAAGCTGGCAGGTAGCCCCCCTTCCCGGATGCGGGGCAGTGACGGAGCACACGCCGAAGGACGGTCAGCATCACTGAGCTGGTCCTCACGGCAGCCCCAGGAGGCTGAGGACTCACCCATCTTCCCGATGAGAAAACCGAGGCCCCGGGGACAGGTGCTGTGTGTGTGCGGAGGCAGAGCTAGGACCGGAGTCCAGACCTCCTGGCCCATCCGGTCCTGTGGCGGCCTTGGGCCGTCTGGCCTGCGCAGTGGGGTCTGTGCACTGGAGGGGGGGGGGTAGTTCTGGTGGGCTTCCGAGAGGAGGTGAGCAAGAGCCCAGTGTCGGGGACAGGTAGCATTTCCTTCTTTGACGGGATTGTGCTGGACACCTGCTCGGCCCAGCACTGTGCGAGGCAGCCATACCTCAGACGGCCACATGTAGCTTACGTTCTGCTGAGGGAAGCAAGCAATATTCAAGTAAAATAAAAGAGAGAGTAGGAAGCCCTGTGAAGAAAATAGAACTGGAAAGTGTGACGGGGGCGGGGGGGGGGGGGGGAGGGAGTAGGGGGGCAGGGGCAGGGAGTCTCTAGCTGAGGGATGAAGGGACACGTAGAGGCTTGTGATGAGGAGCCGGCATGCACACAGTGTTCCCGCAGAAGGAGCAGCAGGTGCAAAGGTCCTGAGGCAGGGCCGAGCTTGGGGGTTTGGCCACAGGCGACACGGACCCCTTACCGCCCCTTTCCTTCCTCCGCAGCCAAGCGCCCAGCGCCCGCCCGGCCCACCATGCCACCGCCCCAGGTCTCCGGCAGCCGCTCCTCCCCTCCGGCCCCCGGCAGTCCTGTGATCCCCCGGGCTCTGCCTCGCCGTCTGGTTGGCAGCAGCCTCCGGGCCCCCACTGTGCCACCCCCACTGCCCCCCATGCCCCCCCAGCCTGTCCGGCGCCAGAGCCGGCGTTCACCAGCCTCCCCCAGCCAAACCTCCCCGGGTCCAGCCTCCCCCAGCCCGGTCTCCCTGAGCGCGCCTGCCCAGGGGGGCCTGGGGGAGGCCACGGAGGATGGGGACGGCCCTGAGGCTGTAGACAGCACCCCCACTCCCACGGCTGTGCCCCCTCAGCCTCGGCCCAGGAGCCTTGCCTCAGAGACCGACTGAGTGGGTGGCTCCTCCCCAAGAGCCCTCAGTGTCCCCTCTCTTCCAACTTGTCCTCCCAGGACACAGCCCTCACCCCTCCCGAGAGGGGGGGCCCCTAGCCTTTGCCTACAAGTGCCTCGGTGCCCGCTGGGTCGGCCCCGCGGCAAGGAGGACTCAGGACAGCCCTCCACGTCCAGTCCTTTTCCTCCTGGATCCACCGTGGTCTTGGGGGGCTCAGCCCACCCCCCACTCTCCGGCAAGGTCCCAGGGGAGCCACCAGGAGGAAGGAGAGCTTGCCTGCTCCTACTAGGACGTTGATTTTTCTCTTGACAACCTATTTTTTTGTAAGGCAGGTGAATAAATTATTTTGGACAAAACTGGAGCGAGCTGCCCAACAGATAGCTTTATTTTCTGTACTCGAAATAAAGAAGCCACTTTCGTAACGGGGAAAATTCAGCCTTTCTTTGCCTCCTTTCCTTTTTCCTGTCTGAGAGGATCGCAGCCAGAGCTTTTTGGCACTTGCTCTGGGCTGCACGCTGCTTTTCTGTGCAGGATTTCCATGCGACCCTCTCCTGGACGGCAGACCCCGTGACCTCTCACCGGTGAGGAGACAGGCTGAGAACATGACATGCCGAGGTCGCACGGTGCGTGTGGCATGGACCTAGGATTCCAGAGCCTGGACCTGCCCCTCCCGTCCTGGGCAACGGACCTAATTCCTCAGAGCTCTGGTTTCCTCGTCTGGGAAACGGGTGACAGCTCCCCCCGCAGAAGTGCTGTCTCGGTGACTAAATGAGACTCCTATAAAGACCTAAGCACCACCCTTCCCCTTGAGGCTGGCCCCCCAATCTAGGGAAGGCAGGAGAGGTTTCCCCAGGAGCAGGGATGGATCTGTCGGCCAACCTCCCCTGAGGCTGCCCTGCCAGACCTGGGCGAGGTCCCTGGCACGGCCCTGGTTGCTCCTGGGAACGGACAGGCAGAACTGACGGCTGGAATCCAGTGTCATGACACCGGAGCCCACATTGGCCCAATTAGGCACAAGCCGTCTGACCCGGGCTAGTGTGTGTCTGGAGGGCGGAGGTCACGGAAAGCTTCCTAGAGGAAGTGATAGCCGAGGGGAGTCTTTCAAGGGCTGGCCAGGTGGAAAAGTCAGGGAAGAAGGGAGACATTCCAAGCCACGGAGACCACCTGTGCAACCGTGACAAAGGCCAGGCCATTGGGGAGCAGGAAATACCTGGTTAGCTTATAGTAGGGGTGTCGAACTCAATCAGAGAAGGGGCCAAAATCTACAATCCAGCCTAAATCACGGGCCGAATGGTTTACTGAACAGTCATAAACTGACAATGTCATAAACTGACAGTGGAGTGCAGTGATGACAGCGCAGTGCGGGCCACATTGCAAGGCCTGGCGGGCTGGATTTGGCCCGCGGGCCTTGTGTTTGACACATGTGGCTTATAGGATGTGGCTTTTCCCAGGTCTCTGGAGCACCCACCGCTCCTGGAGGTGAAACAGGTCTTCAGAGCCTTCCCAGACTTCCCTCCCCAAGGGGGGCCTCGGCAGCTGGGTCACCCCATCACTGCCCTGGGCCACTGGCCACTGCTGCTCTGGCTCCTTCCCCTCCCCGGACTGCTTGGTGACAGCCTGTCTCTAGCCCAGAGCCTCTTCACCCTGGCCCCACAGTAGAATCCTTGATAATTAAAACAGAGAAACCAAAAATGCCAGGCCACCCCCCAAACAATTAAAGCAGACTCTTTGGGGTCCTACCACATATTGCTCCAGGGGTCTCTGCAGTATAGCCAGCCTAGAGGGTCACTGGTGTAGGCCCAGGGCCCCGGCGCTCAGGAAGATGCCAGGCGTCTCTCTCCCCATCAGACCCACACGCTCAGACCCGGAGCACCCACAGTTCAGAGGGCAAAGAGACTTGATCCAAAGGTGTCATCAGCTCCTTTAGTATCCGTTTTCCTCTTAGCAACCAGCTCTCCTAAGCTTCTGATTGGCTGAGGGGCGCAGGGCATTCGCGCCACAATTTCTACTTCTCACTCGTTATTGGCCCAGAAGAGCGTCAGTCTCCCATCCCCTTGGTGCCAATCGCGATCCCGCCCTTCTCCGCGAGCTCTGTTTGCACGCGACCTCGCCCCTTAACTTTGGCCTCTATTGGCCGCGGGCCAGGCCGTAGCCCCGCCCCCCGGCCCTTCCCGAGCGCCCATTGGCCGGTGCGCGGGCCGAGCGGGATGCGGGCGGGCGCGCCGTGCCCGCGGAGGGAGGGCGGCGCGGCGCGGCGCGGGCGTGCGGGCGGCCAGCCGGCTGCATGGCGCGCTGCGAGCGGCTGTGCGGCGCGGCCCTGCGCGACGTGCTGGGCCGGGCGCAGGGGGTCCTGTTCGACTGCGACGGGGTGCTGTGGAACGGCGAGCGCGTGGTGCCGGGCGCCCCGGAGCTGGTGGAGCGGCTGGCGCGGGCCGGCAAGGCGGCGCTGTTCGTGAGCAACAACAGCCGGCGCGCGCGGCCCGAGCTGGCCCTCCGCTTCGCGCGCCTGGGCTTCGGCGGGCTGCGCGCCGAGCAGCTCTTCAGCTCCGCGCTGTGCGCCGCGCGCCTGCTGCGCCAGCGCCTGGACGCGCCGGGCCCCGTGTTCGTGCTGGGCGGCGAGGGGCTGCGCGCCGAGCTGCGCGCCGCGGGGCTGCGCCTGGCCGGGGACCCCGGCGAGGACCCGGGCGCGGCCCCGCGCGTGCGCGCCGTGCTCGTGGGCTACGACGAGCACTTCTCCTTCGCCAAGCTGAGCGAGGCGTGCGCGCACCTGCGCGACCCCGACTGCCTGCTCGTGGCCACCGACCGCGACCCGTGGCACCCGCTCAGCGACGGCAGCCGGACTCCCGGTGAGAGCGCGGGGGAGGGTGGGCGGACGGCCTGGGCTCTCCCCTCCCTGCCTGGGGGTGAGGGCCGGGAAGGGGCGTCTCCTGGTGACAGGTAAGGGCCTGGAGGATGGCTAGCGCGGCTGCAACCCAGAAAGAGCCCCAGGTGCTTTCTTTCGTGTCGAGGTCTGGTCTTTCTTGCAGCTGCCACACGGTGAGGGGCAGCATGGTGTCCTCGTTGGACAGATCCGGAGTCCAGGCACCCCTACCCCCAGCCCAATCCTTCCTGAGCCAGCCCCAAGGAATCCTGTCATTTTGTCTCACCCGCTATTGGGGTGAGGTCGGAGATGTATGTGAGCACAAAACCCGGGAGGATCGTCTTGCTGTGGGAGAGCGGGGACCCCGTGTCCAGCGGCAGGTGTGCGGGAGCACCGAGCACCGGAGGTGGTTGGAGTCTGACCCGGGTCCAGTCCCAGGGCTCTGTGATCTTGTCCGGTTACATAACCTCCGAGCGTCTCCCGCTGTGCGGTGGGAAGCTAACGGTGCCAGTTTCGTGGCGTGAAGAATGATCTGTGCCCATAGGCGCTCCGATGATGTCAGTTGCGTCCAGAGCTGTCATGTCGCAGCATCTCGGAATCTGTTCTTATTTACTTCCCAAATTATTCTGGGGGTGGGGGGTTATTTTTCCATTTCTCAGGTAAAGGAACTGAGGCGCAGAGAGGGCGGGGGAGTGAGCTGCCCAGGAGTTCAGGGAACTAGAACTTGGATCTTGGGGCCACCCAACTCCCACCCCCTCCATCCACCTGGGTGTTCAGACCCGCGGAGGAGGCGGGGCCGGCGGAGGGTCCTGCACCTTGGAAGGGTCCCGTTAGATAAGAGCGATGGTAGCAGAGGCTCACTGAGAGAGTGAGTGTGGACACGCCAGCACCCCGGTCAGTCAGGGGCTGAGGGCAGGGACAGCCCTCCATCACCTCCTCCCTCTGGTGACTGACCCAGGCTGTTGTTGAATACCCAGTCCTGGCGGGGCCGGGGGTACTCACTGAGGGTTTGTGTTGCAATGGGGTGGCAGGGAGGGCTGGAGCTTAGGGGGTCTGGAGAGGCTTCCTGGAGGAGACATCTTGCAGAACAGGTGCTGGGGGAGGACACGTGGGATAGGGCTTGGCCACGGCAGAACCCGTTCCAAGCCGGGGGTCTATAGTTCTAGACCTGTCCTGTCTTTTTTTTTTTTTTTTTTTTTTGCATGCCTACTTGCTGCATGGCCACTTCAGCCTGTTTTCCCATAAACCCAAGGTGAGCTTCCCTCTTCCCCCAGCAGCTCCTGCCTGCCGTAGGCCAGGCTATGAAAAGTGAATCTCACCCTGAACAGTTTGGCTCAGTGGCTAGAGGATCGGCCTGCAGATTCAAGGGTCCCGGGTTCGATTCTGGTCAAGGGCATGTACCTTGGTTGCAGGCACATCCCCAGTAGGGAGTGTGCAGGAGGCAGCTGATCAATGTTTCTCTCTCATTGGTGTTTCTAACTCTCTATCCCTCTCCCTTTCTCTCTGTAAAAAAATCAATAAAATATATATTTTAAAAAAAAGAAAAGAAAAATTAATCTCTCCCTGGAGGCATCAAAGCTCAGGTTAAGGCTGTGGGGTCAGAGGCCCCCAGGACTCGGGAAAGGTGGCGTGGAAGCGCTGGGAAGAGACCAGGCCCTGCCCGTGTCTGCCACTTCCATCTCAGCACCCGCCAGGCCGGGCCTGCTGGTCATTCCCTCAGCCTGGAGGGGGAGGCAGAGGCCTAACGAAGACGAGAAATGCCGCGCTGCTGTCATGTTTTACGCCGCAGGATGCAGCTCGCAGCTTGGAGACCGTGGCACATACATATTAATGAAGGCCTCTGATGCATAAAATCTGAAATAATGCCAGTCTCTCCCCTCCATTTTCCCTCCCCCTGCAGGACTCCTTGTCACCATGTGGCAGCCGCTCCAGCTGCCACATGGAAAAGCCTGCTGTTTCAGGAAAACGTCACCACCAGAGCATGTCTCGGATTGTAGAATGTTGAGAGAAGAGGGTCATGGTGGTCTGAGTCCAGAATGAAGAGCATAGACTGCCCACCCGGGCAGCCCCTCCTCCAGGCTAGGCTCTTCGTTGTGTCCGCTGCTCCGTCCCAGCGCCTAGCACAGCGCCTGGGATGTGGGGGGGCTCAGGAAGTGTCAGCTGAGGGGGTGGAGTGGGCCATGGGGACCAAGGGCGGTCGGCTCTGTCCTGGGAGGAGAGGAAGAAGTTGAGAGGCAGGGTTTGGGGTGACTCAGCTGAGCCAGGCTGAAGGAATCCCTCGCCCAGGAGGCAAACGGCTTTTCTTCCCTCCACTCCTTATGGAAACAGCGGGCGCGTTCCCCGTCAGATGGCGAGGAGCGCTCCCCGGTGCCCTGTCCTCTGACACGGGAGGTTCCTCCTCCTCATCTGGGGCCACTGACCCTCCTGAGCCTCTGCTTCCCTGTGAGCAGGGGGTAGGGGCCGGAGCCTTGGGGTCAGAGCCGCTGCTACATGTGTAGTAAATGGGGGCGCCTGGTTTATACCACTTGCCAGTGTCCGTGGTGGGAGTCCTCACCATGGCAGGCCTTCAAGCTCCCGCTGGGAAGTCACCGAGCACGGAATTGGGGAGATGTGTGCACGCCGTTACATAGCATTGCTATTGGTACGGCTATACATCATGTTAGGAGCATAGAGCGTGGTTAAATCATTAGGAAGTGATGAGTTTTGAGAATTACCTTTTTTTTTTTTTTTTTTTTTTTTTTTTTTTTCAAAAACTAAACTACATACATGTTATCATTTTCAAAACTTGAATGTCGCCGGGACCGGTTTGACTCATTGGTAGAGCGTTGGTCTGCGGACTGAAAGGTCCCAGGTTCGATTCCGGTCAAGGGCATGTACCTTGGTTGCAGGCACATCCCCAGTGGGGGGGGTGCAAGAGGCAGCTGGTCGGTGTTTCTCTCTCATTGACATTTCTAACTCTCTGTCCCTCTCAATTCCTCTCTGTGTAAAATCAATAAAATATACTTAAAAAAAAACAAAACTTGAATGTCAAGAGCAAAACTGGCTATTAAATAATAATAAAACAGTGCCAATGCAGAAAAACAGTATGAGAAATCAGAACTATGACATATTAACATTTTTAGCTAATATATTTTATTGATTTTTTTACAGAGAGGAAGGGAGAGGGATAGAGAGTTAGAAACATTGATTAGAAAGAATCATCTATCAGCTTCCTCTTGCACACCCCCTATTGGGGATGTGCCCGCAACCAAGGTACATCCCTTGACCGGAATCGAACCCGGGACCTTTCGATCCACAGGCCAATGCCCTATCCACTGAGCCAAACCGGTTTCAGCGAGAATTCCCTTTGTTTTAAACATAATTCATTTTAGCCGAGGCCGGTTTGGCTCAGCGGATAGAGCGTCGGTCTGCGGACTGAGGGGTCCCAGGTTCAATTCCGGTCAAGGGCATGTACATTGGTTGCGGGAACATCCAAAGTGGGGGGTGTGCAGGAGGCAGCTGGTCAATGATTCTCTCTCATCGACGTTTCTGACTCTCTGTCCCTCTCCCTTCCTCTCTGTAAAAAATCAATGAAATATATATATTTTTAATTCATTTTATCGTAACTTTCTATAAGAGGGCGTTAGACAATGGCTTTATTTAACCACCAGCTGACAGAATTCCTGGAAGTGAAACCATCGGGACTCCCAAATACGTAAGAGCAGGCCCAGCACATGAGTGGGTCCTACCCCCCTGAATGCAGTTTATCGGCCACTTGTTAAGCTGTGCAACCCTGGGCAAGTTACTCAACATCCCTGAGCCTCAGCTTTCTCTGTGAAATGGGCTTCCACGAGCACTAGCCCAGCCCCGGGCACTTTAAAAACATGCTCAGTAAATTGTAATTACTGTTACCATCATCATCGTCGTCATCATCATTTGTTCTGGGACGTGAGTGCGAAGGCCGAACATCTGGCACCAAGATGTGCCTGTGGGGCGGGCACAGTGGAGTCATTGTGTGGGGCCGATGGCCAGGAGTGGGGGCTGTCCTTTTTTAAACAGTCCCCCTATTGTTCAGCACGGGGCGTGGTCCGCGGCTTGGGGTGTCCCAGGGACTGGCCGCAGACATCTTCAGGCATGTAGCCTTTTGTCTCCGGTCTGAATCCCCTCCCTGTGGCCGCTGCCCCTCGGAGGCTGGCGGGGTCAGAGGTGCGAACGGCTCTGGGCCCCGCTGTGTTCCAGAAGGGCTGTGCCCGTCTCCGATGCCAGAGTGCATTCCTGTGGCCATAACCACGGCTGCTGGCTGGGCGGTGCTTTTCCGCTTCCAGAGCGCCTGCCCCGAGGCCTGCCGGAGCGCCTCCTGAAGGTGGGCATCAGCTGGATCTTCCTTCTCCAGCTGGTCCCGCCCGGACCGCAGCGAGCTGGACGGCTCGTCCGAAGGCACACGCTGCAGGGTGAACAGTGAGCCTCGGCTACATGCAGTGGCTCGTTCTCGCCTTACAGTACCCCCGTGAGATTAGTGCCATGTTAGGGAAGGGGAAACCGAGGCACGGGTGGAGCAGCCTGCCTGAGAAAGGTGGAGATTACTCTGAATGCTGGTTGCAGGGGGCGTGGCCTCTTCACCACTACAGTAAGATTGGAAGCAGGCCTTTTGACTCTGGTGCCTGATTATTTTATTTTTTTTAATAGATTTTATTGATTTTTACAGAGAGGAAGGGAGAGAGAGAGAGAGTTAGAAACATCGATGAGAGAGAAACATCCATCTGCCTCCTGCACACCCCCCACTGGCGATGTGCCCGTAACCAAGGTACATGCCCTTGACTGGAATCGAACCTGGGACGTTTCAGTCTGCAAGCTGATGCTATTCACTGAGCCAAATCAGTTAGGACCTCATTTTATTTTTTAATTTATTTTAGAAAGAAAAAAGCATCCATTTGTTCCACTAATTTATGCATTCGTTGGTTGATTCTTGTACATGCCCTGACCAGGAATCCAACCTGCAACCGTGGCATATCGGGACGACACTAACCACCTGAGCCCCTCCCAGGGCTCCAGGGCCTTGCTGGACCCCCCACGCCCTGCGGCCTCCCTGCGGAGTCCCGTGTCCGGGCCTGGATCCCTTCCCCGCGGCCTGGCCCCCCCTCACTGACCGGGTCTCCGTCTCCCTGCAGGCACGGGGAGCCTGGCCGCCGCGGTGGAGACGGCCTCGGGACGCCAGGCCCTGGTGGTGGGCAAGCCCAGCCCCTACATGTTCGAGTGCATCGCGGAGCACTTCAGCCTGGACCCCGCCCACATGCTCATGGTGGGCGACCGCCTGGAGACCGACATCCTCTTCGGCCACCGCTGCGGCATGACCACCGTGCTCACGCTCACCGGCGTGTCGCGCCTGGAGGAGGCCCAGGCCTACCTGGCGGCCAGCCAGCACGACCTGGTGCCCCATTACTACGTGGAGAGCATCGCAGACTTAACGGAGGGGCTGGAGGACTGAGCCCACCTGACCTGGGACCGCAGCCCCGCCCCCGCCCCACCCCGATCCCAGAGATGGAGGGGGCGGGCCAGGAGCTGCGTTCCGTGCCACTGGCTCTCCGGCCCCAGTTTCCTCACCCTCATAGGGCTGGGACCCGGGGAAGGTTTTAGGACCCTGGGACCCCCAGGGGCGGCCGAGCACCCTTGCTGCCGCCCTTGCCGCACTGGCTTGCCCTGGCGTGACCCAGCCAAGGTGGCCTTACTTCCTGCCCGGTGACTTCCCTTGTTGAGATCTGGGCCCTGATGCCCGCTGAAGGTCTCCCCCAACCCTGAGCTCTTCACGTGCTCACCTTTCCCTGGGGCCTCCAGAGCTCCGCCTGCTCCCCATGTCCTGGCCTTGGGTTCCTGTTGACCAATCAGAGGTCTAGGTGACCACAAACCGCATTGTCCTGAGCCCCGAGCGGACCAATCAGAAGGCTAAGTCGTAGGCATTCACTCATGGTGTGTCCTGAGTAGACCAGCTGGGAGCCTGAGTAACCATGGCCCCCGGATGTCCCGGAGCCTGACTGGACCAATCGGAAGGCTGAATGATAATGGCCCTTTCATGGCCTAGATGCTGGGTAGACCCAGTCATACAGGTAATCATGACCCATGGGTCCTTGAGGTCCTGCATGGAACAAGTTAGAGACATTGGTCTCTTGACAATCCCGGTCTGACTGGCTGAGCCAGGGGTCCAGGTTTCTGTCCATAGAAGGTCCACATTCTAAAGACACCCCTCCTCCCCCATCGAGACTGCTAACCAGGGGCCCCTCAGTGGCTCTGCGGGCTTCCAGAGCCCGCCCTCCCCTGATCACGGTCCAGTGTTAACAGTGGCCACCACTCTAGTGGGGACATCTGTGCCCCTCCCTGTGCCGTCCGTGTTTGCTGTGCCACTTCTCCCCTGTGCCCGCCTCGTTATCTATTTATTTATTTATTATCGCGTGATGGTGATGGTGATGGTGCGGGTGGGGGCTGGGCCTTCCCTGCCGTCCCTGCCCCCGTTGTGACTAGTCCTCCCGGACTTAATAAAGTGCGCGTGGGAGTGTCTCTGTGGGTTCGTGTCTGTTCAGGGCGGACCGGGAGGCAGAGCCCCTGGCTGAGCCTCATCTCCCCAAAGCTGGCCCCACGGCCTTCCCCGTCCCAGCCCCAGCGTGTTCCCTGCAGTAGGGCCTAAGCTGTAGGGCTTGTCCCTGGCTGAGTCTTCATGTAGCCATTTGTTTCAGTCCCTCAGAAACCCGGCAAGCTTGTATCCCTCGTCCCTCCCCTTGGGAAGGTCTTGGGGATGCAGGTTGGAAATGCAATGCTAACTTTCACAAGAAGGAGATCAGCTGAGGCAGGATTTGAATTTGTGGCTGGCTCCAGGAGGCTGCAGCCCCCTCTCAGTACAGACCGAGGTTCCCCACTCTCTGGCTGCTCTGGTGAGATACTGGGGCACCCCCCCTCTGGCATCCTTCACCCCTGGGTGCTGCATGCCTGTGCCCAGCTACCCTGAGCTCCTCCAGGCCACAGAGCAGCCCAGAACGGCCTCCTGATGCCATGTCTGTCCGAGGCCAGGCTGTCACCGACAAAGGCATCGGATCGCACTTGCGGAGACTTGAGGCTGTGACGGAAACTCAGCTCACCCGGGCTAAGGCGCGATGAGTTCTGGCCCCCCCCAGGAGGCGATCCAGCGCTCCAGGTGCCTGCCTCGGCTGTGCTGCCTCCCAGACGGGTACCTCTCCCGACCAACGTCCCAGGGCGGACTCATCGGCCTGGCGTGGGTCCCTTGCCCTTCTCAGCCTGTGCCCACGGGGATGGGGCACAGATGCTGACCGGCCTGAGTCCTGTGCCCCCCAGGGGAGGGCAGTACCTACCTCCCTCGACTCACTCGGGTCCTAGAGCCACCCCCACCTTCCTTGCTGACGGAGTCCTGGTTTCCCTCGGGAGCGCTTGGTGGCATGGGCGTCAGATGGGGTGGGCATCCCTGTTCCAGGCAGTGAGTGCAGCTTTGTTGCTTAAAGCTTGAGTCTAAGCCAGCCGTGTCCCCTCACCAGTAATCGGACCTGTGATGCTCTTGTTTTTGTTTTGTTTGTCTTGGGGTGTGTGTGTGTGTGTGTGTGTGTGGTGTACTTCTGACCAATAAGACATGAGGGGAGATTCTAGAAATGTTTGCTTCATTTTTTTAAAAAATTGATTTTAGAGAGGAAGGGAGAGGGAGAGAGAAACATTCATGATAAGAGAGAACTATGGATGGGGTGCCTCCTGCATGCCCCCCCACCCCAGTGGGGATCAAGCCCACAACCCGGGCATATGCCCTGACCGGGAACTGAACCCGTGACCTCCTGGTTCATAGATTGATGCTCAACCACTGAGCCACACCAGCCGGGCTGTTTGCCTCACTTTTAAAGAAGGACATGAAGCAGGGACTCCCTCTTCTGGCTTTGGGCATAGAAGCTATTGCAGCCATTCTGTGATCGTGAGCCGTGACCCAACGTGTTTCTCTACTTTGGGACAGTGGAGCAAAAAGATGGAAAGAACTTGCTGGGGTTGTTCAATCTTTAATTTAAAAAAGTTTCGAATCAGCAGAAAAAGCACAAGGAGCACGCTTCCCTTGGATTCCCAGTTGGGACCGGTTCAGGGAGCTGGTGACATCAGTAACAGAATGAACCCTCGGGCTGCACCCTGGTCTCGTTTTGCCTCCCATCCCTCCGGCAGCTGACGACTTTCCTGGTGACCAGATGCCGTAGAGCAGGGGTGGGGAATGTCCAGCCCACGGGCCTTGAGAAATCATGTGGTTTGGTCATGTGGTCTGGCCCTGCCACGGCAACAGGGGTGAGTTAATGCAACATTTAACCAAATATAGCAGGCTGGTTTTTAAGTTGGTCATTTTGTGTGGCCCACAAATACTGTTACACATATCCATATGGCCCTCGGCAGGTCCCCACCCCTGTCCTAGAGGTGCTTTCTGCTGTCCCTGAGTAATTTTTCCCTTTGGGGGTGGCTTTGAGGCTAGTGGCCCAAGCTCAGACTCTGAAATCAAGATGCCACCCACCAGCTGAAACCGGTTTGGCTCAGTGGAAAGAGTATCGGCCTGCGGACTGAAAAGGTCCCAGGTTCGATTCCTGTCAAGGGCATGTACCTTGGTTGCGGGCACATCCCCAGTAGGTGGTGTGCAGGAGGCAGCTGATCGATGATTCTCTCGCATCGATGTTTCTAACTCTCTATCCCTCTCTCTTCCTCCCTGTAAAAAGTCAATAAAATATACTTTAAAAAAACAAAAGGATGCCACCCACCAGTCTCTCAATTTCATTTTAACTGTTACCAATAGCCATAACCAAGGGACTGGCTATATATTCTGTTTGTTTTGTGGTGTGTGTGTGTTTTCCCTATTTCCTTAGCCATCCAGTAAACCGGCTCCCCAAGAGTCATCTCCCAATTCCACTGGTCGCTTTCAGAGTCGCTGGCGCCCCCTCCCCGTCCGCACCACGGAGACACGACGTGGCACCCAGGAGCCTGGGGTTCCTCACGCCCTGTCCTCCTTCCCCTTCCCAAACCACACGTTTCCATGAGCCGGGCCGGTCCAGCAGCTCCCACTTCTCGGACGGACGCCAGCTGAAAGGGAAAAGGGTTCCCTCTTCCCACAGAATGCTCCGACGCCGGATTGTTAGGTCCGGGCAGGGGGGCAGCCAGAGCCCAGCCAGCAGCTGCAAGGTGGATGGTGACAGAGATTCCTGGACCCCTGGCCCCAGGCAGGAATTCCACCTCTCATGCCCTCCCCCTCCCCCGTAAACAGCTGTATAAAAGAGAGAGAAACATCCATGATAAGAGAGAACTTATGGATGGGGTGCCTCCTGCATGCCCCCCTTTTGGCGAGAACTTCCCTGGCCCACCCCGGACCAGCGAGGGAGCGCAGATTAAAACCTCCCCCCCTTTTAATTGCCTGGACTCCGTGTCTTGCTTCTACATCGCAAACCTCTCAGCTGGAACCTTACGCAGATGTGTGGGTTTTCCACCTCAAGCCATTCTCCAGTTTCCTGCGGACACCAGCGGGGCGTCCTCCGGGTTATTCCATTCCGACGGCACCCAGAGTGCGTGCAGGACCCACGGCTCAGGGGTCAGTCCTCCCGACTTCCCCACTGCGATGCCAGCCCCAAGTCCCACGTTGTCACCTGCACTTCTGACCAACCGGCTACAAACCGGGGTTCCCACAACCCCTTGCTCGGGCTGGATGCTTTGCCATCGTGGTTTGGAAAACTCAGAAAACACTTACGTTTGCCGGTTTCTTGTGTGACGAAGGCTGTGAGGAAGGGCACAGAGGAGGAGTGGGAGGAAGAGACACGCACCCTCGAGCATGTAGCATGTCCGCCAACCCCGAAGCTCTCCACACCCTGTACTTCAGGGTGTTTGGTGGAGATGGATTGCTAACTCAGTCTCCAGCCCCGGAGGGTAGGGGTGGGGGTAGCGGACTGAGAGTCCCAGCTTCTAATTATGGCTCGGCATGTCTGGTGACCAGCCCTGGAGCCATCCAGGAGCCCACCCAGAGTCACCTCATTAGAACAAAAGACATTCCTGCCCTGGCCAGCGGAGTGGCTCTGTTAAGCCACCAGAAAGTCATGGGTTTGATTCCAGGTCAGGGCACATACTCATAGAAGGCAACCCAGCGAGGTATCTCTCCCGCTTTCCCTTCCTCCCTCTAAAAGAAAAACAAACCAAAAAAGATACTCCTATCACCCAGGAAATTCCAAGGGATGTAGGGGTTCTGTGTCAGGAATTGGGGTCACAGACCAAATATTAAAACAAAAGATGCTTTTCGCATCTCTCTTGCTTAGGACATTACCAGGGTTTTAGGAACTCGGCCACTAACTGGGGTTGGAGACCAATTATACATTTGTTACCTCACACTCCCCAATTTTTTTTTTAATATATATTTTATTGATTTTTTACAGAGAGGAAAGGAGAGGGATAGAGAGTTAAAAACATCGATGAGAAAGAACTATCGATCAGCTGCCTCCTGCACACCCCCCACTGGGGATGTGCCCGCAACCCACGTACATGCCCTTGACCGGAATCGTACCCAGGACCTTTCAGTCCGCAGGCTGATACTCTATCCACTGAGCCAAACCAGTTTCGGCCACACTCCCCAATTTTTAATTTGGAAAAATGTCAAACCAACAGGAAAGGTGTAAGAGCAGCAAAGGAACATCCATATGCCCTTCACCGAGATGCCCCGTTGTTGATATTTGCCCAGTTTGCTGAGTCGTCCTTTACACTTACCCTTTCAGCTGGTTCCTCTGAGAGTACGCTGCTCACCCCAAGTCTTTCCGCTCGTCTCTCCTAGGAGTGAGGACTGTCCACACAGCCGCCTTCCACGGTCAGACAAGAGCCCAGCTCTCTGATGATGTCACTGAGCCCCTGAATTCATTTGCCACGGAAGCCTCCCAGCTCCAGACTTTTTATTTTATTTTATTTTATTTTTTTATTTTTTACAGAGAGGAAGGGAGAGGGATAGAGTCAGACACATCGACGGGAGAGAAACATCATCAGAGCTGCCTCCTGCACAACCCCTGCTGGGGATGTGTCCACAACCAAGGTACATGCCCTTGACTGAAATCAAACCTGGGACCTTTCAGTCTCTATCTACTGAGCCAAACCGGTTTCGGCTCCAGACTTCTTGTTACGTGAGCATTTCTCTTCACTTCAAAGCCATATCCGATGTTTTGCAGCCAAAAACTGTCCTAATACACAGGCCCAGGTCCACCATAGAAAACATTAAAAAAAAAAATCACCCACATCCCATACTGTATATACCCTGTTTCCCCGAAAATAAGACAGTCTTATATTAATTTTTTCTCCCAAAGTTGCGCTAGGTCTTATTTTCAGGGGATGTCTTATCTTTCCATGCGCTAGGTCTTATTTTCGGAGAATGTCTTGTTTTCGGGGAAACACGAAAATATGTGGAATGTGTTGTTTGTCTTTTTTCCTATACATTTTTCAATGTATTTTAATACTTTTATTTCAGACATTATTTGGCTATGGGGATCGAATTTAGGAGCGGCCAACCTCTAGGAAGGCTTGGGCCCGCGTTTGAAGTAAGAAAATTCAACTCACACCATTGTTTTAAAACAGAACATACTTTTTATAACGACCGCCCTTTAAGTTTGAACACAGCAAACATTTATTAATTCCAGCTTTGCAGTTTCAGGATTTGGGAGCCAAGACTTTTTTTTTTTTTTTTTTCCTTCTTCCTTCAGGTTTCAAATATTTTCCAAGCTCTTAAAAAGCCCTTAGCTCCCTGGAAGTCTATAATTAGGACCAAAAAAATGTTTAAAAAAAAAAACCTGAAAAAGACTGGCGCCTGATCCCTGGAGGGCTAATGGATCCCGCCAGACCTCAGAGGAGAGGAGGGGCTGCGCGCTTAAGGCGAGCCAGGGCCTGCGCTCAGGGGGGGTGGGGGTTGGGGGGGACAGACAGCAGGTGGGAAGGCAGAGTGACTGGCCTCTGCTGTGTGTGGGGAGGTGGCTGGGTGGGAGGGGCCACACAAGCAAAGGCAAGGATGACAAGGTGGGCTGGGGGTTGGGAGGCAGGCTCCTGCACAAACCAGTAGGAAAGTGCCTGAGTGTGTGTGTGTGTGTGTGTGTGTGTGTGTGGCTGGGGGGGTGGGGGAGCAGGGGGGGGGGGCAGACATTCTCCGTCCCCTCACGAGTTCTTTCTACCCTTCACGGACCAGGACCCAAAGGAGATCGTTGTTGCCGAAATCGGTTTGGCTCAGTGGATAGAGCGTTGGCCTGTGGACTGAAGGGTCCCGGGTTCGATTCCCGTCAAGGGCATGTGCCTTGGTTGCGGGCACATCCCCGGTGTGGGGTGACAGGAGGCGGCTGGTCGGTGTTTCTCTCTCATCAATGTTTCTGGCTCTCTATCCCTCTCCCTTTCTCTCTGTAAAAAATCAATAAAAATATATTTTAAAAAAATAAATAAAAACAAAACAAACAAACAAAGAAGATCATTGTTGGAGGTTCCGATATGCCAGGCCCTTGGTGTTCTTTCCTGGGCTCAGCAGATAAAGGCCCCGGCCCGCCCTGGCTTCCTGTGACCTTGGTCCAGTGGCTGCCGTGGCAGGTGGCTGCTATGTCATCAAATAAGGGCGTGGAATGTGGGGGTCTCTCCCTGCTCGGACTTCCAGGACCCCTGGCTCCGACCACCACAGCTTTCCACCCACCCAGCCTGGGGGCAGCGGGGGCGGATGTGTGTCCGTGGGCCTGACACCCTCTCCAGCGCTGCCAGCTGGAGGAGGCACGGCCTTCACAGGGCAGGGCAGGCAGGGGCAGGGTTGGCAGGGGCAGGGCTGGCAGGGAGGGCCGCACAGCGCTGGCTCCCCTGCCCGAGCAAGTCCACCTCATCTCGTGCAGCAGCCAAGGTCCAGCCTATAGCACAGGCCTGGAGGATGGAGGACTCAGGGAGGATGGAGGACTCGAGAGCCCACGGCCTCCACTGCAGACTGGTGGCGGGGAGAGGGCCCGGGGGAGGGCGTTGGCCCGGGGAGGTGCAGAGAACACACGTTGAGCCCCTCACACATCATCCTGTAACCTTCCAGCCAGCTGGTGCCTGGGGACAGCCCCACTTTCCAGGCCCGGAAGCCGGGTCAGAGAGGTCAAGGACTTGGCTACAGTCACAGTCAGGCAGCCTCACGCCTTTCTTCCTTTCTTTCGTTTTAAAAATATATTTTCATTGATTTCAGAAAGGAAGAGAGAGGGAGAGAGAGAAACATCAATGACGAGAGGGCATGGTTGATAGGCCGCCTCCTGCACGCCCCCTACTGGGGATCGAGCCCGCAACCCCACGCATGTTCCCTAGGCCAGAATCAAACCTGGGACCCTTCAGGCTGCAGGCCGACACTCTATCCACTGAGCCGAACCGGCCAGGGCAGCACTTGCCTTTCTTCTCCCGTTCCTACCATCAGCTTCATCTCAGGGCCCAGGGACGCTCCCCTGTGCACGTCAGCCCAGATCGCAGGCAAGAAGAGGCGAGGAGAAGATGAAATGAGATAAAGTATGAAAGCGAGGCGCCAGGCCCGGGGCCTGGCCGATAAGAAGGCGCCACCACACAATCCACCCCGTCCCTGTCCCTCCCCTCGGAAAACCACGGCCCTGGAGACTCCCTGCCCCTGCCCAGGCAGGAGGAGACAGGTGGGGGTGAAGAGGGGGAGGAGGGACCCCCCGGAGGTGTGCCCCCAGGAGGTAAACAGCCTGGGAGAAGAAGCTAAGACCTTCTGAGACTACGAAGAACACACACCAGCCATTTAGACCAGAACTCCGCCTTGTGCTAACCTTGTCCCGAACAGGGTGTCACCTCCCCATAGCACAGATGGGGAGACTGAGGCAAGCAGGGAGAAGGGACTTGCCAGGATGCCAAGTTGGCTACGACCAACACCCAAGGCTCCAAACTCCCAAAGGGGCCTTTTCGGGGGCGTGTTCTCTGTGCCACACCGTGTGTCTCTCTCCACCAGCCCGCGGCCAGCCAGATGCAGAAGAGGAGTGAGCAGCCCCTTGTCCGGCAGCAGACTCTCCCGGTGCCGGCAGTCCTCCGGGGGAAGAGGAGAGGCGGTTCTGGGCCCCGGTGGTGGCAGCGGGGCAAGGACTGGCCTGAAGCGCCTCTGTCCTCGGTCTGGGCCTCCTCCTGAACGCCCTGACCCGGCAGAGAGGGTGCCTGTGGCCCCTGGAGGAGCAGCACAGAGGAAAGGCAGGGGGGCTGCCCTCCCTTTACCCACCCCTCCCCTCTTCGCCCCTCCTCAGGTTGAGGTTTGGAAAAGGCCCTGTGGGAAAGCGCAGCTGCTGCGGTTGAGCCGAGGCCGCAGGCTGGGTCCGGGAGGAGCAGCGGGAAGGGGCTCCCGGCGGGGGTGGCTCAGCCTCCTCTCTGGCCTGCCTTGCAAAACCATGCACCCCCCCCCCCCCATCTTCCTGGTCCTCTGTGGGCTTCAGTCCCTGGAGGAAGGCAGCCGTGGGGTGTGGGACCGTGGAGGCCGGACTGGGGCGGTGGTGGGGAGGGACAGGGCGGATTTGCTGGTCTGACCTCCAGATGTGAGTCCCTCCTGGTCCACATCTTCTTTCCTCTCTGGCGCTGCCAGTTCAAGGGGAGGACGGTAATGTGGAGAAGGAAGTCCCACTGACAACTTCCCTGGTAGCTTCCCGCCCTGCCCAGTGCTCCCCACACCCCTGACTCCACCTGGTTCCCGAGTGTGAGGTGAGCGCCCCTCCAACCCGCCCCCAACTCTGCTGCTCCGGCGATCCTCCCTAAAGCCCAAGTCTGGCCTCCGTCCGCACCTTCCCTGTGACCTTCCGTGGCTCCCCAGCACCTCAGAGAAAAGCACGCCCAGGCCCCTCCGTGAGGCTTCGTCATCCAGGCCCTGGTGGCCTCCCAGCCTCACGCTCTGTGTTTCTGCAAGACACCCCAAACTCCAGCCGTGGCCCCACGCCCGCCGAGTCTGTGCTCTCTCATTTCGCATCCTCTGCCCAGGCTGGAATGCCAGCCCTCCTCCCTCACGCACCCTCCACGGCCGCCCTCGCACTCTGGACAACCTCCGCCCCATCACCTTTGACTTGTCTCAGAGCTGACACCGTGCTGTTCCTTCACTGGTTCATGGCCAGATTCCGCCCATCCGGGGGCTGCCTGGGAGCAGGGACTGGGAGGGTTCCATTCTTCGAATCCCCTCAGACCAGCTCAGGGCCACGCACGTAACAGATGTTCAGTCAAATGTCTGCTAACCGGACAGGAAAGGTAAGGCTGTGCCTGGCCTTGGACGGAGAGATGTGAGGAGGGTGGAAGGGGTGCACAGAGTAGGGACCCTAGCCCCTCATGGCTTGGATCAGCAGCCCCTTCTCCTCTCCCCCTTTCTCCCCCCAGTCCTGACCCTCTCAGACAGGCCAGAGGCTGTCCAGCAGGGGCTCCTGTAGGATCCCCTGCAGGCACCTCAGGAGGGCCGAGGCCTGAGCCCTGAACCCTGGCAGCCGCCTCAGACTTGGCATCCGGCCCAGCCTTTCTTTAGCGTGAGTGACAGGCACGCGCAGCTGCAGCCGCAATCCTTGCTTCCGGAGGAGGCCCGGGTGGGGCAGGGCCTTGTGGTGAATGGGTCCTGGGCCCTCTGCATAAGCCTACAGGAGGGGTCACCGCCTGGCCGTGCCAGGGTGCAGCCCCAGGAACCCCAGGTCTGAGTCCCCGAAGGACCCTGCACCCCCTCCGCGGTCTCCCCTGGGTACCCCCCTAGCTCAGCCTGCTGGCCCCAGGCCCCTTCCCGCCAACTCCTGGGCCTAGCTCATCCTCAAACTATTTTCCATTGGCTTCCCCCAATCCCTGCCACAGCACAATTTTCTGGGGGCTGGGGAGGGGTGAGGGAGAATGAGAGGTGGGGCCTGGACCCCGGGGGCGTGGCCACCAAGGCATGAAAGGGGGGGTCACCATTCTGATTGGCCAGCTCCGCTCCAGAACTGGCTACCGAAGTCCACTGACTCCGCCTCCAGTGGCCCCTGTCCCTGTCCTGACTTACAATTGGCTGAGCGTCCAGGGGGCGGGACTCGCCGGGGTCTGGTCCAGTTAAAAGGGTGGGAGCGGCTCAGGGCCCATCTCTCGGGTGGAGTCTTCAGACAGCTGGTGCTGCAGTCTTCAAGACCACTTCTCTGTCCTCAGCCATGGCTTGCGTGAGTGCGGGGATCCCGCCCCGAGGCTCGGGGTGGCGTGGGAGCTGGCAGCTGGCAGAGTGGGGGCAGTCAGGGGTGTAGGCCCCACGGTGTGGCCATGGGCAAGTACCTCCTCTTTGCTGGGCCCTTAGGGGTCCCATCTGTAAGATGGGGGTGGGCACCGGGGTCTCAGACCCAAGACCTTCTCCGGCTTAAGAATTTTCTGGATCGCTCCAGGGCCTGACAGCACAGTTATTTCTGCCAAGGTCCGGCATTCTGCAGCTTTCTGAGAAGTCGTAGAAAGGGTGTGGCCAGCTTGGGGCGGGGGAGGCCCTTTGATGGCACCCAGGCCACTGTCCCTTTCCCCTCCTCCACCCCAAAGCCACCCCGCGGCAGCTGCTCCCAGGCGCCCGGCCGGCGGCCAGCGCTGTCACCCTCTGCTCTAGAGAGCCTGAAAAGGCGCCAGGACGAGATGGCCGCCCGGGAAAGGGGCCTCCCGGGTTAGTGGGTGGAAGGGGCTCTGTCCAGGCTGGTCCGGAGGGGGCTGAGGGGAGAAGGAGGCGGGGAACTTCCCAAAGCCCTGAGGGAAACCGTTCAAGTTTCTGGCAGAAGGAACCACTCGCTAGCAGTTAATCTGTGCGTTCAATCTTGTTAACCCCCGCCAGCCAGACTGCCACCCCCGCCAGCCAGACTGCTAACTCAGACCCAGGCCTCTCCTCCTAGAGGAGCTGGCCCTGCTCCGGGGCCTCCCCTCCACCTCCCTCCTCTGCAGGGGGGCCTGTGGGGGATCCCCCAGCCCCAGGCCCTTCTTCTCCAGCAGAGGGGCAGCCCCCCCCCCTCCTCTGCACCAGCTCCCTCCCTCCCAAAGAGTCTGATTCTCTCTGTCTAATCCACGAGGCACTGGAGCACCCCGAATCCAAAATCTCCACACTGACCCGCAGAAACTTCTAGACCTTGGATGCTAGAACCTTAGTCATGTTACAGATGGGAAACTGACCCGGCTGGGAGCAGGGAGTCGCCCTGGGCCACACAGAGAAAGGAAAGGAAAGGAAAGCTAGAACCTGATTTCCCTGCTGGCCAGGGACACTGCATCCTCTAACTGTCTGGGTGGGGTCTTGCCTGCAGGGTTTGGTCGCCAGCAACCTGAATCTCAAACCCGGGGAGTGCCTCCGAGTGCGGGGCGAGATAGCCCCCGACGCCAAGAGGTGAGGGGGCGAAGGCGGGGGTGGCGGGGAGGGGGGGCGAGTGGCGGGGTCTGGGCGCCCGAGGGTCCAGCCCGAGGTCAGGTAGGGGTGTGGCCAGCCCGGCCTGCAGGCGGCGGGAGGCCGGGGCTGGGTGTTCTGGGTGAGTCACTTCCTCCGCGGGATCTGGATGCCTCCTCCGCGGTCGCCCCCTCCCCTCCCCGCTGGAGCCTCTTAAACTGAACCAGCTGCGGCTCCCGCGCCTGCCGCCCCCTCCAGGCTCTGGGCGGGACCTGAGGCTGCCGGGGCGGGGCGGGGCGGGGCGGGGCGGGGCGGGGAGGGGAGAGGGAGAGGAGAGGGGTGTCCCGCTCTGTGCTCCCCCTCTGAGGTCCCTCCTGCGTTCTTCACCAGCAGCCCAGCGCTCAACCTTTCATTCCTTCCGTCCTTCCTCCACTCACCATTCGGCCAGCTGGCCTGTTTTCTCAGCAGCCATGTGACCGGCCTTGGGCTAGTCCACCCACTGCACTGAGCCTCAGTGTGCTCACCAGTAACCAGAACAAGGGGCCTGTGGCTGTGTGGAGGATGGGAGATGCGGGATCTCGCAGGGAGGAGGAGAGGGTCAGCTGACGTGACCAGAGCCGCATGCATTATTCATTTCACTCTTACCAAACCTCAGGGGCCAGGATCGCTATTCCCTCCACTTAGCAGATGTGTTGGGATTTGTTCATTCGCTACTGAGTGCTATTGTGTGTCATGCATCGTGCTGGGCACCAAGGATACAAAGATCCACCAGACAGACAGGACACTTCCCTCCCAGAGGTCTCCCACCTTGGCCAAAGGGCCGGGCCGCACACTACAGTCTGCAAGCACCTTGCCCGTCAGCACAGCGAGGCCCATGGAGATCCTTCTTGTGTGGCCCCATTGTGCAGATGAGGAAACTGAGACCCAGAGAGTAGCAGGGACTTGTTCAAGGTCACACAGGAAGGAGGTGGCCGGGCCGAGAGAGAGAATCGGATTTCCCACCTCCGGGCTCAATGCATGCTCCCAGCTCTCTATGCAGTGAATGCCAGAGAGTGGCTGGTCTGAGGGGGCTGCCGCTGGCCTACAGCTGGCCTTGGTGACCTCAATCCCTGCCCCCTGTAACCCCCCTTCCCCCAGCTTCTCGCTGAACCTGGGCCAAGATGACAACAATATGTGCCTGCACTTCAACCCTCGCTTCGACATGCACGGAGACATCAACACCATTGTGTGCAACAGCAAGGACGCGGGGGCCTGGGGGGCCGAGCAGCGGGAGACTGCCTTCCCCTTCCAGCCTGGCAGTGTTGCGGAGGTGGGCCGGGGACTGGGGCCGGGGGCTGGGGCGGGGGGCTGGGTGGGCTGGGGCCGAGCTGGGTTTAGCGGCTAGAGAGGTAGGCCCCACCTTTGTCCTTCCCGCCCACCCCCTTCTCTCCCTGCCTCGCCTGCTGTGTCACCCCCCTCTCCCAAGCTCAGCGGACTCCCCCGCGAGGTCTACGGGAGGAAGGGCTCTGGGCGGGCCCGTGGCCTGTGGGGCCATGGCTGTAGCTGCACCGAGACTCGCCCTGGGGACCCTGCTCACTGCCCTTTTCCCCTCCCAAGGTGTGCATCTCCTTCGACCAGGCCGACCTGACCATCCAGCTGCCGGATGGATACTCATTCAAGTTCCCCAACCGCCTCAACCTGGAGGCCATCAATTACCTGACAGCTGAAGGCGACTTCAAGATCAAGTGTGTGGCCTTTGATTGAAGCCAGCCAAACCGTAGCACCCAATAAAGGCAGCTGCCTCTTCCCCCTGAACCGGCCTCCTGTGTGTGTGTGTGTGTGTGTGTGTTCCACTAACAACCCCGCCCCCCCAGGCTCTGCCCCTTTCTTCGACCCACTGCCTTGATGCACACCTGCTAAGTGCCAGGGACAGCTGAGTCCCCTGGGCCGAGAAGAGAGCTCAGTACCTAGTAGGAGGCTTGGTGACACACAGCTCCCAACCCTAGTGGGCCCCAGCACACAGTAGGTGCTCAAAAGATGAATAGATGAAACCCGGGGCAAAGCCGCAAGGCCAGACTGATCCATGCCATGGTCTCGGGCAGCACAGAGAAGGGTGACTGGGCCCCTCATTTGTTCTCATGAGCTAGAACGAGCTGGTTCAGACGGTGGTGAGGGCTGCAGCTGTGTGGCCTTGTGTGCATTAACTGACTATGGCTAAACGTGTGTGTGTGGGGGGGGGGCGGGGGAGGGCGGTTAGTAGCACATACCCAGTTGTGAGGAGTAAGAGAAATGTGTGAAAGGTGAAGATTAGTGCAAGGCCCCTGGTAAACAGGAGTGGTTTCTCGCCCCCACTGCACTCTAGCCTCTGAGTGGCAATGGGATGCCCTGGTCTGTGCCACACCCAGCTGAGCTTGGCAAATCTCACTCCCCAGAGCAGCCAGCAGCAGCTGTGGGGCCCTGGGCAGGTCTTGTCTGTCTCCAGCCTTCGTTTCCTCACCTATAAAATGGGGGTTATTTCCCACACCTGGGCCCTTTGGGGTGGAAGACTCCCGCCCCCGCGGGTCCGCTAGGAAGCACATTTCTAGGAGAGGCCAGGGAGGAAGGGGCGCACATGCTGGGCCTCCTCAGAGCCACACCCAATCTCCTGTTCTCCTGAGTCACTCAAGTGGCCACCCAGAAACCGCATTGGAAATCTGGCTGTGGGAGGGCGCCCTCTGCTGGACATTGGAGGAAGTGTCCCCTCGACTGCCTTTCTCTGGCCCTGAGAGTTCACTCGCATTGATTCTCCCTACACTGGCTGACCACCACCAATACACCAGAACTGGGACCACAGGGAGCCAGAGGAAAGCCCTGGGACAGATAAGCAGAGAGACCGACACACATTGGAGGAAGGAAACGGCTGGGGTCTGACCTGTGTTCAAACCCCAGCTCCATCACTGTTTGCCCTCAGATCAGTTACTGAACTTTTCTGAACCTGTTTCCTCATCTGTCAAATTGCATTTAGACTAGTATCTGCCCTATGGGGTTGTTGCAAGGATTTGCTGAGGTAATGTACAGAACGTATGGTGTGTGGCACATAGGAAGGGCTCTCTGTAAGTGTTGGTTTCCTTCACCTCTTTTTTAAAAATGTATTTTATTGATTTTTTACAGAGAGGAAGGAACCTAGAAACATAAATGAGAAACATCGACTAGCTGCCTCCTGCACACCCCCCACCGGGGATGTGACCACAACCAAGGCACATGCCCTTCACCGGAATCGAACCTGGGACACTTCAGTCCGCAGGCCGACACTCTATCCACTGAGCCAAACCCATTAGGTCTTTCACCTCTTTTTTTATTTTATTTATTTATTTATTTATTTATTTAATTTTATTGATTTTTTACAGAAAGGGAGAGAGATAGAGAGATAGAAACATCGATGAGAGAAGCATCGACCAGCTGCCTCTTGCACACCCCCTACTGGGGGATGTGCCCGCAACCAAGGTACATGCCCTTGACCAGAATTGAACCTGGGACCTTTCAGTCCGCAAGCTGATGCTCTATCCACTGAGCCAAACCGGTCTCAGCTCACCTCTTTTTTAAAAACACACACACACACACACACAAATTTGTATGGGTTTCAGAAAGGAAGGGAGAGGGAGGGAGGGAGGGAGGGAGAGAGGGAGGGAGAGAGAGAGAGAGAGAGAGAGAGAGAGAGAGAGAGAGGAACATCAATGATGAGAGAGAATCATTAATTGGCTGCCTCCTGCACGCCCCTTGCTGGGGATCAAGCCCAAAACTTGGGCATGTGCCCCTGACCAGATTCACCTCTTTTAAGACTCATTGTGTATCAAGAGCCTATGAAACTCGGCCCAGAAAAATTAAGTAGAGCTCCACCCTTAGACCACCTGGCGCCACCCTCAGCGCTTGCTCTCCTTGCCTTGGGCACGTGACTATATCTCTCTGGGCCTCAATAGAGTGAGGCTCATGCCTCAAAAGAGATAATCGTGTAAAGAGTTAAATAAATAGCAAAATTCCTTTTGCACCTTATCTTCATCAGCACTTCTATCGATAGAATGTGCCATCTCTTGCTATGCCTGGCACACAACGGGTGCTCAAGAAACATCAGAATTTCAAAAATAATCCCCAGAAGGTGGTGGGTGTTTAGACCGTGAGCTGCAGTAAAAGGCTCTTAAGTTTTTGGAATCTGGGTGGCATTGCCAGTCTCTCGTTTCCTGAGCTCAGGCAGGAGGGCCTGACGCTCCCTAGGAAGAGTTTGGAGCAAAAGCGCCTGCCGGAGAGGGCGGACTTCCCTCTGCATTGGGAGCTCTGGTGGATGAGGCCTTGCTGAGCCCCCGTGGGCCGGCTGCAAAGGCCAACTGCACAGTCCCCCACACGAGGTCCCACACAGAGTAGTAGTGTAACCCTGGACAAGTCACTTCCCTCTCTGAGATAATACTGTAGTGTCGTTCCCTTCTCTTTAAAAAAATTTTTTTTTTTTTTTTAATTTCAGAGAGGAAGGGAGAGGGAGAGAGAGAGAAACATCAATGATGAGAATCATTGATCAGTTGCCTCCTGCACAACCCAGACTGGGGATTGAGCTGCAACCTGGGCATGTGTCCTGACTGATGGGAATTGAACCGTGACCTCCTGGTCATAGGTGGAAGCTCAACCACTGAGCCAGGCTGGCCCGGCTCCTTCCCTTCTCTATGTGCCTGGCATTCAACAGGCACACAGCTTACTTGCTCTCTGGGATCCATTCACCTATTAAAGGAGAAGGATGAGTCCTAAGAGTCTTTTAATGACTCTGATATCCCCCCTCTCAGCTTTTCTGGTGTCATCACCTCTGGGAAACACTCCACACTCTGAACTGCAGTCTGTAGGACTACCCAGCACAGATGCGTTGAGAATGGAGTGCTGCCCTAAGAATTAAAGGGGCCTTTCAAAGTGAAAGGCAAACAAGCATTTACCTGAGACCAGTAGGATAGTTATTAAGGAACCATTAATCCAGGCAAAAGCCCAAACAATATTCTGATTAGGAGACAAAGGCAAGTGGTATTTATGAGACAGGGAAGAGGGTCAATCATATCATAGAACGAAGGCATTTCTATTGGTGCAAATAACAACTTAGTGATGTGAATGCTAAACAATGTTTAAAATTTTCCATCTAGTAGTCATCATTCTATTAGTCACCATAACTGCTTTCTTATGATCTCTGCCAACAGTTCTTAGGGAAACGAGGTGGCTAAGGCCCTGTCCAGAGGTTCCTTTGCCTCATTTTTTACTTTCCACAAAATTCGAGGCATAAGGCAGTTCCTCTGGGACGGTGGCTCTGGCTCCATTTTAACGTGGCTCCATTCATATTATTGTTTACAGGGAGACTGAGGCATGTAATCCAGTTACTAAAATTCCCCTTCAGGTGTTGTTTTAGTGAAATTGTTCTAACCACGGTGCCTTCATTTTCAGTAGAGGGTTAGTTATGACACCCCTACTCTATACTTGGGGAAACTGAGGCATAGAGAGGGGAGACAGCTTGTATAGTAAACGTGTGGCATGATTATGTTATACACATGTTACATAACTCATTTAGTCCTCACAATCATGTTCTCAAAGTGTGGTCCGTAGACCAGCAACATCAGCTGGTGAAGTGTTAGAAATGCAAATTCTGGGGTCACTCCTGACTCGCTGAATCAGAAACTCTGGAGTGGGGCAAGGGATCTGGGTTTCGGCCTCCCTCCCCCCACCCCCAGAGATTCTGGTGCACACCAAAGTTGGAAAACCACTGCCTGACAATAACACTACAAAGTTCGCTATCATTATCCCCATTTTACAAAGGGCAATTCAGGCACCGCAAAGGCAGCTGGTCCAACACCCACAGTTGTAACCGGGATACCAGGTTTCTAATCCAGCTAGTTTACGTCCAGAAACGTGATCTTGGAGAGCAAGTGAACATCAGAATCAAAAGCAGGATGAGGCCCGGCTGGTGTGGCTCAATGGATAAGCATTCACCCATGAACCAGGTTTGATTCTTGGTCAGGGCACATGTCTGGGTTGCGGGCTCTATCCCCACTAGGGGGCGTGCAGGAGGCAGCCGATCAATGAGTCTCTCTCATCATTGGTGTTTCTATCTCTCCCTCTCCCTTCCTCTCTGAAATCAATTAAAAAATAAAAAAATAAAAAAAAACACTAATAGAAAAAAAAAAGTAGGATCAGTAATCTTTGGCCATTCACTAATAACTCCATATTGAGCACCTACTCTGTAACTAAACGTACTTGTCTAGAAGGAATGGGGCTGGGAGTCGCCGGGCAGATTCTTGCGGGTTACACCCAGAAGGGAGGAGCAAGGCTGGGGCGGTCCCTTTAAAAGACAAGCTCCAGCGAACGGAACCGCGGAGCGTCGTCGCGAGGCGCGCCCGGAAGGCTGAGGACGCTACACCGGAAGTGTCTCCGGGAGCGGGAGCCGCACCGTCCGGGCCTCACAGTGATGGGTCGCAACAAGAAGAAGAAGAAGCGAGACGGCGACAACCGGCGGCCGCGGCTCGTTCTCAGCTTCGACGAGGAGAAGCGGCGGTGAGTGCTAAGCTGGCCCGCACCCGCTCCGGGTGTCAGGGTAAGGCCTGCGCCCCCCGCGCCGCGCACGCTCACGCCCAGGCCCTTCCGGCCCCGCCCCGCGGCGTGCTCTGCGGCCTCCGGGACGCTCTACGACGTAACGGAACCGCTCGCCCCGCCCTCCCTTCGCTCTTCTCCGCACCCCAAACCACCCCGCTTCTTCTGTGTGCGGGGCCCCAGAGCTGGGAGTTCGGGTTTCAGAGCTACGGCTTCGACCTCCCTAGCCCAGCCGGCCGCCCCGTGTGCAGTGCTCTCAGATGTTGAACCAGACATTTACTTCTACGGACTGTCCCGATTTCCAACACTTTTTCCCGCGACCCGCGGCGTTTTTAAAAAAATCCAGATTCGTTAAAAATCGGGACTTTTTTAAAACGCAGCAGGACGCGGGAAAATTTGTTAGAAATTGGGACTGTCCCGCCAAAAGCGGGACGATCTGGTCACCTTATCCTACATGTGTGCGCCACCTTAGCGTGGGGTAGTGGGTCATCGCAAAACCTAGTGTTGGGGCCGGGAATAGTTGGGAATGGTGCAGTCAGTGCTACAGAGCCGAGGAGGGCCTGAGATCAGATAGATGGAGGGAGAGGAAGGCGGGGGCACCCACAGGCCCTACACAGATGGATGGGCCCAAGAAACAACTGCCCTGGAAATGCGGTGTTGGTCCAGCAGAAAGTGTAGAGGTCTGAGTAAGGGGAGTCCTGCTAGAAGTGGTTTGATTCACTGGGAAATGGGATTTGGCAGTGTAGATGGGGCCCCACCTACTTAGGTTCAAAGGCCCACAACCTACGTCCATCACCAGTCTCTTGAATCTGAAAGCCCAGGAGGGTAGTGGGTAGAAAGAGGCACCATCTCCCTCTTTTAATTTTTTTAAAAAATATATATTTTATTGGTTTTTATACAAAGAGGAAGGGAGAGGGACAGAGTTAGAAACATCATCGACCTGCTGCCCCTTCCACACTCCCCACCTGGTATGTGCCCACAACCAAGACACATGCCCTTGACCGGAATCGAACCCGGGACTTTTCAGTCCGCAGGCCGACACTATCCACTGAGCCAAACCGGTTAGGGCTCTTTTTCATACCTTACACTCTGTGACCTTGGGCAAGTAACCTAGTCTCTCTGTGCCTCAGTGACCCCATCTGTAAAATGGATTGGTACCCACTACACAGATAGTTGTGAGGATTACATGAGTTAACAGGTACATTTTTGGACTGGTGCAAGGTAGCTGTTTTTGGAGTGAGCCTTTCTTTCCTTGTATCTCCTGACTCTCCCCGGCCTCTTTCCTGTAGGGAGTACCTGACAGGCTTCCACAAGCGGAAGGTGGAGCGAAAGAAGGCAGCCATAGAGGAGATCAAGCAGCGGCTCAAGAAGGAGCAGAAGAAGCTCCGGGAGGAGGTGCAGAGGGGAGGGCGGGAGAGTCTCTCACCCCAGGGGACCCGCAGCCTTGGATGGCCTGAATGGGGCATCTACGGGGATGAGAGGGGGTGTGAGCTGGCCTGGGAAGCAGTTTGTATAGGAAGAGACGCCGTGGGCCCAGGTCTGGGGAAGGTTTAGGATGGGATCTCCTGGTCTTTCACTCACTCACCCTGCAGGTGAGCAATGCCCGCCTGAGGTGGGCTGAACAGCCATCATACTCACTGTGTCCCCTTCCCTTTTGGTTTCAGCGCCACCAAGAATATCTGAAAATGCTGGCCGAGAGAGAGGAGGCTCTGGGTAAGCCCACCCTTGGCCTGACCTGGAGACTAGCCAACAGGCCTGGGTTTATTAATCCCTCCATGGGTGGCGTGTAAGGGTTGCTCAGAAGCTGAATTCCTTAATTCTGAAGGTCTTGGTGATGACCCCGGAGACAGGAGTGGTCCTTGGGTCCCTCTCAATGTGAGTGGCTCAGAGACAAGGAGACCCACCCTCTTGGTAAACCCATTCTGAGCAGACAGCCCAGTGTCTGAGACCCGGAGGGACTGGGGATAGAGGGAAAGGACAGCAGCAGCTCCTGGCGTCACACTGGGCACACTAGGTGGGAACCAGGTGGTCTGGGGGTTTCCTGGAACACAAAAGGAGGAATTGGATAATTTATAGCATTTGTTGGCAGGCCAGGCTCTGGAGCAGTGACCTCCTGGATCCTCTCCCGTAGAGTAGAGGGGCCATTGCACTCCAGAGCTGGGAGGGGCTGGGGTCTGGTTACTTATGCCCTAGTGTTGAGGCCCAGTTCTGTGCTCACCCTGCACAGAGGAGGCAGACGAACTGGACCGGCTGGTGACGGCAAAGACAGAGTCCGTGCAGTATGACCACCCCAACCACACCGTCACCGTGACCACCATCAGTGACCTGGACCTCTCGGGGGCCCGGCTGCTCGGATTGCCCCCGCCTGATGTGAGTGTCACTCCCTGCCCGGGTCCATGTCATGGAGATTCCAGCGCAAAGGGTTCCTTCCCTTCTGGGCCTGGACACAGTCCTGGAGTCGGGGCTTCAGAGGCTAACTCCACCACTGAGCGGCTTCTCTTTACTTTGCCTCTTCCTCTCATTGGTAAATTGAGGTTCGCTAATGGCAGCACCTGCCTTGTGGGATTTCTGTGAGGTTAAGAGTGGTGAACCCACGAGAAGCACTCAAGGTAGCTGTTTACTGTGATCACTCGCATTGCATGGTAAGCAGCAATAATAACACGGCACATCTGTGAGCACTGACAGTGAGTTCTCAACCTTTGGGGTATGAGTTATTAGGAGGTTTCTAACAGCACTAAAGAGTGAGGGAGAGGGAGAGGGAGGGAGAGAGAGAGAGAGAGAAAGAGAGAAAGGGGAGAGAGAGAGGAGATAAAGAGAGAAATAAAGGAAGAAGTAGCCCTGGCCGGTGTAGCTCAGTTGGTTGCAGCGTTGTTCCATACACCAGAAGGTTGCCTATTTGATTCCAGGTCAAGGCGCATGCCTAGGTTGCAGGTTTGTTCTTAGTCGGGCAACCAGTTGATGTTTCTCGCATTGGTGTCTCTCTCTTTCTTGCCCATCCTCTTTAAAATCAATAAACACATCCTTGGGTGAGAATTTAAAAAAAAGCAAAAGCCATAGCTGGTTTGGATCAATGGATAGAGCATCAGCCTTCGGACTGAAGGGTCCCAGGTTTGATTTCGGCCAAGGGCACATGCCTGGGTTTTGGGCTTGATCCCCAGTAGGGGGCGTGCAAGAGACAGCTGATCAATGATTCTCTCTCATCATTGATGTTTCTGTCACTCTCTCCCTCTTCCTTCCTCTCTAAAATCAATAAAATATATTGAAAGAAAGAAAGGAAGGAAGGAAGAAAGAAAGAATAGAATTATCATTAAATATCAGAAAGCATCTCAGTAAGTTAGTTTCAGTTAGAGTTTGTCCAGGTTGTGTGGGAATTTGTATACACGTATATACAGTCACAAGCTAAAGCACATTTTCTGTCATGGGTTACAGTGTGCTTAAGTCCTGGAGCCACTGCCTTACCACGTCTTATTATCCACTTTGTATTTTGTGCTCCATCTTCTGAAAGGACCAATGCAAAGACAAGTTTTGTCCCCGTTTTAGAGTTCTTCCATCTGTGAGTGTTGTGTGCCCACTGGAAACTGAGGCAGCGGAGAACTCTGAAATACAGCTCTCCCTTGTGTGATTCCGGCCCCAGGGCATACAGAGCCTTCCCGGAGTCCCAGCCCAGGCCTGGGATGTGGCGAATCTTGCCCCCACTTGATAGAGCCATGATTGCTTGTCCTTCCAGTCCACCGCTCTCTGTGACAATCTTTGTCCTGTGCTTCTTTAGCAAGGGGCCGGGCCTGGGCCTGAGGAGGTGTCATCGATGGAGAAGCCAACCAGAGCCTTACCCAGGAAGTCCAGAGACCCCCTGCTGTCCCAGCGGTGAGCTGGCCTGTCCTCCCTATGAGCCTGCTCTGCATGGCTGCCCTGGTGACCTGCCTGCAGAGCCACCTCCCGCTGCCTTGGGGGGAGTGCGGTGGGCGGGGCAGGTATGAGGCCTCAAGTGGTCCTCAGCTTCTCCTCATTGTCCCCCATTCCCACCCCAAGAATGGCCGAACCTGGAAGCCCTTCGTACCTGGGGTAAAGAAAAGACCTTTCTCTCTCTGAGCTAAGGAGCTGGCTGGCCCTTTGCAGTCAGAGCAGGCTGCCTTTGGAATGGACTTGGTGCTCCCGATATTGTGGGCTTGTCCTGACTTCCCCTTTATGACCTGGGCTGTCAGTCAACCTCACCACAACCTTTCACTATGCCCCGTTCCCCTAGTAAACACCGCCTTTCACTATGCCCCGTTCCCCTAGCCTCACTAGCGTCCCGCTCTCCCGCAGGATCTCCTCCCTCACGGCATCGCTGCACGCACACAATCGCAAAAAAGTCAAGAGGAAACATCCTCGACGAGCCCAGGACTCCACCAAGAAGCCCCCGAGCGCCACTCGGACCAGCAAGACCCAGCGCCGCCGGCTGACCGGCAAAGCCCGGCACAGCGGAGAGTGAGCCCGAGAGCCAGGCCAGCCCCCAGCCTGGGCTGCAAGGATCGGTCCCGCCTCTGCTTGGCTGTCCCCGTAACCCAGCCTGCGCTGACACCGGGGGCTGTTACCCCAGAAGGAGCAGGCATGAGAACCGGCCTCCCTCAGGGGGAACCTTCTGAGCCACATTTGGAGCACCTTCCTAAATGTATACACCCCTGGGCCTCCCTCAGGTTTTTGAAACTAAGTGCACTGTGGTTTGTCCTTGGCCCCAAAGCCATGCACCAAGGGTGGGCTTCTGGGTGGTGGGCGTGGTCAGAGTTGGGTCCATCCTCGCCCTCCAGCACGTTCCCCTGTGGGTGTGAAGAGGCAGCGTCAGGGCTGGGCCCCCTCAGCCAGGCTGCAGACCAGCATAACCGCTGGTGGAACCCAGCGTCCACCTGCTGCCCCGAAGAGCGGCATCTGGGTGGGTGAGCAGTGCCAGCTGAGACTTGCAGTCTGTCCCTTCTTGGTCTTCGTCGCCTCAGCGGAAATTGAAATGGCAGGAACAGGTGACTCGGAGCATCCCCCACCCCCAAACAGGCAGCTTCTCGGTGCTCGGAAATGCATCTTGTCTGAAAGTGTGCCCCTTTCCGAGCACGCCCCTCGGGAGTCCGGCTGGTGGTGTGCGGGTCTTCACACTCCTTCCAGGCCTTCAGATTTGGCTTCCGAGCTGCTGAAACCACCCTTGTCCCTGCTTGTTAGTGACCCCACATACTCGCTTGTTCCCTGACCAAGAAGGTGGAGCACAACCAGAGCATGTTCTGGAGCATCATTGACTCCCCGCTTGCCACTCACCGGTTCCTGTGATTCTGAGCAGGACACAGGTTTTGGGTTTACCCTGGTCAGGGCCCTAACACTAGGACTGAAAGGGCGTAGATGTGCTCTCATCCCCAGTGAAGTTCATGGCTAGTGAGAGATGGTCACGGTGACAGGAGAGTGCTGTGATGGGAGCACAGATGCAGAGTCTGTGGCCTTGAGATATAGGAGACGCCTGGAGGAGAGGGAGTTGAAGTCTGGGGGCAGGCCTTCCCCCCACTCCTCCCAGGGAAGGCACTCCAGGAGCAGCCCCACCCCCATTGGGCAGGCTCAGGAACTGGCTCTGTTAGGCTGCACCTGGGGGTGGGCAGGTGCTTTCCCATGTCGCCATCACCACCTATCTGGTGATATCTGATGCAGTTCTGAAGGCCACACCTGGGCATGGGAACGCACAGCTCAGGGCTTCTGGCCAGGAGGCCTCGTGACCTGCTGCTCAGCTCCTTCCACCAGCTCCTCTTGTCTCTGGTTGTCCCCTCCTGTGCTTGGGCCAGGTGACTCAATCCCATTCGGTTGCCTCCATCCAGGGCAGAGCCTGCTACCAGGCTCAAGTCATTTCTGGTGCTCAACCCAAGATAGCCCAATGTGGCCCTAGCCCCAGGAAAGGCTAGGCCTGGGGCATCTGCACAGCAGAGTGGATTTGAATCTGGGCCCTCCCACGTGACCACTGAGCTCCTCACTCTGCTAACCTCCCTGGGTCTGTTCTCACGTAGGAAAATATGAGATACCGACCTCCTAGTGCTGCCCCTAAGGCTAAAAGGAGACCCTGCCTATGAACCGGTTCTCGGCACAGCGTTCTCCTGTGCGCCTGCAGTGCATGTGCAGTTGCTGACTGCTGAGACATCTGACATGGCCTCTTCCCATCCCCAGTGACATGGGGTCATGTGTAACTTATAGCTACAATTTGTAAAGTTTGTTAATATTCTTATCACTCCTATGTGTGCCACTAGTTCTTCCAGGAGAACAAGGACATTGAGGCATGTGGCTTTGCTAGTCCTAGTATCAGCAGTGGTGCAATCAGAACCCTCTGGAGAACTTGTCTTATTCTAGGAGCTCCTCTCTCCATGCTTATCTTTGGTTCTTTACCCCCATCTCGTGGGCCCTGTGGGTTGAAGCCTCTAGCAGCTTTATCAAGTCATGAGGCTCTAAGGAGTCAGTAAAAACAAGACTGGCCGCTTTGAATCACTACTGTGCAAGGTAACCACGGGCTGGAGCCAGCCCTGATGACCCTTTTAGAGACTCGTGCCTTCCTGTCCCTGCTCCATTGGGCCACACTCTCCTGCATCTCTGGCTTGCCTGCCAAGAGCATGTGATTCCCCACCAGGCCTGTGGGCAAGGAGAGCTGGGACGCCCATTTCCACTTGTTGGAGAGGAGGCTGAGGCTCTGGGGTGTAGCAGGAACAGAACCTATCTGCTCTCCCAGATCTCTGAAGAGGGGTGTCCAGCCACATGAAATGGCATGAGCAAAGGTGGAGATAAGCAGAATTCAGAGAACGGGAGATGTGAGGCTGGGACTAAATGGTGACGCTTCCTTGGCTGCCACCACTACACCCTGAGCCTGGGCCACCCCACAGAGGGGACAGCCAGGCAGCTCCAGAACTGGGAGGAATGCTCAGGACGGCCCACCAACCTGCCCCCGACTCTCCTCTCCTCTCCACTCCAACCTGTCCTCGCAGCTGAAAACTTACCCAGGTCCTGCGTGCTCACTGCCCCATCTTCTCCCGGTCTTTGTTCAAACGTCACCTTCCTCAGTGCAGCCTTCCCTGACAGTACCAGCCACTCCCACCCTCTCCCTGCTTCTTTCTCCTTTGTGCTCATCACCAGCCAACACACTCCATAACTGCCTATTTATCTAGTTTGTGGTCTGTCTGTCTCCACTGGAGTATAAGCATTACAAAAGCAGGAGATTTGATCTTTTGTTCACTGATCTGTCCTCAGTACACACACATAAGTATTTAATGAATTTGTCAGGAGGGCCACTGATGGGTGGGAGCAAGAGGGCTGGCATCATATCCTGAGCTTCAAACCCAAAACTGAGTGCCCACCTTACTCCCACCGTAGGCTCAGAGAGGTTAAGGAACTTTCTCAAGATCACACAGCCAGGGAGTGCTAGAGCCAGATATTGAGCACAAGTCTCACTATTTCCGGTTTTGCTTACAGTAATTGGGACCAAGCAGAAAGCATATTATTCTTGTTATGAAGCTGTATCTTCGCCTGTTCCTTGCGGGGCCAGAGTGACCAGTTCAGAGTCTGTCTCTCCCACTGGTCAGTGGGCTCCTCATCTCAGAAGGAGCCACATTCTGTTCATGTTACCATCTCCCTAGTACCCAGCTCAGCATGCCATGCCGGTACATGTGAATGTCAGACATCCAGGGTTTTAGTCGTGCCCCTGCCTCTTACTAGCTGTGTGACACTGGGAAGTTAGGTATTTCTCTGATCCTCAGTTGCTATGAAGTGAAGATCTTTGTACTTAATTCTTCACATTGTTATGTCTTCATAATTGTGGAGATTTGGAGCAGGAGCTGCCACAGAATGCAGAATAAATGTTAGCCTTTTACTAGTAAAAAATGTTTTTTTATTAATTTTAGAGATAGAGGAAAGGAGAGAGAGAGAGACAGACAGACAGACAGACAGACAGACACCTTTCGGACCAACTGAGCCACACTGGCTAGAGCAAAATGTTGGACTTTTTATTTTGTTAAATGTATTCTATTGGTTTCGGAGAGGAAGAGAAAGGGAGATAGAAACATCAATGATGAGAGAGGATCACTGATTGGCTGCAGGGGCAATCCAGCCCAGGACCCTTCAGTCCACAGGCTGATGCCTTAACTGCCGAGCCAAACCAGATAGGGCGGAGAAGTTAGACTTTTTAAAAGGGGAGAGCTGTGATTGGAGTGAATGTCGCATTAGTGGAAATGTGCAAATAGAGGTTGAAAACCCTTGGTTATTTAATTTTATCCTTACAGATAATATTACTAGCCATAGTTTATAAATTAGAAAACTGAGGCACAGAAAAGTTAAGACTCTAGCCCAAGGTCTAGGCAGAAACCAGGCTGGCGGACTGTGACGGGAATGAACCAAAGGGAAAGAGCAGAAGGAGCCATGGAGGATCCAGACCTGGTTGCTCAGGCTTAACGTGCAGTGGGTCCCGCGCTCAGAGGCATCTGGGCACCGCCCGCCTCCGCCCCGCCCCTTGCCCTCGGGTTGTCCAATCGCACAGCCTTCATGTAAATAAAGAACCTAGAGAGAGCCTGTGAGAGAGCAGCAGGGGCGTGGTCTCCCCCCTCCTCCCGGGCAATGTTCTGATTCATTGTTAAAATAAAGAGGCTGTGACCTCCCTACCCAACCCTGGCACCCCCTTGTGCGTGGAAACTCGAGCCGAGGTTAGTTCTGCGCATTGGGAAGGGTGTCGGGGAGGAGGATAAGCGGGAAAAGGTAGAGGAGTGAGGGATATGGGGAGGGACTGGCTGGCTGGCTGAATGGAGAAAGGGGTCCATTCTCCGGGTGGGGCCTCCGTGTCCTCTGCAAGTTTTTCATTGTTATATCCGCATCTAAATTGCACTTCAGAGAAGAATTCTGCCAATTGGTTGCGGGCGGGGAGGAGGAAGCGGGAGCAGTGAGGGAGGACGTGGAGTAGAGTGCTCTACACCTGCCCCCAGGAAAATGAGCAGCGGTCTCCATCCCAGAAGATACTCCTTTATGTGGTCAAACTGGGAAAGAACTGCGCAGGCTGGGTGGGACCAATTCACTCCTGGTCTACCACTGGGAGCTGGGAGCAGTGATGCTGGGAGAAGAGCCCGGCGAGGATCAGAGACCACCGAGGGGTCAGTGGGTGCCCCTCCTCCCCACAGATCATGGCCTGCCGCCTCCCAGGTCTGATGATGGAGGAGCCAAGAGCCTTCGCCCTAGCTGCCCCGGCGGCGGCGGACATGACATTCCCCAGCTCTGGGGTGAGATTGGCAAGGAAGGCCTGATCCCCCGGGATGCTGTGGAGGAAATTCTCCAGGTGAGGAGAGGTACCCTAAGGGGCAGGTATGTTTGGGAATATGGATTCCTCTCGCCCCCATCCCCTCCTGGGGCTCTGTGTGGGCTAGGAGGGCATCTTCAAGTCACTCTTCCGTTGGGGGTCCCCACCCCTCCCCGCAGGGCATGCCAATGGAGCTCTCAGAAGGGACAGGCACAGGCCAAGCCGGAACACTAGGGTTTCTCGTGGGCCAGGCTCTGCCACAAACTTGCTGTGTGACTTCAGGTTGTTCACTTTTGTTCACGACTTTGTCCTCAACTCTGAAAAGACCTGGCTGGCCTTTTGCCTCCCAGTGTTTCCCAAAGGACCTGTGTGAGTTGGCAGCATGATCCAGTGCCCCTCACTTCCACCTCCTTGTGTGTGTGTGTGTGTGGGGGGGGTGGCGGCAGCGGGGAGGAGATGCACAGACCAGTTCAGCCACTGGGACCTTGCAAGTTATGGAACCTCTGTTAGCCTTCCTTGCTTCATCTGAAACTGACATTAGTTTTATTTAGGGGTGAACGCAGGATAATTGTAAGGCAAGGGCACTCCAACTTTGGGGTGCATGAGTGCCCTGGGAGACTTGTTTAAAATGCACACCCCCTAGGGCTCTCCTCCAGAGAGATTTTCAGTAGGTGGATCTGGGGAGGGAACTGGGATACGCATTTTATAAGCAGCTATACTGAGTCCAGCAGAGTCCTCGGATCACACTTGGAGCAACACTGCAGTAATGACTAGGAAGCACGTGTCAGGTGCTTGGCAGAGTGCCTGGTGCTTAGGTGCTTAATGAGTGTTTGTTGAGTGAATAAATGAACAGATGACTACATAGATGAATAACCTTATTTCCTTGGTCTTTGTCCAGGGGCAAGCTGGGGCTGGGGTCCAGGTCCTACTAGCCAATCACCTGGTTCTCGCCTCCCTGCTCCATTCTTCCCAGGCCTAACCAGTGGATTGCAGGCCTGACTCACCCAGGATGGAAGGGGAGGCTGGGAATGCCCCCGGCGAACACTGTGAGGCCAATGTGCTTGCCCAGAGCTGCTGTCACCACTGCTTCCACCCCGAGGGGGCCCACAGAGCAAGGCACCAGGTGGGCTGGCGTTCCTGAGTGGTCGGGGGGTTGGGATGGGGGAGTCCGTGACAGGCTGGGGCATGACTGAGACACTCACTTGCAATCGAACCCAGACACCGGCTCTCCTCCTGGGCAGAGTCTCAGTTTTCCCATCTGTTCGATGAAGTAGTGGGACCATGTGAATGTTTCCCCAATGCCAGTCACTCTCCCGACGTTATGGGTTTGTGTGTTGTTTTTTTTGCCATCGTCTCATGTAATCTATTACATGCCTTATTCTTTAAATCAACCCCCCTTTTCAACTTACACCAAAGCAGAACTTTACATCACCACCAGATAGAAAGCGAGGATCATATCCTTTATATAAAAGGTTAGAGAGAAGGGAAGAGAAAGAGAAAGAACAGGAGTGTCTTTAAATTCTAACTAGAGAATTGGTTGGCCAAAGATTCTGAACCCGAGTCCTGCTGTCGGTTAAAACGGGAGGTTGGGGGGAAAGGGGAAGATTGGCGGGTGTTAGAGAGAGGTTACAGATACCCCAGCTGCCACTGCAAAGGTTCTCCTTGAAGGTGTAGAAGGAGTGAAACATTTTCTCACTCTGGGATCCGTATGGTCTTGGGCCAAGTCCCAGTACACGTAACCCCGGAGCTCCTGGCACACATGCTATGAGAAGCGTGGGGCCGTGACTCTCCACGGGCCCTCCAGCCTTGGTCCATCATGGCCCTGGCATTCCCAGAGGTCCTCAGGCTCCTCTGAAGCAGCCAGCACCATGCAGGGCCTTAGGCTCCAAAGTGACCCATAGCAGTGAGTCATTGTCCTGCTCTGGAGCCACGCAGCCAGCGTCCAGTGCCAGGCTTGCATTTTCCCGCCGTGTGACCTGGGTCATTTACCCTCTGGCTTCACTCTCTTAAAGCAACAAGGCCTCTCACTCAGGGCATCTGGCACGGCTTAGCCTCAGTCACATGTGGCCAATTCAGTACGCCTTCGTTTCCTCTCCCGCCTTCCCGATCAGGCAGACAGACCTGGGACATTCCTTTTTGCCCATCCTGATAGCTGTAGTAATAGCTCCCCTCCCGCCAAGTTCAGGGAACAGATGCCTGAAAGCTCGGTGAGTCCATCTTCCATGCAGCTCACCTCTCCCGGTGGGTGGGGAGATGGCAAGCCAGAAACAGAAGATTTTGATTTCGACAGGTTTGGGTTCTAGTGTTAGTCCCACCACTTCCCGGCTGAGATGGGCCACTTCATGTGTTCATACATGTTGAATGGGTGCTTAATGTGTGCCAGGCATTATGCTAGATGTTGGGGAAACAGTGATTAACACAGACACAGTCCCTGGTTCATGGGGCTTGCAAACTAGCAGGAGAAATGGAAACTAACTAATCTTGCAAAGAATGATGGTTGTGGTAAAGGTTGTAAGGAATGGCAAGTGGCATGAGGATGAATGATTGGTTTCTCCATGGAAAGACATTGCAGCTGCTTGGTAAAGGCTATGTGGGGACATTGGCCAGTGAAGTTGGAGGAAGAGGAGAGGAAGGGGACAGTGGGTGCAAAGGCCCTGAGGCAGAAAGGAGGAGGCACAGGAACCCCAGGGCAGTGCTGGAAAATGAGGTGGCGGCTGGTTTCCCTGTTTTTCTGGGGCCTCATAGACATGCTGACTTCCACCTTTTTCCTGAGAGGCCTGGGAGCCACTGAAGATTTTAAATGGGAGTGATGTGACCAGATTTGCATTTTCCAAAGTCACTTTGACTGCAGGACAGAGAATGGAGTGCAGGGAGTGAGAGTAAATCAAGGTGACCAGGGAGGAAAAGGTGTTATTCCTGCCAAAGATGATGGAGACTTTGAGATGGAGAGAAACGGACACATTGAACAGGGGAACCTAAAGGATTTGGTGCCTGAGGAACGTGGAGGGGTGAAACATGGCCGACTTCTAAGTTATTTCCTGAGGCGGGTAATTGGGGTAGGAAATCCATCGGGAGTGCTGAGAGCGGTGCCTGTGGCCTCACTGTAGATGAGGGAAGGTCCTGAGTTATGGAGCTGAGGAGCCCGGCCTCAGTAGGAGATGAAGGCTCTGGAATCATCAGGATCTGACCCTGATGAACGTCTTGCTCATGGATAAGTGGTTCAAACATGTAGAGTCACAAAGTCTGTGTTTAAGAAGCATCCCAAGCCTGGATGGGATTGTCTGGGGCCCAGCTGGAGCCTTAGTTAACCTGGGCTCCAGCCCTTCCCTGGCGGCTGGGAAGATATCTCTTGTGGGCGGAACTAGTTCTGACATCTTTACCTCCTTGGAATAGGCAGGGGTGGCCCAGGTCCCTCCCCAGAGCTTGTTCTGGCTCCCCCGGGATCCCAGCTCTGGATGTGCCTCTGCTCTGTTCTCAGCTGAGTCCCACAGGCCAGGGGAGGGCTTATCCCTGGAAATCACATGGCTTTGACCAGGTCATGGCCAGGTTTTGGATAGAGGGAGGGAGCCTTTGTGGGAAGGTCGTGCTATGTGCCAGGTACTTCACATCCCTTTTTAAAAAAAATATATATTTTATTGATTTTTTATAGAGAGGAAGAGAGAGGAGTAGAGAGTTAGAAACATCGATGAGAGAGAATCATTGATCAGCTGCCTCTTGCACACCCCCTACTGGGGATGTGACCGCAACCAAGGTACATGCCCTTGACCAGAATTGAACCTGGGACCTTTCAGTCCGCAGGCCGACGCTCTATCCTCTGAGCCAAACCGGTTTCGGCCACATCCCTTTTTAATGTATTTATTCCTAAGTGTGTTTAACATTCTATCAATTCAACACTAATAAAATTCTATTTCATCTTTATACGTTACCTATTATATTTAAGATGTACAGATTAGACACTGTTCTAAGCCCCTTACAAATATTAACTCCTTTCATTCTCATAACACCCCTAGGAGGTGGGTCCTCTTATCATCCTGGTTTTATGTATTTATAACCAGGCTCAGAGAGGGGAAGCCGCAGGGCTGAGGTCACTAGCTGGGAAGTGGAGGTGCCAGGATTGGGCTTGATGTCTGTCTGAGGCCAGAGCCTGTGCTGACCCGCCAGACAGGAAATCAGAGCCAGGGACTGGCTGCTGGGCTGCTCAAGTGGGTGATGGGTATGATGGGGGCTGCGGGGGGAGCAGGAAGGAGGTGCCATGACCGGCTGGGGTCTTATTGGGCTCAGCTGGGGTGGGACCCCTTGGCAATGCCCGGCAAGCTGCTCCGCCTCATTCATGCTGCGAGGTCCCTGGGGTGGCCCAGGCGCCAGGCCGGGCTGTGGATCTGACACCTCCCGCTACGAGCTCTGATCAGAATCTGGCTCCGAGGCAGGGGGCGAAACTGAACCCAGACGGGCTCCTCTGGCTTGGATGGCATGGCAGACACCCTGGCCCCACTCCGTGGCCTTGCCTAGGACCTGCCAGGGGCCACTTTCTTGGGACCCAGAGAGTCTGTGCCCACCTCGGGGTTGTGTCCAAGCTGTGGCCTCAGCCCTGAGCTCTGGGCTCCAGGGTCCCCAGGGAGCCCATGCCCAGGCCCCCGCCCTGCCAGCTCTCAGGTGAGCTGTGGGGATCAGGTTCCTGTGGTTTCATGTCCTGCATTGTTCTTGGCTGGGCCCCGGCTTATGAAACAGTAATGAGGGGCCCCTGCTCCCGCAGCCGGCCCCTCTAAGGTTTCTGCTGCCTGGGCCGCTGCTGCCACGGCCCAGAGTCGGGGCCTGGGAGGGCCGCAGCGTGGGGGCCGGAGCCGGAGCCCCCCGGGGACGAGGGTGCTGACAGCCGACAGCCGCCACCGCCGGAGCCCGCCGCCCAGGTAACCCGAGAGGAGGCGGGGTGCAGGGTGCTGAGGCCGCTGTCTCCCACCAGGGGAGGGCCCTGCCGCCCCAGGAGGTGGGGAGGAATGGGGGGGCCTTTCCAGAGGTGAGCAGCCGTTCCCCCTGGGTGAGCCCAACACCAGCCATCACAGGTGTGGCCTCAGGGAGGGCGGAGGGAGAGGGAAGCCAGCAGTCAGCTCAGGGCCTCCCTTCCACCCCGAGGGCCCCCTGCCCGCCATCGGCGGGGCAGATCTCTCCTCTGAGGCCTTCTTTCCCATCTCCTCCCTCAGACAGCCTCTTCCTCCCTCCCTCTGCAGGCTGGTTTAACCCTTCTTCCTCACCCTCCTTCCTCCTCCTGTTCTAGCTACAGAACGCTTGGTTCCTTCTGTGTACTTCATGTCCTCAGGCACACACACCTACATATGTGCCAACGTGTAAAGGAACTTGCATGCACTTATGCAAACGTGCGCTAGTATACCCCCCGGCCTTGCATACACATGCATGCACGTGTACACAGTTACGCGCGCGCACACACACATACCTGTACACACGTGTGCGTACACACACTGTACCTCGGCCTGGATCCCCAGGGGCGCTCCCAGCCTGATGGACAGCTCTCCTGAGAAGTCTGAGATCCTAGGAGGAGATGCCTGGAGACTTCCACAATGCCTGGTGCGGGGAGGGGCCGAGCAGGGGGAGGGGAGCCCCCACGTGGGCCATGAGGTGCCTCCTCTCTGCAACTCTGTCTCAGGAGCCCGGGAGCCCTCCAGGTGCTGAGGCGCCCTACTGCGACCTGCCCCGCCGCCCGGCCGCCTCTGAGGACCCGCCCGGAGCCTCAGCCTCTGGGCGCCAGTCTGTGGTGGGCCTCAGCCTTGAGCCAGAGTCTGAGAGGTGGGTAGAGCTCCAGGGCCTAGGGAGGGGCTCCCTGGGGTAGCCTTCACTTACCCCACCCCACACCTCTTCACAATGGCAGCGTCTGTCTACGGTGGCCTCTGGCGTGGGTCACACGCGCACTCCATACAGCTGGGCACACGGGCATGTTCCGGGGCCCTGGCTCAGCTCTGATCCAGGGTGCAGAGCACCCCCGCACCCACCCTGCGGTGGGCATGGCTCACAGCCGCTCACATTTCCTTGTTCCCTTTGCACAGCTTTAAACAATTAAATAGGCTCATCCCCCACCCACCTGCCTGTGCACGGCTCCGGGCTCTGGGGTTCCCTCCACCCCATTCTGAGCTGCACTGAAGTCCCTTTGGGGTTGAGGGGCGTTGGGAGGGCATGGCTGAGGGTCTAGAAACCTGGGGTCCAGTTTCAGCATCACCCCTGTTGGGCTGTGGGACCTTGGGCAAGATATTCCCTTGTTCTGTGCCTCAGTTTCCCCAGTTGAAAAATAAGAAGAATTGAACTAAATCAGCATTGCTTTGGGAACATGTGTTCCTCACAGGTAGACATTTTTTAAAAAAAAAAGCTCTGCCGTCAAATAGTTTCAGAAAGTCTGGGATCCTCAGAGGTGGATGTCTTTCTTGCAGGACTTGCCAAAGCCTTTAGTTTGCAGACGTGCATGGTACTTCTGAAGGGGGAGGTAGACGTGTGGAGTACGTCCAAAAGTTATTTGACTCCAGGCCTCTTTCTTGGGGGTCAGCACCCCTTTCCATCACTCTTTGGGGATACTGCCAGCTCTAAGCCTGCTAAGGCCCATGGCCACCCTCACTGGCTTCTGCAAAGCAGGACTCTCTCGCAGCACCCTCCCTTGGCATCCAGACGGGTGCCCCCGTCACTGCCACTGGTGTTCTGTTACCTCTCAGAGCCCCCATTAGCTCAGCACAGTTATGTCTGGGCTTCCTGAGCTTGGATTCCCACTGCGGCTCCAGTGACAGAGGGTCAGGGCTGGCACCACAGCCCTGATTCACAGGATAGCTCTTCCCTTTTCTTGGCCACTCTGAGCCTCAGTGTCCTCATCTGTAAAATGGGAATCATTACACTCCTTTCAAAGAAGGGCCGTTGTAGCTAACCCAGGAAGACATAGAGAGCCTTCAGCGTCAGCTCCCTCTTCCTCTGCAATGTGAGGTGTGTGTGTACCTGGGTGGGGTGTTACTTCTTAATTTCCATTACCGTGGGGGAAAAGTCACATGTCTGTCTCCTCTCTCAGGGGCCCGGCAGCCGCCCCCAGGAGGAGGAGCTGGGACGCGGAGGCAGTGCCCTATCTGGAGGGCCCGGCCTCCCCGCTGCGGAGCTTCGGCGCGGGCCCTGACTCTGGCACCAGCTCCAGCCCTGACTGCGGCGCCCCTGATGATACCAGCAACTCGTCCTCTGTGGTGAGCTGGGGGCGGGAGGCTGAGGCCACAAGCAGACCACCCCTCTGTGCCAGCCCCAAACGCCCAGAGGAGAGCTGGGCCTCACCCCGAGGACCTGGGCCAAGGGCCCCTGAAGGCCTAGTGGGCACCTCAGGCTGCCAGACCACCCCTCCTGGGAGAGGTAGGGGCCGGTGGGGGAGGGCAGGGCTCTGCCTATGAAATAATGGAGGAAGGAGTTTCGGTTGATGGGCGCTCCATGTGAATCACCAATGGGCTCAGGTTGCCAAAAACTCTTGGGTCACAGGTCACAGAGGGCCAGGAGGTTGGGTATTTTGTCCAGTGCAAGGATGGGATTGGTCCTGGTGCCGCCTTGGTTACACACCACTGCAGCCTGTGAGCAGCCCTGGCGGAGGACAGAGGGAAGGGAGCAGGCTGGGGTGACGGGGTGAAAGGGAGGGGGACACCTGGGCAAGGGCAGAGCTGAGAGAAGGGAATCAGGAACTTCCTGGGCATTCACCCCTCAAAGGGCCCCCCCAGGGTAGAAGAGGCAGACTGTCTGTGAGACCTCCAGGAGGAAGTGACAGGGAAGTGATGAGGTGGCCAGCGTGGGCTAGGGAGGGCTCACCACCCTGCTTTATGGCCCTGTTTCGGGGCAAGAAAACTGAGGCTTGGAGAAGGGAAGCAAGTTAGTGGAAGCCATACATCCGGGCAATGGGCGGGCAAGGCTTTGAACTCCTTCTCTCTGGATCCTGGGCTGTCTCTGGGGCGGGGGGCTGCTATGCGAAGGCCCTCCTACCACATGGCGCTCCCTGGGTTCAAGTCCCCTCCCACGTAAACCATTTCCCAGCTGTGTGATTTCGGGCAAGTTCTTGGCTCCACAGACCACCTGCCTCAGGAGCTGACTGAAGATTAGCTGAGTTGACACCTGCAAAGAGCCCAGCATAGTGCTGGGTATACAGTCGGTGCCCTTTCCATGCCAGTCCTTTCCCTTCCTTCTACCCATCTCATGCTGCGGGTCTCTCTTCCTCCTCTCCCTCCCTGGCAGGACTGGGACATTGTCAGAAGGCGGGAGGAGGCCCCCGGCGGGGACAACAACGCCGAGATGATCCCTCGGAAGCTGCAGGAGGGGTCCAGAGCTGACAGTACCCAGAGGGCTCCGTCTGTCCTCGCCCGGTCGCCCGTGGGAGGAGACACTGCGAGCCAAAGAAAGGAAGGTGAGTCCTTCTGCCTGACCAGGCTGGTTCCTGTCGCTGTCGATGGAGTGATTGCTAGGGGCCCTCTGGGTCCCTGGGCAGCTCTCACTTTGCTGGCTCAAGTCTTCATAGTAACAGTCTCCTATAATTATGGGGCAGGCATGATGTCCATGCATCCTGATTGACGTACATTCTCCCACAGTTGGTGGGTTAGGGTCTTCAGGTTGCAAGCGACAAACTAGCTGAGTAAAAAGCCTATGGGGATGCCGAAACCGGTTTGGCTCAGTGGTAGAGTGTCAGTCTGCGGACTGAAAGGTCCCGGGTTCGATTCCGGTCAAGGGCATGTACTTTGGTTGTGGGCACATCCCCGGTGGGGGGTGTGCAAGAGGCAGCTGGTCGATGTTTCTCTCTCATCAATGTTTCTAGCTCTCTATCTCTCTCTCTTCCTCTCTGTAAAATATCAATAAAATATATTTTTTTAAAAAGGGGAAAAAAGTCTATGGGGAGCCCGACCGGCGTGGCTCAGTGATTGGGTGTTGACTTACAAATCAGGAAGTCCTATTTCAAGCCCCCGATTTTGGACTTGATCCCCAGCGTGGGGCATGCATGAGGCAGCCGATCAATGATTCTCTCTCATCATTGATGTTTCTATCTCTCTCTCCCTCTCCCTTTCTCTCTAAAATCAATAAAAACATATATTAAAAAAAAAAAAAAAAGTCTAGGGGGAGATGGCTTCAGGCATAGCTGGATCCAGGTGCAAACAGTATCAGAAATCAGGCCTCTGCTCCGCTGTCTTCTGTGGGGGCTTCCTTGTCAGCCAGACCCGCGCCCGTAGTGACATGATGAGCAGCAGCAGTGCCAGGCTGTATCCTACCTGCTTACCCACTTCCACAAACAGTAGGTACAATCTTCCTAACAGATGCAGCTAAAGTCCTAGGAAGACTTTTCCAGGGGACCCAGCTTGGGTCATGTGCCCAATCAGGTGACCAGGGACAGGGTCAGCCCCCTGCACAAACCGCATGGTTTGAGAGTGGGGAAGGGGAGACAGCCCAGAGGAAATCAGGGTGGAGTTCCCAAGGGAAGCGAAAGGCTGCTGGTCAGGCCACGTCCAGAGATGCACGTGACGCTGGCTCCCACAGCTCGGGCTCTCCCATCGCTATGGCACTGTGTCCCTCCTGATCTGCGTTTCCAGCATCGTCCGGGTGTGGGGATATGGCCAGAGCGTGCAGCCACTGCGGTGATAGCTGATTCAGGCAGGAATCACCGGCTGATGCTAAATTCCCGGGTGAAAGGCTGTTGGGGAACAGGATATTCACACGATCTCAAAGTATCACCCCTCAGATTACACACCGATTACAGAGGGAAAAGGCACCTTTAGGATGGGAAGATTTGGCAGATCCCAGCGGGGGCAAAGTGGCGAGAGGTGCCCCCATGTGGTGCCCGGGGGGGACACAGCATCCTTTCCCAGTCTTCTGGCTAAAAATGCACCGCCTGCATCTGCTCTGACCAAAATATCAGACAAACCCAAATTGAGGGACTGTTTGCAAAATAATCGTCAGGACTCTTTAAAAAAATTTTTTTTTTAATTGAATTATTTGAGAGAGAGAGAGAGAGAGAGAGAGAGAGAGAGAGAGAGAGAGAGAAACTTCATTAGTTACCTCTCATATGCTCCCCAACCAATAGAACTTGAAACCTTTTGGTGCGTGGGCCAGGGCTGACAGGGCGCTATGGAAGACGAAAAGGGGACTATTCCCCAATAAAAGAGGCTACAGAGACAGAGAAGCAAAGTGCCTTGTGGGATCCTGGATTAGAGCAAGGACAGGAGAAGTTATAACTTTGGGAGACATTGCTGTGACCGCCAGGAAACTTGAACATGAAGTGTCTGTTAGGGAATGTTCGGATCCGCGCTGCGTTTCCTGAGTGTGGCGATGGGAGGAGACGGTCCTTGCTCACAGGAGGCGCATTAGGAGAGCATGAGGGTGAAGTGCCATGAGGTCTTCAACTCCCACATGGTCCAGCAAGAAAGAGGACAGGAAGACAGAGAGACACAGGTAGACAGGCAGGCAGGCAGATGGGTGAGAAAAGCAGAGGGGACAAACAGTTAGCAGCTGGTCACTCTGGGGGAAGAATTGCTCTGTGGGTAGTAGACGCACCACTCCTGTAACGCCTCTGGAGCCCGTTGTGATTGTCCGGGAGGAGATGGAGAAGCCTGAATTAGGGCAGGCTGTGGGTGAGGAGGGGCAGAGAAGGAGAGAGGTTTAGGAGGCGGGGACAGGAGAATACACGGTCCCAGCTGCTGGTCTGGGTATCTGTGCAGATGGAGATGGCTTCCACTGACCATGGAGAACTGGGGAGGAGGTGTAAGCAGTGTGGGCCGAGGTGGGTCTAGAGCCAGGGGAGAGGTGTAGATTCGGGGAAGAGGTGTAGAGCAGGCTGCTCAGTGATGGGTCAGGACCATCCTCTGGTTACTCCTTTGCTGATGCCTCTCCCTCCGCTCGACCCTCAAATATGGATGCCCCAAAGTCCGGTCCTGGGCTCCCTTCTCTCCTCTCTCTCACAACTTGACAACACCTGGCTTTCAATATTATCTGGAAAAATCGACATCTCCTGGGTTCACACCTCTGGCCTTGATTTCTCCCCTGACCTCTATCTAGTTCATTGTACAACTGACCTCTTCCCTGGGGTGTAGGATAGCACCTCACACTCAACGCAGCTTCTTCATTTCACTCATCCGCTAAGCATTTATCAGCACCTACTGTGTGCCAGGCTCCGTCCCTGTGCCAGAGAGCCAGAGGGGAGAAGACAGACAAGATCCAGCCCCTGGAGCTGGCCCTCCAGTGGAGAAGCTGACAGAAAACAAACAGAAAGCCAGATCAGAGAGCGGCAACTGCTTCTGGGAGGATTAAGACAGGAGACTGAGAGCGACTGGCCAGGTGGACAGGGAGGCCTGGGGGGCGGGGACAGTGGTATTGTGGCTGAGGTCTGAGTTCACTAGCAGAAGGAACAACCAGTGCAGAGGCCCTAAGCAAGAAAGCATGGCACCTGGTGGGTGCCTCACTGTGTGACCTGCTGATCAAAGGCGGTCACCTCCGCTGTCCACCTGGTGGCAGGAACCCAAATTGCAGGCAGGGTGCCAATGCCCAGGAGGAATTAGCCAAATCCAAGATGCTAGAAACTCCTTGACATCCCTCTTGGGCCATCTCTCAGTTTGCAAAGCACACTCTCCCCTCCTCACCTTGAACTGCCTCTTCTCTCTAAGATACCGGCGGTGGGAGCCGAAGCGCCGGGCAGCACTGGGCGAAGCTCCGGGGAGAAAGTGGGCACTTCCTGGAGCGGCACCGGGCTTCCTCTGCGGCGCCCCAGGGCGGGCCTCGAAGTACCGCCCCCCAGGCTTCCTCTCTCCACCGCTCTGCCCAGAGGGACGTGGCCCAGACTGCTTCCACACACCTTGATGCCCCCCGAGCTTCCTCTCCCTCCCAAACAGCCCAGCGGGACCACCCCAGAGCCTCATCCGCCCAACAGGACGCGCACGGGGCTTCTGCGCAGCAGAGCGCCCCCAGGACTGCCTCCCCCTCCAGAACCGCCCAGCGGGATCCCTCCAGAACCTCGTCCACCCAGCGGAGCAGCCCTCGAGCTTCCTCTTCTCCCAGAGCCGCCCAACAGGACAACTCCAGAACCTCTTCTGCCCAACAGGACAACCCTCAGGCTTCTTTCTCTGCCTGCACTCCTCAACCGGAAAACTCCAGAACGTCCTGTGCCCAGAGAGACAACCCCAGAGGCCCCTCTCCCAACCGGACCACCCAGCGGGAAAATTCCAGAACGTCCTGTGCCCAGAGAGACAACCCCAGAGGCCCCTCTCCCAACCGGACCATCCAGCGGGAAAACTCCAGAACGTCCTGTGCCCAGAGAGACAACCCCAGAGGCCCCTCTCCCAACCGGACCACCCAGCGGGAAAACTCCAGAACGTCCTGTGCCCAGAGAGACAACCCCAGAGGCCCCTCTCCCAACCGGACCACCCAGCGGGAAAATTCCAGAACGTCCTGTGCCCAGAGAGACAACCCCAGAGGCCCCTCTCCCAACCGGACCACCCAGCGGGAAAATTCCAGAACGTCCTGTGCCCAGAGAGACAACCCCAGAGGCCCCTCTCCCAACCGGACCATCCAGCGGGAAAACTCCAGAACGTCCTGTGCCCAGAGAGACAACCCCAGAGGCCCCTCTCCCAACCGGACCACCCAGCGGGAAAATTCCAGAACGTCCTGTGCCCAGAGAGACAACCCCAGAGGCCCCTCTCCCAACCGGACCATCCAGCGGGAAAACTCCAGAACGTCCTGTGCCCAGAGAGACAACCCCAGAGGCCCCTCTCCCAACCGGACCATCCAGCGGGAAAACTCCAGAACGTCCTGTACTCAGCAGAACACCCCCAGAACCTCTTCTACCCAACGCACCAACCCGCAGCCCTCTTCCTTCCGGCGGGACAACCCCGGGAGCTCCTCACCTCAGTGCTGCACCCCAAAGAGCAATCCTGGGCCATCACCCCCCCATCGCTCCTCTCAACGGAACAACCCCAGGAATTCTTCTCCCCATCGGACCAACAAAGACATCCCCTGGGCCTCCTTCCCGCTGCGGCCCACGCAGAGCGATGGCCCCCGCACCTCCTCCCCGTCCCGCTCCAAGCAAAGTGAGGTTCCCTGGGCATCGATCGCCCTTCGGCCAACCCAAGCTGACAGGCCTCAGACCTCGTCCCCCACCAAACCAGCTCAGCGGGACTCCCCCGAGTCCTCGGGCCCTCCCCAGCACAACTCACCGGCCCGGGCCTCTTCCTCGCACAACCCCGGCCCCCACACTGCCCCCCGGACTTCCACGCCTTTGTACCTCACCCGAGGGGCATCCCAGACCTCTTTTGACTCCTCCCAGTCTACATGGGCTGTGTGCATTGGGCACCGGGATGCCCCCCGGGCCTCTTCGCCTCCCCGCTATTTGCAATATGACCCGTTTCCCTTCTTCCCGGACCCCCATGCCTCTGAGAGCGAATCCACTCACCACGAGCCTCCCTATATCCCCCCCGCCGTGTGCATTGGACACCGGGATGCTCCCCGGGCCTCCTCACCCCCTCGCCACACCCAGTTTGACCCCTTCCCCTTCCTCCCAGACACATCAGATGCTGAGAACCAGTCGCCCCAGCACGACCCTCCCCAGTTCCCCCCACCTGTGTGTATCGGATACCGCGATGCACCCCGGGCCTCCTCCCCTCCGCGCCAGGCCCCTGAGCCCTCCCTCCTGTTCCAGGATTTCCCCAGGGCCAGCACCGAGAGCCTTGTCCCCTCCACAGACTCCCTGCACGAGCCCCCCCACCTCCCCACCCCGGTGTGCATTGGGCACCGAGATGCACCCTCCTTCTCATCCCCCCCACGCCAGGCCCCTGAGCCCTCCCTCTTCTTTCAGGACCCCCCTGGGACTAGCATGGAGAGCCTGGCCCCCTCCACTGATTCTCTGCATGGCTCCCCAATGCTGCCCCCCCAAGTGTGCATCGGGCACCGGGATGCGCCTCGAGCCTCCTCCCCACCCCGCCACCCACCCAGTGACCTAGCCCTCCTGGCACCCTCACCTCCTCCAGGCAGCTCAGGGGGCTCCCGGGGCTCAGCACCCCCCGGGGAGACCAGGCACAACTTGGAGAGGGAGGAGTACACCATGCTGGCTGACCTGCCCCCACCCCGGAGGCTGGCACAGAGGGAGCCAGGGCCCCAGGGCAGCAACGGGGGCCGAACCCGCAGCCCTGGCCGCGCAGAGGTGGAGCGCCTCTTCGGGCAAGAGCGCAGGTGAGCCCAGGGGGGGTCAGCCAGGTGGGTGGGGAGGAGCCTCGGCAGCAGGACAGGTGGAAGGTTCAAGGCTTAGGCTGTCCCCTGCGCTGCCACTTACTGGCTGTGTGACCTTGGGCAAGTCACTTCATCTCTCTTTCCCTAAGTTAAGCGTTTTTTTGTTTGTTTGTTTGTGTGTTTTTTTGTTTGTTTGTTTGTTTTACGATGAAGTGATATTGTGCACAGCCTGGTGGTTAAGAGCAAAGACCAGGGTCAGGCAGGCTGGGTTCAATCCTGGGTCAAAGCCCCTCCCCATCTTTGTGACCTGGTAAAGTTACTGCCTCCTCTGTAAAATCCGAATGTTCTACATTAATTGAAATGAGGTTAAGCTCTCAAACCCTTAATGTGATCCATAGTCACAGGTTTGTTTATTTCCCCCCCTCCTTACGTGAGGGAAGAGTCCCCATGATTTTTTTTCTGCCTTAACAAAGAAAACTCAAGGCTACCCATGCCTCTTGGAAAAGAGATGTCAGTTTAAAATATATAGCCAGAGCATTATTGTAATTAAGCGAACTCAGAATCACAGACTTCTTAGAAGTTAAAGGTTACTTTCCTGGGATGTGGCGAGAAGCCCAAGTTCAGGTGTCCTGTGAGTGCTCCGTTCCCCCTGCTCTGGCTGAGGTCTCTCTCCAGCAGTCCCAGCCTCAGGAGTTCTTAGGACCAGGGTTGGAATTCCACTAGTCAGGGTTGAAAGAACAGCAAACAGTTGGTCTGGTATAATGAATTTTAGTGTATCTTCCAAGACCCAGTTGTTCAGCCATCACCACCACCCAAATTTAGAGCATTTCCATCACCCTAAAGAGCAGGTAATATTTTGCATGCAGAATTCCTCTCTCTGTTGTCCCTGAGGCAACATTTTATCTTAGATTGAATCTGTGTTTGAAATCTTATCTTTTATTATTCAAGTTTCCTTTTCTTGTGAGGGTATTTTCCCCCATTGATGTTTAGAGATAGTGGAAGGGAGGGGAAAAGACAGAAAGAGGAAAAGGGCCTTGTGAGAGAGACCATTGATTGACTGGTTGCCTCCTGGGGATTGAGCGCCCCTTCAGTCCTAAGGCTCAGCTAAGGCTCAAAGTTCCTTTTACAGTAACTTCAATCCATTTACTATCCAGATGACAACCTTTAAGGTCTCCAGCATTAATATAACTATTTCTTTGGTCTTTTTAAAATTAAAAATATACGAATTTTTAAAGCAGTTTTAGGTTCACAGCAAAATTGAGTGGAAAGTACAGAGAGTTCCCATGCATCCATTTTCCCCACATGCCTGGACTCAGCTCATTATCAACAGCCCCGATCAGAAGGTGCATTTGCTACAAACCATGAACCAACACGGACACGTCATTAGCATCCAAAGTCCATAGTTTACATTGGGTTCACTCCTGGTGCTGTACATGCTGTGGATTGGGACAAATATACAATGACACAGGTCCACTATTATGGCATCAGATTAGTTTCACTGCCCTAAAAACCCCTTTGTCTTTGCCTTTTTACGACTATTTTTAGTCACACGTCAGCTTGTGTACTTTAACTTCTATCTGATAACTCAGTAGGAGCACTAAGGTTTTAAATCAAAGTTACATTTTCTTTCTTTCTTTTTCCTACTAGGATAACTTTTAGAGAGAGAAAGGCTTATAATAAAAGTCCAGAATATGTTTATACTTTTATTAATCATTTAATTGTTTTTACGCATATACTTTTATTCATTTTATTTTATTCTTTGAAATAGATTATTTACCTTTTTTAGCTTTATTGAAGTATAGTTGCTATATAACAATTAAATATGCTTAAGTATATATTTTGGAGAAATAGATGACTTAACTTTTAACCAAGGTTTTATAACTCTACTGAGTAATTAAATGTTCTCCTGTTGTATGGCACTTTTTCCAAGTAGAAAACCATTTGTAATCTGAAAATGAAATTGAAAAACCTATTTAAGTATCTGGAAGACTGAAATTTATGAGTGAGTGACTATAGATAGTACGTTTATTATTTTCTCCTATTTCATTTAGCATGTATTTATTGAGCATCTACTCTGTCCAAGCATTGTACTAACTAAGCCTGGAAATTTTTCCTTAACGGCTCTCACATTAAAGCATTAGGAATTTTGGCTTGATATCTTCATTTTCTTTTCCCCTGGATGCCTTTGGAATCTCTTATCTTACAATCACATAAGCACTTTTTAGTCTCTTCAATTCAAAACTGAGCCTTCATGGAACTTGCTAGACTTGACAGCTTTGTCCTGTAAACTTTGTGGAGGTGGAAGAGCTCATCCCAGGTTCCAAAGGGAATGCATTTCCTTTATCAGCCCAGTGCAGCCACGTCAGCCGCAGTAACAGGTGACCCGAGGGCCCTATTGCTGCCCAGATTCTACCCGAGTCTTCACTCCTTCTCTCAGTTCCTCCTGGAGCGGGGGCTCCTAGTAGGAACTGACAAGCTGGAGTTCATATGGAACATACACTCACTGGGAGAGAACACACACGTGTCTCGCTGCCCCACACGGAGTATTCTCCATCGCTGTCACAATCACATTTTGGGCTTTTGCTTCCCAGAGGCTCCTACACCCTGGTTCTGGCAGCAATGCCCTCTGAGGCCTCAGATCCCTCAGAGCAAGGAACCTCTCTTGCTTCAAATTAGGTTAAAAATGGAACCTGATCTGGTAGCCCTCAAACTTAGAATCATTTAGCCCAGTGGGAGGCTTTGATTCCCTGTGAGTCAGCTGCTACAAACTCCAGTTAGTTTATGGATTTGATTTTAGGGACATCGGTTAACGCCATAAGACAGCAACAGACCCCAAGCCCATGATTTGTTTTCGCTCCGAAGCCTCTGTAGGGTTCCAGCATGGCTCCCAAGCTGGGGGCAGACCCCAAGCACAGTCCCCTCCCAGGCCCAAGGGAGGTTCCTCTGGCTTCCCTCTTTGCTGGCTCTGTCAAGGCTCAGCACCAGGTCATCTATTCCGGGCTCCGCCCAGGTCAGCTCGGCCACCAGAGATACAGCTCCCTTTGCCCATGTAGATGGAGCCAGACTCAAACCCTGTTGGACTAGATACCCAGTGGAGCGGCCCAGTCTTGTGTTTTGAACCCTTACATGTGGGAGTGGAGAGACGGGCCCAGAACCTGTTTGGTATTCCTACGTGCAACACAGTTGTCAGTTAAGTATTAATAGCCATGGCTACCAATGACTAAGACAGCTAAGTGGCACTAAGGACGTTTACCAGCTTCGAGCTTATCTCTGACAGACGTGGCAACAATGCCTGAAGCCTAGGTGTCTTGGCAACAAACTTTTCTGCTGGCCTACCTGGAGCTGTGTAGGAAGAGGGAGCATTTCTTCCTTCTGATCTTGCCCAGAGCTCTGTTACCAATAGCTAGGATGGCCCAGAATTTTCAAGGCCAAGTGCAGGAATCTTGTTCGTACTGAGGAAGAAAAGGGTGGACCTGGGAACTCAAAAACGTACCATGTAGACTGAAAGATGGCAGAAAGAATGGAATAGGAGGATGTGAACATTCTGCAGCTCCCGTGGGGTGCGTGAGATGACATGGTTTGGCACCTGGAACACAGCAAATGATCAATAAAGGTTTGCCGTTACCATCCTGTGTACACAGTGCCTGGGGACCAGTAGGTGCTCAATAAACCTTAATTCCCACAAAGACCAGTCTAACCTTTGTTTGGGTTGAGAGATGGGCTGTTGGCTGGGTGGCAGTCAGAAATAGGAGGTACTGAGAGAGACAGGAGGCAGTCAAGGCCAAGGCTGAGCCCCCACCTTTGCTCATCCCTTTTCCCATTTAATCTCCACAACAGCCCCCTGAGGCAGGTAGAGCAGTGTCGCCCATTTTTCAGAAGGAGATACCGAGGCCCTTAAGGCTCTTCAGCTGTGGGTCCCCTATATCTCTTCCGGTTGGGGGTGGGAGTAGAGGGAGTAGAGTAGGTGGGTGCTGGGAGTGGGACAGCCCCAAGGGCCCTCAGAGGGGCGGCTGCATTTGCTCATAGGAAGTCCGAGGCACCAGGGACCTTCCAGGCCCGGGACGAGGGGCGGTCGCAGCGGCCCGGCCAAGGTCAGAGCCAGCTTCTCCGGAGACAGTCCAGCCCTGCCCTCAGCAGGGAGGTGAGCACTGCCAGCCTGCCCTGGGCCCTTGCACCCCGAGGGGTGCGCCACTGCTTTTCCCCTCCCCCAGGTGCCAGGCTGGGTCCTGGGAAGGGAGGTCCTCTATGAAAGTGTCAGAGTCCCCATCACGGATTTCCAGCTTCCCCCTTTCCCAGAGAGCCAGCAGCTCTGGGCAAAATTGTGGACCCCCCGTTAGTCCTTTGGAGATGGCCCTTCCTTGTTTCCTTCCTTCATTGGGTAGCTGCTATCTTGAGTTTTCAGGAAAAGCCTTGGACTCAATAGTCGGCCTCTAAGGGCTATCCCTTCCAAGGGGATTTATATATATATTTATATATATTTTAAAATATATGTATATTTTAAAATATATATATTTCTGCCAAAACCGATTTGGCTCAGTGGATAGAACGTTGGCCTGTGGACTGAAGGGTCCTGGGTTCAATTCCGGTCAAGGACACGTACCTTGGTTGTGGGCACATTCCCAGTGGGGGGTTCTCTCTCATCGATGTTTCTAATTCTCTATCCCTCCCCCTTCCTCTCTGTAAAAAATCAATGAAGTATTATATATATATATATATATATATATATATATATATATATATATATTCTTGATTTCAGAGAGGAAAGGAAAGAGAAAGAAACATCAATGATGAGAAAGAATCATTGATTAGCTGCCTCCCGCTGGGGAACAAGCCCACAATCTGGGAATTGGACCGTGACCTCCTGGTTGATAGGTCAATACTCAACCACTGAGCCACGCCGGCTGAGCAGGATTTGCATTTTTAAAGAAACTCTTAGAGGGCAAGGCCTGAGCCAGGGGAAGGGAGTGTTGGTGTGGAAATTCGTGCACCCGATAGCCCTGGTTGGAATCAATATCGTGGGGGAGGGGAAGCCAGGACAGTGAGCAGCTCTTTGCCGATCTTTCTGGAACTGCGGAAAGTGGGTGAGAGGGGAGAGCAGACACCCCCCGGGAGGGAGTGCAGAGGCTGATCCAAGCTGCTGTGAGGACACAGCCTGCCTCTCCCTGTGGCCTGGCCAAGAGCCCAGTGTCCTGAGCTCCTCGACAGAGTGCACCTGGCCAGGGTCCCGGAGCCTCACCCACCCTCACCTCATCCTCAGGTAACCACACCCCTTGCGAAGCAGGCAGAACCAGCCCGGAGGAGCCGTGCAGAGCCCCCTCCTCCCAGGAGGCCTGAGGGGGACCTGCGGCTCCAGGGGTCCTCGCCGCCCCCAAGAACGTCAGCCAGGACTTCTGAGAGGGAGCGGCGAACAGAGAAACCTCCAGAGAGAGGCCGAGCAGGCCCAAGACAGCCTGTGGGGGGGTGGCAGAGTCAGGAGGAGCTGCCTGGGGCCCGGTGTCCTCACAGACACGTGGAAAGAGGCTGGAGCAGCCAGGAGGAGGGCCCAGGCCTGGGGGGCTGGCAAGGACCTGGGGAGCCCAGCGGGGGCACTACCAGAGCCCTGGAGGGGACATGGAGGGGCCCTCTCAGGGAGTCTGAGGAGAGCTGGGGGCAGTCAGAGGCCTGGGAGAAGCCCCCCAGTAATGGGCTGCAGAAGCCCCCTGACAGGCCAGCTCAAAGGGGCCGGGGCGCTCTGCAGGAGCTGTTCGGTCCTCCCCAGCCTATGAGCCGCCCAGAGGACACCCGGGAAGGCCCCGCAGAGTTCTCGAATTCCCGGAGGCCTGAGACAGCCGCCGCTATGGGCCGGGGACCTGAGGGCGCATGCCCACACCTGCACGGCCCTGAGAGGCGCCTCGAGCTTGACTGGAGGGACCTGCTGAGCCTTCTTGGGATGCCCAGAGAGGGGGCCTGGGACCGCACAGAGGAGCCAACGTCTGCTTCCCGTCTTCCAAGGCTGGACTGGGAAGGCCTCCTGGAGCTCCTGCAGGCCCAGCTGCCCCGAAAGGACCCGGCTGGACACTGGGGTGGCCCAGCCACAGCTCCAGGGCCAGAGCTGGGTTCCCCAGGCACAAAGGATGCCCTTGAACGAGAGCAACAAAGCCAGCCTGCCGGCTGGGCAGAAACCGCCCTAGTCAATGGACACAGCCCCGAGCAGTGTCCTGCCTGCATCTCCACCCAGTGGCCAAAGACCAAAGCAACGGGTGGACCAGAGACCTCAACTACAGCTGGTCTGGAGACGAGCCCGCGGGCGAGTAGGAGCCCTGCAGAAGGCCCCAGCTCAGCAGACTGGGAGGTAAGTCAGTCTCAAAGCTCGGCCCTAATCCTCCCTCCTGACCAAAACCTTTCCCAGTCCACCAAAATGGCCATTGGTGATCATGGCCAACTCTCCAGTGAGAATTTACTATGTGCTACGCCCTGGTGTGAATGACTTACGGGTATTTTCCTCATTTAATTTCCATAGCAACCTCAGGAGAAAGCCACTGTTCATTTACAAATAAGGAAACTGAGGTAGAGAGGTCAAGCCACTTGCCCCAAATCACAGCTGGTAAGGGCTGGGGCAGGGGTGAACCACAGGTCTGCTCAGAGGCCTGAAGCAAGATGCTCTGTCCTGAGCCTTCTCCCCTCACAGCCCCCCACACCTGGCTTGTGTTGTCCTGGTGGCTCTTCGCTGACTTTGGCCGGCAGGTACCCAGTGCGGTCATGTCCCCTCCCCTCGCTGTATTCCGGGCCCCTCACAGACCAGAACAGCCTCACTTACCCCTCTCTGGTCCTTCCAGCTCCTTCCAGGCACAGTGAAGAGGTTGTTACCTGCTCAGTGAGTGAGTCGGCTGCTGAGACAGGTTGCTTAAATGAGGACCCATGTGCACAGTAAGCTCAATGCCTGGCACATAGTAGGTGCTCACCAAGTCCCTTCCCTGTCTTCTTGGTCCAGGGCAGGCTCACAGAGTCGGTGGTACTCTGGTGCTGCCTGGAGCATTTATCTGGAGGTGATGGGCTGGGCGGGTTCTGGAGGCCAGAGCCCTGCAGCCTGCCTCAGCTCCCTGGAACAGCACATGGTTTGGGACTCCTAGCCCATCTTGGCCTCAGTCTCCCCTATAAAACAGGACCAAATGCTTCCCTGACAGGTGCCACTGGGATGATGTGAGGCTCCCGTGTGTTTATCTGACCCTCAATGTACAAGGATGACGGCAGGGTTTGCGGTGTGCCGGGCCCTGGGCTGGGCGCTTTACATGCTCTGCCATGTACAAGGTTCAGACCATTAGGCATTTGCCAGGAGTCACACCTGTATAAGTCCACGGCAGGACTAAGGAGTTCCTCCCCCGTATTTATGGCTTTTATCCATTTGTCCTCTAATCATTCAATGCACAGACACCAGAGAGGCAGAGAGGTTCTGCCCTCGGGACAATGGAGGAATTTGGGGACCCCACACAGGAAGTTGCTGTCAGGCTTCCTGAGGAGGCAGGTGGACCACTCATAGCTCAGGGAGGGTGCCAAGCTGTGTCCCAGTGAATGCTGGGATGCCAGCTCAAAGAAAAGAGGGAATCCAGCTAGAGTTACTCCACAGTGAGGCTCAGGGGTCCCAGGGAGATTAGGAGATGGTGACTGGGGAGGGGCAGAAACACCACATGCTTAAGGGCATTTCTACACACACACACACACACTCACACACACACACACACACATGTCCACCGATGACAACAGGCATTCACTAGGCTCCAGCTGCTCACCTCTATGAAAATCCTTGGCACGGCATTCAGGACCTCCTGGCCTTCCTTTCACCAGATTTGCGCTCCGGTTGTGCTGAGCTGGCTGCAGAGCCCCGTGAGCACACCTCCCTGCCTTTGTGCACGCTATTCCCATGGCCCAGGATGCTCTTTCTCTCCCTCCTCACTAAATGCCGTTCACTGAGCAAGTCAGATCAGGTGCCCCGTTCTGAGCCACTTTCCCCAGGTTGGTGATGTCTTCCTTCTGGACTTGGTAGTTCTACTTCATCTGGTCATGCTCAGTTGTCGTTTCCCCATAAGAAACATGAGCTCTGTGGGGCAGGAGGTATGCCTTTTTTCTCTCTGTATCCCTGGCCCCTGGCCCAGGGCCTGCCACAGTGGAATAGGTCAGCTCAGTGCATGGCTGACCAGTGAATACATGGATGCTTACGTGCATGCAAGCCCTGGCTGGTGTTGCTCAGTGGTTAGAGCATCTGCCCACGTACCGAAGGGTTGTGGGTTTGATTCCTGGTCAAGGGCATGTGCCTGGCTGCAGGTTTGATCCCTGGCCCTGGCTGGGGCATGTGCAGGAGCCAACCAATTGATGTGTCTCTCCATATTGATGTTTCTCTCTCTCCCTTCCTCCCTCTCTCCACTCTCTCTAAAAATCAATGGAAAAAATATTCTTGGATGAAATTAACCAAAAAAAGAAGAAAAGAAAAGATGGAATATGGGGGAAGAGGGAGTGGATAGATGGTAGATAAATGATTAAAAATGGATATGTGAATGGATGATGAAAAGGGCATATATGCTGGACAAATAATAATAATAAATATTGCATGGATGATAGATGGGTAGATAAATATATAGATAGATGGGTGATGAATGGAATAGATAATAGATATTAGATGGATGGGTGTTGCTTAGATGATGGATGGGGTGATGAATGGATGGATGGATGAATGTTGGGTAGAATATGGATGGATAGATGGATGGATGTTGCATGGATGGATAAATGTGCAATATGGATGGTGGATGTTGAATGAATGTTAGAAGGATAGGTAGATGGACTAAGGAAGGATACATGGATGTAAGATGAATGGGTAGATGATGAATAGAGGATGGATGCATAAATGTGAAAATGGATGTTGGATAGAGAAGGTGGATAATGTAGGATGGTTGGATGGGTACATGGATCTATGGATGTTAGATCTAAATAGATGTTGGATGATGAGTAGATAGATAAGAAGGTGGATAGACGGGTGGAAACTGGGGGAAAACTTGGACTAAGCTGCGTTCTTTCTTATCTCCAGTTCCAATCAAAGGAGCCTGAGGAGTCAGAACCGAGAGGAGACTCATTGACTGACCAGAAGCAGGCAGACTCGGTAGTTGGGTCTTGGGTGTGGACACCTGGGGAGGGGAGTGGAAGGGATGGAAAATTAGATTGGAGATGGGCTGAGGTCCTCAGCTGAATTTTGGGTTCATCCAGACCCAGGTGGGCTCTGTAATGGGGTCGTTTGTGTGCATGGTGGGGCCTTGAGAGGAGGGGCTCCAGTGGAGCTGGGTGGCAGAGCCACCTTCTGGCTTGGGGATCGGGGAGGACTTGAGGGCTCTGCTTTTAACTTGCCAGAATGCCCTAAAAGGTAAGCTAAAACGGTCCCCCCGCCCCACCCTCCCGGCAAATAGCAGTTTGGCTGCAATGGTCTAAGAAGGCAAGGTCCTTCTGGCTCTGGAGGGCTGCCAGGCTGGGAGAAAGGGTAGAGCTTCCAGGAGCTGGAGCAAGAGCAGCGTTGAAGGGGGCTGAGGAAATGCCACGCTCAGCCAGGTCTGGAGCATCTCCAGGATCCTGGGGCAGGACAGATGTGTGCAGGGTGGGACCCCCTGAGGCTGCTCTGGGCCTGGCTGCAGCTGTAGTGCTTTGTCCCGCCCCTCCCCCTGACCTGCCAAACAGACTGTTCTCCTCACCCTCAGCCTCCAGAGAGGTGAGGTCAGAGCTCGGGGCCTGGGGCCGAGGGAGGGAGGCAGGCAGGGAGGAGACAGGCTGTTTGGGGTTGCGCTTTCCTTATCCTGCTGCTCTCCTTCCCACTTGCCGCCTGATTGGGGTGTCTGTCTGGCAGGCTGGAGCCCTGACTCTGGCCCTGCTGCTTGTCAGAGCTGGGGGATTGTGCCCAACCCCTCACTGTGCAGATGAGAAAACAAGGGGCAGGGGTGTGGTTCCAGGTCATACAGTTGGTGGCTGAACTCAAAGAAGAACTGGGGCTTGGAACCCCCACCCAGCTCTCTCTGCTCCCTGCAAGCTGCTTCCTGGCCCTGCCCTGACTCCCTGCACAGCAGCAGCAACGTCCCGTGTGCTTGGTGGGCCAGTCTTCCCAAAGGGTGGCTGTCGGAGTTTGTGAAATGGGAGGGGACAGGGGACTGGTCACTGAAGGCACTTCTAGCTCTCACAGGGGCCCCCGGCAACTTTGCTCTTCCTCTTTTTGGGTTATTTCTTCATACTTCCTGGGGCCAGGGTTTCGTGAACAAAGAGGAAATAGTCAGACAGGGGTCCCTCTGGTCTCCACAAAATGGGGCCACCCCAGCAACACAGAAAGCCTCTCAACCAGCCCCAGGCAGCCAGGGCTACACAGAATTGATAGCAGCCTCATTCATTCATTCATTCATTCACTCACTCATTCACCTTCCCTTAGTGAGTGCCATCTGCATGCCTGGGTGTGGGCGGAGTGACTCAGAGCGCCAGCATGGAGCGCACGGGCTAGGGGCCAGCACTGTGATGGGACAGGGGCTCAGTCCTCCCCAAACCCTTCTCCACCTGTGCTTTCATGCTTCATGTTCTGCCTCCAGTGAATCTCCCGATCTGGAGGGTTGGGACATCCGGGCTCTGTCTTTCTCCCACCTGCTCTGTGACTTGAGGCAAATGCTTTTGCTTTTCGGGGCCTGTTCCTCCAAAGGGGGCTCGCCTGGGGGGGCTACCAGGATGGGAGGACAGGTGGCTGTAGGAGTCTGTGACCCATTCCTTTCACCAAGGTGAGGAGAGGAGGCAGATGGAGGACTTGGGGCTAGAGGGGCCTTGGGTGGCCCCTCAGCCCCAGGTGGCTGTGCTATGGGGAAGAGGGTCCAGAGTTCCCACATCTTCACATATTTTAAGAGAAGTTAGAAATAAGTAATTACATGTTAAATCTCTTGATGATTTAACACTGGAACCTCAGGCAGAAAACCCCTCCTGCCGGCCACATGGGGTGAGGAGCCCTGTCAAGCACACACCCTGTAGCACGAAACAGGAACCGAGCTCTGTTCTCACAGCTCTGTGAGCGGAGAGCAAGGGGAACCCTGGGCCTTTAGGGGGGCCCGGCAGGATGGGCAGGGGAGGCCGTAGTCAGGGACTTTCCCATCCCACCAAAGGGACCTGGGGGCCAACACTGGACCCTGTTTGACAGGCAGACAAGAGGCCAGCGGAGGCCAAGTCTGGGAGCCCGCTCAAGGGCCGACTGGTGACCTCATGGCGGATGCCCGGGGACCGGCCCACGCTGTTCAATCCGTTCCTGCTCTCCCTGGGGGTCCTCAGGTGGCAAAGGGTAGGCTGGCTCCCGTGGGGTGGGAGGGGTGAGGGTGAGGAGCTGGGGAGGAGAGGGAGGAGGTTGGTGTTAGCCAAAGAGGAGTGAGGGGAGGCTGAGAGGGCAGGGTTTGGGGGCCCAGGTGAGAAAGCAGAGCCCTGAGCCCTCATGGCCTCTGAGAGGGAGTGGGGTGCCCACTCCAGGGGGAGGGGTGACTGAGTGAGCTTCAGAGCTGAAAGCTCCCGGTCAGCAGCCGGCCAGAGAGCCAGGCTGGGGGGAGGGGGAAAGGAAGGGGGAGGAGAGCCCTGTGAGGGGCTCTGGGATTGCAAAGTGTGTCTCAGTCCTGGGCCTGAGCCAGTTTCACAAACATCTGGCATTACGTAACCCATCCCCTGCCCAGCGCGGGCTGTAAACACTCAGGCCTCTGGTTCGGGGTTTCCTCAAGGGCAGGAGGGGAGGCAGCTGTGACCTGCCCCCTCCTGCCCCTTCACAGCCAGAGAGAAGGGGGCTGGCTCACGCGGCTCTTCTCTCAGTGACAGGCTGGCTGTCACCCTCTTGCTGGCCCTGGGCCCCGCCCTGGGCTGGGCACGTTAAAGACTTACACCCATTTTACAAACGAAGGGACTGCGTCTCAGGGCGGCGAGTTGACTTGCCGGAGGTCAAAGAGCTGGGGTTCAGAGGAGCCAGCTTCTCGGTGACTTTCCTCACTCCAAGACAAGAGAATGGCTGCAGCTGGACTCACTGAGCCGGGTTGCCACATCGGTCTAGGGGGGCAGGGACTCTATGAGACACTCAGGGTTGCAGGGGGGCCCCGGGAGATCAGGATGCACAGAGGGGCGATGGGGGCAGGTGTGGCCAAATACCAACTTCCCCATCCCCTTCATAATTTCCTCTCTTCTGCCTTTTGGGAGTTAGTAAGAGGGTATTGAGAACATGTTACCTGGGCAGGGTGGTACTTTCAAGCCATGGACAGGAAGTACCTTATGAGATCTTGTCAAAGGGAAGTGGGTCTGGCAGGAAGGGGCAGGTGAAGCCCTGAGTGGAGAGAAATGGAAGAAGGACTCTGGGATAATGATGCTTGCTGCTGATCCCTAGCATTTATTGTGCACCTACTATGTGCTCAGCTGTGCTCAAAGCATGGCATGCCTTACCACCAGGCATATCAGGAACTGTTTATATTGTCCATGTAACAGACAAGAAAATGAGGCTCAGAGAAGACAAGAAATCACTGCTGTAGATCCCACTGGGGGCAGAGTGGAGATTTAAACTGGTTGCCCTCATGCCCCCTCCCTCCCTACAACTGTGCATCTGGATCTCCCTTCCTTCTGCAGGCTCAAGAGTCCCCATTAGACAGGTGTGGCAGCTGTGGCTTGGTGAGTTTGCAGTGGTTCTTGCATCTGGGAATGAGGAGAATCAGGAGCTGAGGGATAGAACTGCCAGTGGGGCCGCCCAGACAGTTACTTAGAGTAGTTGCAAACATCTCTTGAGCTAGATAGTGACATTGGTCCAAGGTTAAGAACCAGGATGCCTGGGCTTGAATTCTGTTGCTGCACTAACTTGTGTGGCTTTGGGCCATTGTCTCCCTTTTCTGGGCCTCACGTGGCTATCCTTGACAGAGTACTAGCTTAAGACTGAATCCCCCCAAAGTTGGGTGGCCCTGTGTAATAACTCTCTCCTGCGTCCCCGAGCCTGTGCTCTCTCTCTCTCCTGCTAGGGCAGGTTGTGGTAAGGTAGTCATTTCTTCATTTGTGCATTCATTCATTTAACCCATGTTTGCTAAGGACGTATTGTGGGCTGCAGCTCTGAGACAGAGACAAAAAACCACTTCATCCCTGCCCACAAGGAGCTCATGGTTTGGTGAGAACACTGACACTTATGTGGTTAGAACACTGTGGTTATCACGTTATGGGGGAACGTACAGATGTAGGGAGCACTGGGTGGGAAGGTGGCGCAGGGAACATCAGACAAGGAGATGGTTACTGTGCTGGGGGCACTTGGGCACCAAGACTTGAAGAGTGAGGAGGTGTTTTCCAGGCAAACAAACAGTTGGAGGGAGAGGCGGGAGAGACGGGAGTGGATGTGTGCACTCTGGGGTGTGGGGAGTGAGGGTACAGAGAACTGGAAAGGAAGTGTTTCAGACACAGCAGAGAACAACGTGTGCAGTCCCACCGAGGTACAAATGACCTCATTCTGGGAATTCTCAGAAGTCCAGCATTGTGGACCCTAGCATGTAAAATGTGTGTTTATGATGATGAGGACAGCAGGCAGGGGCAGACTTTAGGATTGATTCAGACTGCTTGGAACAAGAATGCGGAGTTGATCTATTAGCACAGGGGAAGTATTGAAGAACCTGGAACAGGGGAGTGATCTGATCCCTGGATTGAGGAAACTAGAAGTGGAGTCCCAGAGGCCAGGAAACCTGTAAGGAGGCTGTGAGGTGTCCAGGCCACAGGGCAAAGCACTGGTGGTAGGTGAGGTCTTCTTCTTCTTCTTCTTCTTCTTCTTCTTCTTCTTCTTCTTCTTCTTCTTTAAAAATATATTTTATTGATTTTTTACAGAGAGGAAGAGAGAGGGACAGAGAGTCAGAAACATCGATGAGAGAGAGTCATCGACCAGCTGCCTCTTGCACACCCCCCACCGGGGATGTGCCCCCAACCAAGGTACATGCCCTTGACTGGAATTGAATCCGGGACCTTTCAGTCCACAGGCCGACGCTCTACCCACTGAGCCAAACCAGTCTTGGCCGAGGTCTTCTTTTTGTCCACTCACTCTCCGCAGGGTGGAATGCCTGAGTTAGGTACAGGGGTGGGGTAGGAAAGCGGCATGGGGATGCCAAAAGGCCAGTGTCTAGCGGAAAATGGGCTTATCTATGACCTCATTTCTAGTGTGGAGGAGAGAATCCCAGTGGGAAATACTGAGAAAGAACTACAGCTCCCTGAGCCTCCATTTCTTTATCTGTGAAATGGGGACAGTAATTATGATAGTAATAATTCTTGATTCCCAAACTAAGATGGCAGAATAATTGAAATGGCAGTTATTCCAAACCCCCTGCCCTTCTACCGAAGGATAGCTAACTAGGGATACATGAGGTGTTCTGAGTACTTTACTTAACAATTAATCCTTATAGCAACCCCATGGGACAACAGCATTATCCCATTTAACAGAGGGTGAAGTTGAGGCACAGAGAGGTTAAGTACCTTGCTTAGGTAATGCAGAGTTTGAATCACAATTCCACACAAGCTACTACATGCATTTAGCAACAAATTCCACCAAAGGTTCCTCCTCCACTTCAGGGCTCAGATGAACTCCTGCCGGCAAAAGGGCTCCTAAAAACCGCCAAGTGCTCTGGGAACGGGAGCCACGGGTGTGCACCCGCACCCGAGAACCCCAAACCAGGTTCTTAGGTCAGAAAGACCCATTCACAGAAGAGGGCATCTAGGGGGCACATGCTAGGAGTGCCACCTCTTCTTACTCTGTGACCTTGAGCAGGTGGGCTATCCTCTCTGCGCCTCTATTTTCTCATCAGTAAAATGGGGACAAGGGCATCGTCCTGTCAAGCCTGTAGTGAGGGTGAAAGTCGATTTCCTTGGTGACACGCGAGGCTCGGGGAGTGGGACGCTAAGTGGTTAGCATTGGGTATTTTGCCCACGTGCCCAGCAAACCCGGCGGCTCGCGGTAGCCGAGGCGACGTGGGGCCACACCCCGCACCCCGGCGCGGTGGGCGGCGAAGTCACCTGCCGGCCGCACGGCTCCTTCCGCCCCGCGCACCCGGGCCGAGCGCGGCCGCCTCCCCCTCCCCGCCCCCTCTCCCCGCCCCCATCCGCCCGCGGCCGCCCCGCCCCCCGCGCCCCTCCCGTCGCGCAGGCCCCGCCCCCCGGCCCGTCCCACGCTCCCATTGGCTGGCCCGCGGCCCCGGCCGCTGTTTGTCCCGGCTTCCCCGCCGCCCATTGGCGCGCCCGGGTCCTCCCAGGAAGTTTGAAAAAAAAAAAAAGTTTTATGGGCGGATGGACGGGCCGGAGCCGCGCGGGCGAAGGGAAGGGCCGGAGGTGCGGCTCTGGGCGGCCGAGAGGGGCGGCGGCAGCGGGATTCCCGCGCCGCGGAGCCCGGCCTGAGCGCCCCGTCCTCCCTCCCGCCTGCTGCCCCCACCGCCCCCGGGCGCCGCCATGACGGTGAGTGCCCCCCAGCGCCCCTCCGCGCCCGGCGAGTGAGCGACTGCCCGAGCCAGCGTCCTCCCGGGCAAGCCCCCTCCGCGTCCCGGCGGCCGGAGGCGTCTCCCCAGCGCGGGGCCGGCCGCCTGCCTCCCTTCCCCGCCTCCGCCTCCGCCTCCCCTCTCCCGGCCTGGAGCCCGGGCGGACCCCAGGAGCTGGGGACGTCCCGTCTGGGCACCCGCCTCCTCACGTCTGCGGGACCCGTCACCGACCGGTTCGGGGCGGCCCTTGACCACCGCCGTCCCACTCCCCTAGTGGAGACCTGACCAGGTCCCCCCAAACTGGGAGACCCGTGGGGGCTCGCCGGGCTCCGGGCCGGGGCTGGGGAGAGGGTCCCCCTGGCTCGGGTGGGTCTCGTTGGCCCGGGCCTGGGAAGACTGCCCCCCGTGGGGGCCGGCGGAGGTGGGTGGGTGAGAAGGGGTCCCGGAGCCCATCCTAGGACGGAAGCTGCCAGGACCACGTTCTCCCCGGCTTGCTCCTTCGCAGCGGGGCCTTGGGTGGGGCAGCGCCGCGAGTGGGATGGAGGACGCGCCGGCTGGGATTTGTCTTTCTCGGGGGGGTGAGCCCTACCCTGGTTCCATCCATACCTGTGCCTTAATAGTAGGCCTCGCAGCTGAGTGCTCCATCATCCCCATTTCACAGACCGGTAGACTGAGGCTTGGGGGAGAGGCCGGGGGGAGTTGCCCGAGGTTACCCTGAGCGCAAGGGAAGGAGCAGCCCCTTGGCGGGTCAGCCTGCCCCGCGGTGCTCTGGAAGGGAGGGCAGAGCTGCTTTTGGTTTCTGATTAGTGTCCTAGGGAGGCTCTGACAGCTGGTGAGCACAGGGGCGTGAGGCCCGGTGTGTATGTGCGTGTGCCCGTCCCCTTTCCACAGCCAGGGGAGTGGGCTGAGCTGCTGGGGAGCGGGCTGGTGGCTGGGGAGAGGGGCCCCTGTCCCCCTCACCCCCCTGCGAGTGTGATGACCTGGCCGCTGCCTGGACTTCCTCAGCCTCCACACATCCTGCCACCTCCCTGCTGGCCCTTCCTGTCTGTCCTCAGCGGCCTCCCCTGTCCTGTCAGAGAGCAAAGAGGGATGTGGGGGAGGAGCTGAGTCAGTGTCCTGCCCGGCCCCCCCAGGCCGGGGAGGGTAGCCACTGTGCCCACTGGTTGCCTGCCAGGCCCTGCACTGGCTGCTCTCACGGTACCAGAATTGATCCTCTAAGGCTGATGGGAACTGCCCGTCTGCCAGGTGAGGACACGGAGGTGCGGAGAGGTGACACGGGGCCCGGGCCGAGGCGGATCGGAATGGAGGGCTAGCCCGGCTTTCTCTCCGGGAGATAAGAAATGTACACAGTTGCCTCCTGGAGAAGCACATGCTCAGCAGGGCCAGGCTGCGGGGAGCAACATGTGGGCGCGGGAGGAGGGAGGCTGCCCTGTGGGAGCAGCCTGCCTGCCATTGTGGGCTTGGCCAGGTGGAGATGGACAGGGCGGGCGCGCTGTGGACGAAGGCTGGTGGGTCACATTTGGGGGGTGGCGGGGACGTGGGGAAGGGTCCGGAAGAAGAGGGCCCCAAGGCCGGGAAAAGTAGCATAGCCTTTTGGTCAGGGTTCCCGAGGAGCCATGGAAGGTCTGAGGCAGGGAGGAGGAGGAGGGTCACCCCTGACGGTGCTGACTGGTGTCATCCCGCTGCCCGCGGACCTGCGCCTGCTCCGGGCTGGTGTCCTTTCTCACCGCCCTTCCGCTCCCGGCTGAGCCATCTCCCTGTCCCCAGGGATCCGCATGGACCAAGTGGCCAAGGAGCAGTGAGGGGTGAATGCTCAGAGGCTGGCAGCTGGCAGCTGGGAGTCTCCGCCGCCTCCTCCTCCTGCCTTAGCCGTGTGCAGCCTTGCCCTGGAGCCTCATTCCGCAGCCTCTGCCTGGCACCAAATTATATACCTGCTCGCTTGTTTATTGTCTGTCTCCTGACCTCCACCGAGACGGGGCCACATCTTTCATCCGCAGCTCACGGACTTCCTGGTCCAGAGCAGGGCAGGAGAGTTAAAAAAAAAGAAAAAGGAAGATTTCCACAAACATTCCCCGGGTCCTGGGGGTGTGAACGCGCATGTCCCTGCCTGTGAGCTGAGTCTGAGGGACAAGTAAATGTCTTCGAGATAATCCTGGGCCACGGAGGCTGTGGGAGGGCGCGGGGGCGAGTGCGGCATGTGCTGAGGCCGGCCCTGGAGGAGGAGGTTAAGCCGTGTCTTAAAGCCTGAGGGGGGTGTGCTCTGGTGTTCAAGCCGAGGGCACAGGCGTGCGGAGGACCTGAAGTCCTGGCGTGTTGGGGATCCGTGAGGATGCATGGAGAGGTTAACACGGGGGGGGGGGGGGGGAGGAGCCTGGCTGGAAGGGGGGGGCTGACGCTCTTGTGCCATCCTAAGGCAGCTGGGTTTTGTTTTTATTATTTGTTTATTTTTCCCCATTTTAAAATCATTTTTATTTTTTAATTACAGTTGACATACATTATTATATTAGCTTCAGGTGTTCTGGACTTTGTTTTGAAGCCACTCCTGGCGGCTCTGAGCAGACTTGTAACACTGGGCCTTTTTGAGGGAGCCCCTCTGCCAGAGCGCCCAGAGGGAGGAGGCCGTGTCCCAGTCCGGAAGGTCCAGGAGGGCGGGCATAGTGCCCACCTGTGGCCAGAGGGAGGAGGGCGGGCTGGGCTGGGAGGCCTGCTGGTGCTCCTTCAGGGAGGAGAAGGTGAGCTTCCTGCAGGTGGCGGAGAGGTGGCTGGGCTGAAGAGCTGTGTGAAGCTGCAGTGAGAGATTTAGGTTATCAGACCTCTTGACCCTGGGTGGGGGGTGGGAGTTCTCAACTGACCATAGGACCTCCCCTGCCAGCAGTTTAAGATCTCCATCGGTGGCCTCCTCTCCCCGTGGTCCCTGAGCCAGCCCACGCCTGAGGTGGCGTGCGGCGTGTTGGTACCGGCTTCCCAGAGGGCCACTGGGCTTTTCCATGGGGCACGTTCAGTCCTCATAACACTTGAGGGGGTCAGGACGCCCCGTCATTTACCACATTGGGCAGCCGGGCTCAGAGAGGGGATGTGACTTAGGAAGGTCGCTGTGACCCCACTTCCCAGCAGCCCTTGGGGTCCCAGCCTGCATTGCTGCTAGGGAGCCCTTCCTCAGCTTCTGGAAGTCCAGGCTGATCTCCTGTGGGCCATCCCAGGAAGCCCAACTCCTCAGGGCCAGGGGGTGGGGGTGGGGCCTGTCTCCAGAGCACAGAAATGTAGATGGGGTAGAGGAGGGTGGATATTTATTCAGCACGTTTTCCCGAGTTCTAGCCACACCATGCCTAGTCCTGGTGCCACGGGAGGTCCAGACTGAATGCAGGTGAACCCAAGCGGCCCGGTGGCCTTAGCGGGGCTGCCAGCCTTCATTGGGTCTCGGTTTGGGACAGACACCTTACATTTGGGAAGAGGATGGGAGAAATGGAGAGCAGACAGAATGAACACCACCCAGAGTTTCTCAGGTCTGAGCAGAGCCCGTGTCCCTTCCCTCCGACAGGTATGCAGGGAGGGGCTGCAGCGCAGGGTGGGGCTGCCAGCCTGCTGAGACGGGGCCCTGGTCCCACGGCCATGGCTGTGGGCGTCTCTGAATGTCCAGGCTGCTGCCCCAACCTCCTCTCTGGCCACTTCTTCCAGCTGAGGAAGAGGAGAAGGCGACTCCCTAGGAGGAAGGCAGGTCAGGGGAGGAGGCCAGGTCAGGTGGCTCTGGTTTCCAGGTTTCCAGCTGCCATCCTTGCCGCCCACCCCACTGAGCCATGCCACCCGCTCCCTTCACGCAACCAGACACCTTGGCCTGCTGAGGCTTCGATGCAGGCGCTGATAGGTGGGCTCAGAGCCATGGCAACAGGTGGACGCCTCTTCCCTGCCCGCCAGCCTGGCCCGCCCCGCTCTCCCAGTGGGCAGGAGCTGAGACTGCAGAGGGCCCGGGACTTAGACTTAGACAGGAGAGGTCTCCCCAACAGGCAGGAGGGTCTGGTGTTGGGCACCCACCAGCTGGACCTGAGAGAGAAATTGTGAGAATGAGCAGCTTCGTTGTCTAGGCCTAGGTGGGGGCTCGTAGCTCACAGGCCTCTGTGGAGCATGCTGCAGCTGGGAGCCCCCAGGCCCCGGGGCCGTGTCCCTCTGAGCAGCACCCGGCAGGTAGGGCTTGCCAGGACCGGCCCGTCCGGAGATCTAGAGGGAACCAGAGGGTCTCTGATCCCAGCCTGTGCCTGGTTCCGTCTTTCAGGATCTCCAGGAGACCAGGGCAGGGCAGGGCAGGGCTGTTTGGACCACAGGAGGGCAGTGGGATGGGGGCAGGTGGCAGCAATAAGGCATTTTCCTGGTGGGCCACCCGGGCCTTGTCGGAGAGGAACTGGCCTGTGGGTCTGGCTTCTCTACAGGATCTCTACAGGCAGCGTTCTCTCGGCCCTCCCTCTCCCACTCCTGCGTGAGGAAGTAGGCTGGTGGGAGGGAAGCTTGAACATCTTTGGTGGAAGTCCCAGTCGCCTGGTCCACCCTCTTGGCAATCAGAGATTACTGGGTGTTCTGGAAAGGGGCCAAGACTGCATTATGGCCGGGGAGCCTGCCTCGATTTGGGGTGTTACCTGGGCCCTCAGCCCTCTCTCCTGGCTTCTCAGGCCCTTAGTCTTACAGGATCCAAGGCCTGGAGGGTGCAGCACCCCCTCCTCCCCAGCCCATTGGATTCTCCATGGGCCTGACTCATCTGCTTCCTCATCTCCCCATAGCCCGATCTGCTCAACTTCAAGAAGGGATGGATGTCGATCTTGGACGAGCCTGGAGAGGTAGGAGGGCGAAGTGGAGAGGAGGGGGGTGGCTGGGGCAGCCCAGGAGGCTGAGCTGCTTTCCTCGCCTGTCCAGCCTTCTGGAGACCATGGCTTCCTGGTGGGGGGGGTGGTCCAGGGTGGGGGCCTGAAGTGAGAACTCGGAGGGCAGGGCTTTCTTGTCCAGCCTTGGACTGTGGGGGTGGGAGGGCGGAGGCCTCCTGGAGCAGTGTGCAGTGTGTAAGAGTCACCATGGAGGGAGGCCTCCTAGCCCCTCAGGCTCTGTACCCCGTCCCCTCCTCTCACCAAGAACCTCTTGATGACCTCCTGGGTATCGGAGGGTCTGGGGGGAAGGGCTCTCAGATTATTGGGCCTGAGAAGCACAGATTGGTAACCACTCAGTAGTGTAACAGCCCCCCCCCCCCCCCCCCCCCCCCCCCCGGATGATGCTCAGAGCACATCTGAAGTCTCACCAGCCTGGGGCCCATTGGTTAGATCACAGCTTTCCCTGGCCTCAGTGGCCACATCTGTGCTAGGGGCATAGTGGATGATGAGGATTCCCTCCAGGTGGACAACAGGCACAGATGTCAAGCAGGCAGTGTCTCACATAGCCCCGGTATCTGCTAGGGCCTCAGTGATAACCCTCCCCTTTCTCTAACGTGTCTATCCTTAGACCCAGAAGGGCCAGTGCCTCTTTCGGGTTCTGCCCTTTCGGCTGCCATGCTGAAGCTGGAGCTGGCTCTCTGCCCACCCACCTTGGGAGGGAACGGCTCCCCGCCCCTGCCCTGCATGCGCTCGTGGCTTTGGGCTGTGTGCAGCCCGCACGCCGGGAGGGCTGGGAGCCAAAGGGAATTGCATTGTGTTTCCTACCCACATGCTTTATCCCCTCTCACCCACAGCCTTCCGTACCCGCTGCCTGCTTGCCGGTCCTCTGGTGGCTGCGCTCCAGCCTCACACAGGCCTGGCACCTTGCCAGTGACCCGTCCTGGCCTCCCACCCAGGGTCTCGGGAGGGCAGAGATTATGGGCTCCGCCCAGCACTGGCCATTACTCATTCTCTCTCACGAAGTTTTGGAATGTCCGAGCTGGAAGGGCCCTGGGAGTTCCGCCAGCACAGCCCCTAGGTGCAGACAGGAGACAGGCCCACAGGGCTTCCATCTCTCCCAGGCCCCGCAGTGCCTTGGGCAGACACAGGCCATGCACTCAGGGCACCTCGGCCCACAGAGCTCCATCTAGTCCCCATCTTAGACAGGCACAGACTGGGCCAAGGACATCATTTGGCACAGAACCCTTGCCCCACTTTACGAAGGGACAGTTGAGGTCTTGAGCTGCAATTCAGGCCGCTCAGTGAGAACAGGGAGTCTAAGAGGGCCAGCCTTTTAGAGCAATCCACAGCAATGAGCTGCCCCCCCTGGGCCAGATGCCCAGAGAGACATACCAGGGAGAGGTAGGAACTTCTGACCTTACAAGAAGGCTTAGGGACTTCTTATTAGCCCTACTTTACAAATCTGAGGACTGAAGCTCAGAGAGAGAAAGATACTTAACTAAAGACACACAGCTAGTAAGGGATAAAATAGTTGTCTCTTGAATCCTAAGGAGAGGCGGTGTGGAAAGAAGTAGAAAATGTCATTCCGGCACATCCTTGAAAATGCACCATCTTCTTAAGGGAAAAAACCCCCTAAGTACTTGAAGTAGCAAACAGTGTGGATAGGGCTTGGGGATGTGTGGGAGTCCAAGGAGATGCTGGGGACTGCACTGACCCTGGCAGTGGGTGGACCTGATCTAGCATTCCAGCAAATGGCCAGAAGCCAGAGGGCCAAGCGTGGCACCGTTAATATCAGGCTGTACCGGGGCCCCCACCCCTTTCCTTTCTGATGTGTTCTGCTAACCTCACCCCAGCTGGGGCAGAGAGAAAGGCGCCGCAGAAAGGTGCCCAAATCCTAAATGTTCAGATAATGCATCTCACAAGTGAACACACATGTAACCGGCACCCAGATCAAGAAACAGAATACGGCCAGATGCCTCCCCCTGGGCCACCGTCCAGTCCTGCTCTCTGGGAGTCCCTGGCGACAGGAGGTCCAGAGGGGCATATGCAAAGTAACGGAAGTTCCGGTCTGGCTTGCTAGGCAGATGACCTTACACAGGTCACAGTCCCTCCCTGGTCTGCCCTGGGGGGTTTGCTTGCAGGCGCCTCAGCGATCTGGTGGGGGATGGGGATGGAAGTGTTCACAAAGCAGAGGAGGGCTCCCAGAAGGAAAGGGAAGGTGTGGCTCAACCCATCTCATAGATGCTGCCCCTGCAGCTCAGGAGGAGGGCCAGGCATCGAATGTGGGTTTTCTGACGGCCCCCACCCCTCAGCAGGGTGGGGGAGGGTGCTTGAGCAGAATGGTTGACCTGGCAGCACCCAGGGTGCCAGCAAAGTGGCACACGCATATTCTTCCATTCCACACTAGCACCCCTTACCACCATCTCTCCTTCACAGTGGAAGAAGCATTGGTTTGTGCTGACTGATTCAAGCCTCAAGTATTACAGGGACTCCACCGCTGAGGAGGTGAGACATCAGGTGCTGGGGGCCCCTGGAAGAGGCTCGGTGGGCTTGGGGGGGTCACTGGCGTATATGGACCATCATCTTCTGGCTGTAGGCAGATGAGCTGGATGGCGAGATTGACCTGCGTTCCTGCACTGACGTCACCGAGTATGCAGTACAGCGCAACTACGGCTTCCAGATTCACGTGAGACTGTGCATCTGGGGGATGGCATGACCGGAGAGCCCCAGAGCAGATGTTGGTGTGGAGCGTGGCTGGCTCTGTCACTCATTTACCCAGAGACCCTGCCTCAGAGCCAGTCAGCTCTACTGTATATCTGAGGAGACCCCAGATACCATTGGCAGGGTCGTTCAAATGTTGGGGAGACCTTGGAGCCCCTGGGACTCTTCCAAGACTGGGCTAGTGAAGGGGAGCATTGCTCCCTCTGCTCAACTCCAGGCTCCAGACCTTAGGCTCTCTCTTGGGAGGGAAGGGCTACCTCCCTGGGGTCCAGAGTGGGGAGGGAGCAGTGGTGCTGGCCACGTGGCAACCTACCTGTGGGGTGGACTTGCAGACCAAGGATGCTGTCTATACCTTGTCGGCCATGACCTCAGGCATCCGGAGGAACTGGATCGAGGCTCTGAGGAAGACTGTGCGTCCCACCTCCGCCCCAGATGTCACCAAGTACGTGCTGGGTTGGTCCGGGGCTTTGAGAAGGCACTTGCCCTGTATCCCTGAGTGCTGTCCTGGCTCTCACCTGGGAGCCTCGGGCTGTACCTTCTGGCCTCAGTTTCTCTAGCAACACAATGCGCTGAGGGCAGTGCGCATTCTTGGCAGTCCTCCGAAATACGGTGAGGATTTGGAGCATGACCGCTGTCCCTCTATGCCCCCCACATCCTGAAATGTGGGAGAGGCCTTAGCTCTTTGGAGAAGATGGCAGTGAGTCCGAGGCCCCTCTAAGGGGGGGGATTGTGCTGTGTGAGCTGTGTCTCATCCTGTGTTAAGGGGAGGGGCTGGCTAGGTGTCTGGGAGAGGAACTCCCTCCCTCTGGAGGTCACTGTGGGTAGAGTAGTGGGAGGGCTCAGTTACCTGGTGGCAGAGCTCCCTCACAGTATAGACCCCAGGCGCCTATGGGGGGCTAGGACTTGTGGCTGCTGGACAGCAGGAATGGAAAGATGACATTGAGGGGTGTCACGCTTGAGTCCCTCTGTCTGGCCACAGCCTGGCTGTTTAACCTCAGTCCAGTCACTTTCTTGTCTGAGTTTCAGACACTCATTTGTCAGACTGTCACGAGAATATGCACAGAAGCCCTTTGTGAACTGAAGCGCAGTGCAGCTGGATTATTACTTAGTATATAGGCTTGGCTGCTGTAACAAAGAGGCCCCAAACACACTGATTTTACGCGGGAGAAGTTTATTTCTTCAAAGCGGTCCAATGGTGTGTAGTCCAGACCAGCTCTGTGGCCCTCAACTCATAGCTTTGCCTCTGACTCAGGAAGCTGCTTACATTCTCCTACAGTGCCAGCAGGAGCCAGGCCAGGGCACACCCAGTCCTTTAAAGGGTGCCACCTCTCGCTTCCACTGGGCAGAATATAGGTACATGGCCCTGCATAACTGCAAGGGATGCTGGGAAGTGTAGTATTGGGGTGAGTGTTATAGAAGATTACTGCCACAGTTAAGTCTCCACAGTTTGTGCCTATGCACCAGAGGTCACTGTTCACCCGCTCAGCAGTGACCATGGGCGTCTCCCCTATTCCACTGTGAGTCTTTTGAACCCAGGATCTTATCTCAAACCATACTTTTAATAATAATGCTCTGATCACCATTCTTAATGGGCTTCCTTGTTGCTTTCACACATTCGCTCACCTAGTCCTCTTATTCTTCCTGTGAAAAGAATTGTCCCATATTACAGATGAGTGACTGAGCTCAGAGGGGAGCCAGATATTCTGGTCCCTCTGCTGGGGAGTGTGGAGTTGGGATGGCTCCCAGGGTGTGCTGATGATGAAGCTCTCGTTCTGACCTCTGGGTTCAGCTGCTTCCTCTGCTGGGGTTCATCCCCAGGCTCAGGCACATGGGGACACTCCAGGAGTGCTTGTTTGGGGACTGAGTGGGCAAGATCCTGCCTGACGTGGCTCTGCTGGCCCCCTAGGCTCTCGGACTGCAATAAAGAGAACACGCTGCACAGCTACAGCACCCAGAAGGGCCCCCTGAAGGTCGGGGAGCAGCGTGCGGGCTCTGAGGTCATCAGTCGGGGCACTCCTCGGAAGGCAGATGGACAGCGGCCATCCCTGGACTACGTGGAGCTCTCCCCACTGTCTCAGGGCTCCCCCCAGCGGGCCCGCACCCCGGCTCGCACTCTTGACCACCCAGCCAAGCAAGAGGAGTTGGAACGGGACCTGGCCCATCGCTCTGAGGAGCGACGCAAATGGTTTGAGGCCGTGGACAGCAAGACCACAGAGACACCTGCTGGCGAGGGCCCACGCCGGGGCCTGGGTGCCCCCCTGACCGAGGACCAGCAGAGTCGGCTCAGCGAGGAGATCGAGAAGAAGTGGCAGGAGCTGGAGAAACTGCCCCTGAGGGAGAACAAGCGGGTGCCTCTCACTGCCCTGCTCAACCAAAGCCGTGGGGAGCGCCGGGGGCCCCCTAGTGACAGCCATGAGGCACTGGAGAAGGAGGTAGACATCGTGGCTGGCCTCTGGGAACCCCCTTACCTCACCAACACCCCTCCTGTCCCTAGTGTCATGCTATAGCATTTATCATGCAAACCTACAGTGATGGGCCCTCGCTCCTGATTCACTGTCTGACAACTCAGACTCCTCTGTGAACTGGAGTCTTCTTTTCTAGGCCTTGAGGTGTTTATTGTTTTTAAAAAGCATTTTTATTGATTTTTAGAGAGAGAGAGAGAGGAAGGGATGGAGGGAGAGAGAGAGAAACATCGATGTGAAAGCAGAATATCAATCGACTGCCTTCTGCACACCCTTCACTGGGGCTCAAGCCTGCAACCTGGCTTGTGCCCTGGCCAGTAATCAAGTTGGCAACCTCTCGGTGCACAGGACAATGTCCAACCAAATGAGCCACACAGGCCAGGGCTGTTTGTTTGTTTTTTTTAAATATTTTTGCCTCTTAGTTCTGTCCTCCGCCATCACACAGAAGGGAATAGAGAAGAAAAAGGAGAGGCCATTTATTGAGTATCTTGCCCTTGGCCCTCTTTACAAACAGGCTCACGTATGTTCACAGCAGTCTCACGGTCCCATAGGGCATATCTCATCACAGTTTTACTGATGGGACATTTCCCCTGCCACCTACATAACGTACATGTCTGTGGCCACAGTGTCCTGTTCCCAGCCCTGTGTAGTCTTCTCTGGTCCAGAGCTCCTCTGGCTCATTGGCCCTGCCATCCAGGAAACAGTGGAATGCCCTCTGGCCTGCACATCCTCACCAGGGCCATGTCTCCTCAAATCCACAGCTCCACGCTGCCTCCGCCAGCCCTCCCTCTGCTTCCAGGCCCCACTGACCGCATCTCCCTTCACAGGTCCTGTCCCTTCGTGCCCAGCTGGAGGCGTGGCGTCTAAAGGGGGAGGCTCCTCAGGGCGCGCCCCGGTCCCAGGAGGATGGTCACGTCCCCCCAGGCTACATCTCACAGGTGAGGCTGAAGAGCTGCTTTCTGGGGGACGGGGGCAAGTTTCTGTTTGCCATGTTTTCAGAAAAGAGCTAATATTTTGGAAGCCCTTCCTGTGTACCAGAACATGGGAGGCATTTGACAAGCATTGTCTCATTCAGTCTCTCCAGCGGGTGGACATGCGCATTGTGCCCGTTTTATAGACAGGCTGTGAGAGGTTACGGGACTTGCCCAAGCTCAGCTGGCCTGCAGCTGTCAGAGGGGATTTAAGCCCAGGTCCGACTGACAGCCCTCGTGTGATACTCTGCACTTGGACCACTTTCCTCACACCACCCTGGGGAGCTCCAATGGGCAGGCTCCTGGGAGGTGCTCCCTAAACAGGGAACTCCTGCCCATGCCTGCCAGGCCGAGGCCCTCACAAGATGGTCTTTGGGACTTGGGAGTTCCCAATGGCCCCCAGGGAAACATGCGGTCTGCTGAGGACAGCAGTTCTCAACTGAGGCCGATTTTGTTACCCTGGGGCAGTAGTTGGCAAACTGCGGCTCATGAGCCACATGCGGCTCTTTGGCCCCTTAATGTGGCTCTTCCACAAAATACCGTGGCCTGGGAGAGTCTCTTTTGAAGAAGTGGCATTAGAAGAAGTTTAAGTTTAAAAAATTTGGCTCTCAAAAGAAAATTCAGTCATTGTACTGTTGATGTTTGGATCTGTTGACTAATGAGTTTGCTGACCACTGCCCTGGGGACATTTGGCCATGTCTGGGAACAACTAGCCTTCCAGAAAAAATACATCTATGTGTATACACATGCACACTTATATATGGTTTATCCTATATAATAAAAGGCTAATATGCAAATCAACCAAAGTGGAACTATTGGTCACGATGATGACCCGAACTGACCACCAGGAGACAGATGCTCAATACCGGAGGTGCCCCCTGGTGGTCAGTGCGCTCCCACAGGGGGAGTGTTGCTTGGGCTCATAGCAAGTGCAGCGGCAGCGGCTGTGGGCAGTGGCCAGTGGCGGAGTCTCTCCTGCCTCTGCAGCAGCGCTAAAGACCCTGGTGGCCCGGCGGGAGGAGGGGAGTGAGGGGGAGAGGGAAAATGTCCCACTGCTGGCTTAGGCCCGCTCCCCACAGGCCAGGCTGATGGATCCCCACCCCCTCGCCCCCTGCATGAATGTCATAAACCGGGCCTCTAGTATATATATATATTACTGATACAAAAGATGTTTAGTATACAACTTACAAATAAAAAATAAGTAACACTTTTTATTGTAACTTCTATATAGCAAATTGATCTTTCTCATAATACTTTCATTGGTTTTTCCGAATGCTGGTATCCACAGCTAACTGACAAGCGAGTGTCATTCTAACATGAATGTTGGTTGACATTTTTATTTATGTGGATGAATAAGGCGAGAAACATATTGAAACTTTACTTGGTCAATGTCATGAGCAATTTTTTGGTTGAATTGGGAAATAGTTCTCTATTGAGAATGTTTTCTTAAGAGTATTCCCTCAGGTTTTTGTTCTACTTACAGTGTAATGGTCATAGGTATGGCAAACTTAAATTTAATCTGCATTACTAGCATTTTCTCATCCTTGCGTAAGTCAAGACTATCAAAAAATAAACCGAGTCCTGATTGTAATGTTTACCAATGTCCATGGTGTAAATACTCCCATGTGGCTGAGGACCTGAGCACGGAGTTGGGAAGATATGTCACACCCATTAGAGAGCATTTCCACACAGACACAGAAGAGAAGTAACCGCGGGAGCATAGACAATAATAAACTGCAGTGAGATCATTAAGAAGACATGTTTGGAGTATCAGCATTGTTTTGAATGTAATTAACTATAAGCTTATATAATATTTAATAATGGCCTGCTTAACTGTGTCACAAAATTCCTAAAAACTTGATAATCAGCTGCCTTTTATCAGCACATCATTGCCTGAAGCAGAAAAGGATGCTGGGACCCCAGGCTCTGAGCAGAGGGACCTTCCAGGAGTTCCAGGCGGGAGGTTGCTGGGCGGGCTCTCGGGAAGCTTCTGGAGCGGGCCCGGAGCTGAGCACTGGGGCGGGCAGGGGCAGGGGCAGGGGCCGTGGTGGAAGGCTGGCGGGTGCCTCTCCTGGAGACCTCCGCTGCCAAGCCAGGGGTTTGGATCTTGTCCCACTCACTGAGGAGGTTTGGGGTGATGCCGGGAGGGTGGTGGTGGCGTGGGAGGGGCCAAGGCCATGGCAGGAGCTGGGATGATGACTGAGGGTGAGCAGGATGTAGGAGGGTATAGAGGGGGACAGTTTAGGACTGGGTGCCTGGGTCTAAGGAAGGCAGAGAAGAGCCCCCTAAGGCTGGGGTTGCTGTCCAGGCATGGGTACCATCTGGGGCGTGTGGTTCAGCTGAACGAAGACCAGGGCCTAGGGAGTTGGGGCTTGACATGAGGGCTAGCTTGGGGGTGACCTGGTATGTGGAAGAGGAGAGGGCAGGAGTCAGTGTTGTCACAGGCTCCCTTGAGGCAAGAGGAAGGGGTGACCTGAGAGTGGCGTCCCCTCAGGACCCCCACAAGCTGTGCTCTGTGGAGCTGTGGTCTCCGGGACCGCTTTCTGGGTGGGTGAGCAGAGCAGCTCCGCCTTTGTCCATTTCACTGTTCGAACCTGCATTCGATTTCCTTTGGAAAAAGGTTTCTGTTGCCAAAATTAAATTCGAAAAGCACTTCTCTGACTTCTCAGCACACAGATAGGGAAACTGAGGCCCAGAGAGGAGGCTAGACCTTTGACCTGGAGTCAGACCAGGGCTGTGGGCACTTGGTCATGTGAGGTTGGGGTAGTAGGTGGGCAGGCAGAACCGAGGGGCGTTGAGAAGGGAATAAAGGGGAGCCGGAGGCAGAAGCCGGAGTGGAGCCGTGGCTCAGGACGCCGAGGGCGCCAGGGAAGAGGAGCTGAGCCACCTGTGTCCCCCTCAGGCCTGGAGGAAGCGGCTGAGGTTCAGTGGACCCCGGAGAGGTGACAGCAGGGAGGGATCCCCAACCTGGATCTCAGGCCGAGTGGTGCCCCTCTTTTAGCTGTAGGGCTTGTCACCACAGGGCAGCAGCTGGGGGTCTGGGAACCCTTCCATCCTAGTGCAGTGGGGATCACGGGCATTTCTTAGTCCACGTTGGTCCACGTCAGAGGTGGCAGCTGACACCTTGGGCCCACAGGAAGGTGGGTCAGAGCGCAGCCCCTGACCTTCTAGGAGCCCCTCATCCTGGCTGGCTCCCACCCTGACACCAGCCTCCTGACCCCATTAGCTTCTGGCTCTGCCTCCTGAACTGAGCCTTTGAGAACAGATCCCCACCACCACCCCCATTTTTCTGATATCTGCAGGTGGGTGATCTCTAGGTGGGCGCTAGCTTACCTTAGGACACTCAGGAGTTGGTCTTATGAGGCCTGTTTTACAGATAAGGAGACTGAGGCTCAGAGAGGGAAGAGGCTCAAGTTCATTCCACAGAACAGCCAGGATTAGGACTCCAAAGAGGTCTATTGTCCTAACTAGAGGGACCTACAGAGGGCGTGCGCAGAGTCCCAGAGAGACAGGTACCCCTGCTCACTACCTAGAACACCTGGACCCCTTGCCCTTCCCCCAAAGTGGCCTCCCAGGTGTGGCTGTGGCTGCTGGAGAGGTGGGGGCGACCTGAGATGCCCTGTGCCATGGAAAATACAATTCTTCTTTAAAATATATATATGTGATTTTTAGGGAGAGGGAGAGATAGAAACATCAATCAGTTGCCTTCTGCATGCACCCTACTGGAGATCAGGCATGTTCCCTGAGCGGGAATCGAACCCGTGAGCTCTTGGTGCATGGGACAACGATCAATCCACTGAGTGATCAATCCACTGAGCAACACTGGCCAGGCGAGAATACAACCTCTTAACTGGCCCTTTGTGCCTTGGTTCTTCCCTAGCTCTTTACCTTCCCTTTTCAGTTATCTTAATTTTTTTTATTCTCACCCAGGGCTATGGTTTTTTAAATTGATTTTACTTTGAGAGGAAGAGAGAGAGAGACAGAAAAACATCTATGTGAAAGAAACCGGTTGATCAGTTGCCTGCTGTACACGCCCTGACCTGGAATTGAACCTGCAACCTTTTTGATATACAGAATGCCGCTCCAACCAGCTGAGCCACCCAGCCAGGGCCTTAAATATTTTTTAATTATATAAGAAATAGGGTTACATTGTCATAAATAATTCAAACAAATTAGAAGGTTATAAACAAACACATGAACTCTCCTTCCCCTGCCTGCTCTCCGGTTCCCCGCAGGGTGGCCGAGAGCACCATCAGAGCACGTCTGTAGTTTCCTGTCCCGCCTCGGTTTTGGAGGGCAGAAGTCTAACGTGGGTCTCGCCAGGCTACAAGCCAGGCACCCGCAGAACTGCATTTCCTGTGAGCTCTGGATGCGATCGGTTTCTCGCCTTTTCCAGCATCCGGTGGCTGCCCACCTTCCGTGGCTCATGGCCATTCCTTCATCTCTAAAGAGAGCAAAGGGGTCAGGTCCTCACTTCACATCACTCCCTCCTTCCACAGCCACTCCTCCCCCGCGCTCTGCTCTCCTGCCTCTTCTGCATCTGCGGACCCCGATCCCTGCCAGTCCGTGACCCAGGAGAGAGAGTCTCCGTATTTCAGGCCATCTACAAGCCCAGCTCCCTCCGCCGCAGCACAGGCGATAGTCACAGGTTCCGGAGCGGGACGCGGACACGTTTGGGGCCCAGTCCTCTGCCTGCAGGCATCCTTCCTTACCTTTTCTGTGATTTTGTGTCCATGTACCCAGATGTCCAGCTCCATGGGTTGTATGTTGTCAGAAACCGGCTTTTATCACCCAACTTTCCATATCCTTCCCCCAGCTGTCCATGTGCGCAGAGCCTTCTACCAGCCGCCGGAGTCTTTGTAAGGCTCGATCTCATGATTTATTGAAGGGTTGTTTATTTAGGTGGTTTCCAGTTCTTGTGTGTTGCCGATCTTTGTACACGTGACTTTCTCTGGGGTCATTCTTACAAGAGGACCCGCTAGGTCAAGGGATAGGGTCATTAAAAATGCATCGACGCTATCAAACTGCCCTCCACGAACCCCATCACAGCGACTCTCCCAGCAGTGGTATTAGCAGGCTTTTAAATGCTGGCCAGTCTGTCCTAGCCAGTTTAGCTCAGGGAATAGAGTGTCAGCCTGTGAACTGAAGGGTCCTAGGTTCGATTCCGGTCATATGCCCGGGTTGTGAGCTTGATCCCAGTGTGGAGCATGCAGGAAGCAGCTGATCAATGATTTTCTCTCATCATTGATGTTTCTATCTCTCCCTTTCTGAAATCAGTAAAAAAAATATGTATATTAAAAAAAATACTGGCCAGTCTGATCCACAAGGCCCTGTTCTGTGATTGCATCAATTTCAGCTCCCTCCCCCAGCACCTGCCACACGTCAGGCCCCGTCCGGGCCCTGTGTCCTCGGGGGACTTACGTCTGGCAGATGCAAGGCCTTTGGTGGCAGGAGAGAGGTTTTCAGAGACAGAGCTAAGCTGGGCTGAAAATGAAGTGAGTTAACCCCAGGAAAGGAAAGATGGAAAAGAACGTTCCAGGCAGTGGAAAGCAGGAGCTAAGGCTCAGGTGTGAGCACACTGAGTTGTTTTTTTTCTTGGTGGGGTAAAGGGCAGGGATGAGGCTGCAAGAGTCAGGCGTGGAACAGGGACTTGACCCGGCAGGTGGGGGCCTCAGAGGGGTGTGAAGCAGAATGGCAGGCTGAGGTCTGCAGATGGAGGAGAGAGGTGGTGCTGGGTACAAGCTGGTGGTGCTGGGGTCCAGAGGAAGCCTGGACCAGGGTAGGCCCGCCTACCTCAGGCTGGAGAGCAGCCCGTGACCCCTGCCCTGCCCGCAGGAGGCCTGGGAGCGCAGCCTGGCCGAGATGGAGTCCTCCCACCAGCAGGTGATGGAAGAGCTGCAGCGGCACCACGAGCGGGAGCTGCAGAGGCTGCAGCAGGAGAAGGAGTGGCTCCTGGCCGAGGAGACGGCCGCCACGGCCTCAGGTGAGACCCGGGAAGAAGTGGCACAGCGGGCGTGGCCTCACAGACCTCTAAGCAGAGGCCTCCTCGCCAGGTTTGGGAAGCTGTTAATAAGAGGCTGGGGTCTTGGTGCTAGACTTAGGGTAAGTTGAAGCCCCCAGAATTGGCCTCTGGACCTACTGAAAAAGAGGGAAGTGCAGGCCCTCAGAAGGCTCACTGTGATCCAGGCCTCTGCCCACGCTGGTGCCATGTCCTGGCGGAGAGACTGCTTAGCCTCAGACCAGTTTTCATAGCGGGGCCATCTTATTGGGCACACAGGCCGGACCCCCGGGAGAGCAGGGAGGGGTGTGAGCGGTCCTGGTCCTTGCAGTGCCCAGGAGAGTCACCCATTTCACAGATGAGGAAACTGGCTCAGAGGTTAGGGATCTGACCCAAATGGCACAGCTTAGAGGTGGCAGAAGCGAGTTGGAGCCCAGAGCACACTGCCTGCAAAGCCATGCTCTGAACCCATCCTCTGCTCTCCCAAGCCAGACAGGAATGCCAGCGAAGTGTGGGGTCCCCCCTCTCCCCGGCAGCTCACACGTGTGTGCGCCTGGCACATCTCACGCACCTCCGGGCGCTTTAGAATAATGGCAATGATGAAGCGAGACCCTCCAGGGGTCTTCAAACTACGGCCCGCGGGCCACATGCAGCCCGCAGAGGAATCTGATCCGGCCCGCCAGGTTTTTTGGGCAGAGAGCGCAGCCGAGGTGTTACAGTAGGAATTAGTAGTTCATATAGTCCGGCCCTCCAGCTCTCTGAGGGACCGTGATCTGGCCCCCACTTTAAAAAGTTTGAGGACCCCTGAGAGCTTACACCTGCTAAGTGCTCGACACACTCCAGCCCTTACCCCTCATTCCAGACCTTGGGGACATGTGTTTTGCTTTTAGGAAGATAACCTGGTGCATATAGTAGGTGTCTGAGCAGGATCTGAGCCTCACCCTGAAGTCTAGCACTGGGTGGTTTGCAGTGCAATTTCTCAAGGTCACCCTTAAGTGGGACCTCAGATAGCCTCATGTCCATTTAGGCCGGGGACTGTTTTACCAAAAGGGTTATGAAAAACTCCCAGCGTTCAGAGCTTTAGGGTTTTGGAATTACAGATAAGACGATGGTTGAGGACTTGTTTAATCCTGAAGCAACCCCATGTAAGTGTGAAAAGAGACTCAGTCCTTGGGAGCTCACAGTCTGAAAAATAACCCAAAAGCTAATGTCTGGGCTGCGTGTTGTTTGAAATGCAAAGGTGCTGTCGGAGCAGTACTCACAGAAGTGCCTGGAGATCAGCACCCTGACTCCACACATCTCCCACTCACTCCTGAAGGGAGGTGCTGTTGCTAACCCCACTTTCTGGATTAGGGCCTGAGGCACAGAGGATTTAAATCCCCTGAGCAAAGTCACCTAGATGTGTTATCAACTGAGCCGGTACTCTTGACCACTAAGCTGGGCAAGACAGGTGGATCTTTTTGTTTTGTTTTTTTAAATATATGTTATTGACTTTTCTACAGAGAGGAAGGGAGAGGAATAGAGAGTTAGAAACATCGATGAGAGAGAAACATTGATCAGCTGCCATCTGCACATCCCCTACTGGGGATGTGCCCGCAACCAAGGTACATGCCCTTGACTGGAATCAAACCTGGGACCCTTCAGTCCGCAGGCCAACGCTCTATCCATTGAGCCAAACCGGTTTTGGCAAGACAGGTGGGTCTTGTTAAAGGACCCTCCGGGCTGTGCAGGGACAGGTCTGTGTGGGCTCTCCTCAGCATCACTAGCAGAAGGTACCAGAGCTCAGACACCAGGCGTCTCCCCAGCAGGGTCCATCAGACAGATTGTGATCCTCTGCTAGACAGGCTCAGGAAGGCCGAGCCCTCACCCAAAGCCACGTGGTGCACGACACAGCCTGGCCCGGGCTCTTTGTGTGCCCTGCCTGCTCCTGTGCACGGTGCAGGTGCGTCTCAGAGGAGGTGAAGATGCTGCTGACCCCTCACTTCTGCTCTGTTCCCAGCCATCGAAGCCATGAAGAAGGCCTACCAGGAGGAGCTGAGCCGGGAGCTGAACAAGACACGGAGCCTCCAGCAGGGCCCAGACGGCCTCCGGAAGCAGCACCAGTGAGATGGCACTTGGGCCCTGGGGTCTGTGGCTAGGCCGCCTCCTGAGCCTGGGCCCCAGCTGCCTACATTGGCGGTTATGAGTCAGGGACCTGTGCTGACGTCCCTGGGCAAAGGATACGTCAGTTTGCCCCCAACTGAGACGCCCACTGTCGTCATTGTGGCACCTGAACAGAAGCAGCAGGGCCTTAGTCAGACCTCCATGCCACCCACAGAGACAGTTCTTCAGGCTACAGTTTTTCTGACCCTGCTTACCAGGCTGGTCTCGGCCTCCGCACTCCTGCCCCCTCGTTACTGCCCCCTAGAGCTGGCTGCAGTGTCACCCTCGGCCAGTCCCTGTCCTGCCCCAGAGCACAGTTTAGAGGCTACAGAGATGGGCTCCTCCAGCCCACCCCTCACAGAGGAGGCTCCTGCAGCACCAGAGGCTGTCACCGGTCAGAGCCCCCCAGCTGGGCGCGAAACAGACGAGGGCGGGAGCTCAGGAGCTGCTTGGAGTTCGCCATGACTTGGCTCTGAGCTTGGCAGAGGGCAAGCGAGCCCCCGTCCGTCACTGTTCCCTCCTCCCGCCTGGGCAGGTCAGACATGGAGGCGCTGAAGCGGGAGCTGCAGGTGCTGTCGGAGCAGTACTCCCAGAAGTGCCTGGAGATCGGCACCCTGACGCTGCAGGCCGAGGAGCGCGAGCACACGCTGCGCTGCTGCCAGCAGGAGGGCCAGGAGCTGCTGCGCCACAACCAGGTGGGCCCGGCCCAGTGGGCGGGGACGGGCGCCCCCGCAGCCCTGCGCTGACCATCCCCCCCCCCCCAGGAGCTGCACGCCCGCCTGTCCGAGGAGATTGACCGGCTGCGCGGCTTCGTCGCCTCACAGGGCACTGGCAACGGCTGCGGGCGCAACGAGCGGAGCTCCTGTGAGCTGGAGGTAAGTGCCCAGCGGCGCACCCCGCTGGTCCTCGGGGCCTCGGCATGGGGAGGGCACCTGGGCTGGGCCCCAGCACGGAGACGCTAGCACCCTGGGGAGGACCTGCTGTGTGCGCTGCCCTACTGCAGAGTCCAGCCTCCCACCTCTGCTGTGTGATCGGACCGGTTGCCTCGCCTTTCCCAGAAGCTCATCTGTAAAATGGGGCTACGCACCTTTCTTACTGGGAGAAGCTGCAGTGAGAAAATGTGGGCATGATCTCAGGATCACCCTGATATTTTATTTTACAAACATTTATATACGGTTTCACTCTGTGCCTGGAACTTCTGTAAGCCGAAGTTCTTAACTCACCGAGTCTTCCTAACAGCCCTATGAGGTACATGCTGTTACTGTCCCCATTTTACAGGTAAGAAAACAGACACGCGGAGGTCAAGTACCTTGCCCAAGGTCACACAGATAGCTGGTGTGGGAACTGGGATTCCAACCCAGCAGTCTGGTTCCAGAGTCTAAGCTTTTAGACGTCTGGCTGAACTGTGTCCTCCTCAGTGAACTCCGGACAGCAGCCCCCGCCCCTCAGGGTCTGGGGAGGGCGTAATGAGGTGGTTTGCAGAGTCCCAGCCGCCTGGTCCAGAGGAGGGCCATACCATGCTTCCGTTCTCTTCTCTGCCCTCAAGCTGAGGCCTGTGCTATGGTGGGATGGGTGAGGACTTCCTGGGGAGTGTGCCCCAGGGCTAGTGGGTCTCAGCGCAGGTTGGGAGCTGCGTTCTCGGGGCCTGAGGCAAGGAGATGGCCGGCTGCGGTGCCCTGGGCTGGTAGCGCTGGCCTCTGGCCCTGGGTTAGCGTGCACCTGTGACCCCAGGTGCTGCTGCGAGTGAAGGAGAACGAACTTCAGTACCTGAAGAAGGAGGTGCAGTGCCTCCGGGATGAGCTCCAGATGATGCAGAAGGTAGGTCCTGGCTGAAGCAGGGTGTCCGCGGGGAGGGGGGTGGGCCTGGGGATACAGCTGGGTGCCCCATCCTGTGAGCACCTGCTCTGTGCCAGGCAGTCCCCGTGCCTCTCCCCGGAGGTGTCATCCTCATTTACAAAGAAACAGACTAGGAAAGGGGGACTTGCTCAAGGCCACACTTGCTTTTTTTTATTCAGCAAATATTTATTGAGCACCTACTATGTGCCAGGCATGGTGCTAGGTGCTGGGAGACACCTGTGAGTGAAAAGGCCAACATCCCTGCCTGTGCAGAGCGTGCATTTCAGGGAGCAAGCCATGTTGCCGGAGGAGGGGGAGTAGAGGAGGGAGTACTGGGATTCAGGACCAGGCCTGTGAGTGTGCGGCTTGCCTGGTGCCATGTCCCTGTGTGTTTGACATCCTCTGTGTGTCAGTGGCTCTGAGAGCGTGTAGGAGTCAGACTCAAGGAACGGGGCCAAGTATTGGGCCACACTGCCCTGCTTCTCCCCCCGCCACTGGTTGCAGTGTGGTCTTGGGCAGACGCTTCACCTGCCTGAGCCTCAGCTCTCCCGTTGAGCAGGTTGCAAATGCGGAAACCTGGGGCGCTGGGAGAGGTGTGTCCAGGCTGGGCTGCCAAGGGGGCTCCTGGAGGGAGAAGGCCCTGGGGACTGCGGAGGCCTAGCTGCTCGGTGTGGCCAGGAGGGGCACGGTGGGCAGGGCCGAGTGGGCAGGGCCAGGGAGGGAGGGCTCTGTGCCCTTATAGCCCCTGCCACCCCCAGGACAAGCGCTTCACCTCAGGAAAGTACCAGGACGTGTACGTGGAGCTAAACCACATCAAGACCCGGTCGGAGCGGGAGATCGAGCAGCTGAAGGAGCACCTGCGCCTCGCCATGGCTGCCCTGCAGGAGAAGGAGGCCATGCGCAACAGCGTGGCCGAGTAGAGGTGTGCCAGGGGCGGGCCTCCCGGCAGGGACCCAACCGGAGGTGTGCGCTCAGGGCTGTGCCGCCCGCCAGGGCGCTTCCTTTTCCTGGCCCCTGCTTCCCTTCCTACCGGCAGGGACAGGCACTTAACGCTGCTGCAGCCACGGCTGATCCGTCCTGCCCCCTCAGGCCTGGCCGCAGGGCACACGTCACTAACAGTCTTCCTTCCACCGAGCTCTGCGCTCGGACTGCACTGACGGGGCAGCTCCCTCTTTCTGACAAGTCCGGGGAGGCCACCTGCAGGCCGCTGAGTGGGGAGAAGCCTGGGGGACAGATCTGGCCCGGCTTTTGGGGCCAAGAGGTGTGGGAGGACCTGCTGGCCACCCTTGCCTAAGCCGCACTGGGGCCCAGGACCAAACTGGGGTTTCCCCAGCCCTCACCGCCCACTCTCACCTTCCAGGTCCGGTGGTTCGGCCCAGCTGCAGACTCCCAGCCCAAGGGACCAGTTGCCCTCCTTCCCTGCTGGATGGAAGTCAGAAGCCAAGCTTTCTCCCCACCCTCTGTGGGCTACACGTGCACTCACAACTGTCACACACATGCACACACACAGACACACACACATTCTTCACGGGCATGCACACTGCACAGGTACACACACACCACACAGACACACCTGCACAGGTACACACACACTGTTCAGGCACACACACACACACATGCATACACATAGGCACTGCATAGACACAGGCACCACAAGGCATACACACACACTCAGGAGCACACATGCACATGTACACCACACACATGCACAGGTGCACGCACACACACTCTCTGCGTATCTGAGCGTGCCCCTCGCACTGGGTCTTCTTACCTTGCACCTTCTTCAGGATTTTATATGTGAAGAGATTTTTATATATAGACTTTTCCTTTTTTTTTTCCCCCCCCCAAAATACGTTGTACTTTTTAAAAAGCAATTCTGGTGGCCTTGTGCCTCCAGCGCTGGCTCCCCGTCTCCAGCCTCCTGTTTGGGCTCCTGGGCCCGTGGCCCTTCCTGGTGGGAGAGGCAAGGAGCCAGCCACCCTCCTCCCACCCTACCTCCTGCTAATTACTTCCTGCCCTGGAGCGTCCTGCACCCTGGGCCTCTGGACAGAGGGACAGACGGACAGAGGGAGCCGACCTGTCTCCGTGGCCCCACCTCCGCCTCAGGGTGCTGGGCGTGGAGCCTGGAACTGCCCTGAAGGCGTTTTCTCCTGCTCCACCGCCTTCTTAACTTAATAAAGTGTTCCTGAAGCTCCGTGTCCTGACGGCTGGTGCCCGCCCCTCCCCCAGCGCAGTGCCCTCCTGCAGGTGGCCTGTGGGCTTCTGAGGGCGGAGCTGAGGGTCCAGCTCCCCCTGCAGGCGATGCTCTGCAGACCAGCACCGGCACCCCCCCCAGGTCCAGGTCCCACCCCACCATGGACTCGGCGTCTGCGCTGCCTCAGTCCCAGTGGCTCATACACCTCTGGAGGCCCTGGGGCGGCGCTGGGCCCAGCGGGACCTGATGCTGCCCCTGACTGACCACGGCAAGTCCTCTCCCCTCCCTGAGCCGCCATCACATGGGCGCCCTTCAGCCCCGTCACTGAGGCTGTGCCCAGAGGCCATGCTCAGCCCTGGACAGTCGGCGGGAGGCCTCGTCATGGCTGACGGGATGTGCTGATCAAGGTCACGTGTGGGTTGGAACAGGCCCCCCCTGAGTCGCCCCGGGCCCAGGCCGGCTGTCCAACAGGCAGGGCTGTGGCTAAGGTGATGGAGACATAGGACAGTTTGAGCCAGCTTCACCCTCAGGGCTGTTCCCATCAATCCTCGGGGTCTCAGGCCGGGCGCCGGTGCGTAGAGGTGAACAGAACTGGCCTGGCCCCACTGCAGCCACGTCGGGTTGGGTCCTAGGAGGCTGTGGGAATGGAGGAGGCAAGTGGGACAGCACCAGCAAAGGCCTGTGAACATCCTGGTGTTCAGGGAGAGACCCACAGGGGGCGTCCTGATGGGGGTGGGGAACGGGCTGGTTCTCTTGCCAGCGGGGGTAAGGAGGGCACGGGTGCAGTTCCAGCCCCTGAGGTACAGACAGTCTTGGTTGGAGGTGGAGGGCAGGGGGGTTTTTGGGGGGTCTTCCTTGCTCTTAAAAGTGTCCTAAAGCCGTGGCTGGTGTGGCTCAGTTGGAATGTCGTCTGTGCACTGAAGAGTCTCGGGTTCGATTCCCTGTCAGGACTCACGCCCAGGTTACAGGTTTGATCTCTGGTCAGGGCACGAACAGGAGGCAACCAATCATTCTTTCTCTTCTCCCTTCTCTTTCTCAAATCAATAAAACACATCCCGCCTTGGCTGTTGTTCTGTGGATAAAGCGTCCCAGGTTCAGTTCCGCTTAGGGCGTGGCCCTTGGTTGCAGGCTCCTCCCCAGCCTCTGCCCTGGTCAGGGTGCATGTAGGAGGCAACCAACTGGTATGTTTCTCTCACATCGATGTTTCTGTCTTTCCCTCTCTCTTCCATTCTCTAAAAGATCAAGGAAAAATATCCTGGGGTGAAGGTTACCAAATAATAAAAATTAAAAAAAACAAAACTAGCCGAAGCTGGTTTGGCTCAGTGGTAGAGCGTCGGTCTGTGGACTGAAAGGTCCCAGGTTCGATTCCGGGCAAAGGCATGTACCTTGGTTGTGGGCACATCCCCAGTAGGAGGTGTACAAGAGGCAGCTGATCAATGTTTCTCTCTCATCGATGTTTCTAACTCTATCCCTCTCCCTTTCTGTAAAAAAATCAATAAATATATTTTAAAAATCAGGCCAGCATATGAAAAGGTGCTCCACTTTGAGATGTCACTCCACTTGAGAATAGCTCAAACTCAAGGCCTGATCATCTCCAGTGTCTGTGAGGATGTGGGACCTGGGTCCTCCTGAGCTGCTGGTGCAGTGCCCTGCGGGCCATCACTGTGGGCCAGGGTTGGGCAGATCCTTAGAAATACACATCACCCCTGTGACCTAGATTTCCCGCATATGCGCCCAAGAGCCACGTGCCTGAGGCCACAGGATGACTAGGACAGTAATGTTCCTATCAGCCTTATTCGTAGCAGCCCAAAGCTGAGCACAATATGTCCGTCAACAGAATGAATGAATAAAGGATGTCATATTCGTACTTTAGACAAACTATATGGCAATGAGAAAACAATTACTGCTACACGCAACATCTTGATAAACCTTCAGACATAATGCCGAGAGAAAGACGCCAGCCACAAAGGGCACATGCTGTACAATTCCACGTGTGTGAAGTTCAAGGACAGGCAACACCGTCACTATGGCGATGGTCATGGACCTCTGGGCTGGGCCGGGGGCTCCTCCTGACTAGCAGTGGGCACAAAGGAACTCTGAGTGAGGGAAATATTCCATACCTTGATCGGGGTAGTGGTCACATTGGTGTGTACACACCTAAAATTTTGTGCATTTGACTGTGAATCATGTCTCAAAAAAAACCTAGGTCCCAGCAGGTGCCCAGGTGAGCCGCCCGGGGAAAGCCCCAGCAACCTGTCACCCAGGGACTTTGGCCAAAACCACATGGCGGGGCTGCCAGGCATGTCCTGTGGAAAGCGTGGGCTGGGGTGTCACACAAACAACCCAGCCCGCCTCCAGCTGGCTCACACCTCACCAGCTACACCCTACCTGGGCTTCGCTTCCCATCTGCTGTTTGTATGTTTTTAATCCTCACCCAAGGGCATGCTTAGAGAGAGGACGAAGGGCGGGGGAGGGGGGACTGTGTGTGAGAGAAACGTTAATTGGTTACTGACCGGGGATGGAACTGAAACCCAGGTATGTGCCCTCTTGGGGATCGAACTGGCAACCCTTCAGGGCACAGGATGACGCTCCCACCAACGGCGCTGCTCTGGCAGGTTGTTCCCACCTGTGAGATGGGACCATGTTGACCTCGGAGGCTGTGTAGGTACTGAATTACCAGCTCCTTCAGCTCCCACAGCCTCGATGCCCAGAGCAGCTTCTGTGGTCTGTGAGGATGTGGGACCTGGGTCCTCCTGAGCTGCTGGTGGCAGTGCCCTGCAGGCCATCACTGTGGGCCAGGGTTGGGCGGGCCTGTGACTGCGCAGACCGGCCGCTTTCGGGGCGTCTCTTTGCAGCGGCCGTTGCTCCGTGGCTGGGCTGGAGCCACCGGAAGGCTCACCGGGTTGAATGTCCAAAGTGGCTTCTTCCCTCGCCTGCGCCTCCGCTGGGGTGACCCGACAGGGACCCTGGGCGCGCTCCGTGCGCCTCTGCACGGGGCTGGCACGGCTTCCTCGCCTCACGCAGCCCCCGGGGAGTCTGCAGTGCTTCCTACTCGGTCGTTGACCTCCCAGAGAAAGAGTTTCCCGAGGCCCAGCTGGAATGACAGGCTCCTCAGGACTTAGCCTTGGGAGTGCTGTGTGGTCGCTTTCATCACATTCATCAAGACCGGGTCACGGGCGGGGACAGACCGGGTCACAGACCAGACCGAGGGCGGGGACACCAGCGGGGCCTGATGTGGGGTGGTTCCCTGGAGCCCTCGTCCTTCTCTGGCCCCCTCTCCTCCTCCTCCTCAGGCCACAGAGGCTGGGGAGCCCCGCGGGACAGAGCTTTGTCACTTCCTCATCACCGCTGAGTCAGATGTCACTCCACCCCCCTTTACTAAGGCCCAGAGCTCCAGTCTCCCAGCCCCACCCCATCCAGGGGCTCCACAACCACCCACCCTCTCAGCCCCAGGGGCCTGCAGTGCCTCTGGGTGGGTAGGGGACAATGTCACCCATAGCGGCTCACCCTCAGGAAGCACTAAGGATGCAGACCCCACCCTCCTTCCCCCCCGCAAATGCCCCGTTTATACCCCTGGCCCTGCTCTAACCCTGGACACCCCTCCCTCACCTGGGGGGGGGGGCGCAGAATGAGGAAGGAGTAGGAGCTCAGGGCTGCGGTCAGACAGCTCTTTGTCTGCAAATTTGGGCAAGTTATACAGCTTCTCTGTGCCTCAGTCTCCCCTTCTGTAAAATGGGGAGAGTAGTGCATAACTTGCAGAAGTGTTATGAACATAAAAAGTGAGCTAATAGCCTGGTCAGCATAGCTCAGTGGTTGAATGTTGACCTGTGAACCAGGAGGTCACGGTTCAATTCCTGGTCAGGGCACATGCCCAGCTTGCAGGCTCAATCACCTGTGTGGTGTAAGAGGCAGCCGATCAATTCTCTCTTATCACTGATGTTCCTATCTCTCTGTCCTCACCCTTCCTCTCTGAAATCAATAAAAATATATTAGGAAAAAAAAAAAAAAGAGCTAATAGCCCTGGCTCTTGTGGCTCAGTGGGTTGTCTCATACACCCTAAGGTGGGGGTTCAATCCCCGGTCAGCGCACATACCCAGGTTTTGTTTTCAATCCCCTGTTGGGGTCCATGAAAGAGACAACAGATGCCTGTTTCTCTTACATCGATGTTTCTCTCTCTCTCCCTCCCCCCGCCCCCTTCCAATAAAGTGAGTTCACCCTAGTTGGTTTGGCTCAGTGGATAGAGCGTCGGCCCTCAGACTAAAGGGTCCCGAGTTCGAGTCTGGTCAAGGCACGTACCTCCCGTTGCAGGCTCGATCCCCAGCCCTGGGAGGGTGCGTGCGGAAACAACCAATCCATGTGTCTCTCTTAGATCGATGTTTCTCTCTGTGTGTCTCTCCCTCTCCTTCCCACTCGCTCTAAAAATCAACAGAAAACATCCTCGAGTGAGGATTAGCCAAACAGAACAGAGGAGCTAACAGATGTCAAGTGCCGAGGAGAGTGCCTGGGACCTGGTGAGTGATACACAAAAGTTACTGCTGCCGAAACCGGTTTGGCTCAGTGGTAGAGCGTCGGCCTGTGGACTGAAGGGTCCCGGGTTCGATTCCGGTCAAGGGCATGTACGTGGATTGCAGACACATCCCCGGTAGGGGGTGTGCAGGAGGCAGCTGGTCGGTGTTTCTCTCTCATCGATGTTTCTAGCTCTCTATCTCTCTCCCTTCCTCTCTGTAAAAAAACAATAAAAATATATATTTTTTAAAAAGTTCCTGCTATGGCTGTGGTGGTTGTTATGAGGCAGTTATGATGATGAAGTGAGACTGTGGGAGCAGAATGCCTGGCACAGGCCGGAGTGCAGGAGCTAGGATTTTGTCATTCTCGGAGGTTAGCTGGATCCCCTGTCCCCCACCCTCCATAGGAGATCTGGTGAAACTGGGTCCAAACCCCAGTGCCATGGCTGGGAGAAGCCAGACTCCCCTTCTGTCACTTTTCCTGAGGCTCTTTCGCTGGGGGCAGGGGGCAGCACTGCCAGGTACAAAGCCAGCCCCGTCCGTTTCCACAATGAACGCTCTCACACAGGCGTCCTGTGAGGGGCTCCCGCCAGCTCGCCCCCTGCTGGCGGCGGGCGCAGGGCAGTCTGGGAGGAGCCCCGCCTGGCCTCTGGGTCCGGCCCACCTCCTCCTCCGCACCAAGCCCTGGCCAGCTACCCTTTCCTGCCTCGGATGCAGCTGCTTATCCTGGCGCCCTTGACCTTGGCCTCAGTCAGCCTCTTCCTGGGCCCACAACCGCGGCCTGGATCAGCCTCCCCTCGGTCCAGCCTCTGGTGTTTCCCTTTCTGTCCAATCTGCACGTCACCAGTGGGAACTTGCTGGAACCGAGAGCTGGCCCTGGGCAGTTTGGTTCAGTGCACAGAGCATTGGCCTGCGGACTGAAGGGTCCCAGGTTCGATTCTGGTCAAGGGCACATGTCTGGGTTGTGGGCTCAAGTTCTAGTGGTGGTAGGGGGCATGCAGGAGATAGCCAATCAATGATTCTCTCCCATCATTTATGATTCTGTCTCTCTCTCCCTTTCCCTTCCTCTCTGAAATCAATAAAAGTACATTTTTAAAAATAAAATAAAATAAAATAAAACCGAGAGCTGGCAGTTATTGCCCTCTTGAAGCCCTGCCTGCCCCCTCCTGCGGTTAGTCATAGCGAATAAACCCCTCAGCCTGCCCAGCCCCTGCTCCCTGCCCCTCGGGCTCCCGGGCTCCAGGCTCCCACACGAAGCCACCTGCAGCTGCTGAGGCACCAGCCAAAACTCACCTGTCCTCACTGCTCTCCTCCAGGCACCTCCCACCCCTGCCCCCCGCCTGATGGGGTCAGGACTCAGCTCAGGCATCACCTGCCGCCTCCAAGCAGCCCTCCCAGTCCCCCCAGATGGGGCTGGATGACTGTTCTGACTTGCACAGCCCCTCCACTTGACATGTTTTCCCCACATCTTTCTCTGCTCTGTTCCCCCCCACACACACACTGACGCCAGACCAGTTCTGGTTCACTTCTGTTTCCCCAGGGCCCAGCACAGAGCACAGGGAGTCTCGGTGGGGCAAGTGTTTGTTGATTGACTAACTGACCTAGTAACAGAAAGTAAATGACCGCCCAGCCACGGCTTCAGCCCCACCCGTGCGCCAAGGACAAAGGGCTGGGTTTCCCCGTGAACTGGCTGGGAAGCCCAGCAGCCGCCGGAGAGGCTGGGAGCGAAAGGTGGTTTCCTACATGAAAGGGCCAGCCCGTGACCGTGAGTCAACCCCATCATCCCGGCGTCCCATCCGGACTTTACGAGGGCCTGCGGGCTCTCAGGCCCCGGGGAGAGGAGCTCGCTTTGATGGCGCGTCTGCCGTGAGCACACTTGGCAGACGCCCTCCCTGTTAACGCTCACACTCACCCTTTGAAGCACCCGCCGCCGAGTCTGTTCACAGAGGGGGAAACCGAGGCCCAGCGCGGGGGCATGACCCGCCGAGGCCCATCATCGAGTGACGCACGTCTCGGCACATCTGACTGAGCCGGACCCCTGTCCGCAGGCCGCCGGCCCGGAGGGTAAAAATGCCTCCTTTTGCTGAGCACACACTGTGTGCTCGCCGCCGCACGCATTCGCCTCCATGGTCTCCGCGGACCCAGAACCGGCCGGTGAGGGAGGTGCGAGCGAACCGCGGTGTAGTGAGGGGGCCGGTGCTCAGAGCAGCCACCCACCGGAGCCCAGGTCCTGCCTGGGTCCCCCTGGGTCCTGAGCCGACCCGGCTCCTCTCCGTGGAGACGGCCTGAGGCCAGGCCTGAGGGCCCCCCTGTGCTGTCCGTGTGGGGGGAAATCGGGGTGTACCTCGCAGGGCTAGCTCAGATGAGCCACCACCGCACTCCTGCCTCCGTTTCCCTACTAAAGTAGGACAAAACCCTCCTCTTAAGGGAGCCAGGAAGGCTGGAGGCCCCTGGCCAGGGCAGGAGGCTGTGCCAGGGCTGCCCAGGCTGTGCCCCTGCACCATCCTTTATTCCAGACCCCCGTGCATCCTGGGGGTGCAAACCACACCGTCTTCTCAAAGCGCCTCAGTGCTCCCTGCCCACCCTCTATCCCCACTCCCTCACTCCTGGCGACCCCCGCTCTGGCCGCCCTGCACCCAGCCGGCCACATTCTCCACACTCCCTGCAGCTCCCTACAGCTCCCTGAGGCCAGTGGTCACCCCTGTGACCCATCTCCCCAGGGAGTGCCGTGAGCAGCCGCAGCCCAGATTGTCACCTCGGCCTGAGCCTGGTGTGGCCGCCCACTGGCCGGTGACCTCAGCTAAGGTATCTCTGAAGGGTGACGCCTGGTGGACAGGCTTCGCAGAGCCAGCCTCACTGGTGGAGCAGGAGGGGCCGAGGGCTCTGCGAGACCTGCAGGTGGATGGCAGCTGTGGCCCTGAGGACCCAGCAGATCCTCAGAGGACAGAGTGGCAGGGGTCTCCAGCCTCACGCCCAGGGGCCCGCATAACCCAGGGCCCAACTCAGGCTCTCTCTCCCCTCTTCACTCATTCGCTCACTGAGCCATTCGTCCAACCAGTCTGTGTCGAGCCCAGCCTGTGTGGTTCAGTGGTGGAGTGTCAACCCATGCACCAAGAGGTCGCTGGTTCGATTCCCCGGCAGGGCATGTGTCCAGGCTGCGGGCTCCGTATCCGTGAACACATTTAAAGTGAAGAAAGTCTGTGACTGTACAATAGCACACACATGAAGCCCGGAAGTAGGAGTGTTTAAGGAAATTCAGCACCACCGTGCCAGGCACCTACTGAAGCAGTGAGGACGGTATCGCTACGCTGATGCGGAGGGATCGCCAGGATGAGCTGTGAGTAAACAACGCAGGTGCAGAAACAGGTGTGGGATGTGGCTCTATTGGCACAAAAGTGGGAAATATGGTGAGTACAGATGGGCGTGTGTGTGTATGCGCCCAACCTCTCTGGAAGGGTTTGCACGCACACACACACACACACACACACACAGAGTGAAGGGGCCCTGGCCATGCAGGAAGCTGGAGCAGCCCTCGGTGTTTTGGCTCCGTGGACAGAGCATCTGACCGAAGGGTCTCGGGTTTGTTTCCTGTCAAGGGCACATCCCCAGGTTTCGGGTCCGATCCCCACTAGGGGGCGTGCGGGAGATTGTTTTTCTCTCTCTCCCTCTCCCTTCTCTGAAATCAATACAAATATGTTTTTTTACAAAGAAAAGAAAAGAACCTGGAGCAGCAGTTGCCTCCAACAGGGGATGGGACGGCCGGGGGACCGGGTGGAGGGACGCTGACTTTGACCTGATACTCCCGCACAGTCTGAGCTATTCCCCAGGTGCGTGTGGCCTCTTTCCCAAAAGGAATAAAGCTGAACCAGCCCCAAAAGGAACGCGGTGTGGAGACAGCAGGGCTGGAGCTTGGGGTTCACTTCCTGGTTCTGCCACCCTCCGGCTCTGGCCAGTCACCCTCTGAGGCTTCTCTCCCCCTCCCCCTCAAGATTAATAAGTGGGAGCAGAGCGAGGTCAGGAGGTGCGGCTCCCGCCCACAGTGGCAGCTGCTGGCATCCCAGTGAGTGTCCTGGTCAGGCCTGTTCCCGGCACCGGTGACACAGATGTGAAGGGACACACCTCTGCCCCCGCCCCCAGGACAGCCACCACCGGGGCAGACGGATGAGCCAGCCAGGCAGGCTGCCAGCGGGTGACCACATCCCGCTGAGTCTTCAAAGATAAGCCGGGGAGCCAGGCGGGGAGGGGAGGAGGGCGCCCGGGCAGAGGCCAGGCTGGACACACAGACAGAGTTGTAGACACACGCCGGCCCGCCCTTCACCAGCTCACCGACTCACACACCCACGGGCTTGTACACGCCCTCGGTCAGGGGTCGGCAAACTCATTAGTCAACAGAGCGGCAAACTGCGGCTCGGGAGCTGCATGTGGCTCGAGAGCCGCAGTTTGCCGACCACTGCCCTCGGTGCTCGCAGGCGGGTTGAGCATGCAGGGTGAGATGCTTGGGGGTTAGGGGTGCGTCTGGGATAGACGCTGGCTCCTGTGTGACCCCAGACAAGCCACTAAGCCTCTCTGCGCTTCATTTCCCCCGGGATAACAGTGCAGAGCACATCGGGAGGTGGTGGAAATTACATGAGGCAGTTTCTTTTTTAAAAACATATTGTTATTGCTTTCAGAGAGGAAGGGAGAGGAAGAGAGAAACAGAAGCATCAGTGATGAGAGAGGATCATTGATCAGCTGCTTCCTGCACGCCCCCTACTGGGAATCAAGCCCACAACCTGGGCATATGCCCTGACCGGGAACTGAACGAATCGAACTGTGACCTCCTGGCTCATAGGTCGATGCTCAACCACTTGGCTACACCGGCAGGCAGCTCCTGGGCAGCACTGAGGAGCTGTGTGATCCTTCCCCATTGTTACGCTAGAGCCACAGGCCAGAGGCCAGCTGCTCTGGGCAGAGAGAAGGCCCCGGACTCCCGGTGTGTGTTCTCAGCCTGGGGGCCCCGGAAGGCAGCTACCATGGTGTCCCTGTGCCCCTGCACCCAGCACCCAGCACGGTGTCCCTGTGCCCTGAACCCAGCACCCAGCACGGTGTCCCTGTGTCCCTGCACCCAGCACCCAGCACCCAGCACGGTGTCCCTGTGTCCCTGCACCCAGCACCCAGCACCCAGCACCCAGCACGGTGTCCCTGTGCCCCTGCACCCAGCACCCAGCACCCAACACCCAGCACGGTGTCCCTGTGTCCCTGCACCCAGCACCCAGCACCCAGCACGGTGTCCCTGTGCCCCTGCACCCAGCACCCAGCACCCAGCACCCAGCACGGTGTCCCTGTGCCCCTGCACCCAGCACCCAGCACCCAGCACCCAGCACGGTGTCCCTGTGCCCCTGCACCCAGCACCCAGCATGGTGTCCCTGTGCCCCTGCACCCAGCACCCAGCACGGTGTCCCTGTGCCCCTGCACCCAGCACGGTATCCCTGTGCCCCTGCACCCAGCACGGTGGGCGCCCGGTGTCAGGCAGGAGGCCTGGCTCCGGGCAGGAGTTGACTGACCGCGTGAATAAGCAGCTGCCTGTGTGTGAAGCTGAAAACACCAGCAGAGCTGCCATGGGGCTGTTTATCTCACTTTCATCCCCTCTGGACTTGGAGTTTCATGAACGTAGTGCTCATATCTGTTCTGGCAGCAGATTCTGGCGAAGCGTGATCATCAGTGAGGGAATTAGGAGATATTTGGCTGTAAGTGGCAATGGCAACAGATTAAATAAATGTGTTTATTTATCTTATCCAGAAAAATCTGGAGGGCAGATCCCAGTCTGAGCCACAGTGTCTGGGATCCAGACTCCTGATATCTTTCCGTCTGGGACCTAGACTCCATCAGCACAGCCTCCATCATAAAGCACCTCATGGCCCAAGGTGGCTGCTGTGGTTCCAGGCAACACATCTTCATCCTAGCCCGCAGGGAGGAGGAGTGAAGTGAGGAAGGCACAGAGCCTGTGCCGGGTCTTTATTAAGGAAGCTCTGGCCCACCCTGGCCAGTTTTGCTCAGCGGATAGAGCGTTGGCCTGTAGACTCAAGGGTCCCGGGTTTGGTTCCAGTCAAGGGCACATGCCCAGGTTAAAGGCTCCATCCCCAGAAGGGGGCGTGCAGGAGGCAGCCAATCAATGATTCTCTCTCATCATTGATGTGTCTTTCTCAATCTCCCGCTCCCTTCCTCTCTGAAATCAATAAAAACATAGTTTTTAAAAAAATAAAAAGAAAGAAAGCTCTGCCCAGCTGGTGCGGCTCCGTGGTTGAGAGTGGACCTATGAACCCAGAGGCCATGGTTTGATTCCCTGTCAGGGCACTAGGGGGCGTGCGGGAGGAAGCTGATCACTGATTCTCATCATTGATGTTTCTTTTTTTTTTTTTTTTTTAATCAATCTTTATTGTTCATATTATTACAAAGGTTCCTCATTTCTTCCCCCCTCCACCAGGTTCCCACCCCACCCTCCGCCCCCTCCCCATCCCCCATTGTCCTCATCCATAGGTGCACAGTTTATGTTCAGTCTCTTCCTCCCTCCCTTTCCCCGATAGTAAATCCCTTTTCAGATAGTAAATCTGTTACTTAGCATTATCTCATATCAATAATACCTCCACATGCCCAATGATACACTTCACACAAAAGACATTTCCAAATAGGTCAACCAGCCTCATCCAGGCCCCACCCAAGGCACTTACAGATCAACACCCCAGCGCTATACTAACTCAACACATCCAGATCTAAGCCTTCATCACTTGATTCAGCAGACCCTCAAGTTCCCGAAAAAGTTTCCAGCCATGTCTGAGAGGCAGCCGTGGGCAGGTACAGGCGAGGAGCGAGCTGTTTCGGGCCTGGCTGCTCCGGGCCTGGCCTCTGTTGCTCTGGTTCGTTCCACAACCAGCTGCTCCGGGTCTGGTCACTGCCGCTCCCGACCTAGTTGCTCTGGACTTGGCTGTTGCTGCTACAGGCCTGGCCGCACCCGACCCGGCTGCTCTGGGACAGGTTGCTCCGGTCCCGGCCGCTCCGGGCCTGGCCGCTCCCAGCCTGACAGCTGCTGCTCCGGGCCTGGCTGCTCCCAGCCTGGCAGCCATTGCTCCTGGCCTGGCCGCACCAGACCCGGCTGCTCCGGGCCTGGCCGCTCCCAGCCTGGCAGCCGCTGCTCCTGGCCTGGCCGCACCAGACCCGGCTGCTCCGGGCCTGGCCGCTCCCAGCCTGGCAGCCGCTGCTCCTGGCCTGGCCGCACAAGACCCGGCTGCTCCGGGCCTGGCCGCTCCCAGCCTGGCAGCCGCTGCTCCGGGCCTGGCCGCACAAGACCCGGCTGCTCCGGGCCTGGCCGCTCCCAGCCTGGCAGTCGCTGCTCCGGGCCTGGCCGCACCAGACCCGGCTGCTCCGGGCCTGGCCGCTCCCAGCCTGGCAGCTGCTGCTCCGGGCCTGGCCGCTCCCAGCCTGGCAGCCGCTGCTCCTGGCCTGGCCGCACCAGACCCGGCTGCTCCGGGCCTGGCCGCTCCCAGCCTGGCAGCTGCTGCTCCGGGCCTGGCCGCTCCCAGCCTGGCAGCCGCTGCTCCTGGCCTGGCCGCACCAGACCCGGCTGCTCCGGGCCTGGCCGCTCCCAGCCTGGCCGCCGCTGCTCCGGGCCTGGCCGCACAAGACCCGGCTGCTCCGGGCCTGGCCGCTCCCAGCCTGGCAGCCGCTTCTCCAGGCCTGGCCACTCCCAGCCTGGCAGCCACTGCTCCGGGCCTGGCCGCACCAGACCCGGCTGCTCCGGGCCTGGCCGCTCCCAGCCTGGCAGCCGCTGCTCCTGGCCTGGCCGCACCAGACCCGGCTGCTCCGGGCCTGGCCGCTCCCAGCCTGGCAGCCGCCGCTCCGGGCCTTGCCGCTCCCAGCCTGGCAGCCGCTGCTCCGGGCCTGGCCGCACCAGACCCGGCTGCTCCGGGCCTGGCCGCTCCCAGCCTGGCAGCCGCCGCTCCGGGCCTGGCCGCTCCCAGCCTGGCAGCCGCTGCTCCGGGCCTGGCCGCACCAGACCCGGCTGCTCCGGGCCTGGCCGCTCCCAGCCTGGCAGCCGCCGCTCCGGGCCTGGCCGCTCCCAGCCTGGCAGCCGCTGCTCCGGGCCTGGCCGCACCAGACCCGGCTGCTCCGGGCCTGGCCGCTCCCAGCCTGGCAGCCGCTGCTCCGGGCCTGGCCGCACCAGACCCGGCTGCTCCGGGCCTGGCCGCTCCCAGCCTGGCAGCCGCTGCTCCGGGCCTGGCCGCACCTCATCATTGATGTTTCTATCTCTACTGTGTTTCCCCAAAAATAAGACATCCTCCGAAAATAAGACCTACTTACAGGTTTCCTTCTGAGTGAAATATAAGGCATCCCCCGAAAATAAGGGCCCCCTAGGCTAAACATGAGTAATTTGGTCCACTGATTCTGAAAGAAATGGAGTCACAAGAAATTCACCAGAAAATTCAGGAATTGGATTGTTATGATGATGTTCCAGAAGATGATGACATGATTGTCATTGAATAAATGAGTAAATTCTTGATACTGTAGGATTCACAGTTTGTCTGGTTTGTGTTGACAACTACCGTATTACCATACCGTATACAGGTAATAAATTTCCTTTATTTTCATTTAACAATAAATGTGTACCGTATTCTTCTTCATGGAAAAATAAGACATTCCCTGAAAATAAGACCTAGTGCATCTTTGGGAGCAAAAATTAATATAAGATACTGTCTTATTTTTGGGGAAACAGGGTATCTCCCTCTCCTTTTCTTTCTGAAATCAATAAAATATTATATATTTAAAAGAATCATCGATAGGCTTAACCAGCATTCATTTGTTGACTGCCCTGTCAGACTTTAGTAATCCTGTATATACACATAGCCATGCATACTTATATACTTCTTTTAATATGAAACGTATATACTTTCCATGGGATCACACTACACACAGGCTACTTGAAAACCTCAAAATGCTAAAAACGATCTTCTTGAAAAATAACTTTCCCACCGCTTCACACACCAACATCGCTAGTATTTGTGCTGGTTTCATAGGACCAAGATGCTCTCCGCTGGGGCTCTGTCTCACATACAAGTTTTCTGGGATTGAAAATAATGCTGCAGTGAGCATCCTTGTACACAAATATTTGTGTGAATTTCTGGTTATTTGCTTAGGCTAGCCTCCTACCAGTGGGCCTCTTCTATGTTTTAAAACGTTTGGCCTAGCCGAAACCGGTTTTGCTCAGTGGTAGAGCGTCGGTCTGTGATCTGAGGGGTCCCGGGTTCGATTCCGGTCAAGGGCATGTACTATCTTGGTTGCAGGCACATCCCCGGTGGGGGGTGTGCAGGAGGCAGCTGGTCGATGTTTCTCTCTCATCGACGTTTCTAGCTCTCTATCTCTCTCCCTTCCTCTCTGTAAAAAATCAATAAAATATAAAAAACAAACAAACAAACAAACAAAAAAACGTTTGGCCTCACACAAGCCAGGAATAAGAGATTCCCACATTTAAAAAACTGAGCGGAGCCAGATGGAGCTCGCAGTCAGAGCTGCGGATCGGCAGGAGAAGGCCCACTGTTCCCGCCCTGCACTGACACACATCAGAGCCAGGAGTAAAGACGCTGCGCACATTTGTGAGTCTCTGCTGCCTTACTGTGGGCAAACACATCATTTCTGTCCCGGAGTCTGAAATACCAACAGTGGTGACTGCAGCTAAGGCTACACTGATTGTGTGTCAGACTCTCACATACGCATTATGTCCATACCACATGCACCTACATTTATGTATGCATGTGCACGTGCAGTCTTCACCAACACTCCACCAGGTGGGTGTCATTATTACCCCCGTTCACGGTGGTGGGCGGGGGAGGGGGGTTGAGGCACAGAAGGGCCAGTTGCCCAGCGTCTCATGCCCACGAGGGTGGGGTGGGCTGTAACCCGGACGCCGTGGTCTGTGGCGCTTGGACCTGCCGCGGTGCTGGACTCAGTCGGCTTCTAGTGGGCCGATGAGGTCCTGCTCCAGCCAAACCCTGAGTCTACAGGAGAGAGCTCACGGCCCAGAGAGGGTTAGCAAACAACTTTAGGGCACACAGCAGACTCAGGTGCTCCTCACCCCTCCATTACCTTCTTCTTCTTCTTCTTCTTTTTTTTTTTTTAAATATATTTTATTGATTTTGTACAGAGAGGAAGGGAGAAAGATAGAAACATCGATGAAAGAGAGTCATCGATCAGCTGCCTCTTGCACACCCCCTACTGGGGATGTGCCTGCAACCAAGGTACATGCCCTTGACTGGAATCGAACCCGGGACCCTTCAGTCCCCAAGCCAACGCTCTATCCATTGAGCCAAACCGGTTTCGGCTCCGTTACCTTCTAAGCTGTGTTTAAAGGGACCAAAACCACCGAAACCGGTTTGGCTCAGTGGCTAGAGCGTCAGCCTGCGGACTGAAATGTCCCTGTCTCGATTCCGGTCAAGAGCATGTACCTTGGTTGCGGGCATATTCCCAGTGGGGGGTGTGCAAGAGGCAGCTGACCGATGACTCTCTCTCATAGTTGTTTCTAACTCTCTATCTCTCTCCCTTCCTCTCTGTAAAAAAATCAATAAAATATATTTAAAAATAATAATAATAAAAAATAAATAAATAAAGGGACCAAAACCTTTCTGAAGCGGCGGTGGTGACGCAGAGTCTATGCCCACTCCTCTCCGGGAGCCGCTCCTGGCTTCCCACCAGCACACCTGCAGGCAGTGATGCCAGCTGCGTTTGGGCCCAGGTGGGCATGGCCCTGGCCAGATAGCAGCCGGGCCTGGTGTGTGGCCTCCTCATCGCCCCAGGCGCCCCAGCCTCTGCCCTGGGGCCATTTGGCTGCTGGTACCGGTCAGGCACTGGCGAGTGCGGTGAGAGTGTGGGGCACGGGGTGGAAAAAGACTGCAGTGGCTGCCTCAGCCCTTTCCAGCCGCAAGAGACTGTAACTCCAATATCTTCTCCTTTACAGTGCTAACCACCGTGAGCGTTCGCTGCTGCAGCTGATTCTCTTGAATCCTGTGAGTCTAGAAGCCTGTCCTTTATCCCCAGACGCTGCGGCCAAGCAAGGCCCTGCACTGGGCAGCCAGGCAGCGGGCTGCTGGGGCCTCAGCGGCGGGCCGCTGGGTCAGGTCTCTCGGGGGGAAGGGACCACAACCTCTGAACTTTGGCCTCTTCCCCTGGAACCTGTGGTCTTGTTTTAAGTTGTGTGTGGCTCCCAGGATGTCCCAGTCTTCCTGCCGGGACCCTCCTTACCTCCCCCTGCAGGCGGGCTGCTGCTCACGTGAGGGGCCCCAAGGTCAAGCTCAGCTGACCGCTCCAAGAGCAGAGTCCGTGTCCCGGGGTTAGGAAATGAGCTTGTGCCGACGCTGGGTGTTACTGCTTTTTGGAAAAGAAACACAAATACCCCTCCATGTGCCCTGGGCCTCAGGGTCTCGATGAGGAGGGGTGCTCCAGGGCTTCTCCTGGGAGCCCCCCGTCTCTGGACTCCTGACCTTCCTGTTGGAGCTGTCCGCCCCATGGTGCCCACGGCTGGAAAGACAGACTCTGAGTGTTCGGGGTGATGGATGGCACGTCTGGGGAGAAAATGGCTCCAGGGTAGGGCCAGCAGGGACACGGGTAGAACCAGCACGGGGCTCGGCCTCCCTGGCACAGCCCGGGGTGAGTGCCGAGTCTGGGACCAGGGAGGGTCTGGCCTCATCCGGGCCGATGTGGGATGAGGGGTTGAGTGGGAAAGGCTGGCTCAGGGCTGAGGGGCTGGGGTAGGACCAGGTGGGGGAGGCGGTATGTGCCGGGGGGCCTCTAGGCGGGGGGACAGCCTGTAAGGGGGCTCCAGGCTGGCGAAGCTGAGGCGGGGCTCTGAGGACGGGGCCAGAGCCAGGTCAGCCTCACCGGCTGGCAGCCTGCCTCTCAGGTGCAAGGTCAGAGAATGACCTTGGATACCTTCCCGCCAACTTACTCTGAACATTTAAAATTACCGACGAGCGGCAAGGATATAGGACAATAAGCACCCGCACGCCCTCTGCCCGGGCTCTCCGATGCTGTCATTCTGCCACCTTTGCTCTCTCTCCGGTGTCATGTCCTCCATGTCTACACACACAGACCTGTCAGCTCCCTCCGTCTGGACACACATGTTTTGCCGAACGTTGTGTTGCAGACAGCCTGACACTCCATCTTCCAGTATCCATCTCTTTTTTTTTTTTTTTTTTTTTTTTAATATATTTTATTGACTTTTCACAGAGAGGAAGAGAGAGGGATAGAGAGTCAGAAACGTCACCAGGACCGGTTTGGCTCAATGGATAGAGCGTCGGCTTGGGGACTGAAAGGTCCCGGGTTTGATTCCGGTCAAGGGCATGTACTTTGGTTGCGGGCATATTCCCAGTAGGGGGTGTGCAAGGGGCAGCTGATCGATGACTCTCTCTCATCGATGTTTCTGACTCTCTATCTCTCTCCCTTCCTCTCTGTACAAAATCAATAAAATATATTTTAAAAAAAAAAGAAAAGAAAGAAAGAAACATCGATGAGAGAGAAACATCGACCAGCTGCCTCCTGCACACCCTCCACAGGGGATGTGCCTGCAACCAAGGTACATGCCCTTGACCGGAATCGAACCCGGGACCCTTCAGTCTACAGGCTGACGTCTATCCACCGAGCCAAACCGGTTTTGGCCCATAATGTGTTTTTTTTTTTAAATTCAAGGTCTAGCTCTAGATGGCTTGGCTCAGTGGATAGAGCATTGGCCTGTGGACTGAAGGGTCCCGAGTTCAATTCCAGGCAAGGCACATGCCCAGGTTGTGCGCTCAATCCCCAAGTAGGGGGCGTGCAGGAGGCAGCTGATCAATGATATTCTCAGCATTGATAATTCTATCTCTCTCTTCCTTTCCTTTCATCATATATATATATATATATATATATATATATATATATTTCCCATTCATCATATTTACTCTGAAGGTTTTTTGTTTTTTCATTTTTTTGCCTTTCCTCATACGTATGTTTTGACATTATAAAGGTTCTTTCTTTATTGCAAAAAGAAGAACCCTGGCTGGTGGCTGTTTGTTGGAGTGTCATCCGTATACCAAAAGGCTGCAGGTTCAATCCCTGTCAAGGGGCAGATGGGAGGCAATTAATTAATTTTTTTTTCTCTCTTTCCCTTCCTCTCTCTCTCAAAACATTTTTTAAAATTAAAACTGGTGTATAAATTAAAACTAGCGTGTAATGAAATTATACTAGTATGTAAAATTAAAACGCTTTTCAGCAGTGATTTTCAACCCTTTTACTCTCATGGCACACATAAACCAATAACTAAAATTCTGAGACACACTAAACAATATAGTATACTTTATTGTTATATAGGTATCATTTCATTCCCTCATACCGGACGGCCGTGGTGTTGGCTGTTGTCATGTTTTTGTTTGACAATCCCAGGGAAGAGAGGTCAGTGCTCCTGACGAGTCAGGTATTGCATGTTTTAAACATTCTTGCAGCACCCCGGTGGAAAATTACTGCTTTTAGGGTATAAAATAAAAAACAAAGGCCTGCCTTACCCGCTTCCACGTCCACAGGGAACAGTGAGTAATGGCGTGGTGTGGACCCACGCACACTCACGGGAGCGGCTCAGTGTGTGAGCCTGTTTATCTAACCAGCCTCTCCTGCGCTCATGAAGCCATCGGTGCGAGGCCCAGCATCTCCCTCTGGAGGTCTCTTCCAGAACAGTCTGAGATCCCAGGGCTCCCTGGTCAAGGAGGCCGGTCCCACTGCCACAGGCCCGGCCTCCTGCCAGGCCTCCGGGGACAGCCCTCTCTGCACACCCCCAGCTCGGTCCTCGCTCCCTGACGCGGGAATGATGCCAGGAAGGGCGGATCCGGCAAAACCTCCAGCCCAAGCCACTCCTGGCGTCTGTCCCCCACAATGCCCAGCCTCCGGCTCTGAGCTTGGGTCACCTGCCACACCAGCACCGTGCCAGCACACAGTAACTATCAGGGAATGTGGGCTGTTGTTATGTGCCCTGCAGGGAGCTCCTGGATCCCCTATTTTATAAAATGGGATCCTCCACACATATTTCCGGTAGGTTGCTTTCCTCAGCATCCCCTAGCCCTGTGGTCGGCAAACTGCAGCTCGCGAGCCACATGTGGCTCTTTGGCCCTTTGAGTGTGGCTGTTCCACAAAATACCACAGCCTGGGCGGGTCTGTTTTGAAGAAGTGGCGTTAGAAAAAGTTTAAGTTTAAAAAATTTGGCTCTCAGAAGAAATTTCAATCGTACTGTTGATATTTGGCTCTGTGGACTAATGAGTTTGCCGACCACTGAGCTAGACATTTGGAGATCAAACTATGGCTAAGGGTCAAAACCTCCTGTCTTTGTCTCCGTGATGTGTTCTGTTGCTTTAAATCTTAGGAGTGAGTTAAAGTTCAGTTAAACTAGTTAACGTTTAACTGTGAAAGCTGTCACCTGCTGTTCATTCCTCTGTCCCGGAGTGTGTTTGTCCATCATTTGATTCTCAGCCATGAAGGGTGTCAGGGAGGGCCAGCTCCCTCAGCGTGAGGCGGAGAGGGACCAGAGAGCGGCGGAAAGGGCAGGGGAGCAGAAGGCCCATTGAGCAAGGTCCCGGAGCAGGGCTCCCAGCCATCACCACCTCCGGGTCCCACCCTTCCTTGCTTCTGCTCCAGGAACTTGGGAGTCTTTCTGGTTCCTCCCGAAACCCCCAGCCATGAAGCCTTCAGCAAGTCCTGTGGACGTGCCCCCCTAAATATTCCTCACACCTGCCCCTTCTTCCCCCCCCACTGCCCGCTCCTTCGTTCAGTATCTGTGAGGCTGAGATGGCCCCTTCCGGTCTTGCCACCTCATCCTGCCCTTTCCTACTCCAGCACCCACAGGGTGGCTAGTGAAAAGCACAGGCAGGACCTGGTAAAGGGGAGCCACGCCTTCTGCAGCTCCTCCCTGTTGGCACCAGGACCCGCCCAGCAGAAAACTCACAGCAACACTGGAGAGCAAGAAACTGGAAACCACCCAAGTGTCCGACCAACCAACGTGGCAGTGTATGAGCTTCCTCCGGCTGCCGTAACAAATGGTCCCAAACGTGGTGGCTTACAACACAGATTCACTACCTTATGGTGCCGGAGGCCAGGAGGCCAAAATGGGTCTCACAGGGTGCTGGGAGGGGTGTGCTTCCTCGGAGGCTCCAGGGGGAGCGTGTTATTTGCCTTTTCCAGAGGCGGCCTGCATTCCTGCTCTCTTACAAGCCAGAGAGGGTGGGTCAGGTCTCTCCTGCTGCCATCGCTTTGGGTCTGATTCTTCCCCTCCCTCTTTCCCGATTCAAGGACTCTTGTGAGCCCTAACCGGTTTGAGTGTCAGCCTGCAGATTGACAGGTCCCAGGTTCGACTCTGGTCAAGGGCAGATGTTTCTCTTTCATTAATGTTTCTAACTCTCTATCCCTCTCCCTTCCTCTCTGTAAAAAAATCAATAAAATATATATATTTTGAAGCCGAAGCCAGTTTGGCTCAGTGGTAGAGCGTCGGTCTGCGGTCTGAAAGGTCCCAGGTTTGATTCCGGGCAAGGGCATGTACCTTGGTTGCGGGCACATCCCCGGTGGGGGGTGTGCAAGAGGCAGCTGGTCGATGTTTCTCTCTCATCGACGTTTCTGGCTCTGTATCTCTCTCCCTTTCTCTCTGTAAAAATCAATAAAATATATTTTATATATATATATATATATATATATATATATATATATTTTTTTTTTTTTTTTTTTTTTTTTTTTTTAAAGGACTTTTGTGATTACGTTGAACCACCTGGATAATCCAGGATAGTCTCCTATCTCCAGCTCAGCAACCTTGATCCCATCTGTTCCCGTAATTCCTCCTTGTCAGGTGACAGCATATTCACAGGCTCCGGGAATCGGGGCATCTTGGGGAGCCATCCTGTCACGTAGAATGGGACGGACTGTGTCCTCTTCCAGGACCACATTCTGGGACAGGTTCACTGTGAGGTTGGTCTCACTGAAGTTTTAGGGTCCTCCCCTTGCCCAGCCCCCTTTCAAGGCCCCGAGAGGAACCCTCAAGCCCTTGTAAGGCTCTGTGAGGGACCCTCATCATGAGGATCAGACAGTAATTAGTAAGAATAATATATTTCTGGATTTCGTGATGCTTGTGATCTTTACTAGTTTTTTGTTTTGTTTTGTTTTTTAAATATACAACTGTGAGTTCTCTTCTCCTAAATATAAATTCAGTTTTTACCTAATATTTTATTAAAATTTACATATTTTTTAAAAGGACCCCCAAATTTGTAGAAACTGTAGGCCCTACCAAAGCAGCATGTGCTCTGACCACAGCAGAGAACACAAACGAGCCTCGGCTGCTAGCACCAGTGTGATGACCTTCAACAACACAGCGCTGAGCGAAAGAAGCAGGTCACAGAGAAACACCCACACTGGAGGCCATCGGCATGTGGTCCCACGCCAGGCAACAGGAAGCTGTACAGTGTCCGGGAAGAAGTCCATATATGGGAAAACCATAAAGAAAAACAGGAGAACTGTTTACGTAACTTGAGGGTGAAGGTCAGAGAGATTGGATCAGGGAGAGACACAGAGCAGGCATTTCAGGGGCTGGTGGTGTTTGTTGTGTGCACTGGGCGATGGGAACACAGTCAGTTCCATGTCAGTTTTAGAATCACAAATACATTGCATCGTCTCTAGCTTTAATGATATTGGTTATCATCTAAATTTTTATCTTAAAATAACTGGAATAATTTTTTTAATTTTTAAAAATTTTTAAAAAATATATTTGATTGATTTCTTACAGAGAGGAAGGGAGAGGGATAGAGAGTTAGGAACATCAATCAGCTGCCTCCTGCACACCTCCTGCTGGGGATGTGCCTGCAACCAACGTACACGCCCCTGACCAGAATCGAACCTGGGACCCTTGAGTCTGCAGGCTGTCGCTCTATCCACTGAGCCAAACTGGATAGGGCTGGATTTTTTAAAAGAAACTTAAAATTTTGAGCTTAAAATTCTGCAGTGTGCTGAAACCTGTTCGGCTCAGTGGATAGAGCGTCGGACTGTGGACTGAAGGGTCCTAGACTCTTTAAATTAAACAGTGGTGGACAGCCCTGGCCACTCTTTCTCAGTGGTTAGAGCACTGGCCCTCAGACCTCAGGTCATGTACCTCGGTTGCTGGTGTGATCCCCAGCCCCAGTCAGGGCACATGCAGGAGGCAACGAGTCAATGTGTCTCTCACATGGGTGTTTCTCTCCCCCTCCTCCTTCCCTCCCACTCTCTCTCTAAAGGCCACTGGAAGAAATATCCTTGGGTGAGGACTGAAAAAAGAAAAAGTGATGGGCACTTAGGGACATGAGGAATCTGACAGAGCCCAGCCAGAGGGTCCTACAGTCTCCCCTGCTTCCTGCCAGCCACCCTGCTGCCAGGTGACCGAACAGTGCCCGCCTCCTCCAGCTCTGCCCAGCCAGGGCTTTTCCGAACAGGATCAGCCCTGGATGCGAGCTGAGCCCCCTCGGTGCCACAGGGGTGCCGAAGGATGCTGCTCACCGCCCCCGGCCCCCGCCCACGCAGGCATGTGGGTAGCTGCGCGGGGGAAGTAGAGTCATGGCTCCCCACAGACGTGTGTGCCCTGATCCCTGGAACCTGGCGAGATGTTATCGATGTGTCTCATGAGAAGGGGGAATTAAGGTTGTTAACTGATTGACCTTGGATTATCCATGTAGCCCAATGGAATCTCAAAGGTCCTTACGTGAGGGAAGAGGAAGAAGGTGGGAGTGTCAGAGCCAGAGAAACGGCAGCAGGAAAAACAACCAGTTATTGACAGCTTTTGTGGTGGAAAGGGCCCACAGCCAGGGACTGCAGGCGCCTGGACTTGGGAAAAAGCAGCAACGGGTTTCCCCTGCAGCCCAAGGAGACCCCTTTTGGACTGCTGACCCCTGGAACTGTAAGATAACAAACGTGTTGTTTTAAGCCACCAAGTTGGGGATAATGGTTAGAGCAGCAGCAGGAGACTATACAGCGGGTAATTTATTCTTTTCCTCTCCTCGGGGTAACAGGCAGAGCCCCCAGGACAGCCAGCCACAACTCTCTGACCCCATCCGGGGGCTGGGAGGCAAAATTCCCTCTCCTCTTAAAAGAAGCCTGAATACCGTCATGCGCCGTGTAACCACACTGCAGGCATCACAGGACCACACGTATGACAGCCATCCCGCCCTAGGAATGTGTAAAGTATTACAGAAATACTTACCATTGTGTCACGTCGCCTGCAGGCTTCAGCCCCGTCACATGCTGCACAGGCTTATAACCTAGGAGCCGCAGGGGAACGGAACCTGTCACCCCAACTCAGGTCTCTTTGGCGTAAGGGTTATTTGAGGTTGGTTAATTTTAAGAGGTCCTACCTATCCCAGCGCCTGACACACAGGAATTCCTTAAAGTACCAAAGCCCAGAGTGTGTGCCCTCTGTACAGGAGACCACAGCGGGGCCGTGGGAAAGTCACTGGCTTGGGAGTCGGTCAGCAGTCACCCTCCTGGGTCACCCTCCTTCACGCTGCCCCACCCCCCACCCCCCTTGGGCACATCCTTTAGCCATTCCAGACCTCCTGCCTGAAAAACGAAGATGTGATGGGTCAAGGCTCAGTAAACGTGGCGCATGCACATTAGTGAAAGCATGACTCCTGGCACTCTAATGCGATCTCCGCTCTTCCATACGGGATTTCATTTCACCCTCACACCAGCCCACAGCGAGCTGGAGCCCCCTTTTAACAGGTTGAACAAAAACAAACAAACAAACAAACAAACAGCAGGGAGGCCGGGGGTTTCTCCGCACCCGCCCGGCTGGGCGTCTGACCTTCGCCCCGCGCCCTGGGCGCGCGGCTGTGCCAGGCTCCCCGGTCCGGGCTGGGGGCGCAGAGCGGGGCTGGCGCCCGCGGAGACTACATTTCCCAGGAGGAGTTGCCCGCATCTCTGCGACTCCGGGATCTTAAAGGGCTCGCGTTGGAGGGGAGGAGGGAGTTCCGCCGTCTGCCGGGGGCTGCCCTCCCCGGGCCGGGTGGGGCCCTGCAGAGGCCAAGTGCCGCCAGGCTAACCCGGAGGCAGCCTCTCCTCACCTGGCCTCCCTCGACCTCGGACTCTGCGCCCCACTCCGGAGCAACCCCTGCCGAGCCCGCCCCTCCTCCCAAATCTCCCCAGCAGGAGAGGTGGGCTGCCCGCCGGTGGAAAGCCCCGGCGCGACCCTCCCCTCCATTTCTGGCAACGGTGGGGCGGGGGGGGGGGGGTAGGGGGGGAGAGTTTGCAGGTCGCTGGGACGGGCAGGGATAGGGATGGGGCAGCTACAAAATCAAATCCAAGCCTGGGGTCGCCGGGAGCTGACCTTAACAGCGCGCCCCCCACCCCCCACCCGAAGGAGTCCCTCCGCCGCCCCGGAAAAATAGGGGTGACAGGGGCAGTGATCACGTTGCCTGCCGCCCCAGGCTGGAGGCGCAAAGGATCAAAATAACGGTGGAGAGCACTTTGCAAATTGTAGTGCGCCGTGAAAATAAAATTATTCCGTCATGATGGCACTGGATTGATCCATCGGTGCTGGCTCTAAGAGGTGCGCGGATGTGGGGGCGCAGGGTGACACGTCCCTGAAAGCGCAGGATGTTGGTGGAACATCTGGGGGTGTCTTCATCTGGATACCTGTTTCCCCATCCAGATCTTGGGAGCCTGGAGAACTGCCTTTGAAAACAGCCAAAGCAAACCCACCAGAACGCTGCGTTTTCAAGTCAGGGAACTTCGGGGTCACTGACACCAAATAAGAACTTGGCCTTCGTCAGGTCCCTCCCCACCTGTGCCACCAGGATCACCAGGCTTCAGAATGTCTCTGGCCTCCTCCTCCCCTCCCCCCTCCCCCCATCATTTGGATTAATCCATCCCTTGGTGTGGGGGGAACCCACTAATTTCCCTGGCCTCCGAGTCCTGCACGAGCCTTTCCCCCTCCCGCATCCTCGCTAAGACCCCGTCCCGCACCTAAACCCTCCATCCCTCCCCCCTCCCTGCGCCACAGCCAAAGCTCCGGAGCAGGGCGCAGACCCGTTCTTTTCGGGGACCAGCTACCCCCCTCCCCCGCCCAGGGCATTGTTTGGGGTGAAGAGTGATGGGCCTCTGCTTAGGGAATGCCAGCGGGTCTGATGCGGGGAGGTGGCTCAGGCACCGGGCATCCCAGGAGCCCAACCCAGGACCCTGCCTATGAGTGGGAAATTAGACTCTGGGATGCCCCATGTCCGTCACAAACCAAGGGCTCCGAACCAGGCGTCCTGAGGCCCCCTCTGCTGGCTCCTGAGCCCCCACATCCCCCCAGAGCCCCTCCAGGCCCTCTGAGGCCGATGGCACCCCTCGCTGGCCTCGCCCATACCTGCCAGAGACGGGGAGAGATGTGTGCATTTTAACAAAGACACTGCATCCTCCCAGCAAAATGGCGGTGGTCCGGGCCCCGGCTCCCCGAGCGACCGCACACTTTCCGAGGGGGAGTGAGGACCACGGGCCGACCCCCTCCTCGCCCCCTTCCCCGCGCCCCGCTCCCCGCAGCTCGCAGCGCCTGGTCCCTGCAGGCGCCCCCAGGACCGGCTCTGCTTAGAGCCTGCGGGGCAGCCCCGGGGTCCTGGTCCTTCCGCCCCAGACCCCCCGCCCTGGAGGGTCCTTGGGAGGGGACTGCACCCCCAGGCTGGGCCCCGGGGTGGGGGCAGCGGGCTCTGCCTCGGACACCCCAAAACCAGGCTGAGGGAGGCATATAAATGAATTCCCGGTTAAGATCTATGGGAAGTGTGGGGGGCCTTGGAGGGGTGCAGGCGGCTCGGAGGACCCCTCCTCACTGTCTCGGGGGGCCCTGGCAGCCCTGGGGGTTCGGCCTCCGGAGAGAACCCCCACCGCAGGGGTCAGGGGGCCCGCTGGGGGAGAGCCGATGGAGGAGGGGGAAGGGACAAAGTTTGAAAGTGCCCTTCCAACTCTTCCAGAGAAAGTTTGCTCAGGGGCCCCATGGGCAGAGATGGGGTAGAGGCGCGGGGGGCCCGGTCGCGGGATGACCCCCGAGAGGTGACCGGACCCCGGGGGAGCGACCCCTCCCCCCTGTCCCGGCTCGGCCCGGCTGGGAGTCGCCCGGCTCGGGGCCGCGTGTGTTAGTTGGGGTCGCTTTCCGGCCACACCGCCGGGCTGCGGGAGCCCGCAGCGGGCCGGGAGCGGGGTCCCCGGGAGCCCCAGGGTGGGGGCTTTGCTCCGGGGGGTTTCCCGCACCGGGGCTCCCCGGCTCCGCAGAGCCAGCCCCCCGCAAAGGGGAAATGTGCCGGCGCAGCAGCGGTCCTCGGCGCCGTTTGGGGCGCCTCGCGGGCTCGGGGGGCGGCGGCCAGGCCGGCGAGCCGCCTGGCGGGGGAGCCCAGGGAGCCGGGCAGCGACCCCGGGCGGCGGCGGGGAGCGGGGAGGCCCGGGGCGAGGGGAAAGGTCGGATTTGCTCGGCGGAAGAAACACAGATGGCGGCGGCGCAGCGCCATTCCGGGCCCGGAGCAGGCAGCCAGCAGCCCTGTCCTCACCGCGGTCCGCCCGCCGCCGCTAAATACCCGGATGCGCCGCCCGAGCGCCAGACGCGGAGCTGGGAAAAGAGAGGCAGCGGAGGCGGTGGCAGGACCAGAGCCGCAGCCGCCGCGCGCGCAGGGACGGACAGACAGACAGACCGACCGAGCGGCTGGCGGCGCCGAGCCACGCAGAACCGGCGCAGCGAGCTCTGCCTGCGCCTGAGCCCGGTCCCGGAGAACCCGGGTGCGAAAGCAGCCGCTCGTGAAGCTCCCCTCGGCCTCCGACGGGGGCCGGCCCTTTTGAAGGCGCCTTCTCCAGCGGCGGGACCGGGCGGCCCACCATGACCGAGAACTCCACGTCGGCCCCTGCGGCCAAGCCCAAGCGGGCCAAGGCCTCCAAGAAGTCCACGGACCACCCCAAGTACTCGGACATGATCGTGGCCGCCATCCAGGCGGAGAAGAACCGCGCCGGCTCCTCGCGCCAGTCCATCCAGAAGTACATCAAGAGCCACTACAAGGTGGGCGAGAACGCCGACTCGCAGATCAAGTTGTCCATCAAGCGCCTGGTGACCACCGGGGTCCTCAAGCAGACCAAAGGCGTGGGCGCCTCGGGCTCCTTCCGCCTGGCCAGGGGCGACGAGCCCAAGCGGTCGGTGGCCTTCAAGAAGACCAAGAAGGAGGTCAAGAAGGTGGCCACGCCAAAGAAGACGGCCAAGCCCAAGAAGGCGGCCGCCAAGGCCCCCAGCAAGAAGCCCAAAGCCACCCCGGTCAAGAAGGCCAAGAAGAAGGCGGCCGCCACGCCCAAGAAAGCCAAAAAGCCCAAGACTGTCAAAGCCAAGCCGGTCAAGGCATCCAAGCCCAAGAAGGCCAAGCCGGTGAAGCCCAAAGCCAAGTCCAGTGCCAAGCGGGCCGGCAAGAAGAAGTGACAATGAGGCTTTTCTTGTTGGACACTCCTGCCTGCCTGCCTCCTATTTTCTGTAAATACTTTCCTCCTTCCTTCTCTCTTAACGCCTCACCTGCACCCCTCGCCCCTTTCTATATTCTGACTTTATGTGAGACAGAATTGGGATTCCTTAGACATTAGGGAATAGTTCTTTTTTCCTTAACCAGTCGTGCAAGGACAGCAAAAAAACAAAAAAAAAAAACTATCTCATCTCTGTAATGATGAGAATGTACTTATATTTTGTTCTGTTAATTTGTTATTAATCTACTTAGGGTTTGGGGAGGGTTTGTGTGTTTTGTTTAGGTGGATGGCTTGTTCGCTATGAAGGTAAATGGAGGATGGGGGGGGGGTTGTTTTGGCTAGTTGAGAGGGAGCCCAGGAATGGTAAGGTTTGTAGGAATATCTTTGAGACAAAGTGAGTTTTCTTTTAAGTTGAGCGGCCCTTGTGAGTTTCAGGACCTTGTTGGGGAGCAGAGGGGCGGCAGCCGCTGGACACCGGGTTAGGGAGGTGGGAGAAGCCCTCTCCGGCAGACTGCCACCTCCCGGGCTGAGCAGTGGGGGTGGGGATGGGGGTCCAAGTCCAGTTTCCCTCTCACTGCGAGTCTGTCCCGGGGCTTCCTATTGTCCGAGGGGAGGGAGCGGGGGTGACAGCTGGTCTGAGAAGCTGTGGCTTCTCTCAGCTGGAAACTAGCCATGGGGGGGGGGGGGTGTCTTTGTGGCTTCGGAAAGCCTCCTGTTGTGGGATGGAAACTTTGGGGTAAGGGTGGGGAGTCAGTCAGCCAAGTGCCTCAGTGTGCCCTGTCGAAACCTGGGTTTTTCCACACAATTGGATTGTGTTCCCCGGTGTTTTGGTTCCTCCTGTACCAGAGGTGGCTTGGTGGTCTGGTGAGTCTCCAGCCCTGCCAGCGCCACACACGTCCGACCTCGTTGTTTCCGAGTCTTTTCTAGGTAGTGGGGGGCGGGGGCGGGGAGTGGACAGTAAGACATACCGCAGTGACTTTGAATCGCTCAGTAGTTCACAAGCTAGTCCGTGTCTGTGTAAATGTGTACATACCTCCTTAGGCTAGCGCTTAGGTCCACCGGGAGCGGGAGAAAAAACCTGTACAGTCTCTCAAAATAGGAAAAGGCGCGGTTCGCGTCTTATTCCTCCCCCCCCGCCCCCCCCCCCCGCCACACCTTTTGTAAAAAAAACAAAAACAAAAACCCACAAGTGTTATTTGTGCCGGGAAGAATTGCTGTCTTTGTAATTTTGAAACTTTAAAATAAAAATTTGGAAAAGGACAAAACCTGGGCGGTGTTTTCCTCACTTCTGACACTGGAGAAGGCGGAGCACTGGGCGGGGGGGTCCTGGGGGGGAATGTGGGGGCCTTCGCACCTGAGGACGGAGGGAGGGTCCCAAGAGCTCCCCAAAACGGGAGTCTCGGGGCTGAGGGGACCGGGCGTGCCGCGGGCTGCGGCCTTGGGGTCCAGAGCGGTCCTCCCAGGGCTGGGCGTGTGGGCGGGCAGGGGACGGGGTCCGGGGGCTGGGCCCCGCCGCGGGGCCTCCCGCTTCACCAACCGCTCGCGTCTCAACTCGGAGAGTCCGCTCCGCGCACCGCGCTGGCCCCGCCCACCGCCCCTGGGCCCGCCCTCCCACCCCTCGAGGGCGCTCCGATTGGCTGTCCGGGTCCGGCCCCCGCCACGTGACGCGGCCGCGGTGTGCTGGGCTCCCGGCGGCGCGCTTGCGGGCTGGCGAAGCGGCGCGATGTGGGCCGTGTCCGCGCTCGGCGCCGCGCTCTCCCGGGCCCCCGGCCGCCGCGCGCACTCCGCGCTGAGCCGGCTGCGTGGCATCCTGGAGGGGGAGCTGGACGGCATCCACGGGGCCGGCACCTGGAAGAGCGAGCGGGTCATCACGTCGCGTCAGGGGCCGCGCATCCGCGTCTCCGGCGTCTCCGGAGGTAACTTCCCTCCCAGGAGTTGGACGTGGGCGGCTGTTAAAGGGCCGTTGCTAGGCTTGCGCTGGAGGTCCTGCGCTCGTAGCCGCGGGTCCCTTTTCCAGCTATCACACCCAGTGTTTGATCTGGCTAAACCTGTTTCCACGAAGGGAGGCGATTTGCCCTTGAGCACTTGTTTGACTCGGAGGGCAGAGGGGGCCCTGGAAGACTGGGAAAAAAAGAGACGTGCCCACGTGGGTCCCCAGCTGCTTCGAGGAAGGGTGATGGGAAGGTGAAATGAGAAACCCGGCATTGCTGGAGCCAGAGCTGCACGTGACTTCTGTAAACTTCTCCGCTTTACTCTAAAAAAGCCCAGGAGGGAGCTGCCCTAAAGCCCCCAGCGAGCCGCCGGCAGAGCTGGGCTCAGTCCGGGTCCCCTGGTGCAGCGCAGCTGGAAGGCCAGCTAATGGGCCGGAGAGGCCAACTTCCTGGCCAGCTCGGCGAGCAAGGGGCGCATGGGCTGCTGCAGGAGTCACACCAGGAGTTGGACCACCCGGTCTCCCTCCGTGCCAGGTCCCAAATGGTACTGGGTAGAAAGGCTGCCCTCTGGAAGTAGGCATGGAATCCTTGGCGCTGTTGCACTCATTTGTAAAATGGCGGTCCCAGGAAATCCCTCTTCCCCTCCCCCCTCCCCCAAGGAAGCTTGGAGCAGGTCAAAAGATGGGAAATTAGGAGACCCCAGATGCTCATCCCTTTTTGCCTCTCCCCTGCTGAGGGAACCTTCCTCACGCCTCATTTCCCTCCTCGGGTATAATTCAAGGTCCAGGTCTCAGAGGCACCCCTTTCTGACCTGTAATTCTGTATCGGGCAGCAAAGTCAAGTGAAGTTTGAGAACCACAGTGAGCATCTGACCAAACCCTGTTCATTTACCCATGAGTAACCAAGACTCAGATGAGGGGTTGTGGTGTCCTCAGGGACAGAAGGAGTTCCTCTTGGGAGGGGAGGGGGGCGGAATGTGATTCAGAGCCAGAATTTAAATTTCTCATCTTTCAAGATGCCACTCAGACGCATTCCTGACCCTTCCTCCCCTGTAGCTGGTGGATTCAGTGCCTCCTGGGGCCCCAGCTCCCCCCCCCCCCCCCCCCCCCCCCCCCCCGGCCTCTGCCCCAGAATGGGTCACACTGTGTGGCTGTTGCCTCCTCCAGGGTGAATCCAGACTCTTTTATTGCCTGGGTCCCCGGGGCCCAGCACTGACACCTTTCAAGGCCTTTCCTTAGGGTCTTGAGCTGCTGTCTGCTCTCTGTCCCCCCCTTCAGAAATCCTTAACTTCTGTGCCAACAACTACCTGGGCCTGAGCAGCCACCCCGAGGTGATCCAGGCAGGCTTGCAGACCCTGAAGGAGTTTGGAGCTGGCCTTAGTTCTGTCCGCTTCATCTGTGGGACCCAGGTATCCAGCGGCTGATGTGGGGAAGGGGGCGGGCGGGTGTGGGGGGCCTTGTCCCCAGCATTGGGCACTGACCCCAGCTGTCTGCTTCCCACAGTCGGCAGGACTGGTTTAGCCAGCTCAGCTCATTCCCTCCCAGGGCTGTGGGCCACTCTCGGGCCCAGAGCTGTTCACTAGAAAGATTGGGTTCAGACTTCTGTCTGCTGTGAAACACCTCCTCCAGCATGTTTTCCCACCTGCCGAACAGAGCCCACCTGTCCCCCAGGGAAGGAAGAGCAGAAGGCAGGGATTGAGGTGGCTCTGGAGCAATTCGGCTAAAGCCATTCCCAGCACCACCTTTTTTTCCTTTGATCCTCACCTGAGGATGTGTTCACTGATTTTAGAGAGAGAGGAAGGGAGGGAGGGAGAGACTTGGATGTGAGAAAGAAACATGGTTCGTTGCCTCCCACACACACCCCAGTAGGGAACTGAACCCGAAACCTAGGTATGTGTTCGGACCGGGATTCGAACGCAAAACTTTTTCGTGTATGGGACAACACTCCAACTGATTGAATCACCCGGCCGGGGCCCAGCACCACCTTTTATTGACTGTTACTCTGGGCAAGTGACTTAACCTCTCTGTGTCTCAATCCTTTTATTGATAAAATGGGGATAATAGTACTTAGTAGGTCTTTACAAATTAAAGAGTTAATACATTTAAAAATGCTTAGAACAGTGCTTGACACACAGGAGTGCTCAATGAATGTTGGTTATTTTATTTTGTAGTGTTTCAAAATAAACATGCAAACATGAAACTTACTGTGCTTACTATGTGTCAGGTACTGTTTTAAGAACATTACGTTAATGCTCAGAACTATCCTCAGTGATCAGTGTTGTCGTCCCTGTTAAAGAGGACACTGAGTCCCAGAGTCTTACTGAAGGGCACACAGGCCTTCATTTAGGATTTGAACCCAGGTGGCCTGGCTCAGGAGTCCATGCTCAAAATCCTCACCCAGACTGGGCAGTTCTCAATCTAAGATTTCAAGATCCAAATGAGCTTAGAGTTACTTATGTAATTCTCTTCTTTTCCATAAAGCGGTGTTTCCCAAGCTTCTCTCATGATGAGAATCACCTGGTGGAGCTGTTAAAATACAGATTCCTGAATCCCAACTAAAAAGTGCTAAACTAGAATTTTTAAAAAAATATATATTTTATTGATTTTTTACAGAGAGGAAGGGAGAGAGATAGAGAGATAGAGAGCTAGAAATGTCGATGAGAGAGAAACATCGACCAGCTGCCTCTTGCACACCCCCTACTGGGGATGTGCCCGCAACCAATGTACATGCCCTTGACCGGAATCGAACCCGGGACCTTTCAGTCCGCAGACCGAAGCTCCACCACTGAGCCAAACCGGTTTCGGCTAAACTAGAATTTTTGGAAACATATAGGTAAAATTGTATGCTTACTAGTTAACTAGTAAGTATACTTAACTAGTAAGTATACAATTTTACCTATATGTTCCCAAATTGTATAATTGTATACTTACTAGTTAAGTATACAATTTTACCTATATGTTCCCAAAAATTCTAGTTTAGTACTTCTTAGTTGGGATTCAGGAATCTGTATTTTAACAACTCCACCAGGTGATTCTCATCATGAGAGAAGCTTGGGAAACACTGCCATAAAGCAACCAAAAAAGACACTCAGCTTGATATTAGCAGACACATCTTTTTTTGCCATCAGTACCCATAGTTTCACTGTCCAGCCCTCATTACAAAAAGAAGAGGGACACCGAGCAAGTCCCTAACTCCTTAGTGAGAACCATCTGCCGGATTCCTGTGGGCTCTGAGGAACCTTGTGAAGAAAGGGAGCCTTCTAGGCTGGGTGTGTTTCTGACCTTCTGTCCCCAGGACTTGTGCCATGTGCCCCTGCAGGCATTAACCCCTGTCTCACTCGCTTTCTTCAGAGCATCCACAAGGATCTAGAAAAAAAGATAGCCCACTTCCACCAGCGCGAGGATGCCATCCTTTATCCCAGCTGTTTTGATGCCAATGCCGGCCTCTTTGAGGTATGTCGGGGCCATGGGTGGGAGTTGGTGAGGCTTGCTAGGCTGTAGAAGGAGTGGGCAGTCAGGAGACCCTGGCAGGGTGCCAGTGCCATGGCTAGAGGCCCCAGTGGTCATTTCTTAGGGAGGTCAGGTTAGGCCAGTAGGTGCTTCAGAAAGGATCCGGAGGCTTGCAAGGAGGCAATCTTTCAGGGTATCTGGGGGATAACCTACATCAGCTGGAAGGCTGGGCGTGGCAGGGGCCCCAGAGAGAGGCAGAGGGCTCCTTGCCTCCCTGCCCCCCTGCCCAAAGAAATGCCCTGGTTGGCAGTGGAATGTGGACTCGGGGGAATCAGGAGGCTGGGTGATGGCTCTACCCCCTGCCTTCTTCCAGGCCCTGCTGACCGCGGAGGACGCAGTCCTGTCCGATGAGCTGAACCACGCCTCCATCATCGATGGCATTCGTCTTTGCAAGGCCCACAAGTTCCGCTACCGCCACCTGGACATGGCCGACCTAGAGGCCAAGCTGAAGGAGGCTCAGGTGCGGCAAGCCCAGGTCCACACTCACAGACAGCCTGCACATTGGAAACAGCCCGGATTGGAACCCACGTCCCTCAGACCCAGAGCTCTTTTCCATTGCATCATGCCACCCTTGGGTACCTTAGTGTGGCAGGCTCTTAGGCATGGCGGTGCGATGAACTTATGGGAAGAACTGCCCCACCCCACGCTGCCCTCTGAAGGGGACACAGGGCATCGGGGCTGTGTGCTCCCACTGCCCTGGCAGGGATGGGTGCGGCCCAGAGAGGAGGGATGAGAGAGATGTTCCAGTCCCAATACTATAGTGTTTATGTGCCCACCTCTGTGCTGGGCACCGGGCAAAGTGAGCTCTTTGAGCCCCAAGTAGCTCAGAAGGTGGGTGGTTTCACCCAGCTCATGACACCAGCCGCCACCTGTCCTCTCCTTACCCTGCAGAAGCATCGACTACGCCTGGTGGCCACTGACGGGGCCTTCTCCATGGACGGTGACATTGCACCCCTGCAGGAGATCTGCAACCTCGCATCTCGATACGATGCCCTGGTCTTTGTGGACGAATGCCATGCCACTGGCTTCCTGGGGGCCACAGGACGGTGGGAGCATGTGGCCCCTGAGGCCGTGGGTCGGGCTCCTGAGGGTGGGAGGGAAACCAGGAGGCCAGCCTCTAGCTCCCCTGTGACTGCTGAGGGCTCAGGCGGCCAGTGGGGGCAGTGGCAGCTTTCCTTGCAGGGGCACGGATGAGCTGCTGGGCGTGAAGGACCAGGTCACCATCATCAACTCCACACTGGGGAAGGCGCTGGGCGGAGCATCAGGTGCCTATGGGTTGTGCCCCTGGGGTCCCCTTGTCCACATGCAGGGCCATAGAGGAGTCTCGGGGGAAGTGAGGAGGGGACAGCTGGGACTGCGGACAGAGGGCAGCATGGACTATCCTCTCGGCTACCCCCACCTCTGCACTTGTTTCTCAGGGGGCTACACGACGGGGCCTGGGCCCCTGGTGTCCCTGCTCCGGCAGCGGGCCCGGCCCTACCTCTTCTCCAATAGCCTGCCGCCTGCTGTCGTCGGCTGTGCCTCCAAGGCCTTGGACATGCTCATGGAAGACAACTCCATTGTCCAGTCTATGGCAGCCAAGACCGAGCGGTGCAGTCCCTGGCGGGGGTGGGAAAGGCTGGGGGGGAGCTGCTGAGGCCTGCCTTGTGTGCTGGCCCAGCCCTGCCTACAGGTGCCACCTCTGCTCACACCACATCTCCCGCCCGTTTCACTGGGACGCAGCGTGGCGTCTGCCCATCTTATGTAATTCTGTCTTTCAACCTCTTTCTGGACTGTTTCTTCCTCTGCCTGGCTCCCCATTTGACTTTCTGACTCTGCACCTCTGTCTTGTGGTCTCTGCAGACTTAGGCACAGATCTGTGCCCATCAGGAGGGGGTGTGAAAGATCCCTAGCCCCCAGTGGGCCTGAGACACCCCGCTTGGGCCCACAGGTTCCGCAGTAAGATGAAGGCTGCTGGCTTCACCATCTTGGGAGCCAATCACCCCATCTGCCCGGTGATGCTGGGTGATGCCCGGCTGGCCTCTGGCATGGCGGACGACATGCTAAAGAAAGGTGAGGAGACCAGACAAAAGGACTGGCTGTGGGTCCTGAGAGAAAAGAGTGAGGAACGAACCCTTAGACTGTGATACTCCCCATTGTCCCCACCCTACTCCCCTTTTTGACCAGCTGTTCCAAATGCGGAAACCCCAGCCACGAGGCAGTCCATGTCGAAGAGACCATGGGCTGCCCCCTTACTCTCTGCGATCCTTAGGAAGCTAAGTGAGTCCCAGGTTGGCTCTCTCCCTTCCCAGGCATCTTTGTCATCGGGTTCAGCTACCCAGTGGTCCCCAAGGGCCGGGCCCGCATCCGGGTGCAGATCTCCGCGGTGCACAGCGAGGAGGACATCGACCGCTGCGTGGAGGCCTTCGTGGAGGTGGGGCGGCGGCACGGGGCCTTGCCCTGAGCCCGCCCTCCGCATCCGCCCCGGCCAGGGCTCTGAGCCCTGTCCGAGTCCCGGGCAAGGCTGGTGCTTGTGGCCTGAGTGTGAAACAAACGTGGAAATTGCTGTGACGCGTTGGTCTGCTTTATTCTCTGAGCAGCGAAGCAGCAGGCAGGACTGGGCTCTGGGCAGGCTCCTGAAAGCAGACCTCCGAGCTGAACACCTCCCCACATTAAGAGGAGACCCAGGCGGCTGGGCTGATACAGCAGGGGCCGCCCCTGCTCTGCAGCCTCCGGAGTCTAGCCTTGGTGCACCCTGTGCTCCTTCCATCCGAAGGACCACTTACAGCTGCCAGAATAGAAGGATGGACCCCATCCCATGTTTGTGCGAGAGGCTGAGGATTCAAGCCCCAAAGGAAAGAATGTGGGTCACTCCTGGAGAGGCCCCTGTGCCTGGAACCCTGTGTTCCAGCCACCCTGGGCCCCATTCTCTGTGCCCCATCCCCACACCCCCCTGCCAGCACGGAGCCTGGATTTATGTTAATGCCGGCCTTCTTGCTCCCTCATCTCAAGGCCTAATGGCCTGAGGATCAGCCGCCAGGGGGCGCCGCGAGCTAAGGCTCCGGCCGCTATGGCCCCGCCCCTCCAGACTCCAGGCCTTGGACTCCGGGCTGCTTCGCGGGCAAGGCCAGGAGGTGATTGGCTGCTGTGAAGGCCCCATCCACCTTTGTCCACCATGCCTCGCTGCGTCCCTATTGGAGATGGCACCCCTATCCCCCAACACACACACACACACACACACACAGTCTTCTCCCCTCGCCCTCCCCACTCAGCCTTATGGGCACTGGTGCGGGCGAGGGCTGGCTCTCGGTGATTAGCCTTGGGAAGCTCTTGCGCAATTTGCTGGTAGAGCAGGAAGGCTGATAAGGCCTTATTAACAGGGAACTAGGACAAGGTCTGTGATGCCCTGCATCCCAGCCTCCCCTTTCCTTGGAAATCATGGGGTGGACTATCTGCTTGAGCTCCAGCCCAACCCTGCAGGATCTTAACACTGGGGTTCTGGAGTCCTAACCTGTGATCTGGAAGAGCTTGAAGCTGGGGTCGAGGAGCCCAGGGTGCTGGGGGATGCAGCCAGGGGGAGGGGCTGCTGTGGCCACCATCAGCAAGAACCCTTGAATGCTGCTACCACCAGGGGAAGGCACCTGGTGCCACATGCACTGCTAAAGCAGCAAGGGTGCATAGCCTGTAGCTTGATATGTAAAGTCTTTGCCGGTGGCACGATACATACCTGGCAGCCACGATCATTGTCACTGTGGGTGCGCCCTACCCAGCAGAGCCAGAGCACCCGGCTCAGGCCCACTAGCTGTTGGCTAGCTTCCCCCAATGGACAGCACAAGCAGCTGGGACATCCTGGGCCTGGCCACAGCGCACCGTGCACCGTGCAGCTGGCCAGTATGTGGTGGCCTGGTCCACGGCCGTCCGGAAGGGGCCATGGGAAGCACCCTGAGGAGCAGCAGCAGCTCTGGTTGCATGCAGTTGGGCTTGGCACATACTGGACACTCGCAAGAGGCTTGAGGGCCGGTCATGGGTCAGCGGCACTTCTTACTGCAGGGCTGGGGGCTCAGAGGACTGCTCCCGGGGCACACAACCCACATCCTCTGCAGTGGGCACGGGGTTCAAGCTGTGGCCACCGGGAACAGAAGTCGGAGTGGAGGGAGGGGGTGCTAGAGGCACGCTCGTGCTGGGCATGAGGACATGCCTTCTTGCCTGCCCAAGACCAGGCTTTCCGTGGTCCCCTCCATCCTCCCTCTGCATCTACCATCAAAGCTGCTCAGCTTCACCGCTGCTGTGAGTACCCGCGTTTGCCAGAGCCCAGCTAAGGGTAAGGAGTGGACTTGTGGGCTGGGGGCCCCCAAGAGGAGGTAGGACAGTATGTCAGGGACCTCGGGGCTCCCCAGGTGCAGGCATGCCACATTAGTGAGCCCGGGCTTCTGGGAGTCGATTGGTGCATTCAATTCATAAAGGGTGATTGTGATTCTAAAACCCAGCACTCTGAGTCTAGGATCCTACAGCCTGCCTTTTGGTGATCATAAGATCCCACGGCAATGCCTTAATTCAGCCTGCTAGCTCTGAATTCAGATTTGGAGTCTAGGTCTGAGTCCTAATATCTTCAGTTTAGGGGTTCTCTGCTTCCAAACAACCGAGGATGCTCTGCACCTGGTGAGAGCCATAGGCTTTAGAGCAGCACTGCTGAGTGCTCGCAGGACCCCGGGTCTCGCTCCTCTGGCCTTGATGCAAGGCTTGGCTTGGTCAGCACCCCTCATACTACTTCCACTCTCCCAGACTTCCCCCTGGACGTTCGTTCCACCCTCCCAGCTTCTAGAAAGACCACGCAGTCCCTACCACCTCTTCACTCCCTGCGGTCGGCAGTGCACCCCTAGGTGCCGGTCTGTATCGCTTTGGCCATGTGGTCCACACCTCTGAGAGTCAGGCCAGAACCCCTTGACTAAGCCAGCCATTCTCCAAGACCTTTAACCTGTCTGGCTGTTGCATGTGAAGAGGCCTCTAACAGCCCTGATTGGTTTGGCTCAGTGGATAGAGTGTCAGCCTGGGGACTGAAGGGTCCCAGGTTCAATTCCGGTCAAGGGCATGTACCTTGGTTGCGGGCACATTCTCAGAAGTGGGTGTGCAAGAGGCAGCTGAATCGATGTTTCTAACTCTATCCCTTTCCTCTCTGTAAAAAATCAATAAAATATGTTTTTTTAAAAAAAAAAAAAGGCCTCTAACAGGTCACTTGTTAGATCACTGCCAATCTGTGTATCCTTTTCACCGCAGCCGTGATAAGCCAATTACAAAATAAAGTGGCAGGTTATATCCCTGCTCTAGAACTTCTTCCTAGTTCCCCATTGCCCTCTGGCTAAGCCAGACTCCTCAGGCTGGTACACACTCTCCAGTGTCCAGCCAGACTCAACCCCTGGGCCGCGCTGATCGGTCTCCAGGTTCTCGGGGTCTGAGGGAGGCGTCCCACCTGAAGAATGCAGAAAAGGCACTCATTCTGCTTTCCCAGCCTACGACACCCCATTCAAGACTAGGAATCCTTTCTGAACTGGGGTTGGAGCAGGGAGAGGGGAAGATGGGGAGTGGAATCCTCAGGCAGGGCCCTGGGCACAGAGGGGTTAACTACAAAGCAATTCTCAGCAAGATCAATGGGTTACTCACTGCCCAAAGGAAGCAAAGCAGAGGCAGAGGAGAGCCTGGCAGGAGAGCATGCACCTGGGGGAAGTCCGGGGCTGAGGAGGGGGTGGCCACTGGGCACTCTGGAGGGACTGCCCAAGTCCCGCTGAGCAGAGGAGGGGCCTTAAAGGAGACACGTGAGAGGCAGCTCTCCATCTGAGAGAGGCACCAAGTGGTGGCCCCGGAGCCAGGAGCAGCCCCAGCCTGACGGGTTCACCCAGGATCCAGCGGGAGCCTAGTGCCCAGGTAGGAGTTGCCCGTCCTGCACTGGGAGGGTCTGGTGCATGCTGGTTGGGGGGGGGGGGGTGTACAGCACATCTATTTTCTTACCTCCCCCTGCCTGTTCCCCTTGCCCTAAATTTGTCCCACCCACCTAGGGGTCCCAGGCTTCAGGGGGAATCCGCAGGTAGGAGCCGATGTGGGGAGGGGTAGGGTGAGGGAGGACACAGCTTGCACAAACACACGTGCACATGCACGCACACAGGTTTTCTCAGCGGCGCCGGTTACAGACAGGCTCTCGGGAGCGCTCCAGCCCGGGAGTCAGTACCAGGATGGCAGCAGCCCCACAGCTGCCGCTCAGAGTGTGCTCCTCAGCTTCCCGTGTGTCCGCTCTGAACCTAGACTTTCTCATGTGCGGGGGTGGGGGTGGGGGGGTGGGATCTATATTTGGTGTTCCCAGCTGTGCTACTGTGGGGCTCTCACCAAACTGGACTCCCCCAGGTTTTGCTGGCCTTGACCCATGTCCAAGAGTCTCCCCTGAGCTTCAGATCCCCCACTGAGAAGGAAATATACCTGCTCCCGAGGCTGGAGTGCCCCTCTACTCACCCTCCATGTCCCCCGTCTCTGCCTGTGTCTACCTGCACCATTGGTTGGAGGTGTCCATCACCTCCCCAGTCAGCTCTTCACACTTAGCACTATGGGGTGTTCTCTAGGAAGCTGAGAAACCCACCTCAGACACCAATGTAACTGCCAGGCACTTGCACAGTAGGTCTCTGCCCACCCCCCACCCCCACCCCCCACACACACACAGGAGCTTCTAGCCCAGGGTATCTAGCCAGGCCCAGGCTGAGGAAACCAGACCCTGTGACCAGGGCTGGGAGCCCTGCCTGAGAAGTCCAGCTTCTCTCCCCAGGTGGTCATCTGCTGGAGTTATGGCTGATGCCCAGAACAGTTCGCTAGACAGCCCAGGGAGCGTGGGGGCTGTGGCAGTGCCCGTGGTCTTTGCCCTCATCTTCCTGCTGGGCACGGTGGGCAACGGGCTGGTGCTGGCCGTGCTGCTGCAGCCCGGCCCCGGTGTGTGGCAGGAGCCGGGCAGCACTACGGACCTGTTCATCCTCAACCTGGCCGTGGCCGACCTCTGCTTCATCCTGTGCTGCGTGCCTTTCCAGGCCGCCATCTACACGCTGGACGCCTGGCTCTTCGGGGCCCTCGTCTGCAAGGCTGTGCACCTGCTCATCTACCTCACCATGTATGCCAGCAGCTTCACGCTGGCTGCCGTCTCCGTGGACAGGTGTGCCTGGGACCGGGCTGGGCTGGGGTGGGAAGACCTGACCAGCGCTCACTGGCCTCAGGACAGAGAGAACCGGGGACCCAAAAGGGAAATGGGAGAGAGGGAAGGAGCAGCTCTGGCCGCCACCTTCCAGCCTCTGGGCACCTGCAGTGTGGGCTTGGGGGGACCATCCTGCCCTCCCCAACTCCATTAGGAGCTTCCCCTAAAGGTCTGTGTGTCTCAAGCGCCCTCACCGGGTCTGGCACATGCTAGGGGCCCTGTGAGTGAAATGAATGGGGAAAAGAATACATGAACGAACTCATGGGTGTATTACCACCCATGCCTGGCCCGGTTGACATCATTCATAGCTGCCTTCATGGCTTGAAACTTGGGGTCAAATCCAGGCTCACTCTAGCTGATGACCTTGGCCAAGTCATTTTACTCTGCACTTCCCGGCACTTCTCTAAGCGCTTGGCCCGTGAACCCCCTTAATCACTACCACCCGGGAGGCAGGTGGAGTGGTGACCCCCTGCTCCATCAACCCCCAGGCTCCATTTCCGCGGTGGGGGCGCGGAGGGGGCGCGGATGCGGCTGACCGGCACCCCCCGTCCCCCCGCAGGTACCTGGCCGTGCGGCACCCGCTGCGCTCGCGGGCCCTGCGCACCCCGCGCCACGCGCGCGCCGCGGTGGGGCTGGTGTGGCTGCTGGCGGCGCTGCTGGCGGCGCCCTACCTCAGCTACTACGGCACGGTGCGCTACGGCGCCGGCGAGCTCTGCGTGCCCGCCTGGGAGGACGCGCGCCGCCGCGCCCTGGACGTGGCCACCTTCGCGGCCGGCTACCTGCTGCCCGTGGCCGTGGTGAGCCTGGCGTACGCGCGCGCGCTGCGCTGCCTGCGGGCGGCCGTGGGCCCAGCGGGCGCGGCGGCGGCGGCGGGGGCGCGGCGCAGGGCGGCGGGCCGCGCGGGGCGCGCCATGCTGGCGGTGGCGGCGCTGTTCGCGCTGTGCTGGGGCCCGCACCACGCGCTCATCCTGTGCTTCTGGTTCGGCCGCTTCGCCTTCAGCCCGGCCACCTACGCCTGCCGCCTGGCCTCGCACTGCCTGGCCTACGCCAACTCCTGCCTCAACCCGCTGGTCTACGCGCTCGCCTCCCGCCACTTCCGCGCGCGCCTCCGCCGCCTGTGGCCCGGGGCGCGCCGCCCCCCGCGCTCCCGCCGCGCCCGCCGCCGCGTCCGGCCCGTGTCCCCGGGCCCTGACGGCTGCCCCTGCCCCGGGGACGCCAGGCCTCCGGGCGGCGGCTGGGACGGGGAGCCCGGGGAGGAGGCTGGCCCCGCCTCGACTCCCGCAGGAGCGAAATAAACCGTGTCCGCCGCACTCCGCTGGTGTCCTGTGTTTGTCACCCCCTCCCCCGGGGCCAGGCGCTGCCAGGGGAGGGGATGCGGCAAAGCCAGAGCCCAGGAGAGTGGCTGAGCTGGGGTTCCAGCCCAGGGGACACCCCTGGGTGGTGAAATGAATGGATACAGCTTAGAGCACCCCCAGACGGGCAGCCCCCAGACTGTCGGGCAGGAGAGCAGGCCCGTTCCCATTCTTCCATCAGCAGCTCCTAAACCCTGCCTCCCTCACCACCTTCACCAAGCCCGTCCCCTCCACGCCCCGTTCTGGTTAATACTAGCAGCCAATGTGGCAAGTACTTAGTAAGCACTTCCTATGTCTCTTCTGTGGAGCTACTTTCTCCAACCTAATTATCAAAACAGCTTTGTGGGGTCATTATAATGTGTCCATTTTACAGCTGAAGAAATCAACAGTCTGAGGGACCTAGTGGTTTGCCTAGGCCACATAGCTGGTGCTGGGCAGAGGCTGGATTCAGCCGGGCTGCGGGCTGCGGTGTAATTCTCCAGAGAGCCGCCCCTCCTCCGCCTCCCAGGCCTCTGCTCTCAGTTTCCATGGTTTCCAAGGTGTGTTTATTTTGTTCTTTCTGGTTCTGGATCAGCCCTCTTCCCCACCCCACAGCTCCCCACACCCTAACCTCCGGCTCGCAGTCCCCTTCCTTAGGAGAGTGCCCTTCAGATCCTCGGGCCTCATGGGCTTCAGGTCCTAGGCCCACGCCTGACCCAAACCCCGTGCTCCTGCCTTAGCCAGGCGGTGCCCCTGGCTCAGGAGACACTGCCACATGGGGTCCCAGCTGGCCTCCCCGCAGCCCTGGCTGCCCTGTGGCACCTCCCCTTTCCCAGCACAGCCTGTGGCGGTGGAAACCTCCGCATTAACCCATCAATCAGTTTCAGTGGTTGCAGAGCGGACCACTTCCCTCCCTCCCTCACCGCTGGCCAATAAGCTTGATCAGCTCGGGCTGGGGCCTGAGACCTTGCGGCCTCCGTGCCTCCCCAGCACACCTTCTGGCTGCGGGGCACCTGGGAGGGCCCCTCCCTGACCACAGGCAGCTGTTGGGCCTGGTCACTGCCTGCCACCTGCCATCTGCCACAGGCCCAGGGGTCAGAGCGGCAGTCACTCCTCCCAGGGAGGCAGGGACCCAGCTGGGGGAGCAGCTGCTTCAATGGCCCGGCCCCGGGGCCTGACCCGGGTCCAGTGCTCCTCCTCCCATGTCTCTGCTGAGGTTTCCACTCTGCTGCAGGCCGCAGCAGCGGAGTGTGCCCTGGAGGGGTGCCCTGTGGCCTCACACCTCCAGCTCCAGCAGGCAAGGGATATTGCCTCCATCCTCAGAAGCCAAAGCTGAGGCTCGAGAAGGTGAGGCAGCTTGACCGGAGCCAAGTAGCAAACCTGGGCAGAGCTGGTATCCGGGCCTGGCCCCAGGCTGGCTCTCCCAGCGCCAGGCAGCATCGGGAAAACATCAGCGCATCCGACAGAGCCCGATGCTCGGTGACGGTGAGTGCCTGCACAGTAAAGGGAGGGTCTAACCTCGCCGCTGGGCTGCCGCTCCTCACAGTCACCTCTGAGGCACGGACAGGCGACCGACTGGGACGGCCTCCATCTGGGATGGGCAGGAGACAAGCTCTCCCAGCCAGAGAGCCACAGCTTCCCAGTCTGAACCTGCATGAAACCCCAGGCCCCGGGGAGGGGTTGCTCCGTGGAAACCCTCCGCAGCGGCCTGGTCTCTCCTCAACTCTCAGGCAGCCAGGCCTCTGGCTGGACTTTGAGGCCTCCTACATTAAAAAAATAAATAAATAAAAAAATTTAAATTGATATTTAAAGAGAGAAAGGCAGGGAGGGGGAGAGAGAGTGAGAGAGAAACATTGATGTGGGATAGAAACATCAATTGGTTGCCTCCCGTACATGCCCCCACTGGGATGGAACCCCTAACCTGGGTATGTGCCCTTTTTGGTGTGAGACAAAGCTTCAACTAACTGAGCCACCGGCCAGGGCAGGGCCTCCTGCTTCTGAAGGTCTCTTTGGCCCCTGGAGCCTGGAGCCGAATAAAGAAGCCAGAGGCCCTGGTTAATGGAGGGCAGTGCAGCCTGGCCCAGAGTGGCACACAGCAGATATTTGATACACGAGGTCAGAGATGCCAGGGAAAGAAAGACACGATCTGTCCCTCCTTTAGCCCCCAAACATTGGAGTGCCTGCCCTGAGCTAGGCCTTTGGGGGAAGACACAGGTGGCATGAGTTTGACCTGGTCGCTCCCTTCCAGGAGCCAGAAAACAAAAGAAGAGAGGACAGCATATGGGAGGGGCTGTGAGAGAGCAGGCAGTCTGAACCGGCAGAGGACACTCCGGCCTTCCCGGGCAATCCGAGCAGGAGTCCAGAGAAGGTAGCAATCAACATGCACTTTTCTGGGAAAAGGTGGAGAGGGCCTGAAGGTGGAGCAACAGCCTGTGCCAAGGCAGGGTGCAGGCAGGAGCAATAAGTGGGCTCCTGCCACTGAAGCCAGGCGGGTGGGGTCCAGGGCGGCCGGGAGGGGGTGCAGTGAGACCCCGAGGGCTCCCAGGCCCGCTGGAGCACAGGAGCTTTCACCAGGCGGGTTCCAGGAGGGGCGGGACCCTATCGGACATGAGGTCAGGGAGCCCCAGGGTCACAGTGTGAGGCTGGCTACCCAGAGGCTGCCCTGGGAGCCTGTGGCCAGGAAAGCTGCCGCCCAGGGCCCGGCCCGCGGCTGGGAATCGATGTTCGCTGTGGGTTTGGCAGGAAGATGGATGGACTGCTGCTGGGCTTGGGCTTGGCCCCAGAGACGCCGGGTCTGCGTCAGGGGGCTAATGAGATGCTTGGAAGAGCAGATGGCCTTACTACAGCAGGTGCTTGGATAACGTCATTTTGTTCAATGTCGTCGAGTTATAACATTGAGGAGATGCCATGGGAACTTCACGCTAGTTGATATCTATTAGCCTGTAATAAAACTGGTTTTGTTAGATGTCATTTTGCTTAAAGTCACGGAACCTATGGACGATGTTCAGTGAGAAGTTACTGAGCTTTGCTAAGGAGAGCGCTGTGAGGCCTCAGGGCCCGGGGCAGGCAGCAGGGGCTGGAGGAGAGGCTGAGCGAGCCCCGGCTGCTGTCCCAGAGCCCGGGAGAAGCCACCTGACCGGAGCCCCCTGCCAGGTCTCAGCCGGGCCTGGGGCAGCGAGGGGCCTGCGAAGGAACCCGTTAGTTGGAGGGAGATTAGACTCTGCATCCCTTCCTCCTTCCTATTTGTGCAAACCTCTTAGGGAGGGGCCTGTAACATTCGTGTATGAGCGCTTAGTCCGACAGGTTCTTTGCAGTAACGAAAGATGGAGGCACCAGAGACTGGGAGTCCAGAGGAGGGTCCGAGCCAGCATGGAGAGCATAGAAGACTTCCTGGAGGAGCTGCCGTGCAGCCAGGTCCCGCAGTGGGAATTATTAGGGCGGACGGGGAGGACGAGAGGGAACGTGAGCATGAAGAGGGGTGTCCACAGGGCACGGGTGCTGGACGCCCTGCTACCTTTCAGGCCTTGCGCTTGTTCTAGAACCTGGGTCTCATCTGCTTTAAAGCTTGAAGAGGAAAACACTGGAGCTCAGAGAGATTATGTAACTACCTAAGATCACAGAGCTAGCCAGAAACAACTGGGTCTTCAGCTCCTTCTGTCTGATTTCAGTTCCATGGTTTTCAGGGAAGAGGCAGGAAGGAGTTGGCTGAGGAAGAGAGAGGAACTGGGATGTGCAAATAAGGTCAGCCCCCACTCCCCACGCCTCCCCTGTATAGGAACCAGAGTGGGGGCTAAAACGCAGTCCGGGGGAGGGTGGGCGAGATGAGGGCCCTGGCACAGCTGTGTTAATCAGCCCTCTCCCTGCCTGACGCCAGCAGGCACAGCATCATCTATCAACTCTGAGGTGTGCGTGTGGGGACATCAATACCAATTAAGTACCAAGGTTTCCTATTAACGAACATCAGTTTCTCAGCCCTGATGCAGGACTCGTTTGCAAGCTGCCAGCTGGACCCAAGGTGGCCCGAGGCCAGAGGGCCAGGCTGTGCAGGCTGGATGGTGTCTGGGGTGAGCACAGGCCTGATTTATTGAGGGATCTGTTCGGAGCCATGTTGTTTCAGTGGCCCAGGCTCTGTGGAGGTGTGAGACGGAAGCAGGAGGGAGGGTGGCGAGGAAGGGGTGAGCGGTACTGTGCCAGCTCAGAGTGCCTGGGGTGCTCTGGATGGAGGTGGCGCTGGGCATTGGGTGGACCAGAGAGGTGGCATAGAGGAGGGGTCAAGGCGGACTTGGAGCCACACTGTGGGGTTGGAATCCTGGCTCCTGCACCCCCTGGTCCTGACCTCGCTGAGCCGCAGTGGCCGGCAGCACTTGGCTCTCTGCCTGAGTGGGCCCCATTGGAGGCAAGCTGCCAGCCATACGTGAGGTTTCAAGGGCCCCCCCAGGCAGATCCTGGTCTCCAGCTGAGGAGGTGTGACTCATCCACCTCTGACCCCTGGGTGTGTTGACTGGCAAGTACGTCCACAGCACATGCACCCTCCCGGCTCCCGGAGGGGGAGAGTCACCAGGCGGCCGGGCCGGTCATAGAGAGGAGAGAACACTCCGGTCCCTGGTCTGGGCAGGATAATTTTGCTTCCCTGAGCCCGTTTCCTCATCTGTAGGGTAAGCTGCACTAGGCCTGGGTGTGAGCTGGTGAGCCAGCACCAGGTGTTGGGGCTGGAATGCCTTTTGGGCCCCACAGCTGGTGGGGAGCAGGGTGTTTGCTGGGGTGACCAGGCATTGGTCCAGCCTCCTGGCCTCCGCACTCTGGCATGGGCTCAGCATCTGAAGAGTCTGGGGAGCAGGCAGCCCAGGGGGCCGGGAGGGCAGGGACTTTCTCCGAGAGGCTTTTTCCAGAGCTCCTGGTGCCTGCTGGGTGAGGACACATCTGACTCCGGTTGGAGTGACAGCCTGCCTCACCTGGTCCGTTACCTTCAGACCTCAGGACTTCTGTGGCTTGGTCCCACCTCCCTCCATGACCAGGCAATCACCTGCTTGGTCCCAAGCCAGCCCTCCAACCACCTGGGAAGCAGCTTCCAGAGACCAGCAAGGACGACTGCAGACTGAGCTCAGCCCATCGCCTCGGGCTGCCCTCTGTGCTCTCCCGGTGACCAGGGACATGCCTTGTCCACCAGGCACACTGCACCTGTGCTAAGTGAGGGAACAGTCTGCCCCCTGTACCTGAGGCTGCTCACGGAGACACACTGGCTCCGTAAGGCCTATGGACTCCTGCAGCCTGGGTCCAGGGGCACTGCACATGCTGGCCCTGTGGGAACCTTGGCAGAGATTACGCTAGACCGGGCTGGGCCCCACATACTGGCTGTCTGACCTCAAGCAAATCCTTCCTCTGAGCCTCAGTTTTCTGCATCTGTAAATAGTGAGAGCAAGAATGTTGGCTGCTCACATTTTACTGCGAACACTAAATCAGAGGGCTTGTATGAAGGGCTGGCCTGCACACAGTAGGAGCTCGGCTTTAGGACACTGCTTCAGAGAAGGCTTCAGGTACAGGCCTGGTGGGAACTGCAGGAAACTAGGTCCCAGCCCGGCTGAGGTTGGGTCCCCTGACAAACCTGCTTCCCCGCAAGGCCAGTTCCTCACAGGTTGTGAGAACCCGTGAATATTCTGCTCCCAGCACTTCCCATCATGGGCAGGAGCCAGGTCAGGCAGACTCTGTGTTCCCACCTTGAACAGTGCCCAGTGCACTGCAAGTGCTCAGTATCCTCCTATATCATAAAAGCCTAATATGCTGTGTCCAGTTGCCCATTCAACCAATCAAAGAGAAATATGCTACTGATATGCTAAGACCCCTCAACTGCACACTGTGGCGTGCACTGACCACCAGGGGGCAGACACTCAATGCAGGAGCTGCCCCCTGGTGGTCAGTGTGCTCCCACAGGGGGAGTGCCACTCAGCCAGAAGCTGGGCTCAGGACTGGTGAGGCCAGCAGTGGTGGCGGGAGCCTCTCCTGCGTTGGTGGCAGCGCCAGGATGTCCAACTGACGCCGGCAGCAGGCCTAAGCCATCAGTTGGGCATCCCCCGAGGACTCCCAGACTGTGAGAGGGCACAGGCCGGGCTGAGGGACCCCCCCAAAGTGCACAAAGTTCATGCATTGGGCCTCTAGTTCCTAATATGAACAAATGTGAGGTATAAAGCAAAGGACCCTCCCAGAAGGTGAAATCAACAACGATGGATTTCTTCTTGCTGCCCACACCCCCATCCCGTCCCACCTCTCCCACAGACTCAGTAATTCCTGGAACAGCTGGTAACAGAACACTCCTGTGTGGGCAACCTCTGTGGAGTTCTCCCTCCCGCCCCCGCCAGCCCAGCCAGCTCAGGGCCCTCTGTGTTTTCTGACTCACTTCAGTGTTGGGGGCGGACAGGAACTGGCTGGCTCTTACAGGTGTGGGGGTGCAGGATAAATCCTGGCTGGAAACGGGGAGAAGCAGATCGTCTGGCTGCCTCCGCCTGGCCTATAAGCCACCTTCACCTGTTGAGCCCTTTGTTCGCTGTCTGCGTGGCCAGGGAGGGAGCGGACGATGACCCCTTCACTTGCCCCAGGGGCCTGCTCTCGTGGCTATCTGGCTGCAGGGCAAGGGCTGGATGGTGGGGCACCACCGGGATGGAGGATGTCCATTTCCAGGTGGGGATGGTTTGGTTCAGCCAAGGGCCTGGGAGTGAGCCAGGGCTTCTCCATGCCCGGCTGTCCTGGAGACACAGTCATCTCAGGGCAGCCTCGGTCTCAGCGTGCCCCCCTCCTCCTAGCGCTGCCGGTACAAAGCAGCCTGCCCTAGGCGTTAACGGGCCCAGAAGGGCCAGCCAGTCCCCCAGATGACCTTGGCAGGCCCCTCACCCATCTGCTCCCCAAGTCCCTAACCTTGCCCTAGCCAGTGGCTCGGTGGTTAGAACGTTGGCCTGAGGACTGGAGGACTGCGGGCTTGATTCAGATCAAGGGCACGTACTTGGGTTGCAGCTTGATCACTAGCTCTGGTTGGAGTGTGTGCAGGAGGCCACCAATCCCTGTGTCTCTCAGGCCAATATTGTCTCTCGTCCTCCCACTCTCTCTCAAAAAAAAAAAAATCCTCGGATGAGGATTAACAAAAGCATTCCTAACCCCTCCCGAGTGTGGATCATGCTGATAATGAAAGCTATGGACCCTTTATCAGAAACACGCGTGCACTCCACACATCTTGCATTGTGTCAGGGAGTTCGCACCTCCCGAAGGGCCCGTTAATTGAGCACCTTGGATCCGAAGTTGAGAAATCTTGCTCAGCTCTCTGCAGGGTGGTGAGGTGGGGCAAGGCTTAGAGAAGCAGATCCCAAGCGGAGTACCCCTGTGTGAAGTCCTCCCTCCTGCCCTGCCTCCGCTGCCGCGGACTCTTCCCTGCCCAGCCCCACCGCTGGGCCCTGGCCAAGGGAGGCCGTGTCCGGCACAGGCCCGCAGAGCGCCTGTGGGAAGGGAAGCTCACTGAGGCCCTGTGTCTGCGTGGGGAGCTGACAACATGGACAGAGGGAGAAAACTGCCCCATCCTGCCCCTCCTCCTCACTCCCCTCAGTCCTCACTCCGCAGCTCCCCTCACTGCCCCGCAGCTCCCCTCAGTCCTCACTCCGCAGCGCCCCTCACTGCCCCGCAGGCAGGCAGCCCCTCACTCACAGCAGCAGCAGCGTCTCACTGCATCCCCTGTCCCTCCCCCCTCCTGAGGCCACACTTCCCCTCCTCAACTTGCCCGCCTGGTGGAGCTTTTGGCTTCCCCCATGGGGCCGAGAGCAGCCAGGGCTGGTTGCTTGTACCTACAGAAACCCTTTTTCCTCAGGGCCTGGGAGTCTGGGTGCCAGGAGTTAATCAGATCTGGGATTTGGGAACACGCTCCCCTCCTCTGAAAAGTAGCCAGAACCCCGCTGTGCTGGGAGGGGAAGCGGGGCAGAGCCAGTGGCCTGACTGAGGACCCGGCAGCCTGCCTCACGCTGCTGTCAGACGGCTTCTTGGAGGGCGGCCAGGCAGGGCCTCCTCTTGGTCCCCAACAAGGGCCTGTGCTCCTGCGGGGGAAGGGGGCGGGGTGGGGGTTCCTCCTTCCCAGGGAGTTCTGAGCCTTGTCTAGTGTATTAGTTTCCTGCAACAAATTACCGCAGACTTAGTGCTTAAACCACACACATTTATTCTTACAGTTCGGATGTTCAGAATTCTGAGTCTGACTGGGCTAACGTCAAGGTGTCGGCCCGGCTGGTTCCTTCCGAGAGGACTGTTCCCTTGCCTTCTCCGGCTTCTGGAGGCCGCCTGCACTCCTTGGCATGCGACCCCTTCCTTGCAGGGACAGCTTCTTGCTCCGTCACTGTACCCCCCCCACTTCCTCTCTGGTCTGCTTCCCTCTCAGACGGTCCCTGTGACCACCTCAGGCCCCCTGGGCAATCAGGACAACCGCCTTGTCTGAAGATCCTAACTCGTGACATCACCAAGTCTTTGTGCCACCGGAGGTCACCGGGTCCCGGGATGAGAACACGGGCACCTTGGGGCCACTGTTCAGCCTCCAACCAGGCTGCCATGCTCTCCTGGCGCGTCATGGACGGGAGAAAAGGGTTGGGCTTTTCTGCTCTGGGTTTAGCAGGCCCTTCCTAACCTGTATTTCTAGGGTCTAGGCTTTCCAACCTCTCCTTCCGCCCAGAGAGCTCACAGCAATGTGTCCTTGACAGCCAGGTGCCAAGTCTAAATCTAACGCTGGTGAGAGGCGCAGGGCCATCCAGAAGCTCCTGAGCCCGAGGGCACCTGCCTGGAGCCACACCCTGCGGCTGCATCAAGCCCACGGCCGGGAAGGGACAGGGGAGGGCTGGGCCTGCTGAGGTGCCAGAGACCACGGAGTGGGTGAGCCCTGCTGGGCCCGCGCTTCCGGCCAGAGCTGCGGTGTGGCTGCATGCCCGGGGCCAGAGGAAGAAGCTGGGGCTGTGGTCCAGCTCAGGAGGACGGAGGCCATGGCTGGGAGAGGCTCTGAGGCTGGTGAGAGCATCTCTGGCCCATGGCATCCGGGGTGAGGAGGACGGCCTTGCAGACAAGTGCAGCTCCCAGTCCCAAGCACAGGCTTTCCTTAGTAACGGGGCAGGCAGGCAGGGGCGGGGCGGAGGGTATGGAGCCCCTCTTGCTACCTCTTCTCCATGCTCTGCATCTGCAAGCTGAGGGAGGTGAAGCTGGCCAGGAGGTCGGTCACCTCATCCACCTGCGGGACCAAAGGGAGGCTCCGTCACAGATGACCAGCCTAGGTGCCAGGCCCCAGGGCTTCTTCCCAACACCACAGGCCGGGGGCAGCACTGTCTCTCCTCCCAAGGCATGCGGTGGCTTCACTGGACTGTGGACAGCGCCCAAGGGTCAGTCCTCGACAGCAGGTGGTCTCAGACCCAGCGAAGGGCCCCCAGCAGCTTCGAAGGAAGTGGGCAGAGGCCTCTTTCTGCGCTGAGGGTCTGGCTGCTCAGAGCAGGGTGGACTGGCCCTGTGGTTCCTGCCAGACCGGGCCTGGCCCTGCGGCCACGCTCACCTGCTCTCTGGTGCTCGTCATCTGGAGGCGGGTGCACAGGTCGTCCAGCCGCTCCCGCTGCTCGTGCCGCCCCAGGCGCTCCAGGTACTCCCTCAGCATCTGGATGATCTGGAACGAGAGGGCGGGCTGGGCTGGGGTCCTGGCTAGGAGGCACCCGGAGCAGGAACCAGAGGGGTCAGAGTGAAGTGGCCCGGGAGCCGTGGCGCTGGAGGGGGGAGTCTGTGGTGAGGGCAGCGCCTGTCCAGGGCTGGCTGGTGCCGTGGCTCAGCACGAGAGGGGCACTCACCTGCTTCACCTCCAGCCGCACGGCCTCCAGGCACTGGGAGTGGCCTTCCTGCAGGATGCTCAGCTTTGACTTGGCCAGGTGCAGGGGCGTGCGGCCAGCTCTGTCCAGGGCATCCACGCGGGCCCCTGTGGGAGCAGTCCGCGGTGAGCACCAGGGTGAGGGGGTGAGAGAGGAGGGAGAAGGGATGGTGCCACGTACCTCCTCGCAGCAGCGTGGTGATGACAGGCACGTGGTTGGTGCAGGCGGCTGAGGAAGAACAGGGATGTGAGTGCAGGCCACCAGGGCTGGGCCCCGTGCCTGCTGGAGGAGCGGGGCTGTCTCCGAGTGCGCCTGGCCAGGCCATGCCTCCTGGATGGCGTCACCAAAGCAGCAACTCGGGGGGACTCAGCAATCAAGCCCGCTCCCTTCTGTGCCAGTGGGGACACTGAGCTGGGAGCTGTACTGGCCGCACCGTTAGCCATGGAGGGAGTCAGCCACCCGGCAGCTCTCACTCCCTAGCAGAGCTGCTGCTGAGCCAGTTCAGGCACCTCAATCAGCTCCACTCAGGGTACAGCCAGCTAGTGACTGACCGGGAAGTCCATGGCATCCACACTGGGAGCGAAGGCTCTCCCTAGATCCATGGACGGCAAACTGCGGCTCGCGAGCCACATGCAGCTCTTTGGCCCCTTGAGTGTGGCTCTTCCACAAATGCCACGGCCTGGGCTATTTTGAAGAAGTGGCGTTAGAAGTTTAAAAAATTTGGCCCTCAAAAGAAATTTCAATCTTTTGATATTTGGTTCTGTTGACTAATGACTGGCCTAGATGACAGGAGATCCTGCAGACCCAGGCTCTTCACACAGGAGCCTGTCTGTGCCAGAGAAGGGGTCCTGGCGGCGCTGCAGGCACTTACCCAGGTGCAGCGGCGTGTTCCCCAGCCCATCTCGCTGGTTGGGGTCGGCCCCATGGTCCAGGAGCAGCTGCACTGGAAATGGGAAAACCCAGAGGAGCTGTCAGAGGCTCCCCTGGACCGGCCCTAACCCCACCCCTCACCTAGCCGCAGAGTGGGTACGGAAACTAACATGGCCCTTTGTTGTTTCATTCATTCGCTCACTCAGAGTTCATGTGCCGGACACCGAGGGCCAGGAACTGAGCATTCTGGGAGACCTCCTGCTCTATGCAGTGGTACAGGACTAGGATTTTGGGGGAATCTTTTTTTATTGAATTTATTGGGGTGACATTGGTTAATAAAATCATATAGGTTTCATGAGTACAATTCTCTAATACATCATCTGTGTTGTATTGTGTGTTCTCCACCGCAAGGCAAGTCTCCCACCACCATTCATCACCCACTTCCCTCTCCTAGCCCCCCTTTCCTTCTTGTAATCACCGCACTGCTGTCTGTGTCTGTGTGTGGCCTCTTCGTGTCCTTAGTTGTAGGACTTCTGTTCATCTAGATTCTGGGAGGTTCTAACTGACGGTTGTTCTGTAGTTTGTGTTTTTGATGTGGTTGTGCGTGGTTGTGCATTTACCTACGTTGTCATCTTGACCGGAAGCCATGCTTTCAATTTTCATTTCCCTAGTGATTAATGATGTTTAATATGGGTTTTATGTTTTTTGATGATTCCAGTATCTTTAGTGATGTGCCTGCTCAAATCTTAACCTGGGTGGTGGTTACACCAGTGTAGACATACAGAGAGTTCGGTTCATACCTTACACCACACCCAGAAAAAGACTCCTAAATAAAAGGGCTGTCCCGCTGCTGGTCTGGGCTCTGAGGAAACGGGGCCTGATGTCTTGAAGGACTGGCCCCAACCTCGGAGGCAATCTCAGTCTTTCCCCAGCTGAACCCCTTCCCTAGTCACAGGGCCGGGTCCCCAGGCTCGGAGAGGAGCGGCACCGCCCGGCAGTGCAGACGGGTCTTCCCCAGCACCCCGGAGAGAGGCTACTGGTACTTCCACCCGCTCACTCCTCAGCTCACGCCTCCCCCTCCGGGACTCACCAATCTGGTCATTGCCGTTGCAGGAGGCGAAGTGCAGAGCTGTGCGGCCCTTGTCATCCGCTGAACAGGGATCTGCCCCATCTTCCAGCAGCTGCTGCACTGGGACCACCAGACAGGGGAGAGGGGGAGTGAGAGTGTTAAAAGATGCTCAGGGCCCTTCCAGTAAGGCATGATCATGCATGGAGAGCTTGCCCCACGGGGACTACCCTCACGGGACTTGTTCTCCTGAGGGTACCACGGAGGGCAGGCTCTGGGTGTTCAACCTACTTGTCTAGGGAGAGGACATCGTAGAAAGATCCTGGCCCTGAGTCAGGAATTCTAGTCACAGAATCCCGTCCCGTGCCACTACCTGAACTCAGATGCACACGACTCCAGCTGGCACGGCTGCCCAAGCTGCTGCTCGAGGCTCACTGTGCTCCAGGAGCAGCCTTCAGAGAGGTTCTGAGCCGCACAGACTAAAGCCCAGGCTAAGCTAAGCTGGAAGAGAGGAAGACACTGCCGATGGCACGGCAGTGGGAAGAGCTGGGCTGGGGGTGAGAAGGCTGCTGTGGGCTCTGATCCACCACCAAACGGGAGCGATCTCTGCCCTGCCAACGCCGAGCTGCTGTGATGAGATAATGGACATGACATTCCTTCCTCCAAAAGCATGGAGCCATTTTAAAATGGAGGCATTAGCTATCTGATGTGCATTCCAACGAAAATGTGGAAATTGCTGCCAGACATCGTTTTAGGGCAGCATTTTCGTCTGCCTCAGCAGACCTCTCAGGGACTGAGTCCTTCCCGACAAGGCCCAGCTATCCCCTCCGCCACGAATCCTTCCCGTCTCCTCAGCTGACTTAGCCAGTCCCCGTCCTGCTTCTCATGCCGTTCATCCTGCTGCTCGAACATTCTCCTGCTATTTCAGAGTAATTGCTGCTCTTCACTGAGCCCCAGCCTGGGGCCAGGTATTTGCCCGCCACGCCCCTCGGCCCCCCAGCAAGGCATCCCGTCCATTTTACAGACCAGGAGACTCAGCACAGAGCACGCGTGTTTGGGAGGCCACACTGGGACATAACCCAGGCTTTTCTGCCTCCAGAACTAACACCTCTCCAACTGAACACATAACTTCGTTTTTGGGGCGTTTTATCTTAGAAATGGTATTGCTTTAAGTCTTCTTCTCCAAATATGTTGTAGGGGTTTGGTTTGGTTTATCTTAATATTACTTAGCTTGTTCAATGAATGTTGCTGGCTGAGTGAATAAGTGGATGAAGGAAAGGGTTTAGGGAGTGGAGGAGACAAAAGAGCTTCGGGCTGTCTGAGTGTTCATCAGTGCAATCACCGAAAGATAGCCATATCACAGAGACAGAAAGCTAAGGTATCCAGTCCTATTTTGTGATTGGTGCAGCTATAGTCTTTGGAAAGCATTTTAGCAACATCTATCAGAAGACATCAGAACAGGCATACTCTTTGATGTAATAATCCCATATCTGGGAAATTATCTTAGAAATGAAATACCACCCCAACTGGTTTGGCTCAGTGGATAGAGCATCAGCCTGTGGACTAAAGAGTCCCAGGTTCAATTCCAGTCAAGGGCACGTACCTTGGTTGCGGGCACATCCCCGGTAGGGGGTGTGCAGGAGACAGCTGATCAATGTTTCTCTCTCATTGATGTTTTTTGGGGTTTTTTTTAACCCCTCTTCTTAGAAATTCTTTTTTTTTTTTAAATTAATTATCTGTGTACATATTTTAACATCGCCGCCTCCTTCCATACATACCCTCCCTCCCCAGAGTTTTGTGTCCATTGGTTGTACTTATATGCATGTATAGTATACAAGTCCTTCGGTTGATCTATTATCTCCCCCAGATATCCCTCCCCTCCCGGCTGTAATTTGAGTCTGCTTGTTGCTTTACTGTCTTTATATCAGTCTTTTGGTTCATCAGTTTATAATGTTCTTTAATATCCATAAATGAGTGAGGTCATGTGGTATTTCTCTTTCATTGACTGGCTTATTTCACTCAGCATGATGTTCTCTAGTTCTATCCAGGTTGCTGCAAATGAGAATTCCTCCTTTTTTATGGCAGCATAGTATTCCATTGTGTAGCTGTACCATGGTTTTTTGATCCAATCCTCTGCTGACAGGCACCTAGGCTGTTTCCAAATTCTAGCTATTATAGATTATGCTGCTATGAACATAGGGGTGCATATATCCTTTCTGATTGGTGTTTCTAGTTTCTTGGGATATATTCCTAGGAGTGGGATTACTGGGTCAAATGGGAGTTCCATTTTCAGTTTTTTGAGGCAACTCCATACTGTTCTCCACAGTGGTTGCACCAGTCTGCATTCCACCAGCAGTGCATGAGGGTTCCTTTTTCTCCGCAACCTTGCCAACACTTGTCGTTTGTTGATTTGTTGATGTTGGCTATTCTGACAGGTGTGAGATGGTACCGCATTGTTGTTTTGATTTGCATCTCTTGGATAATTAGTGACTTTGAGCATGTTTTCATGTGCCTCTTGGCCTTCCTTTTGTCTTCTTTTGAAAATATTCTATTTAGTGCGGCCAGGCCCGGAGCAGCAGCTGCCAGGCTGGGAGCGGCCAGGCCTGGAGCGGCCGGGTCCGGAGCAGCCGGGCCCAGAGAAACCGGGTCGGGTGTGGCCAGGCCCGGAGCAGCAGCAGCCAAGTCCAGAGCAACTAGGTCGGGAGCGGCAGTGACCAGACCCGGAGCAGCTGGTTGTGGAACGAACCAGAGCAACAGAGGCCAGGCCCGGAGCAGCCAGGCCCGGAACAGCTCGCTCCTCGCCTGCCCCTGCCCCACGGCTGCCTCTCAGACATGGCTGGAAACTTTTTCGGGAACTTGAGGGTCTGCTGAATCAAGTGATGAAGGCTTAGATCTGGATGTGTTGAGTTAGTATAGGGCTGTGGTGTTGATCTGTTAGTGCCTTGGGTGGGGCCTGGATGAGGCTGGTTGACTTATTTGGAAATGTCTTTTGTATGAAATGTATCATTGGGCATGTGGAGGTATTATTGATATGAGAAAATGCTAAGTAACTGATTTACTATCTGAAAAGGGATTTACTATCGGGGAAAGGGAGGGAGGAAGAGACTGAACATAAACTGCACCTATGGATGAGGACAATGGGGGATGGGGAGGGGGCGGATGGTGGGGTGGGAACCTGGTGGAGGGGGGAAGAAATGAAGAACCTTTGTAATAGTATGAAAAATAAAGATTGATTAAAAAAAAAAAAAAGAAAATAAATAAAGAAAGAAAAGAAAAGAAAATATTCTATTTAGCCGAGACTGGTTTAGCTCAGTGGATAGAGCATTGGCCTGTGGACTGAAAGGTCCCGGGTTCAATTCCAGTCAAGGGCATGTACGTTGGTTGCGGGCACATCCCCAGTAGGGGGTGTGCAAGAGGCAGCTGATCGATGATTCTCTCTCATCGATGTTTCTAGCTCTCTATCCCTCTCTCTTTCTCTCTGTGAAAAATCAATAAAATATATTAAAATATATATATATATATATATATATATATATATTCTATTTAGGTCCATTGCCCATTTTTTAATTGGATCGTTCATTTTCCTTTTATTTAGTTGTATAAGCTGTCTATAGATGTTGGAGATTAAACCTTTATCAGTGATAACATTTGCAAATATGTTCTCCCATACAGTGGGCTTTCTTGTTTTGTTGATGGTTTCTTTTGCTATAAAAAAGTTTCTAACTCTCTATCCCTCTCTCTTCCTCTCTGTAAAAAATCTATTAAAATATATTTTAAGCCTAAACCGGTTTGGCTCAGTGGATAGAGCTTCGGCCTGCGGACTGAAAGATCCCAGGTTCGATTCTGGTCAAGGGCATGTACCTTGTTTGCGGGCACATCCCCAGTGGGGGGTGTGCAAGAGGCAGCTGATACATGATTCTCTCTCATTGATGTTTCTGACTCTCTGTCCCTCTCTCTTCTTCTCTGTAAAAAATCAATAAAATATATTTAAAATATATATATTAAAAATAATAATAAATATGCAGAGAAAGAAAGAAAAATGTTAATCCTACAGCCAGTTTCACCATCAGAGTCCTGCAAGAGGCTGGTAAATCTGAGAGCCATTTAGATGTGAAGATGGTGTGTTAGAGGCTCTGAATTACATCCTTTCTATCAAAATAATAAAAGCACCACACACACACCTGATCCAGGCGAACCAGACGTGGTGCGCTCTCCCTCCCAGGAGGACACCTCCCCCCAGCGTGCTTCCTGTACCCCTTTCCCCTAAGCTCCACGGTCTCTTCTGTGCCTCCATAACCTGTTTCCTGAGCCCATTTATTCTCCTCAGTTTTTCTACCTCTGTGACTTTCTAGATAAACTTTCTCTTGTAGTTTGGGGAAAAAAAAAAAAAAAAAAGATGAACTAGACTTTCTGTGGGAGGGAAGCATAATTAAAATATTCTTTGGTCATACACTAGAGATATTAAAAAGAAAGCTTGTCATTTATCCTTGAAAAGCTATCCAGGTTATTGCCTAAATATTCCAAAAATATTAGACTGAGACCAAACTGAAGAGAGTTGAAAAGCGCTCCAGTCTCCAGGCCCGCTCCCTCTGCGCTGCCAGGGACCAGGCCCATTCCCAGGCCGCAGTGCAGCACCCCAGCTCCCAGGTCAATGGCCTCCCCTCTGCACCTGCTGGACGTGGGCTTTTCTGCCCTTGGCCTTGATCTATGCTCACATTGTATCTGTGACCACAGCATCCCACCACAACAGAACGATGTCCACAGAGGCAGACAAGGATCCGTTCCCAAACATGCCACGCCCGAGTCCCCAGAGTTTCTGGATGTCACTTTCCACACCACAGAGGGACTTTGCAGACGAGATTAAGGTTAGGGGCCCTGAGCTAGGAACATTATCCCGGATTACTCAGGCCCAATTTTATCCTGAGTCCTTGAAATCAGAGACCCTTTCCTGCGGTGAGATCCAGAGGCGGCAGTGCGAGCACTCAGTCCACTGCTGCTGAGCCCTGCAGCTGGGAAAGGCAGGAACAGACGCCCCCTGAGCCTCCGGGAGGAAACCCAGCCCTGCAGACACCTGGATTCAGCCCGGGGACCTGTGTTGGCCTCTGACCCACGGAACTGTGGGATAACACATCTGTGTTGATTCAGACCACTGTGTTTGCGGTCATTTGTTACAGCAGCGGTAGGAGCGAAGGGACCACTTGCCCTGATTCACAGGAAGGAAAAATCAGGGGATAAAATTAACTTTTTTTCCTCTAATTCGCCCTTGAACCTTTCTATTGTTACTGCCCTATCAGCTGGTGAAGGCTAGAAAGCAATGACAGGAAAACCGGAGTGTGTCCTGCTAGGAGCCTATGCCTCCCAGATGTTCTGCCAAAAAGCAAGTGTGAGAACCACCGACCCAACTGCCGCAAAGCCTCGGCGAGCAGCTGAAGGGGCTGCTCTGTGCAGATGGTGGCTCTCCTGGCAGCTAACACCCACTGTCTGCTCCCCAAAGTTCCTAACCTGCTGGGGGGGTGGGGTCAGGGATACCGAAGCAGATGTGTCCCCACCACCAAGGAGCCCACGGGGCGATAAAAGCTAAGACATCAGGAAGTTCCCGGTGACGGGGAGGCATGGGGAGAGTGAGCACCTAAGCCAGACAAATCTTCTGTAAAGTGGCTGCAGCTAAACAGTAACTGCAGGAAGCAGGGTCACAGGGGGAGCTGTGGGACGGGGTGAATTCAAGCACTGGCTTCCCTAACCGGCCCACGGAGCTGGGTCCGCTTTGCACACTCACCTGTCTCCACATCGTTGGCATTGGCCGAGTCCCTCAGCCTCTTCAGAGCTGTGAAGAGAGGAAGAGGGTACCAGTAAGACACCAGCAATCAGCAGCAGCCACAATGAAGCAGAAAGTGCACAGCTTCCTAGCTACCCACCACGCAGCTACAGTAGCACCTAACGAGACAGAGAGGAGCCAGGATACATGAGGCTACCCCGGGAACAAGGAGGCGGGCACACCTAGTGCCAAAGCCACGTTCTGCAGCACTGGAGCAGCTGGGCGCCTTAGCAGGTTAGCTACCCTAGCACAGGTCTATCCCGGGCAACACAAGGCTGAGCTCCGTCCTGACAGCCGTGAGTTATTGCAAAGACAAAATGGGATGTTTCCATGGAAGCTCTCTGTGGACAGATGACACAGATAATCTTATATCCTCCTTTAAAACAAGCCATTCCCAAATGCCTTACTTAAATTTGGTGATTTCTCCTACAATGACACTACCTCCATATTAGAGGCTAGTTGAAAGCAATGCCTTTGTCACCAGGAAAATGGTCAAATACGGCAGACACATCAGCGCAGAAGTTCGAGTCTGGCAGATCCGGGGTCTGATACCAGTTTCCGGCTATGTGCCTTGTGGGAAGGCACTTTCTCTGAGCCAGCTACCCCTTCCATAAAACGGGATCAGTGTCTGGATCTCAATGAGAATTTACTGTGAGGATCAGAAATGATCACAACAGTGTTTGGTGCACAACAAAAGCAGAGTGACATCTATACATGCATTGCCTCGCTTAACTCTCCCAAAAACCCCTGTAAAGCAAGTATCATACCCATTTTACAGATGAGAAAACTAAGGCTGAAAGGTCCTATAGTTTGCTTTAGGCAGAGTGAAGCTGAGGCGACCGATCGAGGTCTGCGCATTAAAACAAGTTGGTAGGATTTGGCTACAGGCTCTGGGCTCCCCCCTCGGCCGGTAAAAGTAAAAGTAAAAGTATTCCGCGGTGCCCCCTGTTATTGCCTACCAATAAGCACCTGGAGTGGCGGAACGTTTCTATTCCGGAATTACCCAGTGTGAAGAGCCTGGGGGGGACTGGTTCTGAGCGGAAGGCTTTTTTTTTCCTCTTTACATTCATAGTCCATAGCAGTTACCGGTGTACGTGGTAATTATTACTACTGAAAGGAGACCGAGTGTCACTCTGGGTCTTAGATCGGACGCCGGGGCGGGGAGGGGAGGGGACCGGGAGGCCTCCAGACTGACAGGGCCGGGGCGAGGTCGGGGCCTGTTCCCGGGGAGGCCCGCGCCCCCCGCGCCCCCCGCGCTCTCACCGTGCACCTCCTTGCCCAGGGGCCCGAGGCGGCGGTGGGGCCTGGCGGCGCGCCGCAGCCGGCCGGCGGGGATCTTGCAGAGCAGCTCGTCGCGGGGCTCCGGGTCCTGCTGCCACAGGACGTGCAGGTAGCGCAGCGGAGACTGGGCCCCGCCGGACGCACGGCTCGGGAGGCCCGCGCCGCCGCCCAGCGCGGACCCGAAGTCGGCGAAGGAGAAGAGGCCCTCGGGGCCCGTCAGCGGCTCCGGCGCCACCGCGCACTCGCCCTCCGAGCTGGAGCGGCCCGAGCGCGGCTCCTCGTCCGCGTCCCCGGCGGCGGCTGCCATGGCAACAGCTCCGCGCGGAGCCTCTTTCCGGACCGACCGACGACCGACCACTTCCCTCTCCCGAAGCCTCGCTGTCAGCGGGCGCGCGGGTGGGCCCGACCCGCAACCACGGCAACCGAGCGGCCCGGCTCGCGTCGCGGAGCGCTCCGAACCAATGAAAACCCTCCCAGCCTAAGCCCCGCCCTCCAGCCGGGCAATAGAATTGGCTTCCGGCAGTGTGACTGACGGACAGGGAAGCCAATCATAGTTTGGAAGGACCCACGTTCCAGCCCTACGTCGCTACACAAAAGCCAATAAAATAGATTTAAAACATTATTTTTTTCCATTTCCTCCATCGCAGCACGGGAAGATAACGGGCAGATGCTTTAACCAATCATATTAAGATGATCTGCAGCCAATCGCAAAGGAAAGTCAAGAAGCCAAACTTTAGGGAGAGGTAAATATGTATCTCTTTTAAATCAATGGATGTGGAAGAAAAAAAAAAGAATTTTCCACAATAACGCAGGGTAAGTAGGAAAACGAAGGTAGGTTAAAATGTTGGCCTAACACCACGAACCAAGCAGTGATGGTTTCTAAATGCGATAAATTCCTTTATTCTGGATTCTCTCAGTAACCCCAGTGGTGATCATTGATTTACAAAGAATTTTAATTCAACTTGGTTACACCGGAACGACGCTCCAGTCCGAGAACCGGTCACTAAGTCAGGTGACTGTTCCCGACACAGGATCAGACTCCATTCCCGCTGACATCCAGTCCTATGGGAGAAGTCAGAGCTGGAAAGAGGAAAATATTCCGCAAACAGGTGATGAGTTTAGCAACAGTGCAACTCGGTGCATTGTTTTGTAAAAGTTTTCACACCTGAGGAAGGAGTGAAGATAAGGGATATAGAAAATGGAGTCACTTTAACCAAGCTGCTAAAATTATTAGCATTATGAAGGTTGAGGCGTCAGGAAAGACTGTTCTTGTCCTAACTAGCCTGGTAACTTATTCTTTTAACTTTCCAGTCCTGTGTTAATGCCTGATCATACATCTGGACATACACCAGACCTCCATAGAACAGCTAGCAAAGCCCAGGGCACCCCTGCTAGAAGCCCCACCTGAGTGTGTCCAACAAGGAGAGGGAATTCCTCAGAGATAAACCTGGGTTCTGGATGGCTGGAAGTCCTCAGTGCCCGCCTGGAGAGGCAGCCATTATGATCATTACTTCACAGACACTAGACTGGAGCTCGGAGGGCTCCCCCAGTTGCCAGGGTGACAGAGCCTCCTCCCTCTGACTGCTGTCTTATGGAGGTCTGATTACACCCTTCCCCGGGACTCAGGTATCCAGACTTTCTGACATCCCCTGGACCAATCCCAGGGCTAAGAAGGCAGGGCGGCTAATTCTCAAGAATGTACTTTTTACTATAAGAACTTTTCTTTCTTCTCTGGAACACTGCTGGGTTTTTGCCTAGGTCTGTTTCCAGTTTGTATATTCTGAGATCCTCGAATAAATATTTGTCTTCATTTCTAGCCAAAGCCTCCAGAGTCTTCTCAAGTTCATTCAACATACCCACAAACCTTTCTGTAAGGTGGGCAAAGAGGACCATCCCTAGTTTATAGGCGAGGAGCTGAAACCAGAGAGAGAAAGGAATTGTTCATCGATGTCCAGCTTCCTTGGGACTAGGGCTGTGTCCAGCAACATGCTTTCCTCTGACTCAGCCCAGTGAAATGTACAGTGCTCTCAGCACCATTGTGAGGCTCACCACTGTGATCTTTGAAATCCTCTGCCCCCTGACTGATAAGGACATGTGCCAACTCCACTTGTGGCTAGAGGAAAACAAAGGAAAGAAATAGACATTGAACATGTACCACTTACCAAGTGCTTTATTATATTATACCATTTAGTTCTCCCTCCCTAGGGCATGAGAAGGCAGATATTATTAGACCCACTTGTAAATCAGTAAATTAAGGTCCTCAGATTTATGAATTGCCCAAGGGAACAAGGCTAGAATGTTGAAGAACTGGGATTTGAACCTTGAAAAGTCCTCTCCATCATACTACCTTTAAAAACAAACAAACAAACAAACAAACAAAAAAAAACTACCCTATTTCCCCGAAAATAAGACAGTGTCTTATATTAATTTTTTCTCCCAAAGTTGTGCTATGTCTTATTTTCAGGGGATGTCTTATCTTTCCATGTGCTAGGTCTTATTTTTGGAGGATGTCTTATTTTCGGGGAAACATGGTAGTAGCTCTGCATACGAATCCATGCACCAGTAGCTCTCTGCGGGGCCTGGCTGCTCCATGCCCGCTGCCCAGAGGCTCTCTGTGGCCCAGAGGCCCATCTGCACCCCAGTCTGGCCAGAGGCCCCTGGCTGGGGTGGAAAGATTGCCCTGTCACCTCAGCAACGAAGCAAGAATTCTGCCAGGCTGCTCACACTGCCCACTCTCAGAGCCTGCCCTCCCTCTGCCCCCCGGGATGGGGGGACTCTGGCAGGGCTGAGAGGACTGGGCACCACCATCTTGTGGTTATGGGCGTTGCCATATTTGTGACGGAGTGACGGATGATTTGCATATTACTCTTTTATTAGATAGGATGAAGAGCCTGCTGGAAACTTGCTTAAACCAAAGTGGATAAGTGGCATCTGGGTATTTAAACCTCATGCTTGCTGAATGTACCCTGAAATACCCATTATTCATCCCTCCTAGCCCAGCTGGTTGGCTTTCTTTTCATTCTTTCCATCATCCAGTTGGCCTTTACAGTATTTTAGAGTACTTTGAACTGGTTGCCAACATATAAAAATTAAGAGCTTTCACATAACATTTTTGATTTCCAGATTCTCTTTAAAATGAGAAAGTATGGCCATGTAGGACCAGCTCTCCCACAGGACAGCAGTTGGTCGGAGCTGCACAGTGACTTTCCCCTTCGGATGGGAGTGGTGTTCTGGTTTGCCGCAGTCCCCACTGCTCTGTTACCTCCCCATGGAGGCCTATAGGCAGCTGCCCCTTTTTGTCCTACTTGGGCTATTGTTTTTCCTATGTAGAGTGAAAAGGAAATTAATATATTTCTTGTCTTTATGAAACATGGAATAATGAAAATGTGTGTAGGGAAATTGTCTAGTATCTGAAAATATGATGTGGTGATTATGTGACTTTTTCATATGCTGGAGAGTTTCTTTTTTAAAAAAAAACAACACATATTTTTATTTAATTCAGAGAGGAAGGGAAAGAGATAGAAACATCGATGAGAAACATCAATTGGTTGTCTCCTCCACACTCCATACTGAGGCTCTAGTCCACAATCCAGGCATGCGCCATGATGGGGAATCAAACCAGCGACTTTTTGGTTTATAGGTCAATGCTCAACACTGGGCCACACCAGCCGGGCTAGGCTGATGATTTTTGACAAATATATATACATATATATATATATATATATTGTGTGTATATATATATATATATATATATATTCATGTAACAACCACCCTAATCAAGAACATGACAGCTATATTTTTAGCGATTTGAGAACTGTTATTTTAGGCTACAGAGAGAGGGCCCTGTATTTTCAGAAAAGTAATTGAATATTTATTTATGGGCAAGAACAATATTCTTCCATGTCAATGGTGAAAGAAGGGATACAACCTCCCTGGCCAGGTTACTTGGTCGGTTGGAGTGTTGTCTTGTGCACCATAAGGTGGAGGGTTCGATTCCCAGTTGGGAGCATGTTTCTCTCCTGCCCGCCTTCCTTTCTCTCTCAAATCAGTGAGCATATCCTTGGTTGAGGATTAAACAAAGAAAAGAAAAAAGGGATACAACTAACGTGGTCAGGAAAAAGCTTGCTACTTCACTGTTTTTCTCCTCTCTAGTGGCCTCTTATACCAGAAGATCCTTAAGGATGCTTCTAGTTCTGATTTATAAAGACTGAGCTTCTGCCGAAACCAGTTTGGCTCAGTTGATGGAGCATCAGCCTACGGACTGAATGGTCCCAGGTTCGATTCCGATCAAGGGCATGTACCTTGTTTACAGGCACATCCCCAGTGGGGGGGTGTGCAGGAGGCAGCTGATCGATGTTTCCCTCCCATTGATGTTTCTAACTCTCTATCCCTCTCCCTTCCTCTCTGTAAAAAATCAATTCAGTATATTTAAAAAAAAAAAAAAAAAAAAAAAAGGACCGAGCTTCTGCTCTCCCAGAGCCTACATGCTATCGCAGGAAAGGAGGGGAGGGAGGGCTTGTGAGATAGACCATGCTCAGGAGAGGGAGACAAAGAGGACAGTGCGGGAACTACAAACACGAGGTTCCTGGGAAGTGAAGCTTGAAATGAACCCAGCCGAAGAGCCCAGGCCGGCTGTAAAAGATAACTAATGGCTTCTCTGAGTCAGAGAGCTTCCTGCCTCAAATCCCAGGCAAGAGATGAAGAGAATCAGGGCAGTTTTTTAGCCGCTAAATTCTCTCAGCAACTCCCCCAGGTAAAATTCCAAGAGCGTTTGCTCTGTCTGTTGGAAGTTTCTTCCCCTGTGAAGATTTGAAGAACTGTGCTTCCATTAGCAAGGGAGCCTTGCAAAATTGCCCTGTTTTCAGAAATGTCCTCGCCTGTAATGGAGTTCCAACTGTTTTCAGATCAAAGTTGCATTTCTGAGCAGACTCCATGTGCTGCCACACAATGGCCTGTTTCCACTCAAAGCAATTCTGCAAATGCGGATTGAAAACTGGAAGCAGAAGAGTGAGGTAGCTGTTACAATACAAGTGAGAAGATGGAGGCTGGGATAAGGATAGCGACACTGGTGGTGAGAATTGAGCCTGGGAAGATTTGGAAGATAGAGCCGACAAAATGCATCAAGTGTAAGAGAGTCAAGTCAAGGGTGGTTCTGCAGGCTGTGGCCTGAGCAACTAAAAGAATGAAGTTGCCCTTAACTCGGATGGGGGAACTGTGGGAGGAACAAGGTTGGGGCAGAAAATCAGAAGCTCCGTTTGGACATGTTAAGTTTCAGGTGCCAGTTAGACTTCCAGATACTTACTTGGGCTATGAGTCCATTCCAGGGGTAGGTCCAGGATGGAGTTGTGTGGGGAGTCAACAGCACATGGGTGATCTTTAAACCCAGTGGACTGGATAAGCCACCGAGGAGTGAAGGCAATCGATCAAGAAGAGACCAACCCCAGAATGAAGGGGTGGTCTACTATTTAGTGATTAGAAAGATGAGGACAAATCAACAAAGGAAAGGGAGAAAGTGTAGCCAATGAGGAAGGTCTTCTCAGAGCCTTTACTCTCCTCTAAATTAGTAAAGGGGAGAGGTAGAAAGTTATCATTTTAAACACGCATGTTAGCTGAAACTGGCTTGGCTCAGTGGGTAGAGCGTCGGTCTGCGGACTGAAAGGTCCCAGGTTTGAAAGAAACATGGACCAGCTGTCTCCTGCATACCCCCCTTGACTGGAATCGAACCTGGGACCTTTTAGTCCGCAGACCGAGGCTCTGTCCACTGAGCCAAACAGGTTTCAGCACTTTTGCAAATTTTACTAAAACGTTGTAAACACGGGAGCAAATTGCTGGGAACCCTCCTTGAGCCACGGCAGAGTCCCGGGGATCTGGGGAAACCCTAAAGCTTGGGCTTTTGTTCCATGATGGTACCATCTTTTGGTGATAGTGCAAAGAGGGAACGGAAAACAAAACCCTGGCCAGGGAGTTAGGACATGGTGCTACAATCCTACCTACATAATAAAAAGCTAATATGCAGAATGATTGGTCGCTATGACATGCACTGACCACCAGGGGGCAGACGCCCAATGGAGGAGCTGCCCTCTGGTGGTCAGTGCTCTCACACAGAAGTCGGGCTCATGGCTGGCAAGTGCAATGGCAGTGGCAGCAGCCTCTCTGCTGCTCAGGACGTCAGACTGCCGGCTTGTCAGTAGACATCCCCTGAGGGCTCCTGGACTGTGAGTACGCCTCTAGTTCTAAGTAGGACGCGCTGAGTCGCTGATATCAGAGCAAACAATTAAAGGGGATGGAGCCAGCCGTGCGGATATCTGGGAGGACCTCACCAGGTAACTGTGAGTACAAAACTCCCAAGGTTGAGCGTGGACCTATGAACCAGGAAGTCAAGGTTCGGTTCCAAGTCAGGGCACATGCCGAAGTTGTGGGCTCCATCCGCATTGTGAAGTGCGCAAGTAGGCAGCCCACAATGATTCTCACTCATCATTGATCTATCTCTCCTTCTCCCTTCCTCTCTTAAATCAATAAAAATTATATATATAATTTTGTATATATATATATACAAAAGCCCTGAGACGGAGTGTGCCGCGCTGGGAAAAGCTAGGAGGCCTAGCTTTGTGTCAAGAGGATGCGGGAGGCTGGGGCTCCGGGAAGGTGAGCCATGCTCCTGATACACAGCAAATCAACGGGAGTGCAAGGGCTGGAATCCAGATTCCCACTGCGTGTGGTGGACGGGCAGTCGGACCCACAGGCCGGTTTCTGTTGCTCTATAACCCCGCCCCTAGCTCCAGGGACCGGGGGATCCCGACACCGCCCACAGCCTGAGCACGTGCGTGGGGCCCAGGGCTCCTCAAGGACCTCCCACCAGAGCTGGCCTCCTCTGTGCCTGCTCCAACCTGACCGTCCACCACCGAGAGGCGCCTCTCCTCAATGCTCTCTCACTATGTAGGAACAACTCTCCCCTTTACCCCCAGGAAGTTTAGTCTTTTGAGGCCGGAAAGTTGGGAGACATTTGTCACCGCAGGCAAACCGTGTATACCTAAATCCAACGTCAAGCCCTCTCGTAGCCGCATTTCCCTTCTCGCGAGAAATCGGCCCGACTGAAGCTGCCAGCCATCTTTTGTGTGGCATTACTCTGGGTTTCTTGGCCCGTAGTACATTATGTCGAAACGTTTTGTGTCCTTATTTCCCAACGTACGCAAGAACCTCAGAGTCACTTTCCTCTTAAGGCCTCCATTTGAAGAAGGAAGGGAATTTGAGGTGTTTGTCGTATTCGACCTTCCTAACATGGCAGCTTGAGCCTGTCTGCGGTCCCGGCAGGGCTTCCGGCTTCCGGGCAGGCCCGGGCGGGGCTGGACTTCCGGTCTCGCAGCGCAGGCGCAGGACACTCCTTCCGCTCTCTCCCGCGGTGCTCGCGAGCCTCGCAGTCATGTCTTACCCCGCCGATGATTACGAGTCTGAGGTAACGTGGCCCTAAGCGGGCGCTGGGCTCCGCCACGGGCGCTGGGCCAGCTGGGAGCGGGCCCCGCGGGGAGACGGTGCCCGGCGGACTCCGGGAGCCCTGCGGGCCGCGGCCTGGCCTGCCCGCCGCCTGGCCCGCGCCCGCACGCTGCGGCCACCCTCCCGGCTCCTATCAGCCCGTCTGCCCGCCCCCTTCCCAAGTTCGGTTCCCCCGCTCTCTCTTTTCTTAGATTGGGGACGGAAGCTGGCTGTGGGCGCTGTGTGTCTGTAATCGAGCACTTCTTACATTTTGGGCTCAGTGTCGTCAAATCCTGCGGATCCCCAGCTTTGCTCTGCCTTACAGCGCCGCGGCGTTGTGTTGTCATTGTGTGTGTAGCCTCTCCTTGCAGCATGCGGATTTCTGAAAGGCAGGGACCGTTTCATCCAACGCTGTACCCTTACTGCCCCGCTTGACACACCAGCCCCAGGACGAGCAGGTTGGGTTCACGCCTCGGTGACCGCTCCTGTGTTTCTCGTTGACAGGCCGCCTATGATCCCTATACTTACCCAGGCGACTATGATATGCACACAGGTAAGGTTCGCCGGGTGCTTACAAGGCTGGGCCCCTCTATTAATGTGTGGGAGCAGCGCTGACGGGGAGCCTGTTTAAAACTGCTCTTTGATGTCTAGGTTGGAGTCAGTTCCTCCCTCTCAGCAGGAGGGTGGTGTAGAGCCTGCTAAACCACGAATTCCCCCCCCCCTCATTTTTTTTATCAAGGTATTATATGTGTACATATCTTACCATTGCCGCCCCCCCCCCCCCTCCCACCCGCCTAAACCAAGCCTTTCTCATAGTCCACTTGGAACCCTAGAAGGGAAGGACTACTGTCCTGGCTCTGATTTTGTTCAAATTGTTCGCCAAAGGAGAAAATCTTGTAAACAGAATTACAGTGATTCAAACCAAGCCCAAAGGAAACGTTTTGTGAAGGTTTTTGAGGTTTCTTGAAATGTCAAAGCGACTTGGTTTGGCTTAGTCAGTGCCCTGCGTTGTTTGGGGTACTTTGTGAGAAGGGTTTCATTCAGGCCTCACAACCATTCTGTGCAGCGTGTATATTAGTGTTGTCTCCATTTTACAGAGGAGAAAACTGAGCACAGAGACGTTTAGTTCCTCGTACCAAATCATATAGGTAGACAATGGCAGTAATTTATTCATTCAAGTAACGTTAAATACCTACTTACTCTCCTTTCCACAGTCTTCCCCCTTCTGCAACACGCACACCTCTTCTAGGTCCTGAGGGTACATCTGCGTACGAGACACAAGGTTCTTTCCTATGTAGGCTTTAGCTTCTGGTGGGAGAAACAGATAATAAGTAACTTTGGTGGTAAATGCTGTGAAGCAATAGGATGATGGGATTGGGCGTGCTTTGGGGAGGATTGCATCTGAGTATTGGAAGGATTACATCCTGTTTTATAAGATTGAGCTTAGTTTGGATGATGGTCTTGCCCTTTTGTTATATATGTGGGTTTGAAAGCACTTTGAAAAATATTTATTTATTATCTCCAACCTGTAGGAGATCCAAAGCAGGATCTGGCTTATGAGCGTCAGTATGAACAGCAGACCTATCAGGTGATCCCCGAAGTGATCAAAAACTTCATCCAGTATTTCCACAAAACCGTGTCCGATTTGATCGACCAGAAGGTGTATGAGCTACAAGCAAGCCGCGTCTCCAGTGACGTCATTGACCAGAAAGTGTACGAGATCCAGGACATCTATGAGAACAGGTATGGGCTGCCGGCCGACTGTACTGTACTGTAGGACAGTGGTCGGCAAACTGCGGCTCTTTGGACCCTTGAGTGTGGCTCTTCCACAAAATACCACGGCCTGGGGGAGTCTCTTTTGAAGAAGTGGTGTTAGAAGAAGTTTAATTTTTAAAAATTTGTCTCTTAAAAGAAATTTCAGTCGTTGTACTGTTGATATTTGGCTCTGTTGACTAATGAGTTTGCCGACCAGTGGTACTTAGAAGGTACTTTGATAACCTTAACCAAGTCAGTTTCAGAGGAGTGGTGGAGGCAGGAGCCAGGGAACAGTGGGACGGGAGAAATGGGGGTTGAGAAAGGCGAATTTGTAAGTGCAGAGGACTTGGCAGGGCTATGGAGACATTTGTTTTGTGTGTTTTGAAGGGGGATTTGAGGGTGTTAATTGCAGAAAGGGGAGAGGTGGGGCTTGAGGAGAGGCGGGACGTTGGAGTAGCTGACGAAGGAATCCGGAGAAGGAAAATGAACGTGACCCTCTCGTGGGGCCGTGAAGCATGTCGGACAGCAGTGTGTGGGTTGGATGCTCTAGGTCCGCTGTGGGACCAGACTTCAACAAACTGGTTTTTATTTTTATTTTTTATTTTATAACGAACTGATTTTTTCCGTGTTTGGAGAGAGGGAGAGGAGGCACAGTACTCCCAAATGGAAATAGTATTGCTAAGGGAGCGAGGAGGAGAATCTGAAAAATAGTTCTCAAGTCAGGGATTAGCAAGCACCTAGAGTTCATGATGCAGAGGCAGGAGGTGATCCTGAGGCGCTTGGTGGTGCTGAGAGAAGAGGATATTGACTGTATTAAGAAAGGCTGTCTGAGGTCCAGTTGGGTTGAGGAAAGTTGTAGACTTGGATGGCTCTGGCCCTGACTTCATTTCTGTGAAATCTCCCCCCCTTCAGAGCCAAAGGCCCTCGTCTGTAAAATGTGAGAGTTGCCTCTTGGGTCCCTTTTGTTTTCGAATTCTAGAATTGCTCTGCTTGGTTTTCAGCTGGACGAAGCTGACAGAAAGATTCTTCAAGAATACACCTTGGCCGGAGGCTGAAGCCATTGCTCCACAGGTTGGCAACGGTAGGTGTGAGCTCTCTGTCGTGCGTGCTGGGTAGGACCCTGTGACTGGGGGTCATTGGAAGCTCAGGATGATCTATGTCTGTTTTGCTCACCATTTTATTTCCCTGGGGCTTGGTACATAGTAGCCCCTTGGTAAGTAACTTGTTGAATGAAGGTTGAATAAATGAAGAGGACAGAGATCTCTCACACGTGAAATTAAGATCTTTTATCTTTTTTGTTTTGTTAACCCTCACACAAGCGTATTATATATTTGGAGAGTATTCTGCATCTTCAGCATTCCTAAGACCACCTCCAAGTTTGATGATTTGCTGGGAGGACTCAGTCCTCAGTGTGTAGTTGTCCCCACAGCTACCAGGGTTTTCAGCAAAAGGGTTCAGAGCAAAGTCAGCAACGGGAAAGGTGCATGCGCTGAAGTCCAGAGGAAACCAGGCACAAGTTCCAGCAGTCCCTCCTGTCAGTCACACAGGCTCAAATCCTCAGGCAAGGACTTGGAAGGACAAGAGTATGTGCCAGAGAAGCTTATTGAAACTTTGGAGTTCAGGGACTTTATCTGGGCTGGTCATGGAGGCACGCACTCTGCCTAACGTCCCAAAATTCCAGACTCCCAGAAGGAAAATCAGTGTTCAGAATAAACCATATTGTTGGAACAGTTCAGGCACAGCAGAGAGAGCCCCTTATTAGGGTGGTGGATTTCAGAACCTTTCTGAAATCTAGGTTCCCGGATGCTAGCCAAGTTCCAGCTAAGTCAGTGATACCCATGTATTTGCAGTTTTGATAGGTAGCATCATACGGCTTTTCATGGAGTCATCATTTACTTAAGTGCTGGTTTATTTAAACAACTGTATGACAGACGTCTCTAAACTGTGAACAGAAATGGGCCTGAATTAAATTGACGAGGTTGAAAGAGTAAATGAGAAATTAATTTTCTTTTTTAGTTAAATTTATTGGAGTAACATTGGTTAGTAACATAAATTTCAGCTTTATAATACAACATCTGTATAGTCTATTTTGTGCTCACTTCCTGGTGTCTAGCCTCTTTCCCTTGAGAAACAAATTTTCTTGTTGCATGTATTTTTAGGTGTTAAGTGTTGGAGTTTAGCTGTTTAGTCTCTGAAATCGCGTGTATCCCTATACTGTCCTGAAGGAGCTAAAACTAACAGAATTCCCTAGTTGTTTTGTGCATTACTAAAGTACCCCTTTGCCATCTCTTTCAGATGCTGTCTTCCTGATTTTGTACAAAGAATTATACTACAGGCACATATATGCTAAAGTCAGTGTGAGTATCTAAATGTTGCTGGCAGTTTTTTGTTTTTGTTTTTTAAAAAATATATTTTATTGATTTTTTTTTTTTTTTTTTTTTTTTTAAGAGACAGTGAGAGGAAGAGGGATAGAGCAATAGAAACATCCATGATGATGACCCTAACTGGTTTGGTTCAGTGGATAGAGCATCGGCCTGCGGACTGGAGTGTCCCAGGTTCGATTCCAGTCAAGGGCATGTACCGATACCCCGTGGGGGGTGTGCAGGAGGCAGCTGAACAATGTTTCCAACTCTCCATCCCTCTACCTTCCTCTCTGTAAAAAAATTAAAATATATTAAAAAAAATAAAATATATTTTAAAAAGAGGAAGAAGAAAGAAGAAAGAAACATCCTTGATGAGAGAGGAACATCATTGATTAACTGCCTCCTGCACGCCCCCACGGGGTATCGAGTTTGCAACTTGGGCATATGCTCTGACTGAGAATTGAACCAGTGATCCCTTGGTTCCTGGCTCGATGCTCAACTGCTGAGCTGCACCAGCCGGGCTTCTGGCAGGTTTTTTAGCTTTCTGCCATTTTGTCCCCCGACCATAGTCACTGGTTATATTGGTTCAGTGCCCAAGAGTGGTTAGCATGTTTTAAGAAATGGCAGTGGGAGCCGAAACCAGTTTGGTTCAGTGGTAGAGCGTCGGTCTGCGGACTGAAAGGTCCCAGGTTCGATTCCGGTTAGGGGCATGTACGTTGGTTGCGGGCACATCCCCGGTAGGGGGTGTGCAGGAGGCAGCTGGTCAATGTTTCTCTCTCATCGACGTTTCTAAGCTGGTCAATGTTTCTCTCATTGACATTTCTAGCTCTCTAGCTCTCTCCCTCTCTGTAAAAAATCAATAAAATATATTTTAAAAAAAAAGAAAGAAAGAAAAGAAAAGAAAAGGCAGTGGGAGAATTGAGTCTAGAAAGCTTCGTATTATTCCAGACAAACTATTAACACTGCATGGCCTGTCCATCCTTTTTAATTTTTCCATCCCCAGTTCTCCTTGGCTGGGCACTCATTCCCAGGCTGTCACCCTAATAGTGTGTTCCAAGCACCTGTGCTGCCTCTGCTTAGAATGTCCTTTGTCCCCTCAGTGCATTGCCACGGAGCCTCCTTTCTCTGAAACATAAATAAAACTCACCGTTTGCCAGGCACAGTGCTGGGCTCTTGGAATATGCCCACAGGTGTCTAATCCCACAGGGATCCTGCAAAATAGCAAACTGAGGTGCAGAGAGGTTGCTTTTTCTCAAATTTCTAGTTAAGTGACAGACTCGAAACCAGATCTGTCTTATTGTGAAACCAGGGTTCTTTTTAACACATTACCTCAACTTTGGGCACTTGATTAATTCTTTTCTTCCTAATTTCTAAATTTTAGAGTGCCCGAAGCCTCTTAAAATACAATCTGCATTGCCCTGGCTGGTTGCTCAGTGGTTAGAGTGTTGGCCCATGCAATGGTCACAGGTTTGATTGCCAGTCAAGGGCACATACCTGGGTTGCAGGTTCAATCCTTGGCCCCAGTTGGGATGTGTGTAGGAGGCAGCCAATCGATGGGTCTCTCACCTCTATTTTTCTCTCATTCTCTCTTCCCGTCTCCTTCTCTCCCTCCCTTCCACAATCTCTAAAGATCAATGGAAAAAATATCCTTGGGTGAGTATTAACAACAACAAAAAAAAAACATCTGCAGTATTTATATATACCAGTGACTTAAAAATCTCTTAGGCTCCAGTCTCTCCAGATCCAGATTTTATTCTATTGTTCGACAGCTCCACTTGGCTGTCTGATAGTCAGCTTACATTTAACGTGCTTCAAATTCAACTCTTATTTTCTATCTAAACCTGTTTAACCCATGTTCGTTTTTGCAATAAATGATACCACCAGGCACTCAGTTACTTGGTATCATTTTTTTCTTCTTCTAAATTTTATTGATTTCAGAGAGGTAGGGAGAGGGAGAGAAAGAAACTAACATCACTGATGAGAGATGATCATTGATCAGCTGCCTCCGCATGTCTCCTACCAGAGATCAAGCCCAAAACCCAGGCACCTCCCCCAACTGGGAATTGAACCCTGATCTTTTTCATAGGTCATTGCTCAACACTGAGCCACACCAGCTGGCATTTATATCAATCTTGACTTTTCTCTTATTTGACTTCAATCTTAAAGCAAATCTTACTCAGCTGTACCTTCAACATACTTTTTTTTTTTTTAATGTATTTTATTGGTTTTTTACATAGAGGAAGGGAGAGGACAGAGAAGGGAGAGTTAAAAACATCAATGAGAGAGAAACATCAATCGGCTGCCTCCTGCACACCCCCTACTTGGGATGTGCCTGCAACCAAGGTTCATGCTCTTGACTGGAATCAAACCTGTGACCCTTGAGTCCGCAGGTTGACGCTCTTATCCACTGAGCCAAACTGGTTAGGGCTTCAACATACTTCTTGAAACCAACTACTTCTGTTACCACTGCTGCTATCCTAGTTCAAGGCATCATCTCACTAGAGGCCCGATGCACGAAAATTCTTGCAAGAGTAGGCCTTCCTTCTGGCTGTGGCCACTGGCTTCCCTCTGGGATCTGGGCTGTTTCCCTCCTTGGGCTGCTGGTAGGCACCCAGGACCCAGAGTGCTTCCCTTGGGCCACCTGCAGGCACCTGGGACCCGGCTGGCTTCCCTCCAGCCCTGGCTTTGTCAGGAAGGACGGGTGGAAGATGTCTGGTCTAATTAGCATATTACCCTTTTATTATAGGTACCTGAACTATTGAGTAGTTGCTTAGCTAGTTTTGGTTTCCACTCTTGCCCACTTAAGTGTTGTTGTTGTTGTTTTTTTTTTAAAAAATATATTTTATTGATTTTGTACAGAGAGGAAGGGAGAGAGATACAGAGCTAGAAACATCGATGAGAGAGAGTCATCGATCAGCTGCCTCCTGCACACCCCCCACTGGGGTTATGCCCGCAGCCAAGGTACATGCCCTTGACCGGAATCGAACCCGGGACCCTCCAGTCCCCAAGCCGACGCTCTATCCATTGAGCCAAACCGGTCTCGGCTAAGTGTTGTTGTTGTTGTTGTTAATCCTAATGTAAGATTTTGACTGATTTTTAGAGAGAGTGGAAGGGAGAGGGAGAGACAGAAACATTAATGTAAGAGAGACACTTCAGTTGGTTGCCTTATACTCCATCCCAACTAGGGAATTGATCCTGCAACCAGGGTAGATGCCCTTGACCGAATCATCTGGGACCCTTCAGGTTGTGGGCCGATGCTCCATCCACTGAGCCAAACTGGCTAGGGCCCTGATAGTATTTTAGACTTTAAAGGTCATAATCTCTCGAATTTATTCAACTGTGCTGTGGATAATAAGTGGTCATGGCTGTGTTCCAATAAAACTTTACTAAAACAGCCGGGACCGGTTTGGCTCAGTGGATAGAGCGTCGGCCTGTGGACTGAAAGGTCCCAGGTTCGATTCCGGTCAAGGGCATGTACCTTGGTTGCAGGCGCATCCCCCGTGGGGGGTGTGCAAGAGGCAGCTGATCGATGATTCTCTCTCATCGATGTTTCTAACTCTCCCTCTCTCTTCCTCTTTGTACAAAATCAATAAAATATATTAAAATAAATAAATAAAATAAAGTAACATGTCTTTGTTAAGCAGATATACTTTAAAAAAAAAAAAAAACTTTACTAAAACAGGTGATGGTGGATTTGTTGACCTCCTGGCCTAGATTTTTTTCTTCTAGATTCTTCTTTAGATCCTAAAGACCTCTTCATTCCTAGCCCGGTGTAGCATCGTCTCTTCTTACATTAAAGCCCCACAGTTTTACTAACTTTTGCCTTTATTAGTATTTTTGCTGAAACACCTTTCTTCCTCTGCTTTGCTGGATGTGCATGCCTGTTCCCTAATGTTTGGTTAAGGTTGTTGCCATAAAACCTGGTCATTGTGGCCTTGGCTAGGTGGCTCGGTTGATTGGGCCTCATCCTGTGCACTGAAAGGTTATTGGTTCAATTCCCAGTCTGGCACATGCCTGGGTTTCAGGCCTGATCCCCAGTCAGGGGGCATGTAGGAGGCAGCCGAAGGATGCTTTGCTCTCTTCTAAGGATGCTTTGCTCTCTCGTATCAATGTTTCTCTCCTCTCTTCTCTCTCCCTCTTCCTTTCTTTAAAAAAAAAAAAAAAAAAAAAAAAGGTAATAAAAACAACCTGACCATTATGGTCTGATACTGTGTCTCTTGGAACCGTCATAGCACTTTTTGTTTTTCCTCTTGCTGGAGTGCCCTTTGCATATTAAGAAGGAGAGAGCAGACATCAATTGTCCTGTATTTGTTTTCAGCGGTCACGGGACACCATTAGGAACACATTGAAATTAATGATCTAAGTGCTGATGTCTCTGCTCTCTTTACAGGGGGGACCTTCCTTGGAACAGAGGTTTGAGTCCTACTATAACTACTGCAATCTCTTCAACTACATTCTTAGTGAGTCTGGGTTTGGGCAAGCGAGGGAGGGTATGAGGAGGCTAGTATTGACCGCCAGCTGTTTTTAACAGGATTTAATGTGCAGGTGAAGAGGGGATAATGCCTTATGATATACAAATTTTTAAAGATATTTTAGCCCTGGCTAGTATGGCTCAGTTGGTTGGACCCATCCTGTGCACTGAAAGGTTGCCAGTTCAATTCCTGGTCAGGTCAGATGCCTGATGCCGGGTTTCAGGCTCACTTCCCAGTAGGAGTCCTGCAGGGAGGAAGATAATGGATGTTTGGCTCCCACATTGATATTTCTCTCTCAAAAGCAATGAAAAAAATAAAAAGCCTTAAAAAAGGAAAAGAACAATCTGCTGCCTCCTTCACAATCCCCTATCGGGCATTGAGCCCATAGTCTGGGCATGTGTCCTGGCTGGGAATCAGACTGGCAGTCTCTCTGTGCACGGGATGAGGCCCAAACAGCTAAGCCACACCGGCTAGGGCATGACTTAGTCTTTTTAAGAGAAATTGTAAAATGTGCTCTGCAGCCATAACGTGGGCAGAGTCCTTGCTTCTAGTCTGACTTTTCTGTGATCTTCCGTGCAGATGCTGATGGTCCTGCTCCCCTTGAACTACCCAACCAGTGGCTCTGGGATATCATTGATGAGTTCATCTATCAGGTATCTGGTCAGCCCTTAGCCTCGTTTTAAATAATTGATTTGAGCAAGGAGTAGCTGTTACTGCCATTGCTTGTATTAAAAAGGTATGTGGTAGCCAAGACCCTTTTGGCTCAGTGGATAGAGCGTCGGACTGCGAACTGAAAGGTCCTGGGTTCAATTCTGGTCAAGGGCATGTACCTTGGTTGTGGGCACATCTCCAGTAGGGGGTGTGCAGGAGGCAGCTGATCAATGTTTCTAGCTCTCTATCCCTCTCTCTTCTACTCTGTAAAAACTCAATAAGATATATATATATATTTTTTAAAAAACAACACTTAAAAAAGAAAGGTATGTGGTATAAAAATATGCCCATCATAGCCTGAACTCTGTTGTGTGTTTTTTTATTTTTTGTTTTGTTAAATTCTCACCTGAGGATATGTTTTTGTATTATTATTTTTAAAATATATTTTTGTTCATTTCATAGAGGCAGGGAAAAGGGAAAGAGAGATTGAAACAAACATCAGTGATGAGAGAGAATCAATGATTGATTGCCTTCTGCACGCCCCCTACTGGGGATCTCGCCCACAACCCTGGCATGTGCCCTATGTGGGCCTTATACTGGGCTTTGGTACAGAGATGACTTAGATTGGATGACACACACGTACAGATACCTACCCCCTCTCCACCACATCATCATTCATATGCAAAGCCACATAGGAATAGAAATTTGTTACAAACCACCTGATTCTGGTGGTCAGATTAACTGCATTATGGAGCTCAGATATATTATTTTTTTTTTTTTTTAATTATTATTTTTTTTTTTTTGGAGAGACTTAGTTTATTCATTGCAGGATGGGCTTAGAGAAAATGATTTCAAATTCTAAGCAAAGCTATAAGGAGAACTTCCCTTTTTATTAAAGAGCCAGCCCTATGTGCATTTAGTGGTTATTTCAATGCTGGCCTTGAAAACAATACAGTTCTATCCAATTAAAAAATGCACCTGGCATGGCATTAAGATTATGGGCATATCTAGTCTCCGGCCTACAAAGTCATACAGCTAAGTTTATCATCATCATTCTTCAAACAGGCTAAAGCAGACTAGAAAGCAACATTTTATCTAAGAATAACAGCAGAAAATTCCAAACAGCAGTTTGTTACAAAGAGGGGTTTCCTTCTCATTCTCCCCCCCTCCTCCCCTTGTCCCACAAGCTTTTCAGCCTGTGGTACAATGACCACGGGATGTTCTGGTGAACAGGGGTGTCGAAATTCTTTTACGACTTCCTGCTGGAAGGGGGCGCCGTCTAAAGGGTTAACATCCATTTCTTCCTCTTGGAGAGGTTTGTAAGGAATTCTTCTGGCTTGTAGGACCATTTGAAGTTTAAAGGCATCTAGACGGGATGAGATAAAGCGAGTTAACAGATTCAGAAGACATGGTCCTAGGGTTATGGCATCAGTAGCATTGACAGTGGTCCTGTCAATGGAAGCAGCCATTTCCAGATTCTTCTCCCCCCCATGCAGCCCAGGTCTCAGATAACGCCTGTCTTATTTTTGAAGCTTGACCAGCTAGTTTCTTGGCCCCATCCCTTATAATACCAGACTGGTTAGCATAAAACCGCATTCTTCCTCAAGAAATAGGCACAGCCCCCCTTTTTTCCGCTGTGAGAAGGTCTAGTCCTCTTTGGTTCTGGAGAGTAATAGCTGCCAGTGAGTGGTTAAGATTAAGAAAGTTCAGTAACAGTGAAAGAATCAGCCTTAGCTTCATGGTGTTCCTTTGCTGTGTAGGGAGCAGTGGTTTTAAGGCGCCTCTGTGTTCCAGCAAGGGCAGAAGAGCTCTCCTCCTGGGACTAGTTTTGGGTTCTGGCGGCACTCATAAAAAGACAAAATGAGAATTATTAGAAAGAGAAAAAACAATAATTATCCAGAGATACCAGAGCATTTCCAATTTAAGAAAAAATAAGAAATATTAGTGTAAGGAAAAATTCAGCAGGGCATTTCTGAATCCCTTGGAGCAGGTTGATCAGCCAAGTCTGTGGTTTCCTTGAAGGTGATCCGCAGGGGGTGTTTCTGGTCAGAGGTCACCTTCCACTCAGGCTGGATGTTACTCGGCTGGTGGGCTGCTTTCACCTGAGAGTGGTGAATCCAGTTGTTCAGTCCTGCAACCTTGAGAGCTGTCGGAGTGGTTAGTATGACTGGATAGGGTCCCTTCCAAATTGGCTTAAGGGTTCTTTTTTCTAGTCTTTTAACCAAACCTGGTCTCCAGGTTTATAAGGATGTACAGCTTTTCCTAGAGAGATGGGTAGTTGGTCAGTAACCCATCTGTGGATCTCAAAGACAGTTTTTCCAAGTCCTTATAGTTGCTTCTGGATTTCTAAGCTTCCTATTTCCCCCAAATCTCCCTGTGGCCAAATTAAGGGAGGGGGTCTACCATATAGAATTTCAAAGGGAGGGAAACCTATCCTGGCCCTCGGGGCACAGCGTACCCACAGGAGTGCAAGAGGCAAGCTATCTGTCCAGGATAAGGTTGTCTCTTGGCATAGCTTAGCCATAGCCTGCTTTAGAGTCCGGTTCATGCGCTCTGCCTTCCCTGAACTCTGAGGCCTGTAAGCTGTATGTTGGTTCCATCTAATTCCCAAAGCCTTAGCTACCTGTTGTACTGTTTCTGCTACAAAGGCTGGGCCATTTTTGGACCCTGTGGTCAGAGGCATTCCATCCTTCGGGATTATGTCCTTCAGCCGTGCCCTATGACTTCTCCGCCTTTTCAGTGCGAGTGAGATATGCCCCGACCCAGCCTGAAAAGGTACAAACAAGGACTAGTAGGTATTTATTTCCTCTGCCAGGCCCTACTTCTGTAAAGTCTGCTTCTAAGTCCTCAAAAGGAGCTTGCCCACAGCGCTGAACTCCTATCCGTCCTACAGGACCCTGTTTGGCATTATCTGTGCACAGAGAGGCATCGCTGCGAGACTGAGGCACTCAAGGAGGGAAGACAGGCAGTTAGGTAATATCTGCTAACAAAGCCTAGAGCAGTCTTCCCTAAGGGAGTCAGTTCATGCTGCTGGAGGACTACCTTGTGTGCTAACTGTTCTGGGACACAGACCCTATGATCTGAGAGTATCCACCAACCTTCTTTTGTTCTTTTGCCCCCTTCTTGCTGAGCCCTTTCCTCCTCTTGCGGAGTGTACTTTGGAGGTTCAGGTAATTCCGGGGCCAAGATGATCTGTGCCGGTGCCATTTGTCCTTTGGCAGCCTGCTTTGCTGCGGCGTCAGCACGCTGGTTTCCTTCTGACACCGAGTCTTTCCTTCTCTGGCGACCTTTGCAATGAATGACAGCTATTTCCTTAGGCTCCCAAACTGCTTCTAGTAACTTTAAAATCTCATTTTGATTTTTTTTAAAATATATTTTATTGATTTTATACAGAGAGGAAGAGAGAGGGATAGAGAGCTAGAAACATCGATGAGAGAGAGTCATAGATCAGCTGCCTCTTGCACACCCCCCACTGGGGATATTCCCGCAGCCAAGGTACATGCCCTTGACCGGAATCGAACCTGGGTCCCTTCAGTCCCCAAGCCGACGCTCTATCCATTGAGCCAAACCGGTCTGGGCTCATTTTGATTTTTTAATTCCTTTTTCTCCTGCCGTCAGGAGCCCCCTTTCCTTGTATATAGCCCCATGAACATGCAGGGTAGCAAAGGCATAGCGTGAATCAGTGTAAATGTTGGCACGCTTATCCTTACTGAGTTCCAAAGCTCTAGCGAGGGCCCAAAGTTCTACCCTCTGTGCTGACCATCCTTCAGACAGGGCCTGTGCTTCAATTGTCTCCAAGTTTGATACTACTGCATATCCAGCTCGTCTTTTTCCTTCATCTCAGAAGCTGCTGCCATCTGTGAGCAATACCAAGTCTGGGTTTGGCAGGGGCCTATCCATTAGATCTGGCCGGCTAGAGTAAACCTCCTCTAGGACTTCCAGGCAGTCATGTTCAGGGGCCCCCTCAGCAGGCCCTGAGACAGGGGGGCCACCCGTAGGCAACTGGGTCAATCTGCTTGGAGAGAGAGGCTACTGGTCTTTGCCGAGGTCTAAATTCCTGGGTTAGAATTTCTAGGGCTACCCCATTGTTCTTATGGATGAAGAGATTAAAGTCCCGCATCACATCTGGTAATCCAGGTGCTGGGGTCTCAGTAAGCTTTGCCTTTATGCTGATGAAGGCTTTCTCAAAGCTTCATAGAAGGGCTTGGCCAGATCTGAAAATCCTGGGATCAGTTAGTAGTCTCAGGAGGGCTCGTGTCCCTTCCCAGCACTGAGGAGCCCAGATATATTAAATAACCTTAGGCTGTGTTTGACTCCAAAATGAATGTTGTGCTTTTTTTTTTGTGTGTGTGTGTGTGTGTGTGTGTGTGTGTGTGTGATTTCCCCCCACACACACACACAAACTATCTCTAATCTTAGAGATTTTTACTCAGCTGTAGAACAACTAACATTGAGTAATGAACAGAATTCACAGCTAGTCAGAGATGGCTTAGAAAAGGTGTGCAGAGAGGTTTAGCGTGAGTAGTGGTATTCTCACCCTCACCTTTCCCCAGTGCACAGTCCTGGCATCGCCTCGTCTCCCGCATGGTGCACTCGGGCTGTCAGCCTGGATTGTAGCCGCTGCTGCATCTCCCTGCTTTCCCCACAGTTTCAGTCGTTCAGCCAGTACCGCTGTAAGACCGCCAAGAAGTCAGAGGAGGAGATCGACTTCCTTCGTTCCAACCCCAAAATCTGGAACGTTCACAGTGTCCTCAATGTCCTCCACTCCCTGGTGGACAAGTCCAACATCAACCGGCAGCTGGAGGTGTACACCAGCGGAGGTGAGTGCTGCTTGCCATCTGCTCCACATGAATAGATGCCGCGGGAAGTGGGGAGGAGTCACGCCTCCTGGGGATGGGCTGTTGTTCTCTCTGGTTGTGAATAGTAACAGCGCCAAAGCTGGGGGCTGCTGGGCTCGGCAGTTGGCTGGCAGAATGAACCAGCACTGCGCAGTGCATTTGTAAGCATTCCTGCTGTTTCTCCAGGGCCTTTGTTAAGATTACACACTTTCGAAGAGCAGCCTTGTACGTTGTTGTAAAAAGGAAATCAAAGATTCTTAAATAAAACTCTTCATAGCCTGAAAATTATTTTGAAAGGAAATAAAGCAGCTTCAAAAACAAAAAAAACAAAAAGAAAAACAAAACATGACACACTTTCTAACTTTTTGGTGTCAGGACCACTTTACACTCTTAATAAAGAGTGAGAAGATTGTAGTTAATCTACATAAGTTTCTTAGTTGGTTTGTTTTTTCTTTGAGAAGAGACATTTTTGAAAATCTCTTCAGTGTCTGGCTTCTAGAAGGAAAGGGGTTCTCATTTCTATCCCTGGTTTCATCTATTGCAATATGCTGTTTTGGATTAAGTAAGTTGAGGGGAATCTGGCCTCACAAAGATAATTAATTGGGAAAGGGAGAAGTCTCTCTCTCTTTTTTAAAATATATTTTATTGATTTTTTTACAGAGTGGAAGACAGGGATAGAGAGTTAGAAACATCGACCAGCTGCCCCCTGCACACCCCCTATTGGGGATGTGCCCGCAACCAAGGTACATGTCTTGACCGGAATTGAACTGGGACCTTTCAGTCCTCAGGCCGACTCTCTATCCACTGAGCCAAACCGGTTAGGGCAAGGGGGTTTTTAACAGCCTTTTCGGGTGGTACGGATGTTCTTTGCTACCGCAGTGTAACTTGACAAGCAGTAATGTCTTACAGCTTAGCTGCAGTGGGGAATTTGAAGCTATCAGTGAACTTTTATTTTGGTACATTAAAATTCACTCGTTGCCCTAGCCCAGTGGTCGGCAAACTCATTAGTCAACAGAGCCAAATATCAACAGTACAATGATTGAAATTTCTTTTGGGAGCCGAAAACCGACTTCTGCATATGGGCCCCAAAGTTTCACTCGCACTGTATGTGGAAGAGCTGCATGCTCACGCTGTGGTTTACCAACCTCTGCCCTAGCCAGTTTGGCTCTGGATAGAGTATCAGCCTGTGGACCGAAGGGTCCCAGTTCAGTTCTGGTCAAGGGCATGATCTTTGGTTGCAGGCTCCTCCCCGGTCCAGCCTGTGCAGGAGGCAACCAATTAATGTGTTTCTCTCACATCAGTCTTCTTTCCCTCTCCCTTACCATCTAAAAAAGAAAAAAAATCAATGGAAAAATGTCCTCAGATGAGGATAAAAAGAAGTCACTGGTTTTTCCAGTTTGAATGGGTCTTTTACACATGCATGACTTTGTAAAATATTGGTTCATTGAGTTGTAAAACTTTCCAAATGTTGACAGTTAGACTTTTTTTTGTTATACAATTTTAAAAAAATTACTTACTTTTGCTGTCAACCTCATCAGATAAGCCTTTATTTGGAAGTTGTTGCGCTCATAGTGGCAGATAGAAGTTTTTGGTGTGTGGTTTTTTTTGTTTTTTTTTTAAGATACAAGTTTTATAAAAATCTAATTTTTGCTTAAAAACTCAGATTTTTCTTTGGCAGCAAACACTGTCAGTTGCTTTCATTGAAGTGTAACAGGCTGGCTTTTATTCATTTTTGAGAAAATGGCTGCTAGATGCCTAAATCTAAATGTCCATAGTTTTTGTGCCTGTCATTTTTTTTTTTTCTCTCAAGTAAAAATGGTGTTTTGTGGAAAAGCCACTATTTACTTATTTATTTATTTATTTATTTATTTACTGCAAGTGTGTGGGTGGCAAAGAACACAATGACTAGGTACAGTTTGGTGCCACTGCCTGGTTTATGCCAAGTTGTCAGTGGTTGTACTTGGCATTATTTTTTCATCATTGGTGTAAATTTCAACTCAGTGTTAAAGGCAAATAGCATCTTCATGTTGTTAAGAAAACAGCTTTGACCTTGTGAGCTTCCTTAAAAGGGGGGTCTTGGTGAGGGGGAACCTCACATTCTCAGGAGTGTTGGGACCAAAAAGTAAAAAATAACAGAACTGCTACCCTCCACCCAACTGTACGGCCAGGCAGGCCTTTTCCTGGTCTTCCTTCGCAGGCAGTTCTTCCCTGTGGAGACAGCTGTAGAGGCTGGCAGTGAGTGAAGTTTACTGAGTGACAGTCAGGGCTCAAGCCTGCCTTCCTTACCTCTCCGCTGCAGCAATCGTGTCTGTCTCTCTCAGGTGACCCCGAGAGTGTGGCCGGGGAGTACGGACGGCACTCCCTCTACAAGATGCTGGGCTACTTCAGCCTGGTGGGGCTTCTGCGGCTGCACTCGCTGCTGGGGGATTACTACCAGGCCATCAAGGTGCTGGAGAACATCGAACTGAACAAGAAGGTAATTAATGGTTTCCTCGGCCTGTCTGCATCTGTTAGGGCCAAAACAGGAGGTGAAAGAGAATCCACCTCCCTAGGCCAGTTGAAAAGAGAACCGGGAAACCACTGCAGTGAAGGTCGGAACCTGGACAAGGTGGTTTCTCTTGGTGTTTACTTAAATTGTTCAGTCTCCAAAACAGAATGATAATGGCAGGTATTTACTATTCAAGTTTAACAAAAGACTTGTTCTAAGGTGGTATAAGTAGTAATATGATTAATTGTGAATGTTTTGCCTAACCACATAAAAATCTATGCCTTTTGGCTTAACTTATGTGCCTGTCTTCTATCTGTTCCTTTATGGGCTTATTTACAAAAGCAAGGAGTAGAAAGCAAGGAAGAATACACAAGTGAGGTGTAGAGTGTTTAGAGCTGAGACCTGTCCCTTTGTTACAGCTAAGAAAATGAAGGCCTCAGGTCACATAACCACGTGGTGATGGTATATATAATGCTCAGAGCCTCGGACCCAGCAGACACCAGGCCCCGTTACCTTTCAGATCCCATCCGGGATGAGTTGGTTTTGGGCCTCATGGGTCTTCTTCCATTTCTTTCCACAGAGCATGTACTCCCGTGTGCCCGAGTGCCAGGTCACCACATACTATTATGTTGGTTTTGCATATCTGATGATGCGTCGCTACCAGGATGCCATCCGGGTCTTTGCCAACATCCTCCTTTACATCCAGAGGACCAAGAGCATGTTCCAGAGGACGACATACAAGTATGAGATGGTAAGGGGGCTTCTAACTGTTTTTGGTAAATGCCATCCAAACTTTTGTATTTTAGTATACTCTTTCAGCAAGTGATTTTTAGTATACTCTTTCAGCACAGTAGAGCTAGAAGGCGGCTTGGGAAGACATTGGGAAAGTTAACTGAGTGGTGCAAGACAAGGGGGCAATCAAGGATCTGTGAAGTGTGCTGGGGAGATCGGTGGGGACTCAGAAAGTCCATTTCTTTTGACCCTACTCCAATCTCACCCTCCCCTCCAGATCAATAAGCAGAACGAGCAGATGCACGCGCTGCTGGCCATCGCCCTCACCATGTACCCTATGCGTATCGACGAGAGCATTCACCTCCAGCTGCGGGAGAAATACGGCGATAAGATGCTGCGCATGCAGAAGGGTGACCCACAGGTCTACGAGGAGCTTTTCAGCTACTCCTGCCCCAAGTTCCTGTCTCCTGTAGTTCCCAACTATGACAATGTGCACCCCAACTACCACAAGGAGCCCTTCCTGCAGCAGCTGAAGGTGTTTTCGGATGAAGTGCAGCAGCAGGCCCAGCTCTCCACCATCCGGAGCTTCCTCAAGCTCTACACCACCATGCCCGTGGCCAAGCTGGCTGGCTTCCTCGACCTCACGGAGCAGGAGTTCCGCATCCAGCTGCTTGTCTTCAAGCACAAGATGAAGAACCTGGTGTGGACGAGCGGCATCTCTGCCCTGGACGGCGAGTTTCAGTCAGCCTCCGAGGTCGACTTCTACATCGATAAGGTACGGTCGCCCCTGGGCTAGGCTCTGGGGCACTTCCTGTTCATGCATGAGCAGTAAATATTTATGAAGCTCCCACTACCTCCCAGTCACTGCTCTGGGCATTTGATGAACAAAATCAACAAAGATTTCTGCACTTTTGCTAATGTTCTAACTTTAAAGAATAGACAGTAAACATTGTAATTAAGCAGAAAATTGGGTTAGAAGTTGCCAAGTGCTATGAAGTCAGGGTAGTGGTGGTTGAAAGCATGGGTTACATATAGCCTGGCTGGGGAGAGCATTGTCCCAGTATGCTAAGGTTGTGAATTCAATCTCTGATCAGAGCACATACAAGTATCAGCCAATGAATGGATAAATAAGTGGAACAACAAATTGATGTTTCTCTCTAGCCATCTTTCCTGTGTCTAAAATCAATAAATAAATGGGGGAGGCGGGTAAATTCTTTAAAAAAAAAATCGCACAATTGCAGTATTAAATAAGATGCTCAGGATAAGCTTTGTAGAGAAAGGGAAATTGAAGTTAAGACTTGAAGGATGTGAGGAAATTAGCCGAGCAAATATTTGATTGAAGAGTACCTCGAAAGGAACTGTGGGCGGGGCTGCAGTGGGCACAGGGGAGGGTCTTGGCCCACCCTTTGCATCCCCACCCAACCCTTCCCACCATGGCTCCTGGTCCCATCTGCTGGTAGCCCCACTCCTGCTGCCACTGCTCCCATGCGCCAACTGTGCCAGCCCCATCGCTCCCACTGACAGGCCGGCATTGGTTGCCAGCCCTGATTGCTCCTCAGGAGCAGGGGGAGGTGGAGAAGCCCTGAGGGGCAATTGGGGCTAGCAGCTGCTGCTGGCACCCACTGATGGCTCCTAGTGATTAGGGCTGGTGCCAAGTGATTGAGGCTTGCACAGGCAGCGGGAACAAGTGCCAGGCGAGGGGAACAAGTGCCAGGAGGGATTGCCAGAGCAAAGAATTTTCAGTAACCACCAGAAGCTCTCCCTGATGACAGCGACTAGCACCCTGCCTTGGTCTGGCCTGCTCTCACCTGCTCCACCATCCTGGCTTGGCAGATACCCACCATGTTCCTTGTGCGCCCCCTAGTGGTCAGTGTACATCATAGCAAACAGCTCAGTTCCGCTGTTCAATCTCTTTGCAATTTAGGGTTTTATATAGATAGATTATAGTGTATGTGCTTTTTTTGTTGTTAATCCTCACTAGAGGATATTTTTCCATTGGATTTTAGAGAGTATGGAAGGGAGGAGGGTAGACAGAAACATCAATGTGAGAGACACATTGATTGGTTGCCTCTCGTTCGCACTCTGACCAGAGATTGCAGGGCCAGGGATTGAGCCTATAACCAAGTTGTGTGCCCTTGCCAGAACTGAACCTGGGACCCTTCAGTCCACTGGCCAACGTTCTATCCACTGAGCCAGATTGGCTAGCGCCAATATGTGCTCTTTTTGTGTCTAGCCTCTTCTGTTCAACGTTAGATTTGAGAGAATTACATCCAGTGCTGTGTGTAGCAATAGTTCATTCATGTCCATAGCTCTATTCAATAGCTACCTTAGTTTTTCACTGCCTTTTTTTTTTTTTTTTTTTTTTTTTTCATTCTTGCTGCTAAAGGATATTTGGGTGGTTTTGACTATTGCAAAAAGTGCACATATTGGCTTTGTGGGGTAGCTATCAATGGTCCATTTACGTTTTTGGCTTTGGGTTTTTAAGCCTTACTAATGCGTGTGTATGCACAATCAATATGGTGGTGGTTTCCTCTCTGGAGGAGAGGAGGGTTGAGGAACAGTATTGGTTTTCCCTGTTGGGATTTTAAGTTCAAGCTGGACATTTTAATGTCTAGTGAGGCTTTTTAAAGAAGTAATTTGTTTTGTTTTCTTAAGTGAGTTTTCTTTTTCCCCAGACTTAAAATATGCTAGATTCCTAGAATTGTTTTTTCTATAAAATATCACTTTCCCCTTTGCTTTCCCCATATGTATGTACTCACAAGTAAAGAAAATGCTCTCTTTTTCTTTATTTTTCTTTTTTTGTTTTCTCTCTCTCTCTCTCTCTCTCTCTCTCTCTCTCTCTCTCTCTCTCTCTCTCTTTCTCTCTCTCGGTCTATTTATGTTTGCAGACCTCACTCTGTTCTCCATGTCTCTTAAACCCTTCTTCTTTTACCCTGGATAATTTTGTTTTGACTGATCATTCTATCCCTAATTAATCTCTTCAGCTCTATTTCTTGCTTTCTGTAATTCTTTCTTGCTCATGGGGCAGTGTGTCCTTATGTGCTTGAGTATTTTTTACTATAGAGGGTTCATTTGACCTTGAAAAACTATTTGTTGACATTCTTTGAAGACTAGAGTGAATATTCATTTCTCTAGAGGTTATTTGTTTTTTCCTCTTAAAGTTGCCTGGAGATGTTACTGGTCTGGGACCAACATAAACTGAGCTTACAGGACTGTGGTCCCCTGGATCAGCCAGGCGGCAAGCTTAGGCTGCAGATTCTCAGCAGAATCACCTTGTGTTTCTAATGTCGCAGGGATGGGTCTTTTTTCTTTCTTTCTTCATCGCTCCACCCTTGGAGAGCATTGCTTGGTGTCAGGAGGGGGATGGCAGGTCTCTTCTGGTTTATTTTTAGCTTGAGGATGGAGCCCTTTAGGATCCCAGCATTATAAGGAGGGTCTTTTGTCAGACTGGCCCTGGCCTTGGTTTACTCCTCTGTCCACATTTTCTAGGATCAGCACATGCCCGCAGCACAGATGGGGCGTCTATGCTTTGCTTAAGGAATAGTTCTTCATGCTCTTCTCAACTCTTTGATGCTTTAAGGAGATATAATTTATTCTGCATTTTTAGTTGTTTTAAGAAAGTGTGTTTATCTAAACATCATTAATTTTTGACAGTGTTCTAGATGACTTAATATATTCACAGTGCTGTGTAACCACCTTCACTAATTCCACAATGTTTCCATTACCTCCGGAAAGAGACTCGCTGCAGTCATTCTCAATTCACCTAACCTCTGGTAAACCAGTAATCTGCTGTCTGTCTCTGGATTTGTCTATTTGTAATAATTCATATAAATGGAATCATAAAACATGTGGCCTTCAGTGTGTAACTTTCATTGAGCATATTTTTAAGTTTCGTCCAGGTTGTAGCATGCGTCGATACTTTTTTCCTTTTTATGGCTGAATCACATTTTGTTAATTAATTGATAAATAATTGAGTTTTAACTTTTTCTCTATTGTGGATAACACTGTTATGAATATTTGCATACAAGTTTTGTGTGAATATGTTCTTTTGTGTATAACCTGGTTGCCAGGTCAGTTTGGGTAGAGAGTGCTTTTAAAAAATATATTTTTATTGATTTCGGAGTAGAAGGGAGAGGGAGAGAGAGATAGAAACATGAGTGATGAGAGAGAATCATCGATCAGCTGCCTTCTATACGATCCAGCCTGTGACCTCCTGGTTCATAGATCAATGCTCAGCCACTGAGCCACACCAGCTGGACTGGGTAGTTTGTTTTTGAAAGCTCATATCGTTAAACATAATCTCATTTAGAGTTTATGGCTTTTGGAAGACTTGGTGTTTGTCAGAATTCAGCTATCCTTGCCGTGAACAGACTCACCAGAAGAAGAAACACATCAGTAGTGGAAAGCTTTTCAGTGTGTTTTCTTCTTTGTTGTTGTTGTTATTGATATTGTTTCAATGTGTTTTAAATCATGCTTTTAAAAATCAAAATTGTTGGTCCCTTGTGGTGACACATCAACTACCTAAAGTTCTTTTTTCAGTTTATTTCCAGTGGCTTATACACATTCTTTGGCGATATCAGTAACCTGCTGCATTCCTGTGTGATATATTAGTGACTCAATGAACTAGTCCCAAATGTCTGGATAGTCTTCAATAAAACACTTCTCCCAAGAATTAGCAGCTTGGTTTTAATAAGATTTTGCTATGAAATTATATTTAGGTTAAATTAACTATAATATGAGTTAGTCCTGAATGGAAAAGGTTTTAACTGCACGTTTTATTTTTTTCATTTTTATTTATTTATTTAATATATTCCATTGATTTTTTTGCAGAGAGGAAGGGAGAGGGATAGAGAGTTAGAAACATCGATGAGAGAGAGACATCAACCAGCTGCCTCCTGCACACCCCCTACTGGGGATGTGCCCGCAACCAAGGTACATGCCCTTGACCGGAATCAAACCTGGGACCCTTGAGTCCGCAGGCTGATGCTCTATCCACTGAGCCAAACTGGTTTCGGCTGCATGTTTTATTTTTATTGTTTCTCTTCTGGTTCAGGTTTGTCTTTGGCAAAATACTGCTTTTTGGGTGGGAGTGTGGGGGTACTTTTTCTTATCCCTGACTTGAAAAAATCCTGTCAAAGATTGAGAAAGTTTTTGAGTCTTAAGGTGGATTATGTAGGAACTTACAGGTAAAGTGGTGTTCGACAGAATATTTTGAGCTTAGGAACAAAATGAAAAATCTGGGCTAATTTGCAACCTGTGTATGAGAATGAAATGCTGTTTTAAATGTTTCTAATTGCCAAAAGATGCATGTTCATTGGAAAAGACTACAAAATAAAAATAATGAGCTAGCAAGAAGAAAATAAAAATCAGTCATCTACAAAGAGCTGCTATTAACTGGAAAAGCACTTTCTGGGTTTATCTAGCAATTAGCATTGTGATTATCTGCAAGTATGTAAGTGGCTCCACCGCACTGCTTTTATCTGCCTTTGCTTTTCCCACAGGACATGATCCACATTGCAGACACCAAAGTTGCCAGGCGCTATGGGGATTTTTTCATCCGGCAGATTCATAAATTCGAGGAGGTGAGAGGTCTGAGAGAGGGGTCTGGGCTGGGGACAGAAATTAGGAACTAGGTGGGAGTTTTAATCTTCTTTTTCTTTTTTCTTTTAAGAAAACCCCAAACTAACCCTTTTAAGTTTCTGAGCTAGACGGAGTAGCTGCTTAGGGTTCGGGAGTGGGTTGGGCCTGTAAGAGTTTCTGTGTCAGCCTTCTCTGGAGCATCTCTTTCCAAGATCTCCCTCTGCGGCAGGCCAGCAAGCCTTGCCTCCTAGTATTTCCTAATATGGGTGGATCCACTGCCTGCCCTCCCCCGCCCTCCCCATTTGGCAGTTATTCTGCAACTTAGACAGGTCTGGCCAGTCTCGCAGGCAAAGGGCAGGGAGCAGCTCTGTTTTGACAGACTTGGTGCATTCCATGTCTGCCCTGGGAGAGGTCTGTGGGTCAGCCAGACACTGCTAGGGTATTGGGTCTCTTTGTCCTGGTGCTGAGTCCTCCAGCAGAGGTCACTGCACTGCTGTGTCCATGCCACCAGCTCCTGCAGGCTAGTAATACAGCCCTGGCAAGTCTAGCCACTGAATCCCTTTCCTGTGCATAAAATGGAAGGTGTATGTGTGAGTGTGAAGGGCAAGGAGAAGAACAATGGGAAGGAACGGAGAGGTCCTGTGACTGTCCGGTGGAGGAGCTGTCTGGGCCTTTACACAGAGTAGCTGCCCCCACTCACATCAGAGTCCCCCTCCCTGACCTCAGAGGGCCGCCTGGAAGTCTTTGGCCTGGTGATCACGCACGCCGGAGGACACGGCTCACCTTCCTTTTTTTTCTCTTCCAGCTCAATCGAACTCTGAAGAAGATGGGCCAGAGGCCCTGAGTGCACGCACACTCGCATTAGTCAGGAAGCTGTTTTGAAGTCATCGTCGGTGGGGAGTGTTCTTGCCACTGTGGAGCTTTACTTCGCTCGGTCATCAGCCTGTCAACCGAGTTGCAGTTCATTTGAGCCAAGGACTGAAATGTTTTCAGTGGGTCTCAGTAAAGGATCTTCCTTTGGAGCCAGATTTGTCTTCTCATTATTGTGGCCGAGGGCAACAATAGGTGATTTCCCGTGTGTTAGTTATTGGTGTGTTTGTTTTTTAAGTCTATTCTTTTTTAAAAATATATGTTTTTAATGATGTCAGAGAGGAAGAGAGAGAGAAACATTAATGATGAGAGATCCACTGGGGATTGAACATGCAACCCAGGCATGTGCCCTGACTGGGGAGAATCGAACTGTTACCTCCTGGTTCATAGGTCAACGTTCAACCACTGAGCCATGCTGGCTGGGCAGTTATTAGCATTTAAATTGAATTACTTAATCCCTGTATTTATAAAGTACCACACAGTTTTTAGGACATTTTCTCTTTCACTGTCTTATTTGCACCGCACAGAATCCTCCGAGCATGCAAGCTGGCGGAAGTGCCACTGAAAACCTCCTACTGCCAGGAACTGTGCTGAGAGGAATCCTTGTACATTGCTTAACCTACCGCTCACGTTAACAGTGGTTGCCCCATTTTATTGATGAGGAAACAGACTCGGGGTTACGTGACCTGATCAAGCTCACATAGTTACACAAAAAGCAAGAGTTGGCTCCAGATGACTACATTTTTCTAGTCTTCTGCTGGCCAGGTCTTCTGATTCTTCCCACTGGAAACCCATTCATGTGATCATTACTATTGAATACTGTAGTGGATGGAATGCTGGTCCCCCAAAAGATATTCCAGATCCTAACCCCTGGATCCTGACAACGTGACATTTAGAAAAGTTTTCACAGGTGTAAGTGAAGGCTCAGTATAAGATTGTCCTAGACTGGCCAGGTGGCCCCTCAGTCCTCTGGCGAATTAGACACAGAGCCACAAGGAGAAGGCCACATGCAGACAGGCAGAGACGGGAGTTCTGCAGCCTGCACCCACCAAAGCGGGGGAGGCGAGGAAGGCTTCTCCCTGGGAGCTTCACCTTGGTTTGGGACTTTGGCCTCCAGGATGTGAGAGGAGTTCCTGGTTTAAGCCACCAAGTTCAGCAGCCCAGGAGCCTACTGTGTGTCAGGCTCGCTTTAGGATGTTACGCACAGGGTGGATCCTTTTCCTCCAGGTGAGCCTGCAAGGCACTGCTAGGCAAGGGGGAAATGGCAGTGCATAAAAGACAAAATCCCTAAAAACAAACGACATTAAAAATTTTTTAAATTAAAACAATCTCTGGACAGTGTGAGAGGCAACTGATTATTTCTCATATTGATGCTCCCTCTCACCTCTCCCCCTCCCCCAAACCCCTGCCACCATCCTTTCTCTAAAATCAACAAAGAAAACACATCTTCTCAGGTGAGGATTTAATTTAAAAAAAAAAAACAAAACACCAAAACAAAATCTGTCCTTGTGGGTTTAAATTTTAATGGGTGGAGACAGGTGATCAACCACATTTTGTGTGTGGGATGGGGATACATGTTCCAGAGAAAAATCAAAGGCAGGAGTTAGCATTTGGAATAGGATAGTCTGAAAACAACACATCGATGCATTTACCCAGGGACACTGGGTGCAGAGGCCCACATTGTGTGTGTGGAGAGAAGGCAGTGAAAAGGTCAGAGGGGCAGGGAGAAGGGGGGTGAGGTGACCCTCACAGTCATACGCAGGCCCTGTAGATGGCTGTACGGGCTGCCACTGAGCCCAATGGGGGGAAGCCATCCTTCACCAGGGAGGTTACAGAGCTCCGTCCAGGTTCCCAGAGCTGAAGAGCCAGGATTGAACGGGGTCAGTGCAGTCCTAAAGCCTGCACTGTCCTCTGTAGCATCCCAAGTTGCTCTTGAATTCCCTGTCTCGGACCCACCCTACAACGGCCCCACCTCCCAAAGGAAGGAAAAACACAAGCAGCCTCTGAATAAATAATAAATCCAGTCATAGTGCTCTTGGTAGCTTTCCAAGCACTTCATTTCTTACCTTACAGTAAGATCCTAACAGTGCAGAATTGGGATCCTGCCAAGCGTTTTGATTGCCAGGCCATGGCCAGCCCTGCCTCCTTACCCCCCACAGTGCCTTCCTCCCGAGTTCCCTGGCCTAAAGGGTGGCCCATCCAGCACCATCTCTTCTGTCCTCATTCTGGTCCTGACATTTAGCAATGGTGGCTCGCAGGCATTCAAATCCTCCTGAGCAGCCCCAGGGTTAACGCTTTGAATTCAAAGCAGAGTCTGTCCCCATGGTGGAGATTATGCTAGGGCAAGGTGTGCTGACAGCCTCTCAGCACTCACCTTGCTGGGAAATGGGCCATTTCAGAAGCCCAAGGTCAAGGACACTGTGTACGAGCCAAGTCTGGGGCCGTTTCCCAGTGGCTTGGTTCAGGTCCAGTGGCAGTGCTGTCAGCCAGCAGCCCTTGTGAGGGGACAGGCACAGCTGAACTCCGCCTGGTACTTACTGTGCTAGGAATGCAGGGCATTCGGCAGCTGCAGCCAACTCGCAGGGTTTTGTTCTTGCTGCCCGGAGTGGAGGAAGTAGGTTCCGAACCCTCCCATGCATGAGAGGAGTGAGGGTAGTGTCAGTGAAGGAATGGGGAACTCTGGGTGCTCCCAGCACCCTAAAGTTCCCACACCTGCAGAGTGTGGACTTGGGCTTGGTCAGACCTGGGTTTGAATCCTGACACCACATAATAGTTGTGTAATCAGGGGCCAAGTTATGTAGCTTCTCAATGCCTCACTTTCCTCATCTATAAAACGGGGGTAGTTGCCCTAGCTGGCTTGGCTCAGTGGATAGAGCGTCAGCCTGTGGACTGAAGGGTCCCAGGTTCCATTTGGGTCAAGGGCACATGATTTCGGGTCCGGTCGCCGGTAGGGGGCGGTTGGGGGCATGCAGGAGGCAGCCAATCAATGGTTCTCATCATTGACATTTCTATATCCCTCTCTCTTCCTCTCTGAAATCAATAAAAATATATTTTAAGAGAAATAAAAAGGGGGTAGTGCCAGGCTCAGGGTTCTGTTGGTTAAATTATATAAAGTACTAGCACTGCCCTGGCTTTAGGGTGTGATTAGGGAATGAAGGTTATTATTATTAGCTGTCTGCCACCTGAGATATCAGTCACAGATTACAGCGACAGAAAGGTCATGTGTGGCTCTGCATGCCCTTTGTGGTAGAGCTGGGGCAGCCTCCAGACTCACCCAGGGTGTTTGCCCAGCTCTGTTCCTCGGGGGGCCAGAGCAGCCGTGGAGAGACCATGCAGAGGCCGGTCCGCGGGGAGGCTGAGGCACTTGTCTAGAGCAGTCCATTGGCAGAGGAGGTGGCTCGCACAGTGGGCATGGGGAGGGGCAGGGAATTCAAGAACAACTCGGGATGTTACAGAGGACAGGCCTTGGCACTGGTCAAGTGGGAGTGGTGGGGAGGGAGACCCCAGACCTCTGCATTCGAAGCTGGGGAGACCGTGGAGCCCTGCTGAGATGGGGTGGGTGGAGCAGGTTTGGAGTAGGAGGCCCCTGCAGGTGGGGAGAGGGTACACGTGAGATTGAGGTACGAATGAGACATCCTGGGTGTAAGACATGCCCAGGGTGTAAGGCTTTGGGCAGAGGCGGTGAACAGCTGGGGCTGGAACCCTGGTCTTCAGACCCCAAAGCTGAGAACAGGCTCCTCGCCACCTAGACCAGCCTCTGGGGGCCTCGGCTTCCTTTCACAGCGTCTCTCTGGCTTCCTCATACCCTCAACTGCAAGCTCAAAATGGGGTTTCTCTTTGCAGTACGGCCTTGGCCTTAGGTGGCTGCTGACCACCTTCTCCTCTGCAGAGTGGGGCAGCTGTTGCCCAGCACTCCTCCGCAGTTGTAGAATTCTGGGTCACCCAGAATCAGGCCAGGCGCCCCGGGAGCACCTGAGAGAAGAGGCAGCGTGTGGATCAATGGTCTCTGCAGTGAAAAGACTGTAGAGTGAATACATGATGTATGAGGAAGTGAGCGAACCAGGGACGAATGAAACAACGTAAGGGCACAGCAGAGCCTGAATAATACTGTTTTGTAACGTCATTTTGTTAAGTTGATGAAAGAAAATTCCCAGCGAGGTCACTCCTTTGTGGAGTTTGCACGTTTCCCCATGTCTGTGCAGGTTTTCCTCAGGGACTGGCTTCCTCGCACATCCCAAAGAATTGGTGGGCCTGCGTGGTCCTGGCCTGAGTGAGGGGCGGTGTGCGGGTGCTCCCGGCCTGTTCGGGGCGGGTGGGTCCTTGTGTGGCTGGGAGAGGCCACCGTTGCCTGAATTGGAATAAGGGGTTGGAAAATAATTCTCTTCGTTCTTTTTGTTAATCTTTCTTAAGTGGATGGGTAGCTTACATTTGTTTAAATGTTTCATGGGGGACTTGTTTAGAAGTTTGGTGGTGTTTTTGTGACCCGAAATAGGCTGTAGGAACTTCACTGTTGTTTCAAGTAGCTGATGGTAAGTAAAACTGGTTTCATTATGCTTCATGTCACTTAAAGTCACAGTTTCCCAAAACCTGTTGATCATGTTAGTGAGGATTTACTATGTGAATAAGTGATGAAGTGTGCTTTAAGTCCTTTCTAGAACATAGAGGTGTAGAATGAATAAATGATGAGTGTATGCACTGTCTAGCAGTCTCTTAGCAAATGGAGACCAGCTATGCTGTCACTGGCTCTTCCTAACTGGCCTTCCATCCCCACCCAGCCTGCCCTCCCTGGAGGGGGCTGGAGTAGCTGTGCTGGGGTCCGGAGGCCTCCGGTGCGGGGGAAGGGCATCAGGAAGAGGCTGAGAGGACAGGGGCTGCATTTGGAAGAGCCAACGCTGATCTGCGGTTTCCTGAAGCTTTCCGGAAAGAGGAGGGTTTGGGAAGCAGCACATCATCCCGGTTCCTGTGGCTCCACATTCCTGTCAAACCTGCAGCTGGAAATCGAGGCCTTTTCTTATTTCTGGCCCCACCCTGTTCCTCTCCAGCCGCTAGATCAGTGTTTCCCAAACTTCTCTCATGATGAGAATCACCTGGTGGAGTTGTTAAAACACAGATTCCTGAATCCCAACTAAGAAGTGCTAAACTAGAATTTTTGAGAACATATAGGTAAAATTGCATACCTAACTTAGTGCTCTGTATATAACATCTGTCTTAGAGCACTAGTTAAGTATACAATTTTACCTATATGTTCCCAAAAATTCTAGTTTAGCACTTCTTAGTTGGGATTCAGGAATCTGTGTTTTAACAACTCCACCAGGTGATTCTCATCATGAGAGAAGGTTGGGAAACACTGTGCTAGATCAAGGTCAAGGTACCTCCCACCTAGGCTCCCTCCCAACCCCGTATCTTTCCCTGGGGCCAGTGGACGGGAGTGTGGACTTCGCTCTCTGGTCTCGTTGGGAAGTGGCGGGAACTCAGGTTCACCCTGAGCCTGCACCCTCAGAAGCTGGGAGATTGCAGGCATGTTGCTTAACTTCTCAGCCTCTGCTTCCTTATCAGTAATCCGACCCCAGGTGCCGGGCCGACTAGTCTCGGCACATAAAGCTGTGAGTGTGATAACGTGAGGTTACTGCATCCTTCCTGGTTGTGTTGTTTACCTGGGGAGGTGTGCCCTCTCTAACCTCTATGCTACTTAGAGGAAAAGCAACTCACGCTCAGAGCTGCCACAGACCAGTCTCACTTTCTGTTTCAGACAGGAAGAGCCGCCTAGCTCGAGGCTGTGTGCACACTCGGGTCCTCTTTGGTGTCTGACGGGCTGTCAGGTGGTCCAACCTTCTGGCTAACTGCAATCTCTCCAGCCTGACAGCCCTGGCTGGCCACCGGTCCTCAGAGGAGAGGTGCTAGGAGGCTCAGAAATCATTTCCTGTCTCCCTCCTGTCCTTCCGGCCAGATTCCTGCCCCTGAGCCTCCTGTGTAGCAGCAGGAGCTCAACTCTTAGTGCCTCGAATACCAGATCAGCCCGCAACACCCACCCGCTAGCCTGCTGGGGGAACCCCGGAACCAGCATGTTTGTGGCAGCTGGAAGTGAGGTGGGAGTGTAGTGGGTAGGGCCTCTGGGACTGTGGAGCTGGGGTTCCTCATAGCTACATGACCCTGAGCGAATTGACAGTGAAAACTAACTAAGTGTTCAGTGACCTGGACACAGTGCCTGCCTCAGCACACCAGAGACACATGCTTGTGATGGACGCTCCTTGTGAAGTGACAGACGGAGTCCTGACTGCACCTTTCGACAGCGGTGTGGCTTCAAGCAGGCTCTGCCCTCTCACAGCCTTATCCTCCTCAGTAAATGGGGACAATGTGATAGAGCTGTGAAGAGTCAAAGAGGCCTGGCTGGCGTGGCTCAGTGGTTGAGCATCAATCTACGGACCAGGAGGTCCCGGTTTGATTCCCGGTCAGCACACATGCCCAGGTTTCAGGCTCCATCTCCAGTGTGGGGCATGCAGGAGGCAGCCAATCAATGATTCTCATGATTGATGTTTCTGTCTCTCCCTTCAACTCTGAAATAAAAAATATATATATATTAAAGAAAAGAATCAAAGATGCAGTGTAATAACCACATACATACACACACACACACACACACACACACACACACAATGTCTGCCATATGGTTAATCAGATTATTGAGGATCTCACAGTCAAGTGGGGAGAGACATATGTACAAATAAATGCCACAAAATATGGGCAACTGTTCAAATGCCCCCACCTCTGTGCAGCCTTCAGGGATGTACCGAGGCAGGAGATGAGAGGCTCCTTCAGGAAGCCCTGTTGCACTTTGCTTATCTCTCCATCACATCCCTTATCTTGTCTTTCTGTGTTTATTGCAGTTTCCCTGTTTGTCTCACACACTGGTCTGCAGGTCCCCCAGGGTGGGCATCTGGAAACTCTCTGGTGTCTGAAATCAACAAGGATATGCCTCTGGGTTCCACTTAATTCTAACCTTAATTCAGACCTGCAGTTTTGGTTTCTGTCGGGGCTCATCAGGTTAGGCTTCAGGGAGGAGGGGATGGCTGAGCGGGGCCTTGAAGCCTGTGTAGGATTTAGAAGAGCAGTGGTGAGCATTTCAGAGGCAGCCAAAAGGGGCGAGGGACAGCGTGGCAGGTGGAGACCTAACCTGTAGTGCAGAGTGTCATGGGATGAGGTTTACTTTTAGCTGCCCTTCTACCGCCTCGGGCAAACACATCCCTTCCTTGGGCTCCAGTCTCCCCTCTCAGGTAGCGTGTGGTTCTCTCTGTTCTAGAAGGGTTGTTTGGTTTGGGGGTAAGCAAGCCCACCTGCCCAGTCCCGGGAGGGTTTTCCAGAATGTGTCCGAATGTATTGGGTCGGCAACTAAGTAATTGCGGGTTTCACATATATATGGCTTCAGTTGAATTTTTAGGTTTGCAGACGTAGTACAAATGTAAAACACATTTTGTATTTGATAGTTGGCTATTCAGCTGTTAATCAGTAAAAAAAGTTTTTTGATCTGTTCTGTAGTTTTTGTTTGGCGTTCGTTGAAAAATGGAAAATCAAAAGGAACATTTTCGTCATATTTTGCTTTTTTATTTCCGCAAAGGGAAAAACGCATCGCAAGCTCATAAAAAGTTATGTGCTGTTTATGGTGACGAAGCCTTAAAAGAACGGCAGTGTCAAAATTGGTTTGCCAAATTTCGTTCTGGTGATTTTTCACTCAAAGATGAAAAACGCTCTGGTCATCCAGTTGAAGTTGATGACGCCCTAATCAAAGCAATAATCAATTCAGACTGTCACAGTACAACACGTGAGATTGCAGAGAAGCTTCATGTATCACATACATGCATTGAAAATCACTTAAAACAACTTAGCTATGTTCAAAAACTCGATACATGGGTTCCTCACGAACTGAAAGAATCACAGTTAACGCAACACATTAGCAGCTGCAATTTGCTAAAGAAACGTAATGAAAATGATCCATTTTTAAAACGACTGATAACTGGCGATGAAAAATGGGTTGTTTACAACAATATCAAGCGGAAAAGATCGTGGAGCAGGCCAGGTGAACCAACTCAAACAACATCAAAAGCTGATATTCATCAAAAGAAGGTTTTGTTATCAGTTTGGTGGGATTACAAAGGAATTGTCTACTTTGAACTCTTACCACCCAACCGAACGATCAATTCTGATGTCTACATTGAACAACTAACGAAATTAAACAATGCAGTTGAAGAAAAGCGGCCCGAATTGACAAATCGAAAAGGTGTTGTATTCCATCATGACAATGCAAGGCCACACACATCTTTGGTCACTTGGCAAAAATTAATGGAGCTTGGTTGGGATGTTTTGCCACATCCACCATATAGTCCTGACCTTGCACCATCTGATTACTTTTTGTTTTGATCTTTACAAAACTCCTTGAATGGTAAAAATTTCAATAATGATGATGATGTCAAATCGTACCTAATTCAGTTTTTTGCTAATAAAAACCAGAAGTTTTTTGAACGTGGGATTATGATGCTGCCTGAAAGATGGCAAAAGGTCATTGATCAAAATGGGCAATACATTACAGAATAAAGTTATTTAGTTCCATGAAAAAATTGTCTTTGATTTTCTTTAAAAAATCCGCAATTACTTAGCTGCCGACCCAATATATGTGGGCAGCGGCGTGGCCTGTGGGGAAAGGCTGGAGAGAGCTGAGCCATCCTCAGACATAGCTGGGATTCCAAGGGACCAGGCCCCATCTGGGCAGGCCGGGGCTGGGATGTCCTGGCACGCCAGGGCGCGCCTCGGCCCAGCGAGGACAGAGGAGAGCTGCAGAGCAGCTGCCTCCTGCACGCCAGCCTCCCACAGGCCTCCTGCCGCCCGAGCCCCCACTCCCGAGGTCCCACAATGCTCCTCTTGTCCACAGCTCTGCAGGCTGCCCCCCAGGGAGCACTCAGAGCCCAGGGCCTGAACAAGGCCCTGAATCCTGGGCACAGTGGGCAGACCCACACGGAACGGAGAATCCCAGAACCTGGCCGTCAGGAAAGCTTAGAAAACTGAAGTCCTAGAGGTAGAAGCCCGCAGGTGCTGAGCTCCAGGCTGGAGGATGCCCGGTTCACAGTCTCATCTTTTCTCTCTTTTCTCATAAAGTTACACTTGCCTCATCGGTCTTATTCTCGTCTTGCAGTCAACTGCCCGTGGCCCTACTGCTATGCAGACAAATATTCTCATTTATTTGGGACTGTTTTTTTAAATTTTTATTTTTTGGAGTGTGTGATGTTTTAAAATTACATAGAATAATAACAACACACACACACACACACACACACACACACAATGTCTGCCATATGGCTAATGCTCATAAATAATACTGAGCTGTCAATATTATTGAGGATAATAATACTGATAAATGGAAGGTTGTGCCTTCTATTTCCGGTTAGGGCACATATCTAGGTTGCAGATTCAATACCTGGTCAGGGGTGTAAGGAGATGTTTCTCTCTCCCAAAATGAAAATAAAGATAATAATGAAAAATAAAACACCCTACAGCCTGATTTGCCTGTAGCAATGTGGAACCACAAGCAATGTATGTTGGTATGAGAAAGTGAAAGTGACAATTCCCCCCAAGTGTTAACAATGACAGAGCAAGATATTCATGATTAACTGGCAGCCGACACTGTTTCCACCTGCATGTGGCACCTAGAGGAGTCACATGCTCAGACAGAAAATGCACTGGTGGTTGCCAGGGGCGGGGCGAGGGGAGGGGAAATTGGGTACAGAGTTTGGGGGGCAATGGACATGTTCTAAGTGAAATAGGGGTGACGGTTGCACAGCTTTCTGGATATACTGAAAACTACTGAATTGCATACTTCAAAAGAGTGAATTTTATGCTATGGAATTATTTTTAAAAGTTGTCTATTATAAATCCAATCCGTAGTGACTTGTAAAAAGTGAGTCTGTCATACCCATCAATCCCAACCCACCATTAACCCCTGCCTGCCTTTGATGAATTAACATGCCAGATACATGCACCTGGAAATGTTTAGATACATAAACATACATGTCATATAGAGGTGTAATACTGTTTGCAACAACGGGTTCCTATGATAGTTGTTATTCTGCAGCTTGCTTTCCCACTTCAGAATGTATTTGCATGACGTTCTTTTAACGGCTGCGGGTTTCTCTGCTGTCCAGCTGTGCTGAGACTGAATCACCCGGTCCCTTCCTGAGGAGCATTAGGCTGGTCCCAGTGCTCTGCTGTGAACAATGAACATCTTTGTATATACATCTCGGGCCCTGAGATAGTATTTCTGGAGGACAGAAATATCAGAAACAGGCCTGCTGCATGCAAGGGTGGGCAGATCCCTACCTTCTGTAGATGTTAACGTCAAACCTTGGGTAGCTGACACCCGCATCCAGGATCTCCAGTGGCACAGAGAGTAGGTGGCGGGTGAAATAGGGCCAGGAGGCACTGCCTCCACCCCCATGAGCACACATGCACACGTGGACCCACCGAGTCCACCGGCCTCTGAGCAGGTGCAAAACCAGGTAGACTCACAGCCTGTGGTTCTCAGGGCATTGATGGAGTTCATTTCCCCCACCGCCTCTCCAGGGCCCTCCAAGGGGTCCGCTCCCATTTTTAAAAATATATTTTATTGATTTTTACAGAGAGGAAGGGAGAGGGATAGAGAGTTAGAAACATCGATGAGAGAAAAACATCTATCAGCTGCCTTTTGCACACCCCCTACTGGGGATGTGCCTGCAACCAAGGTACTTGCCCTTGACCAGAATCGAACCTGGAACCTTTCAGTCTACAGGCCTATGCACTGAGCCAAACCGGTTTCGGCTCCTCTCCCTTTTATCTTCCTGAAACTTACCTTGAGATCTGTGGGGGGGAAATGTAAACAGTAGGTCGTAGGTCGTGGTTATTCATTCACTCATTCATTCCGTGTTAACTTCTCCCACCCTGTGGCTCTGAGTGTCTTCATCCAGCTTCTGCCCCTCCTTCCTCAGCGTGCTGGGCAAAAAGTCGCAAGAAGCTGAAACCGGTTTGGCTCAGTGGATAGAGCGTCGGCCTGCAGACTGAAAGGTCCCGGGTTCGATTCCGGTCAAGGGCATGTACCTTGGTTGCGGGCACATCGCCAGTAGGAGGTGTGCAAGAGGCAGCTGATCGATGACTCTCTCATTGATGTTTCTAACTCTCTATCCCTCTCTCTTTCTCTCTGTAAAAAATCAATAAAAATATATATTAAAAAAAAAAAAAGTCGCAAGAAGTCTGTCTCACTGCCCTGCCAGCATCCTGCCCCGCTACAGGAGACCTGCAGCCCTATCTGTTCCCATGGTCTCCATCACAGCACCTTGCTCTTTTCCTTCTGAGCACCTCCCACCATCTCAAATAATCCTTGTTGATTTAATTAAAAATTTTTTTAAATTGATTTCAAAGAGGAAGGGAGAGGGATAGAAACATCAATGATGAGAGAGAATCATTGATTGGCTGCCCCTGCATTCCCCACCCTGGGATCAAACCTACAACCAGGGCCTGTGCCCCGGCTGGGAATCCAACTGTGTGATCTGGTTCATAGGTCGATGCTCAACCACGGAGCCACAGCGGCTGGGCATGATTTGTTTACTTGTTTACTGCCCTTCTTCCCAGCTAGAATTCAGATTCCTTGAGGACAGGAGCCCCTGGGCTCAGATGCTCGGTGTTCGTTGAGTCCTGGGAGTGCTGCACAAGGCCTGGAAGGCTAAGTTTCAAACTGACAACCGTGGCTCCTTCTTAGGAGGGGCTGGGTTTGGGGGAGAGACAGTCAGGCAGGAACTTCAGCTTTATTTTACTTTAATAATTTTTAAAGAATGTATTCACTCCTAATTGACAGTTTAAAAACAAAGAAAAGCACAGAAGGGCGGGCCCAGAGCCCATTGTCCTAATCCTGAAATTACGGCCTCACTTGGGGCCAGTGACCCGACTTGCCCAGCTGTCTGTGGCTTCTGACCTCACCTGTAAACAGTCTCTCCTGCCGCCGGGACCCGGATTTACAGACTGCACAGCATTTTTCCATCTATTATCTCACCTGATTACCCACAACCCTGGACACAGGCAAAACAAAGATCGTTATCCTGGTTCTAAAGGCAGGGGGGGGGCAAAGGGGGCAGGGGGATTGGGGTTTGCAGGGTGAGTTGTCTGGCCTGTGGTCATGCAGGTTCTTGCTTCCTATCACGACGAGCTGACTCAAAGAACGATTTACAAACCCCACAAACAAATGACCAGCGGGAGCCCAGAGGGCTCTGCCATGGAAGCCATATGGCAATGGGGTCAAGGTCAGACCTGGAGCTGTCTTTGGGGACCTTAAGCTGGTGAGGACAGGGTTTTAATGAGAGTCCTGAAGGACTCTGAAGGCCAACGTGGGTGCTGGTATCAGGGTCCCGAGGCCAAGTCTCCCATAGAATGAGGGCACCTGGAACCCTCCTTTCCTGGAGTTGCTTTCCCAGAGAGGACAGAGCAGGTAGGGGTGGCAGCACAGGGGCAGCCTGAGGGTCCACACTCTGGGCCTAGGTGGTGGCCTTCCAGCCTCAGACAGATCCAGGGGGTGAGGCTGGCCCAGGTTGGCAAGTTGGGGTCCCCTGCCCTGGGCCATCATTGTACCCAGGGCTGGGGCTCAGTCGGCCTTCCAGTAGGTGGGATTCCCTAAATCCACCTTCCCGCTCGATAATTTATTCGAGGCTCAGGTGACAAGCTGGGTATGAAATGCCTTCTATCAGTTTTACCACATGTACCAGGTACCAGGTACCAGGTGTCAATATTTAGCATTTATGCCTGATGACTAAAGGTCAGGCACATCTTAATCCTCTCAGCCACCTTGCAAAGAAATTATCACCACCACCACCCCCCCCCCCAAAAAAAGAAATTATCCCCATTTTTAAGATATAGAAATTGAGGGGTTCAGGGCGGCTCCAGATCACATGGCGGGGTGAGTGGGAAAAGCCAGGATGTGAGGCTGGGTCCATGTGACTCCTAAATCCCTGTTCTTTCCACGCCCGCCCCGCCCCCGGGCTGAGGGGTGACGGATGACTAAGACCCGCTCCTTCCCGGGGCTGGGGTGGTGCAGCCACAGACCTACCCTGGCTCAGCAGCGTGCTGGTCAGGGTGACATCACTGCCGTGGCCGGCCGCCAGCCAGCGAGGCTGATTCATCTCTGGAGCGGCCTTGGGGAGGGGTCGCTCCCCAGGTCTCTAAGGGGGCGCAGGAGAAGGGCTCCAGGCCGGATACCCAGTGCCCCGCCAGACAAGGGCCTGCTTCCCACAGGGCCTTCCCCTAGCACCGCCCAGCCCCTCACGGCCCTCATCGGGGCAGGAGAGAGGCCCAGTGGGGAGGGGGCGACCCCAGAGCCTACAATGGGGTCAGAATCCTGCTGGGCCGGTGGTCAGGCTCAATTCCTCCCTGAGGGGACCCCTGGGCTGGTGTGGCCGGGCACGGAGCCTCCTGGCGGACTGAGGCAGGGTGTTTCGGAGGTGACACAGGGTGGAGGTGGCCATGTGGGGGGCTTTGGAGTCTGCAGGGGAACCGTCTGATGGGCCTGAGTTGGGAGAGAAGCCCCCCCAAGTTTCAGACCGGGAAGCTGGTGGGTTTGTAGGTGGGAGCTCAGGCCCAGGAGTGGGCGGGGCTCGGATGAGGGGAAGGGAGAGCTCCCGGCGGGCTGCGCGGTGGAGGCGGCGGGTGGGGCAGCGTTGCGGGGCAGGGCTAGTCTGGGGGGGTTCGGGGTTCGGGATGGCCCCACAGTGAGGGGTGTGTGGGGATCGCCGCGGGGAGGGGCGTGGGTGTGAGGGGTCGACGCTGGGGGCGGAGCCGGCGCTGGGTGGGGCCCAGGCCGCCGCCCCCTGGCCGCTCCGGGCGGCGGGCGGGACCCAGGCCGGGGACGCGGCGCCCGCCGGCCCACAGCGCGGGGAGCGGCGGCGGGTGGGCGGCGGCCGGCCGGGCGGGTCCGGGCAGGTCCGGGCGGGCGGGGAGCCGGAGCGGAGCCGGGCGAGGACCGCAGCCGGGCCCCGCCTCCTCCCCGCCCCGCCCGCCGCCGCCGGAGCTGGGAGCCGCGCGGGCAGGCCCGCCGCCGCCGGTCCTCGTCCCCGGTCCGCGGTCCCCGGTCCCCGGTCCTCGCCGGGGGAGAGCGATCGCGGCGGGGCGGGCGGAGCCGCGGCGCATGGCGGGCCCGCGGGGCGCGCTGCTGGCCTGGTGCCGCCGCCAGTGCGAGGGCTACCGCGGCGTGGACGTGCGCGACCTGAGCGGCTCCTTCCGGGACGGCCTGGCCTTCTGCGCCATCCTGCACCGGCACCGGCCCGACCTGCTGTGAGTGCCCGGGGGGGGGGGGGGGGCGGGAGCGGGGACCCCCGCCCCGAGCCCGAGCCCGACCCACCCACCCCACCGACCCCACCGACGGCCCCGGCGCCCGCCCGCAGGGCCCCTGAGACCCCGGCCGGGGCACCCCCGCCCCCGGGGCACCCCCGCCCCCCGGGCCTCGGCCCCGCCCCCCGGGCCCCGCCGGCCCCGGGGCTCCGCGGCGGGCGTTGGGGTGGCCCCGCCCCCCGGCACTGATTTCCGCCTCAGGAACCCCCCCCCCCCCAGGCCCTGGCTCTTCACAGGGGGCCCTGCCTCTCCTGCACTGAGCTCCCCTCACACGGGGCTCTGCCCTCCGGGGCCCCCCTGGCTCTGAGACAGGGAACCCCCCTTCTCTGACCCCTGCCGCCTTGTCCCCAGTGCCCGGCGGGGGTGAGGGGCTCCGATGAAGGGACGTAAAGGCCCCAACCCCCGCCAGGACAGACCTGCCCCCAGGGTGCGCCCCAAGGTCCCGCTGCCCTCTGGGCGGGAGGCCACGTGGGGACGCGGCGTCTGACGGCGGCCACCGGGGTATGAAGTCTCCTTCCTTCTCTCCGGCCGCCCAGGAGTGAGTGCTCATGGGAAGTTTCCCCAGACCTCCCCCTCCCCCCAGCAGTGGACGTGGGGCTTCTGTCTCAGCTCCTCTTCCTTGGGTCCTTGAACCTCTCCCATTCATTCATTCATTCATTCATTCATTCATTCATAAAACACTGAGAGTGTATCAGTGCCTGCCATTTCTGGTGCTGACAGCGCCCCCCACCCAGGGTGCCTGAGCCCGCAGGGTCCAGAGTCTCCGTGTCTGCTCCCCCCCACACCTGTCTCCCCAAGGACAGCACTGACAGGGCGTTGGGGACGGAGTGGAGGGAGGAAGGGGCGCCTCAGGGGTCCCTGGGGCAGGCACTTAGTTTGCTCCGGGCCTCGTGGTACGGTGTCTGAGAGTGGTGGGTCGGTCTGGAGGAGGGGGTTTTGGGGGTGCGGATGCAGAAGTGAAGGGGGTGAGGTGGTGACGGTCGCAGGTGGGCCCTGCCTGCCGTGGGGGGTGTGACAGCTGCACTGGGAGGGGTTGGGTGCTCAGAGGGGCGTGGAGGAGGACGGAGAAGGACACCAGGGTCTTCTGTGTTGGCTGGGGGGCAGGAGGCAGGGCAGGGCCAGGTGGAGGGGACTCGGGTATGGGACGGTGCAGGCTGCTGGGTCCGTGCTCAGTGCCATGTCCCAGGAGTCCCTGCGGTAAGTCACCGGGGCCCCAGGCAGCCGCTCCCTCATCTGTGAAGCGGGGGCGGCAATAAGGCTGACCTCACAGGGCAGTTGTGAGGGTTAAATGAGGAAACGAGCGTTCAATTAACATTCGTTATTGTAAGCAGGGTTATTAGGCAGTCCTTACTCCTCCATTTATTCAACACGCAGCACAGAGTTACTGCTCTGTGCTGGGCACGGGCCTGGTGATGGAGACAACAACCACGGACCAGGCAAACCCGCAGGCGCCCACCGCCGGGAGAGCAGAGGCTGGCGCAGGGCGCCCGTTCCCCTGGGAGGCGCTCTGTCAGGGAGGGGGGCGAGGCCTCCAGGTGTCACCTGGTTTTCAAGGAGATAGAGGAGCCAGGGGAGGGCGCTGGCAGAGGGGACCCCGATCGGAGCGGGCACAGGCCGTGCTGCTGGGGACTGTGGTGCGTGGCGGGAGGAGCGGCTGGGCCAGAGTGCTTAGGGCCTCCTGCTGCCTAAGGGGGTTCACAGGGCCTTGGGGGCCATGATGGTGTGTGTTTTTTTTAACTTTGAGCCAAACCGGTTTCGGCTTTTTTTTTTTTTTTTTAACTTTTAAAAAAATATATATTTTATTGATTTTTTTACAGAGAGGAAGAGACAGGGATAGAGAGTTAGAAACATCGATGAGAGAGAATCATCAATCAGCTGCCTCTTGCACACCCCCCACTGGGGATGTTTCCGAAACCAAGATGCCTGCCCTTGATGGGAATTGAACCCGGAACCTTTCAGTCCGCAGGCCGATGTTCTATCCACTGAGCCAAACCAGTTTCGGCCCACGATGGTTTTAAGCAGAGGAGGGCTGTGGCCGGAGTTGGAGAGGAAGGGAGGCCTGCTCCCCTCCTGAGAAGAGATCCAGGATCTCACCCAGGCATTCTCTTGCAAGGCAGGCCAGCGGGGGCGCTGCCAGCCCATTGCACAGGACTGAAACCGAGGCCCAGGTCCCACCTAAGGCCTAGAGCGGGCCTCTGTGGTGCGGAGCGGAGGATCTCCACGGGAGGAGGGTCTGGCAAGCAGCAGCATCTTTTTTTTTTTTTTTTAATAATTTAAAAAATATTTTTATTGATTTTGTACAGAGATGAAGGGAGAGAGATAGAGAGCTAGAAACATTGATGAGAGAGAGTCATCGATCAGCTGCCTCTAACACACCAAGGCACATGCCCTTGACTGGAATCAAACCCGGGACCTCTCAGTCCGCAGGCTGATGCTTTATCCACTGAGCCAAACCAGTTTTGGCTAGCAGTTCAAGCTCCTGGCGCTGTGGGTCCTGCCTGTACGTGTGCGTGTGTGCGTGTATGTGTGTGTGTGTGTGTGTGTGTGTGCGTGCACGCGTGTGTGAGTGCGTGTGTGTGCGTGTGAGTGTATGTGTGAGTGTGTGAGAGTGTGTGTACGTGTGTGTGTGAGTGTGTGTGCGTGTGTGTGTGTGTGAGAGTGTGTGTGCGCGCGTGTGGAGGGCGGGCAGGGCCCTGCTGCCATGTTCATTCCCAATTCCTCCAATCCAGGCACCTTTAAGCTCCCTTGAGGGCAGACACCATATGGGTTTCATTTTTGTGCCCTTCATCTCCCCCGGAGCCAAAGAGAACTTCCTGGGCCTTAGAAACTGGCAGAAAATCTGCCACCAGAGCCCAGATGGTGGTTAGAGACAGGGCTGGGGGCGGGGTGAGAGGCTGGAGGGAGAGCCCTGGGGGCCTTTCGGGTTTTCACACGCTTCCAGGATGTCTTCATTCAGTAAACGTTCACTGAGTGCCTACTAAGTCCGGGAGCTATGGGACAGAGGGTGAATGGATCCCGCTTTCTAAGAACACTGTTGGGGAGACGGAAAGAAGTGGCCGAGACAAGGTGCTTTGTCCGTTTGGTCTGGTGACAAGCCTTTGGGGGGCTTCTGCTGGAGTCCCCTCCCCCGTTCACAGCGTCCCAGGCCGGGAGGCAGAGGGTGAGGAGCTCACCCTGCTTGCTGAGGGTCATGCTCTGAGGCAGTGGCAGAGCCAGGGCAGTTAGGGGCCAGCGGAGGGGAGAAGGAAGCAGCCTGGCCGGGGTGGCAAAGGGGGCACCTTTCCAACCTCTCCAACCGCGGGGCACCTCCTTCCGGGGCTCTGTGCCTGGACTCTACTCTGCCTGGAGGGGCTCGGCGTCGGAGGGCAGGGCCGGGGCGTGCTTGCCCTCTCCCTTGTCTGTGCGGCCTGCCTTCACCCAGCGCAGACTCTGCCAGTCCTCCCACTGGCCGGGAAGAGCAGGACCGGGGCCTGGAGGACACGCTGCCGGCTCCAGCCTCCGGCCCCCGGCCCCGGGCCTCGGGCAGTCGGGCTGCAGTTTTCAGCCATAGAAGGGCAACCGCTGGGGCGGGCGGTGCCCCCCGGAGGCTGCCAGCTAGAAGGCTGGGCTGCCTCTCCCGGTCTCAGCCACTCCAGCAGCCGGAGCCGGGAGGGGCGAGGGGGATACATAAACCCGCAGGCCGGCCAGCTGTCCCCTCCGGCGTCCCCCGGCCGGCCCTGCCGCCGCTCACCTGTCTCCGCTCAGAGCTGGGAGAGCCGGCGCCGCTCCGCCAGGAGGAGCTGCCGGGGTGGCCCAGCGGGGCAGCCAGCCCGCCAGCGCCTGCCAGCAGCTCCGAGGCTGCTCTGTTCGCAGTTCAGCTCAGACTCGCTCAGTCCCAGCCCCACTCAGGAGCAGTCATCGCGGGCGGGGTTGGGATCCAGCACGTTGGTGATGTTCTCAGGCCTGAGACCTGCAGCACAAGGACCGGGAATGTGGATTCCCGGGGCCGCTGGTTCCCTCTGCGGCCTCAGTGTTCTCTTCTGAACAGCACGGGCGTGAGGCCCTCAGTCCACAGATGTCCCTGTTTTGACAAGTATTTGCCCGGTCTGGCCGGGATGTGGCTTCCCGGGGAGGGTATTCAGATGGCAGTGAGCTAAGGCGTCTTCAGCCTGGAAGCTTGACCTTGAGCCCAGCCCTTGGAGTGATTTGCATCCTCTGCTTGGGTGCCTGAGCTCAGCCTGTGCCCCACCAGGAAGGCCCAGCTCCACAAGCGTGTGCTGGTGCCTCAGTTTCCCCCCAGCCAGTCCACAGACCCCGCCCCCTGGGATGAGGTCACCCACCTGCCCCTTCCTTGGTCCTGTCACCTCCTCAGTGCCCCCCCTCCCCTTTGCCTCTTGCAGAGATTTTGATTCGCTTTCCAAGGACAATGTCTTCGAGAATAACCGTTTGGTAAGTCCTCCAACAGATGAAAGCACGAGAGGCTGTGGGTGGGGAGGGGTGGGAAGGAGCGGGAGGGATGGGGTGGGGAAGGGGAGGGGTGAGGAGGGGTGAGGTGGGGGTGGGTAAGGGTCTTGCAGGGCAGGATCTGTGGAAGGGCTGCCTGCACTGGGGCCCTGGCTGCTCCTTTCCCCACTCGTGCTTCCCTCTGGCCGGCTGTCCCTGGAGCACCAGGCCGTCATGTGGGTTCAGAGCTGAGGGAGCCGATGCCCACCCCTGCCCTGGTACTCCTCCTCCCACTGACGGGCACCCACTGACCTGCCTCCTCCCCGTCCTGCTTTTGTCCCCACCCCTGCGCCTTTCCCACCAGGCCTTTGAAGTGGCCGAGAAGGAGCTGGGCATTCCTGCTCTCCTGGACCCCAATGACATGGTCTCCATGAGGGTCCCCGACTGCCTCAGCATCATGACCTACGTGTCCCAGTATTACAACCACTTCGCCAGCCACGGCCAAGGTGAGGGGGCAGCCTCAGGGAGACTGGCCCTGGGGCGGGGGACAGGGCTGGGGCTGGGCTGAGGCTGGGGCTGGGCTGGGCTGGGGCTGGGGCTGGGACTGGGGACAGGGACGGGGCTGGGGCTGGGGCTGGGGCTGGGGACAGGGACAGGGCTGGGGTTGGGGCTGGGGACAGGGATGGGGCTGGGCTGGGGCTGGGGCTGGGCTGGGGCTGGGGCTGGGCTGGGGCTGGGGCTGGGGCTGGGCTGGGGCTGGGGCTGGGACGGTGGTAGTTAGTTTTCTGCGCTGCAAACTGGCAGCTGGGGGCCGCCCATCGTCCATGCACTGGATCCTTCATTCACTCACTGAAATGCCCTTTTCTGGGTGAAACCGCACGTGTGCTGAGGCACAGCTGTGACCAGGTCGCTGCCCTCCCGAGCGCACAGTCTGGTGGTGGGGACAGATAACAAACACAGCAGCCCATAACGGAGCAAAACAAAATGAGGGGAGACAAAGCCGGGAGGGGTGCTTCCCGCTGTCTGAGTTCACCTCTGCGCCGCCCACTTCCTGTTAGCAGACACTTCCCTGGGTATTTCCTCGGCGGGAAGTGACCCGTGGGCTGCTGTCAGCCTCTTCCCCAGAAGTGACCTTCAAGGCCTGAGAACGGAGAAGCTGGGAGCTGGGGGTTCCCTGGGGACCGGGCACTTCTCTGCTCTGAGCCAGGTCCCTGCGGGACAGCCCCCGCCTGGAGAACCCCGTGCAGGACTCCCCGGGGCAGCTGGCCCCGAGTGGGGAAGCCAGGAGCCAAGGTCACGCGGCAGGAAAGCAGAGGCGGGTGGAGAACAGAGGGGTCCGGACTGCTGCTCTGGGTCCCTCTGGGTCCGGAGGGGGTGGGCGCCTTGCCCCCCCTGCCCCCGCTCAGCCCGCCTCCTGCCCCCGCTGTCACGTGAACAATCCCAGCCCATCTGTAAAGCAGTGTCTGTCAAGTCAGGTCTTTTGTTCCTTTTTAAACGTAAGGCATGTTTACTGTAGACAAGTTAGAACACAGAAAAGGACATAGAAATTAAAATAATCTGTTACTCCCCTTCCCAAGATATTGCTAGGGGTTCATATGGCACTTGAACAAATAGCATGATACGTCTTTTAGTAGAAATCAAGTTAAAAAGATTTCTTGACCTCTAAGTCTTCGGTGAGAGGCAATAGGGTGGAAGCTAAGAGCGTGGACTCAACTTGTGCTCTGCCATTTACCCTCCGGCCACCTCGGTCACCTCTCTGCCTCGGTTTCCCCGGGCAGTGGGGACGAGGAGAGTGCCCACCGCGCAGGGCTGCTGTGAGGAGGAAATGAGGAAAGTCAGCCTCTGTGGCTCTTATTTAGGACTCAGGGTTAGTGCTATTACGGCATCTTTCTTCCGTTGGTTAGAATGTAGCTGCCTTCCTAGAATCACAATTTGGTCCTGTCTTCTGGAAGGCTCCCTGTCGAACCCCCCAGGCTCTCTCTACTAAGCTCGTCTTCTGGGGAGCGGTGGGGCGGGTGGGGTGGGGGGCGTCGATCCTACTGTTGGTGCTGGGTCCTCCCCAGGCCCCCGGAGGAGGGCGCCCTGGGGCCCAGCTCCGAGCTGCGCCTGGGCCCGCGGGGATTCTTGTTGCTAAAAGCACAGCTTGTGCTTTTCATAAAACTTGGCCCCCAAATGCAAACCGTTTTTATCCCACCTGCCGCTCAGCCAGCGGAGGCCCAGCGCCACGTTCCCGCCCTGGAGGCAGAGCCGGCTGTCAGACGCCCCCGGACGGGCCGTTCTGTACTTTCCGGGCGAAGGGAGGGCTTTCACGGTGCTTTTGGCTGGACTTGACCCTCACCGGGCCGGGTCACCTTGAACCTGGCCCTGGCCGAGACACTGGAGTGCCGTGCCGGGTGCTCAGCCTGCGCCAGGCTCTGCGGGTGCCAGTGACCCTGGGCACATCAGCTGACCCCTGACCTCCAGGACGCCCAGCGTCTGGGAAGAGGGAGGAGGGGTTCCAGCCCCACATGGTGGCCGTGGCGGGTGTCATCGGCATAAAGCACAGCTTCTGAGTGGGGCCCTGAGGTCCTCCCCACACGTAGCTCGAGCCACTCGCTGCCCCGATCTCTGTGCTTCGTGAACACCCCCCATTCTTTTTGTTTTATTGATTTATTAGAGAGAGAGAGGGAGAAGGATAGAGATAAACATCAACGAGAGAGAAACATCCTCGATGGGCTGCCTCCGAACACCGAGCCTGAAACTGGGGCATGTGCCCCGCCCGGGAATGGAACCCGTGACCTCCCGGTTCATGGGTCAGCGCCCAGCCCTGAGCCACACCAGCCTGCACACGTCACTTTGTGCTGCTCAGTCTCTTCTCGGTGGTCCTCCAGCTCCAAACTCCACCGTCTGCTCCGGGTCTTCCCAGCACACTCTTCCCCACGGGTCCTCTGATCGCCACGTTCTGCCTCTGAGCAGCCTCCCCGCTTTGCTTACTGCAGATGCCCCGTGTTCAACACAAGACTGTGGCCGCAGCATCGCGATCGCTCCTCTCTGCTCCCCTGCAGACTGTCTCTGTGCACGGCTGCCTGGCTCCAGCACTCACTCATTCATGTAACACATGCCCACGGCGCACCTGCTGTGTGCCAGGCGCTGTGCTCGGGAGGGAGCTGAGGATGACACACACAGAGCCTGCAGTCTAATGGATGGGGGGTGGGGGGTGAGAGAGGAGAGAGAGAGAGAGAGAGAGAGAGAGAGAGAGAGAGAGGGAGAGAGAGAGAGAGGATTGTAATGATGGCATCGTGGTAGGAGGGTCCAATAAGGAACGAAGGTAATGGGGTGAAAGCAGTGGGAATAGAAGTGGTCAGGGAGGCCCTCTCGGAGGAGGTGCCGTGTGAGCTAAGCCTGGAGAAGGAGGGGAAGGAGGCGTGAGATCTGGGAGGAACGTTCCAGGCAGGAGGGCAGCAGGGGCCTGTGGGCTTCAGGGAGTGAGGGGAGAGGAGACGAGGAGAGACGGGGTTCGAGGGGCTGGGGCTTGAGCAGGCGGCGAGGCTTCCAAAATGTTTTACCAGGATTCATGGTAAGAAGTACAGCTCCCGTCACAGCCTAAGGTCACACACACATACGTAACTGAAACAGATTTTAGGACATGATTCTTCCCCTTCCACATGTGATGCACAGTTACTTTCTGTTCCGTTTCATCTTTTGTTGTTGATCTTCACCAGAGGGTGTTTTCCCTTGATTTTTAGGGAGAGTGGAAGGGAAAGGGAAAGACAGAAATATCCATGAGAGAGGAACTCACCTCCATTGGTTGCCTCCTGCATGAGCCCCGACCAGGGCCGGGGAGGAGCCTGCAACCGAGGTGCATGCCCTTGACTGAAATGGAACCCAAGGCCCTTCGATCCACAGGCTAACACTCTATCCACTGAGCCACACTGGCTAGGTGTTTTTTTGTTTTGTTTTTTTTAATATACTTTCATTGATTTGAGAGAGGGAGAGAGATACAGGATCATCAGTAATGAGAGAGAGCTGAAACCGGTTTGGCTCAGTGGTAGAGCGTCGGTCTGTGGACTGAAAGGTCCCGGGTTTGATTCTGGTCAAGGGCATGTACGTTGGTTGTGGGCACATTCCCGGTAGGGGGTGTGCAAGAGGCAGCTGGTCGATGTTTCTCTCTCATCGACGTTTCTAGCTCTCTGTCTCTCTCCCTTCCTCTCTGTAAAAAATCAATAAAATATATTAAAAAAGAATCTGAGAAATATACTTTATTATAAAAAGAAAAATAATAATGAGAGAGAACCATTGATCGGCTGCCTCCTACATGCCCCATACTGGGGATCAAGCCCGAAATTCAGGGAATCGAACCCAGACCTTCTGGTTCATAGGTTGGTGCTCATTGAGCCACACCAGCCAGGCTATTTCATCTTTTATTTTTTTTTTTAATTTAAAATATATATATATATTTTATTGATTTTTTACAGAGAGGAAGGGAGATATATAGAGAGCTAGAAACGTCGATGAGAGAGAAACATCGACCAGCTGCCTCCTGCACCCCCCCCAGTGGGGATGTGCCTGCAACTCAGGTACATGCCCTTGACCGGAATCGAACCTGGGACCTTTCAGTCCGCAGACCGACGCTCTATCCACTGAGCCAAACTGGTTTCGGCTATTTCATGTTTTAAACGTGCGAGTTGCAGTCCACAAAATTGATTTCAGGCTCCAGTAATGGACTGTGACCTGAAGTTTGGTAATTTTAGGCCACAGTAAGGAATTGGGGTCTTATTTTTTAAATTGTCATACAGTAAAAGGGACTTTTTAATACAGTTTTAAGAATTGGGGTGCTTATTTTAATCCCTGGGTACCAAGTGGGTGCTCAGTGAATATTGCTGAAGGAATGAAGGAGAAGGATGCCGGAGGAGGCTGGGTGGGTGGTGGGTTTCTCTGGGGCGAGGGTCGGCGGGCAAGTTCTGGGCCGCAGCTGCCCACTGGGGCGGAGGTAGGGCAGCTCCTTGCTGGCCCAGGGAGCGGCCATGTTCCTGATCCTGCAGGCCAGCCTGTGGTTCCTTTCTCCTTCCCGCCAGCCCCCTGACCTGGTGGGGAGGAAGCCGCCCTCCTGCCATGGGCTGGGCATGTGAGCTCTGGGTTGTGCCCCTGTGCGGCAGGGGCACCGCCCCCTCTGCAGGCCCAGGAGGGTGAGCAGCTGCGTCCAGGATTGGCTGGACGTGGAGGTGTCCGCGGTCTGTGTAGAGGGGGCCCTGCTCTGGTCCCGCTGCACAGGGGCCGAAGGTGATGTCTGCAGAGCTCAGAACGTGGTCTCCACCGTCTCAGGTCTGCTTTCTGTCTCTTGGCAGCCGGAGTCTCAGCTCCCAGGAAGGGCCTGTCCCCCTCCTCCCCGCCGCCCACTCCAGCGGAACCGGAAGACAGGGCTCAGGTAGGCAGGTGCCCGGGTGGGCGCGGGGGACAAGGGCAGCTGGCAGGGGACACTTGGACCTTTTCCCACGGCTTTGGAAGTGGCGTCTCACAGGCCAGGCCGGGGTCAGGTCAGGAGTCGCCAGGCCTGGGAAGGGGCACAGGGCAGCCCACAGCACGGCCTCTGCCACCTGGGCCTGACTTAATGCACTCGCCTGGCGAGGCAGCTTCTCACCGCCTGGTGGTTCGTTTATCCTCTAGCAGCCCTGGAGCGGCTGTGCTGTGTCCTGATTCACAGAGGAGAAAACTGAGGCTCAGACAGGCCTGCTCAGGTCACAGGGCTTAGAAGTAGAGAGACTGGGAGCTAAGTCCGCTGGGGCTCCAGGAGGGAGGCAGAGGGGCGGTGAGGACGGTCACTCCGGGCCAGCCTGCAGGACCGCAGACGTGAGGGTGGGAGCAGCTGCAGGGAGGGGTCACCCTCGGGAGCCGGCTTCCTGGTGGGGAAGTCTAGACACTGAAGGGAGGACCTGCCTGTTTCCATCCGGGCTTCCTGTCCTCCTCTGTGAGACGTGACTCGCACCCTGTCCCCCTCCCGGCCCAGACGAAGCCCATTCGCACCTGGCGGGTGTCCGCAGTGCACGTGGGGGGAGGAGGAGAGAGCAGCGGCCTTGAGAGGGACTGGGGTGGCAGGTGACCAAGCCCCACCCCAATCTGCCCGCCTGTTCCCGCAGGGCGAGGAGCTGGCCCCCGGGCAGCTGTCGGAGCCGGAGGGGGGCGCCCAGCGGCCCCCCAGCAGCGTGTGCGCGGCCTGCGGGCAGCACGTGCACCTGGTGCAGCGGTACCTGGCCGAGGGCCGGCTCTTCCACCGGCACTGCTTCCGGTGAGCGCGGGCGGGCGCCGCGGTCCGGCACCGCCGTGGGGGGACCTCAGTGGACCCTCGGGGGTGGGGTGGGACTCCGAGGTTCAGCAACGTCGTGGGGGCACCTCGCGGCTCTCCGTAGGGAGCACCCCGCTTGTCTCCTTTATGGGGAGCAGCTCCGGCCGGGCGAGGGGGGCCGGCTCGTGGTCAGGAGAGCTGGAGCCCGGGTTCTGCCCGGCGTCTCTCGGAGGGGAACCCCCGGGTGTTCAGGAGCGCAGTCTGCTTTAGAGGCCGCTGCGGGGTGTGTGTGTGTGTGTGTGTGTGTGTGTGAGGGTGAGGGGAGGGGGACAGGGTAGCGGCGGAGGATTTGTAAAACTCACAGGGACAGCCTGCTCTCTGTGTGCAGCTCCCAGTGGAAGCGGTTAAAGAGAACGGAATAAGAGGCAAGGGAAGTACAAGCCATTTAGGAGAGGTGTGGCACAGGAAAGGAAATGAAGAGTCGAGGGAGCTGGAGTCTGACAGTTGCAGGATGCACTCTCGTGGCTTAGTGTGTGCGTGTGTATGATGGGTGTGTGGTGTGTGTCTGTGTGTTTATAAAACTTTTTACACAGAACCCGTGACCGCCCTCCCCCCCGCCCCCCCAGTAAGAAACTCAACATTGTGACGAGGTGTGCACACACACGAGTAAAACTTGTAAAGGTGGAGGCACAGCTGGAGTAAGAGTTTGGAAAAGCAAGTGTGACCCTCTGACACTTTGTGGGTTTCTTCTGTCCACAAACAACCAAACCAACAACCCGCTGCCCGAGACCAGCCTCAGCCTGGCCCTCAGGCGGCCGGCTCGCCGTCCCCGGGGAACTGCCTCCTCTCAGGCCAAACCGAATCGGTTCACAGTCCCGCTGCTGGTTCCCGGGGCTGTATTGTTCTGCTGTGCTCCTGACAGTTCCCGTGTTCCTTTTCCTCCGGGAAGTCAGGGCATTGAGACAGGATCCGGCTGGCATTCGGGAGGAGGGGGAAGAGCTGGGGTGCTGGAGGAGGGCCGGCCGCCTGGTCCGGTTCAATGGCCACCCCGTTCTCCCCGGCAGGTGTCGGCACTGCTCCAGCACCCTCATCCCCGGGGCCTACAGGGCCGGGCCTGAGGAGGGCACCTTCGTGTGCGCGGAGCACTGTGCCCGGCTGGGCCCCGGCGGGCGGGGGGCCAGGCCCCGGTCCCCGCCACAGCCAAAGCGACAGCAAGAAGAAGGCAGGGACGCAGCAGCAGAAGCCACGGATGTGGAGGGGGGCGGCCCCAGCCCGAGGGCGGCTGCGGGGGCTGAGGCCCGGCCCCAGATCCCCACCAAGCCCTGCGTTCCGGACAGACCGCTGGATCTGGCCAGCCCCCAGGCCGGCCGCCCCATGCCCGCCCCCAGGAAGACCGTGGAGGGCACAGCCCCGCCGCCCTCCGTGCCCCCGACGCCCCGGCCCCGGTCCAGTCTGCAGCCGGAGAACCCGGCGGAGCAGGGAGCCAGCGGCCTGGTGAACGGTGAGGGGGTCCGGCCGGGACGGCACTCGCTGGTGTGTCAGTGACGCCGGCCCTGGGCGTGCTGATGGGGCCTGTCTGTGTCTGTGTGTGTGGGGGGGACACAAACAGTGACTGAGGCCGCGGGCACAGCTGGAACAAAGCAGATGCCCAGGCTGCCATGCTGTGTGTGTGTTGGGGTGTTTGTGTTCTTCTGTGTGTTTTGTGTGCGTCCGTTTTGGGGTGTGGAGCAAGTGCACACGGTGTGTGCCTGTGTCCCGACTGTGCCCGGGGCTGTGCACCCGGCCATTTTTTATTTTTTTTTTAATCTTTAAAAAAATTTTTTTTTATTTTATTGATTTTTCACAGAGAGGAAGAGAGAGAGATAGAAAGTTAGAAACATCCATGAGGGAGAAACATCAATCAGCTGCCTCTTGCACACCCCCTACCGGGGATGTGCCTGCAACCAAGAATGCCCTTGACCGGAATCGAACCTGGGACCTTTCAGTCCGCAGGCCGACGCTCTATCCACTGAGCCAAACCAGTTTCGGCGTGCCTGGCCGTTTTGCATACTCCCTCCGGGTGACCTCCCTCACGCCCAGCCATGTCCTGTCTGCCTCTGACCGGGGAGCGCTCAGGGGCGGGCAGGCCGGGTGTGTCCCTGGTCAGGGGGCTCTGATCAAGGCTGTGGGGAGACCCCCGCCCCGGCCCCCATGGCAGGGCTTTCCGGATGACCTGCCTGGGCTCCGTGAGCTCGTCAGGCAGGCTCCGGGCACCCCGATGTGCTGGCAGCCCTTCTCAGCTGGTCAGGGAAGGCGCTTCGGCTGGGAGGGCCCGTGGGCTGGGCGGAGGCTCCCCTGGCTGTCCGGGGCTGTGCTGAGCTGGGCACTGGGCAGAGACGGTGCTCACCGGTGTGCCTCCGTGGTGTAGCCGGTCTCCGGGGAGCCGGGCGCAGGCGGTTTCAGTGGAACCTGAGGTGTTAGGGGGCAGGGGCTGCTGTGGGTTCAGGAGGCACTGGGGTCAGAGGCCGCCCGGAGGAGTGTGCTGGGTGTGTGGAGACCTTCCCGTCACAGGGCAGGTCTGAGGGCTGGGCTTTCCCTTCTCAACGGAAATGCAAATGGGGTCTCAGGCCCTGTCCTCGCCTTTCCCCTCCTCTGCCTGTGCCCTCCGGTGCTTATCTAATCTCCCTGCGGGGGTGGGAGGGGCGTGGGCAGGGGAGGTTGCCATGGCCACCGGCCAAGGTGACGGGCAGGTAGGAAGGAAGGGCACTCCTCGGTGAGGCGGTCACTCTGGCTGGTGACCGCGCTGCCCAGCCCACGCCGCATGAAGGCCTGTCTCACCCTCCTTTCCCATCTAGGACGGCTGAACGAGCCCCCCGTCCCCAAGCCGAGAGGGACGCCCAAGCTGTCAGAGAGGTACGGCCCCGAGAGGCTTTCGGGCCTGGTGTGGGAATGGGGGGCTCCTGGGACCTGCTGGGGAGGCACAGGACCCACCCTGCACCCTCCCAAGAATGGGCAGGGGCATCTCTGGGTGGGGGAGGCGTGCTGAGCCCACATCCCTTCCCCTGAGGCTCCCGGGGCCCCTGTCCTGTGGGCAGCGGTGCCAGGCGGAGGCCCACCTCTGCAGTCCCTCTCCTTCCCTCGCCTGCGCTGCCTTCGTGAGGGGGCGACCGGGCGGCTCCCTGGGCTGGGAGGGTTGGCAGCAGGAGCAGAAAAGCCAGCACAGCGCGGCTGGCACCTGCTCAGCTCCTCCACCCGGGACCCGGGGTGCCCCCTGTGGTGACAGCACAAGAGGAGCTCAGACTCAGGGAGCACTCGCTGTGGGCCAGGTGCTGTGCCCGCTGGGCCTCCTGTGACCTGTGGGGTGAGGTCACTGTGTCCCCGTTTCCTGGGTGGGAGGCGGATGCAGAGGGAGCCCGGGGGTCTCCTGCTGGGCTGTGTGGCCTCCAGGGGTCCCGTGGGGACGTGGCTGTCAGTCCGCTCAGCCTGCGGCCCGGACGGGGCCCGTGCTGGGGCGGGAGAGGAGGCGGCGGCCCTTTGGGAACGGACGAGCGCCGTCCAGAGGGAGAGGCCGCTGCCCTCCCTCCTGAGGCTCCTGCCTCTCCCGCCTCCAGGACGCCCGCCCCCCGGAAGGACCCTCCCTGGATCGCGCTGGTCCAGGCGGAGCCGAGGAAGAAGCCGGCCCCCCCGCCCCCGGGCAGCAGCCCCCGGCCGCCCGGCCGGGACCGCAGGCGGGCGGAGGACGGCGAGGAGGCGGCCCCCGGGAGCCCGGCGAGCGGCCCGGAGCCCAAGCCCTACAACCCCTTCGAGGAGGAGGAGGCGGAGGGGGAGGCGGAGGAGCCGCCTGCTGCACCCAGTCCGGCCACCAGCCCTGCCCAGGCCCCCCCGGAGTCCGCACCCAGGTCCCTGCACCCCTGGTACGGCATCACCCCCACCAGCAGCCCCAAGACCAAGAAGCGCCCCGCGCCCCGGGCGCCCAGCGCGTCCCCGCTCGGTGAGTGTGAGCCCGGGGGCTCTAGCGACATCGGAACGCGGGGGTCGGGGCCGGAGCGGGTGTGGTTCCGCAGTGTCCCCTCATTTATCCTGGAGCTACCCTGTGGGATAGGTGCCCTACCCCCGTTCCCAGGTGGGGAAACCGAGGTACAGAGAGGTGAGTGGTTTGCCCAGGTCCTCACAGCAGTTAAGCAGCGGAGGTTTGCATCCAGGTCCGGACCCTTCGTCTAGCTCTGTGCCGCCCTCACAGGACTGCGAGAGTTCCGGGGGCGAGTGTTGAGCAAGGCTCTGGCTCCCGGGAAAGCGGGTGGCAGGGCTGAGCTGGCTCCAGCCGAGCTAGTCACCCCTCCCGCTCCCGGCGGCCGCTGACAGCCTCGCGCTCTGACCTGGCTGTGTGGGTCGGCCTTGTGACTTTGAGAGTTCCTTCCCGTGTCTGTCCTGTGTCTGTCCGGGCCTCTCATCCGGAAGCTGGTGGTGGGCCAGCTCTGGGCGTGGGTCCCTCTGGGGCGCTCCCCCGCTCCAGCTGGCCCTGGGCCCTGTCACCTTCCGCCATGGCTGGGCCGGCTGCCTCCGGACCTCAGGGAGCCCTCAGATTGTGGGGCCGAGGGTGGGTTGGAGATGATCACAGGCAGGTGGTCCGGGGTCCCCTCTCTGGCCCTGCTGGAGCCCTGAGACCCTCACCCTGAGCCAGTGGAGGTGGTGGGTGGGGTGAGACGCAGAGATGAGTGCTGGGTCAGACCCGCCGGTTCACCCCCCGCTGCTGCCGGTCGGTGCCGTGGCTCTGCCTGCGGCCTCGTCTGGGACCGCAGGTGACGACACTGAAGCGTGGTGTCGTCGCCGCCCGAGGATGTCACGGTGCAGGCAGAGCGGCCCGGGCTGGCGGTGAGGCTGCTGCTCCCGCTCCTGCGGCCCCGCCCCGCTGCTCCTGGTGGGGGCACAGGCCCGGCCCCTCGCTCTCCTTCCCATTGTGTCTCTGCCCCCCCTCCCCTGGCAGATTGGCCTTTTTTAAAAATTTTTTCTTTAAGGCTAAAATTTTTATTTATTTATTATTTTCAGATTTGCCTTTTTTAAAAAAATATATTTTATTGATTTTTTACAGAGAGGAAGGGAGAGAGATAAGAGTTAGAAACATCAGTGAGAGAGAGTCATCGATCAGCTGCCTCTTGCACGCCTTCCACTGGGGATGTGCCCCCAACCTAGGCACATGCCTTGACCGGAATCGAACCCGGGCCCTTCAGTCCACAGACCGACGCTCTAGCCACTGAGCCAAACTGGTTTTGGCAGATTTGCCTTTTAAACTTGGCTTGGCTTGGGTCGGCTCAGATAGGGGAGGGGAGGTGGAGATGGCGGCCGTGCTGGGCTCCCTCTGGACGTGGGAGGACATGGTGTCCGAGGCTCCCCCAGATCTGTCGAGGGGGCTGTGTTAGGTGTGGCGCCCACTCGCTCTGCTTTTCAGCTCTCCACGCCTCCCGCCTCTCACACTCGGAGCCGCCCTCGGCCACCCCGTCGCCGGCCCTCAGCGTGGAGAGCCTGTCCTCCGAGAGCTCCGGCCAGCCCGCCGGCGGGGCCCTCCTGGAGCTGCCGGCTGTGCCCAAGAGCTCCTCCGAGCCTGCCGTCCACGCCCCCGGCACCCCCGGCACCTCTGCCAGCCCCTCCGCCGACTCCTCCCTGTCCTCCTCGGGGGAGCTGGCGCAGCCCGCCCTGGACCGGACGCCTCAAGCCAGCCCCGGCCTCGCCCCCAAGGCCAGGGGCAGCCCGGGCGCCCCGCCAGCCAAGCCCTGCAGCGGCGCTGCCCCCACCCCGCTCCTGCTGGTGGGAGACAAGGGCCCCGGGCCTGCGCCGGGCACCGCATCCCCGCAGCTCCAGGTGAAGGTGAGTCCTCGCCCTCGCCCGGAAGCTGGCCTGTCTGTGACTCGGGGCAGGAATGCCCGTGGTCACCCATCTTTGCTGGCCTCTTCCTTCTTGACTGACCTGGCCGTGCCCATCTACTCACTCACCACTCCATTCACGGAGGCACAGATCCCTCTGTCTGTCATTCGTCCATTTCTTCACCTGTCCGCCCGCCTGGCCCTAGGCGTTGGTGCATTCCGGCACCTGCTCACCTGCCTGTCCATGCACCGCTCCACTCGGGATCCGCCCACCCAGCCATCCATCCACGTCCTCTGTCCCCCTCTGCTCTCAGAGGCCCCCCAGGCCCGTCCTGCACTCCGTCTGCCCTTGGGGTGGAGTGGGCATGAGGCGACCTTCCAGGGAGCTCATGACCTTTGAGGGCTGTGTGCACTCTTGTTTCAGTGCCACACCAGAAAGGGGGGTCACCAGGGGTCAGGATGGCTCCTGAGGGGCCTCTCCTGCAGCCACAGCCCCTCCGGGCCACCAGGTTCTGATCGTCCACTTTCGCCCCCCACTCTGCAGCTCTGCAGGCCCGAGGCCGGTCCAGCCCCGGGGGAAGGGGCAGGACGGCTCCTATGGCAGCTGTGGGCATGGTCTGACCTGACAGAGGACAAGGCCGGGGAGGCAGCTGAGCTATTGGTCCAGCCTCTGCCCATGTGCCTCTCGGGCATTTAACCTTCCCTGACCTCCGCCAAGGCTGCCTGTCGGCTCTGCCACCACCTGCTAGACCTGGAGAAGCCGCACGCCCCTTCCCCGGCCCCGCCCCTGCTCTAGGCCTCAGCGGGATCCTTGGTGGGAGGTGGGGGAGGGGTGACTTTGGATCCCCTTCTTTAGGCCGCTCCCTTTAAACACCCTTTTGGGTGAAGGAACTGTGTGTCTGAGAAAAGGCCGAGGGCCCCCAAGGGCTGGGGTTTCAGGCTGTTCGGCCCTGCCGAGCCCCTCAGGTGTGACTGGAGAGGAGGGAGAGTCCCAAATGGGCTTCCTCTTGAGGCACCCCACACCCTGACCCCACAGTGAGGCGAGGGTGGCAGAGGCACCGTGGGCAGAAGAGGGGCTTGGGTGGGTGCTGTCCTGCGGGAACCATACCTGCCTCCTGCCATGCCTGCACCCCTGAGGGAGCCTCTCCCCGGGCTGCACAGGGGTGAGCAGGGCCCCCTGCCCCCCAGAGGCTGGAGAAAGCTGGGTAAACACTCGGGGACACTCCATGGCCTGTGAGGCCTTTCCATGGGCCCTGACGACCCCCGTGCTTCCAGGGGGCGGGAGGTGACCCCCCAGAGGGACAGAGAGAGGCGGGCTCAGTGCACAGAGGGGCCAGAGGAGGGGGCTCTTTGCTGGGCAGGAGAGCTGCTCTCCGCCCCTGCCGGCCAGACGCACTGCGGGAGGGCTGGTGGAGGGGCGGTGCTCCTGCTTCCTGCTTCCTGCCCGGGCCGCGCTGGGCAGGGGCAGCGCCTCTGAGCCCGGGAGTCTCGCTGGGGAAGGCGCGGAGGTGAGGCTGAAGGAGCTACAGCTCTGCTGGCCCCAAACGCCCAAGGCCTGGCCCTGCCCCAGGCCGGGTGGCTGCCCGGCCTGAAACAGACTCAGCTGGCTGGGGCCCTTGGGAAGTGCCTGACCTTGAGCGATTACTTAACCTCTCTGAACTTGAGTTTGAGCTGTAGAGTGGGCATTACAATACCCACTTGGCGGAGCGGCCGTGAGAACTAGACAAGCACGTGTGCGCGTTCCCAGGGAGCAGCTGCCCGCGGCTGGGGGATGGGCGTGTGTGTGGGAGACAATGGGGGGGTTCCTCTCTGCGGGGCCTCCCCCAGCCCGGGCAGCCTGCTCCCCCAAGTCCCACCGCTCCCTTCCCGGCTCACCCTCTGTCCTGTCGCCTGCCCTCAGTCTTCCTGCAAGGAGAACCCTTTCAACCGGAGGGCCTCGCCCGCAGCATCCCCCGCCACGAAGAAAGCCACCAGAGGGCCCCGGCCGGCCCGGCCCCCGGCCCCGGGACACGGCTTCCCGCTCATCAAGCGCAAGGTGCCCGCCGGGAGCTCCGGGCTGCGGGGGCCCAGCCGCCCCCCCTCCCCCCACCCTAACCCCCCCCCGGGGGGCACTTGGGGAGGATGGGCTCCCGGCAGCTGGGCCCAGATGTGGGAGAGGGCGCTGGGGTGGTCCAGCTGGAAGGTTAACGTGACCAGGGCGGTTTCGAGCAGATCAGCTGCCTCCAAGCAGGAGCAGTGGGTGGGGCCTCTAGCTCAGGGATCAGAGCTCTCAGATGACTCTCTAGTAAGATAATCTAGAGCTGTGGTCGGCAATCTCATTGGTCACCAGAGCCAAATAGCAACAGGACAATGACTGACATTTTTTTTGAGAGCCGAAAACCGACTTCTGCACACGGGCCACCAAGTTTCAATCGCACTGTACGTGTGTGCCCACACGTGGTATTTTGTGGAAGAGCCACACTCAAGGGGCCAAAGAGCCACATGTGGCTCGAGAGCTGCAGTTTGCCGAACAGTGCTCTAGCCGCAGGGTCCCTCTGTCTATAACAAGCCGCTCTCACTGGATGTCGCTCAGGGAGTGGCAGGGAAGGGGCAGGGCTGCCACCGGAGGCGGGAGGTGAGCCTCCCTCGGTGTGTGCCCATTGGTGCTGGGCAGGGGCGTGGGGCGGCCGTGTCTGTGCCCACAGCACCCGGTCCCCGCCCGGGCGCTGCCGAGGGCGGGGCGGGCGCCCGGGCCCTGGGCGGGGCTGCTGCTCCGTGACCGCGTGCTGTCGGCAGGTCCAGGCTGACCAGTACATCCCCGAGGAGGACATCCACCGCGAGGTGGACACCATCGAGCGCCAGCTGGACGCCCTGGAACTGCGTGGGGTGGACCTGGAGAAGAGGCTGCGCGGCGGGGTGAATGGTGCGAGAGCTGCGGTGGGGGAGGAGGGGGATGCGTGGGGGGGTGCGGGGGGCGGGGGCGGGCGCCGCGCTCGCTGAGGCGGACCCGTTCCCCCTGGCTCAGTGGCATGTGGTTGCAGAGGGCCACGAGGACGACATGCTGGTGGACTGGTTCAGGCTCATCCACGAGAAGCACCTGCTGGTGCGGCGGGAGTCCGAGCTCATCTACGTGTGAGTCCCCTCCCCCGCCGCTCCCCGCCCCCCGCCCCTCACTCCCGCCCCGTCCCACTTCCTCCCGCATCACTGACCGCGTGGGCCTTGCGTGGGGCCGAAGTAACGTAACAGCCGTCTTACTCCCACCCCAGCTTCAAGCAGCAGAACCTGGAGCAGCGCCAGGCCGACGTGGAGTACGAGCTCCGGTGCCTCCTCAACAAGCCCGGTGAGTGCCGCCAGGCCTGGGGCCCAGGCGCGGCCCCGTCCTCCCTGCAGGCTGGGAGTGGACGGAGGCGCCCTGATGGGACTCGCCGGCTCTGGGAACGGCCAGGAGGCGCCGTCTGGGTGTCTGGGTGCATCAGTGATAGTGGTCGGAGCCAGCAGGGCGGGTGGCCACACGGTGTCTGAGATGACAGGCCACGGAGCGAGCTCAGGAACAGACAGACACCTGTGGCTGCCCCTCGGGGAACATGTGGGCGGGTGGATCCCCGGGGGGTGGGGCTCAGGCTCCAGAGCCCAGGGCTGCTCTGATGAGCAGATGACAGCAGCTTCCTGTCCAGAGGCAGCTCCGGGCTCACGCCCTGAGGCTAGAGCAAGCACGTCCAACTCTCTTGCTTGGGCTGGAGCTCAGCTGGACCTGGCAGCACGGGGAGGGAAAGGAGAGGGATCCCTGCACAGCGTGACTCAGAATGACGGGAGGAGGGCAGGACCGCTCAGGATGGTGGAGGGGCAGTTGGAGGGTTGGGTAGAGGCAGACCATCCTGTGTTTTGCTGCTAATGTGCTGGGGGCGGGGCCTCCCTGAGCCTCAGCGGCTTCAGGTGTCAGACAGGATGAGGGCACCACCTCACAGGCGTTCTTGGGACCAGGTGACATGGATGTGGGAGTATTCTGAGGGGCGGACAGTGATGGTTATTACGTGGCTGGGTTGGGGTCTGTGGCTGTGACATGGGAGCCGAAGCTGTAGCCCAGAGGCGCAGGGACGGTGGAGTGTTTAGAGTGGGAGCCGGGCTCTGACCACTCCCTGTGGCCCAGAGTGGCACCGTCATTTCCACAAACAGGTGATTGATGCAGAGCAGGGAGGTGGAGTCTTGCCCATGGATGGTGGACCTGGGCCTGACCCTGTGGACACAGCCTTCCTGCCCGCGGGGTCGGCGGCCCTGCCTCTCCATTGACTGGGGAAGCTGGGAGTGTCCCTGGGAAGGCCTGGGAGAGTAGTTCCTCCCAAATCTCAGGAAGGCTAAGGAGCGGCCACACTGGAGGGAGCCACAGTGACACCCTGTGGCCAGAGTGGGCACAGCACCTGTATGCCGGCCAGCCTGGCTCTGGCCTTACTGTTGCTTGCCCAGCCCTCTGTGTGGTGACAGCACATCCTGGTTTTGTCACCCTGTCCCAGAGGTTCGTTGGCGGGTAGGATTGGTTTATAAGGCCCCACGAGGGTTGGAAACCTGTAGATACCCTAAGGACTGCAGATGGGGAGTGTCAGGTAGCCCAGGTTCAAATACGGGCTCCATCCTTGCTGTGTGATGCGGCCTCTGCTGCTGTCTTGTGCGAGGTGAAGTGGAGGGTCGCTGAGGCATGGCTGGGGGCCCAGATGCTTATTTCAAACTGGGAGTCCTGTGGTGGCAGATGTGGGGGGGAAGGCCAAGGGTGGGCACCCACCTCTGGGGGCCTGCGTGCTGGGTGGGAGGAATGTGAAGGGGCGGGTGGGTCCTGAGGTGGTGCTTGAGGATTCTTGAGAGGAAGCTGGAGGAGCAGCAGGTGCATGGCTGGGCTCCCTGCCCCAGGGTCCTCTCTGGTCTGCCCTCCTTCGTGGCATTAATGTCCCACTAAGCCACGTGGGTCACCTGGCTTCTCCTGCACGAGGGCCCTGGGATTCCCTGCTCCCTCTGGCCAATCCTGCCTCCTCCAAGAAACCACGCGAGCATTTATGAATGAGGGAATGCACAGAAGCAGGAAGCCATCGGGCATGCACTGGTCTCTGCTCCCAGAGCAGGTGCTGGCCGGCCCTCTGAGCGCCCCCGGGTGATGTTTTTGGAAGGCAGCCCGTCACCTTGGTCTCTTCTATGATGACCTTCATCTTTCCCACCACGTGGACTCCCTCCAGCTGCTCCCCCGCCCTGGCCTCCAGCACGGGGCTGGCCCGGACTCAGCACGCAGGGGTTGCTGCCTGGCTTCCTGGGAAGGCAGGAGGGTTTCCCACCACTCACACCCCCAACTTTCTCCTTGGGCAGAAAAGGACTGGACAGAGGAGGACCGCGGCCGGGAGAAGGTGCTGATGCAGGAGATGGTGACCCTCATCGAGCAGCGCAATGCCATAGTCAACTGCCTGGATGAGGACCGGCAGAGGTGACCGGGCTGGGCCAGGGCTCCCGGCTCCTGGGGGAGGGGCTCAGAGAGGCGGGCCCGCCCCGCCCTCACTGCAGCGACCCCAGAGCCCCCTTTCACCTGGGGGGCCGGAGGCTGGGAGGGACTGGGATTCCTGGCCCTTCCTCCTGTGGACACTCAGTTCCCTGTCTCGCTTCAGGGAGGAAGAGGAAGATAAGATGCTGGAAGCCATGATTAAGAAGAAAGGTGAGGCCCTCCTCGGCGCTGGGCCCTCTGGCCTCCAGGTTGAGCGGAGGGATGGCCTGTGCCAACTCCCAGTCCTGACTTGTTGAGAAGGCCGCGAGGCGAGGCAGGCGGCCTGTGGCCAGGAGGCCGTGGCCTGGGTTCGGAGGGTGGCTGCGGGCTGCCCGGAGTTCCTGCCTGAGCTCTGCATTCCCCCTGGGGAGCTGCAGCTGGCTTAGAAGCCTGTGGGCTCCAATGGCAGCACTTCCAGCAGGAAGGCAGCCTGCAGCGGGGAAGGGAGCACTGAGCGGGGAGGAGGGAGACCTGGGTTTAATCTTAGTTCCACCGTGACTCATGCTGTGGCCTTGCGGCTGCATCTAGACTCCCTCAGGCTGCTGGGCGTCCAGTCCCCTCTGGTGGGTATTAGTGGGGGCCGGACCTGACTGGGCCCTCAGAAGGGGTGGCAGAGGCCCCGCCCCCGGGCGTGTGCGGAGGGTACTGGGGCACGGCTGGGCCTGGCACCTACGAAGAGCTCAGTCGGTGCGAGTCCGTTGCAAACCCACATTTTCGCCTGTAAAGCCAGGGGCGGGGAGCGATGCTTTCCGAGTTTCTTCCCGCTGAGTCAGTGTTTGTGTTGTAGCCACAGAGCTGTGAGCACCGGCCTAGGGACTCGGCCTCTTAAAGATAAACGTATGCCGTACTTCAGAGTTCTCACATTTCTTTATCTCGGATCCTTGCCAAAACCCTGGGAGAGAATCTGGTTCCCATCCTGCAGGCAAAGCAGCAGAGGCTGAGGGCGGAGTGACGGCCCAGGGCTCCCGGGAGGAGGTACCGGCTCTGTCACAACCCTCCCCCCATGCTGTTCAGGCTCCCCTTTCTCCTGCAGAATTCCAGAAGGAGGCTGAATCCGAGGGCGGCAAGAAGGGCAAGTTCAAGAAGGTGAAGGTGCTGAAGCTGCTGACACCAAATAAGCGTGACACCAAGAGCAAGTCCCCCGGGGACAAGAGCTAACAGCGAGGGGACCCCCCCTCCCGCCGGCTCAGCCTGTCCGGCCTGGTTCTGACGACTCAGATGCTGTGACAGACCCAAGGAGCAAGCTCCTCGGTCCTTCCCCTGAGGTGTGCGCAGGCCTCCTGCCTCCAGGGTCCTGCTCGCAGGCAGAGAGCAGGGCTTGGCTGCGTGGCTGCCTCCTGCCCGCCAGGCCGGCTCGGTCCCCGTCCTCCTCGCCGGGCGGGTGGCCAGTCTGCTTCTCCCTCGGGAGCTCTATTTATGACGTCTCCGTGTCGCTCAGTGACTGTGTCCTCAGCCTGAGAGGGGCTGATGGACAAAACCCTCCCTCCGTCTCTAAGTTCTAGGAGGTGCTTCCCTCGCTCCTTGCTCTGTAGGGACCTCGCAGGACAGGGGCTGTGCTGGCCGCACTGGGGAGCTGAGTCTCCCCAGGAGTCTCTGGAGGCAGGCTTGGTGGCAGCGCCCGATGGACTGAGGGGTCTGCTTCGCGTAGGTGCTAATCCCGTTCTCTGACACACTGGAGTGAGGCCCATGGAGGCTCACCCGCCCCCCAGGGGTGAGGGGCCATCCCCGCGTGTGGCCACCACCAGTCTGTCTCCTCACACTCCGGTTGCTTGTTCTTCCCCGACCTGTTCCCACCAGAGGACTGAGGCCACTCCCCACTAAGGGAGCGGGGGCCGGGCCTTCTCCCGGGACTGTGCCAGCAGCTCTCGGCCGAAGCTCTGCTGCTATAGCTGGTCTGGGGCCTCAGGCCCCTTCCTCAGCACCCCTCTGGGAAAGATGGCACTGTGTTACGCCCACAATAAACGGAGACCTCCTCACTGCAGTGCCCGCAGCCTTGGTGCTGTGCCTGGCCAGGTCTGCCTGCCTTCCCGCCTCCAGGTGCCCGGCCTCGCTGGGGCCCAGGAGGCGTGGAGGGGCTTTGGCCTCTGCCTGCCCTGGGGCGGGACGCCCTGGCTCTGCCCGTGTAGCCCTGGCAGCCCCCTCCTCGTGTGCCTGCTGCTCTGGGGCCGGGTCACCGACTCCAGGGCCTTCCAGGGGCCAGGATGCACCGGCCGGGAGGGGTGCCTGAGGCGTGGCTCTGCTGAGCTGCCTCCGTGTCAGGAGACTCGGTGGTGGGAATGTGCCGTGTCATCAGATCTTTCCATTTTTCAAAAGAAGCTAGAAATCCAGATTGTGTGTGTGTGATTTGTAAATGTTGGCGACTGATCTGAGATTAAATGAGGGCGGGCTGAAGGTATCTGGGTTCTCCAGTGGGCTGCCTCGGGGCGGGGCGGTGGCCGCCCTCTGGCCTCAGGTTCCGGAGAGTGTGGACACAGGAGGGCGTGGACACAGGCTTCCTGGGGACTGTCCCTGAAGCAGCCCTTGATCTGGCCCTACTCCCTTATCTGAGGCTGCAGGTAGAGTTTACCCTACAGACGAAACTTGGGTCATGTGGCCTGCAGGATTTTATGACTCCCAGGTGGGTGGGCTGCTTGAAATTCCCAAAATATGGTGATTTATGGAGACGGGAAAAGGACAGAATACGGGGCGGAGGGCTCGTGATTGCCAAAGCCACGGGGCTGTGCAGCGTGCCAGGCCTGGGCTGCTCTCCTGGGCAGACGCCTCCTTTGAGGCTGGGCCTCACAGAGGAGAATGGGAGCTGAGGCTGGGGTGGGAACCAAAGCCAGGGCCCGGTCTGGATCCTTCCCAGCCCTTTGTTTCTTCCTGTGGCTGTGGGTTTAGTGGAAAGACGCAAAGCTGACTTACCCCTGAGTCGGCTGCTTGCTAGTGATGTGGCCGTGGTGCTCAGCGTGGCGAGCCTCCGTTTTCACGCAGGATAACATACCACGGGGGCGGGGGAGGGGGGGCGCGGAGGAATGGAGAGGAGGACTGAGAGGAATTCAGTACCTGCCACAGTGCCCGCTATGGGGCACTCAAGAGGTTCCTTCCCTTTTCCACTTGAAATATGCAAACAGCTAGAAACAGGCCTGAAAAAGTCTAACTCCTTGAACAAATAAGGCTTATCCCTCTGGAAACAAAACGGTGTGTGTAATGTGTAATGACCTGCGTTAACTGTGTTTTATTGGCCAATCAGTCGTCATGGTTAAACATTTGCCTAAGAATGTAAGAAGTCCAAGAAGTAGGCCCTGAGGCAGGCAGGACGAGAGGAGCCACACTCATTCCCGAGTTCAGACTCTAACGTGGGGCACCCAGTGCTGCAGGTGGCAGGACGCGGGCCTGTTGGTGCCCACGATGGGGAGACTGGCTTCGCTTTCACTCCGAAGGGGGTTCTTTCCCCAGGAAAGATTCAAAGTCGCGCGCGCGCGCGCGTGTCTGTGTGTGTGTGTGTGTGTGTGTGAGAGAGAGACAGAGAAGGGGGAAGAGACTAGGTTTCAAGAGGCACAGCCTGGGTGCAGTCTCTGATGTCCATTTTATAGGGTGTGTGTGCCCGGGTACCCGTACCCTGGGCCAGGGCAGTGCTGTCTGACCATTGACATGGCTGGCGGCCTGAGTGGGTGGGCTGCCCGGGCTGACCCTCCTGGCAATGGGTGGGCTCCAGTGGTCGAGGGGGGGCTGCTCCGCCCCTGGAGGAGGCTAGGCGCTGGCCAGGGCCTTCCTCAGTTCCTTGCTCCGCTGGTGGTCAATGTCTTCCATTTCCCGGAGCTTCTGCAAAGGGCAGCAGGGAGAGCTGGGGATCAGGGCAGGAACTCCAGAAGCCAACAAGGTGAGGCCAGAGCTGGGCTCCGCGAGCCTCAGCCACAGCTGGCCCTTCGTTTCTGCTCAGATCTCATCCTCCTCATGGTGGCCCCGGCCCCGCCCCGGCCCGGCCCGGCCCGCTGCTGCTGCTGCTACCTGGGAGATCTCGGTGAGGATGATCCCTCGGTACTGCCTGGCCCGTCCCAGGACCTCCATCTCAGCCAGGAAGTCTTTCCTCTCCTGGATTTCCTTGACCACTGAACGAAGAGAAGGGTCGTCATCGCACAGGGCAATGGGGCCCTCGGGCGCCTGGTGGGGAGGGGGCGCCGGGAGGGACTGCCTCGGGGAAGGAAGCAACGCTGTGGTCACCCTCAGGATCAACCCTTCCCGATTCTGGCCCCCCCCCCCCCCCAGCGCGAACTGGCCCCTCCCCCCGGGGCTTACGTTCTTCAAACCGGTCCGGTGCGGGGGCCGCTGGGGCTGGGTCCTTCCGCTGCACAGCCCGGGGCTTCTTTTTCCGCTCCTCCTTATCCTTGCCCGTGGCTAAGATGTTCTGGAGCCTGCGCTTCTCCTTCTCCAGGTCTCCTGTGAGGCCCAGAAAAGGCCCGGTTAGGCACGGAGGGCCCCGGTTCATGCCGGCGTTCCCACCTGGGCATGCGCGCCCCCAGGCGCCTGAGTAACGTGGAGGGGCTTCGCAATCCGCACCTCCTAGCCACGCGCCTCTGAGCCTGTCTGGTCAGATGGGCAGGAAAAGGGATCGAAAGAACCAACAAGAGCTTTGCCAAAACCCACACACTGCCCTGGTGCAGAGCAAGGCTAAGAAGGCTCAGTGGTCGCCACCAGGCAGCCTGCGTGCAGTGTACGAGGGACTGGGCCAGGAGTATGGGGAGTGCACCGAGGAAGGGTGAAGGGCTCCCTGAGGTAGGCTGGGGCGCAGGGAGCTCTGGATCTGAGGCGCCACGTAAGCTTGGGAGAGCCGTGGCCATGAGGTCAGCCGGTCAGCCCTCGGCAGAGACTGACAGAATCCAGCTAGTGGTTAAAGAGCATTTTGGGACATTTTTGAAAAAGGACAACTGTGTTCTGCTGCACCCTAAACGCTCCCCAGCTAACGCGCCAAGGCTCGAGAGCACTGGCATAAACAGCGGGGGAATTTGGTTAGATTCGTGCTCATCTCCCCGCACCCCCGTCCCTCCTGGACGGGGTTAGTGGGGCTCTGGTCCAGGCCTCTAACTTACTGGTGGCTCGAGGCTTGAACTGCTCCCGGCTGTAGGCCCCATTGGCCTGGCACATGCTGGCAGGTCGGAGCTGGGACCGGGTCGCCAGGATGGGAGGCAGGTAGACGGCTGAGGCTGGCTGCTTGGCAGGCAAGACCCTCTGGCTGGATGTTGGGCTGCAGTACAGGGGCAGAGGGTCTCCTCCTGAGGAGGAAGAGGCTGAGGTGGGGGATCCACTGGATTCTTACCAACTTATAACGGTGGCACCTTCTATACTGAGGCTAACAGCCAGAAGAGTCTCCTCCTCCCCTCCCAGCCCCCTCTGCAATGGTAGCAATTTGGTGGTCTCGGTCCATTCTTTTTTTTTTTTTTTTTAAATATAATTTTATTGATTTTGTATAGAGAGGAAGGGAGATAGAGAGCTAGAAACATCGATGAGAGAGAGTCATCGAACAGCTGCCTCTTGCACACCCCCTACCGGGGATGTGCCCGCAACCAAGGTACATGCCCTTGACCGGAATCGAACCCGGGTCCCTTTAGTCCCCAAGCCGACGCTCTATCCATTGAGCCAAACCGGTTTCGGCTCGGTCCATTCTTTTTTTAAAAAATTATATTTTTATTGATTTCAGAGAGGAAGGGAGAGGGAGAGATAGAAACATCAATGATGAGAGAGAATCATTGATTGGCTGCCTCCTGAAGGCTCCCCACTGAGGATTGAGCTCACAGCCTGGGCATATGCCCTGACCAGGAATCGAACTAGTGACCTCTTGGTTCCTGGATCGAAACTAATCCGCTGAACCACACCCAGCTGGGCTAGGTACTGTACAAACAAGCTCATACAATGGACCACACGATGCTACATTCCATAATAGACTCTTCACTTAACAGTGTATCACGGCTCTCTTTCCAGATCACTCCATCTACATGTAACTTATTTTTTACAGCTGCATGCTAGTCCTTACGATGGCTACATCATATATTCAACTAGTCTCCGCATTTCAGAAATCCGGGCTGTTTTTACTTTATTTTTACCACTTCAAACGACGCTGCAGTAAACGTTCTTGCACATCAAGCCTTCGCACTGGTGCTTTTATTTCTATAGATTGATTACTAAAACCGGCTGGGTCCACAGGAAAGGAGGGATGGTTTGATGGTCATAGACACAAATCTGTCTCACTGCCCCGGCCCGGACCTGGGGCTCTTCCACTAGGATCTGGCCCCTGTCTGTCCATCCCACCTTCTATCCATCCCCCCAGCAAATACGTAATAAGCATCCACTCTGTGCCAGGCCCAGACCGCTGTGGGTAAAGTGGTAAGAAAGGCCAAGGCCTACCTTCATGGCGCCTGCATTTGAGGTGTGGAATAAGATAAAATACAGAGTATGTTAGGTGGTGGGACCCAGAGTGACAGCAGGATTCACAATTTAAATAGGATAACCAGGGATGCCCTGGTGAAAAGACCCAACAGTGGTGAGGGGCCATCTCTGCAGGTATTTCGGGGAAGAGCAGTGGAGGCAGAGGAGCAGCTAGAGCAGAGGCCCTGAGGTGGGAATGTGCCTGGAACGTCAGGAACAGCCAGGAGGCTCGGGTGCCAGGAAGGCAGTGAGCAAGGGGTGTGTGTGTGTGTGTGTGTGTGTGTGTGTGTATATATATATATATATGCTGAGTGGCCAGATTATTATGCGTTCAGAGATCATAATAATCTGGCCACTCAGTGTCTCGGTGTATACACAGTTCTCTCCTCTGGAGAGCTCATATGGTATGTGTTTAACGGAGAAACAGGTTGCAGACATGAGTTTTGAGACGATTTTGGCTGGGCGAGAAGGTCCAATGACTCCGATCTCTTGGGAAGGCTGGCTAGAGGGGGACTGCAGGAAGCTTGTTGTCCCAGGACGAATGTCAGGAGAGAGTAACAAAGGCCCCTCAAGGTCAATTCCCAGGGGCAAGGTAAAAAATACAATACTGCCGAAGCCGGTTTGGGTCAGTGGTAGAGCGTCGGACTGCGGACTGAAAGGTCCAGGGTTCGATTCCGGCCAAGGGCATGTACAATGGTTGCGGGCACATCCCCAGTGAGGGGCGTGCAAGAGGCAGCTGATCGATGTTTCTCTCTCATCGACGTTTCTAGCTCTCTATCTCTCTCCCTTCCTCTCTGTAAAAAAGTCAATAAAAAAAAAATAAAATAAAAATACGATACTGTACTATTGTGGCCTTTAAAAATGATGCCCACTGCTCCTTCAGACAGAGGAGCACTCAGAATGTGGCCCAGAACCCCGCTGCCCAGCAAGCCTCCGGGGGCTGACTCTTACTTTTCATGGTGTCCATGATGTGTCGCTGTTGGAACTTAGTCAGATTGGATTCCTTCATCATCACTGCAAGAGAAAGCCCTTCAGGAAGGCCGCCTGGGCTGCGGGCAGAGCCTTCAGCTCACACGGCTGAAATGCAAAGGTGCCATCTCCTCCCGCCATTCTGCACCCAGGTACCCCCCGCTCTTACTCTCCTGCTTTATTTTTCCCTGTAGCACTCATCGCCATCTAAGCTCTATAATTTTAATTTGTTACCCTCCCACTAAAATATTTGCTCTAAGAGAACAAACATTTTTGCTGTGTTTTTCTTCTTTCTTTTTTCATGCTTTACCACCTAGAACTGTGGTCGGCAAACTGCGGCTCGCGAGCCACATGCGGCTCTTTGGCCCCTTGAGTGTGGCTCTTCCTCAAAATACCACGGCTTGGGGGAGTCTATAGTGAAGAAGTGCCGTTAGAAGAAGTTTAAGTTTAAAAAATGTGGCTCTCCAAAGACATTTCAATCGTCGTTCTGTTGACATTTGGCTCTGTGGACTACTGAGTTTGCCGACCACTGACCTAGAATAAAGCACACAGTGGGCTTTGACATGTTTTCCATTGAATGAAGGAATGCATAAATCAGGGGTCTTCAAACTACGGCCCGCGGGCCACATGCGGCCCGCAGAGGAGTCTGACCCTCTGCGGGCCGCATGTGAGCGCAGCCGAGGTGTTACAGTAGGAATTAGTAGTTCATATAGTCCGGCCCTCCAGCTCTCTGAGGGACCGTGATCTGGCCCTCACTTTAAAAAGTTTGAGGACCCCTGGCATAAATGAATGAGCAAGTATTCATTAAGCATGCGTCAGACACTGGAGCTACAATAGGAAGCCAAAACAGGAACAATCGTACCCTGATGGAGTTCCCGGGCTAGAGGTGTAGAAGGATGCTGATCAATGGGACACACTAAATATCTGACTACAGGTTATGCCGAGTCCAAGGAAGAAAGGGTATTGGGTAAGGTGAGGGCATGTAGGTTCCATGTGGTGGTGGGTGGGGAGGAGATAAGGCTCCCCTGGGAGGACACAGACAGTGCGATCTGAGGGATGTGAAAGAATGATCTCCTCAGAAATCTTCTGTTCTTTGACTTTCAGCCACTGGCAAGGAAGTTGTGGGACCTGAACCTTCCTGAACCCAAGGCTTCTCTGTAAAGTGAATATGGCAATTACTAAGCCACAGGCCACTTAGGGGGAGATCTGAGTTTCAGAGGATAACTGCTACCACGTCCCTTACCCTGTCCTGTAAGTGTACCAACCTCTGAGGAGCTGGCAGGTTCCAGGGGTGTAAGTGGTCTGCTTGGGGCAGCGACAGAACCCCGTTCCTTTGGTCACTGCCTTTACCCTTTCCTGGGAAGCCATGGGAGGGCTCTGCGGAGGATAAAGACGCAATGACACATCCGTCTCCCACGTCCAATCCTCCCCCCACCCCCGCCCCCAGCAGAGCAGCAGGCAAGTCTGGGAGCAGTCCAGCCCCATTGGAATTGTGACGCCGCCCTTCACTATGGCGACAGTGCCCTATCCTTCCACCCGAGCAGATACGCAGGCAGATGCACACACGTGAGCAGAGACCTCATCTTGACCCGGTGTCTGTGGCAGGAAAAGCCCTAGAGGAAGGGGGCCTGAGCCGTGGTCACGACAGTGCCTTGGGTGTTACGCCCCAATTGAAACCTCACCCTAAAGAAAGACGCCGGTTGGGTGGGCCCCAGGCAGACGGCGGCGGCTGGGACCCCACCCCGCCCCCATCAAAGAGCGGCGGCCGGGACCCACCCCGCCCTCAGCGGAGAGCGGCGGCCGGGCTCCGAAGGCCGAACACCGTAATCCCGGTTCCACCGCCGCACCGCGCGGAGGCCCCGCAGAAATACTCCGAGATCCTGGTGTGCGGAGCGGGCTGCTGGACGCCCTGGCTGCCATGGTAACGAGCGCGCGAGCTACTCGGAGCATGCGCGCACGCCCACAGCACCGGCCCGCCCTCCGGAAGGGATTGCTTCCGGGTCACCGCGCAGGCGCAGACGACGCGTGGCGCTGCGCGAGGCGGAGGCGCGCGGTTCGGCGTCTCCGCGCGCGGTTGTGGGGCGCGGAGCCGGGTCGCCGGGGCGCGGGCGTCATGTCAGACAACGAGGACAAGTGAGTGCGGGGGCGAAGCGGCCGTTGCGGGTCCTGGGGAGGGGCGGTGGAGCGGGAACCTGGGTGGAAGGAGGCTGAGGAGCCTGGAGTCGAGGAGCCGAGTCTGGGGGACCCGGGCTGCTGCGGGGGCCCGCGGGGCTGGAGCCGGGAGGGGCGGAGAGCATAGCCCGAGGTTGGGCACAGAAAGGCTCGGGTTCGAAGGTCCAGAGAGGGTCAGTGCCTTTCAGCCAACTTCCACCGCGCCGGGCTCTGTGCCGTGTTTGGGGACCATGAGGTGTAGGAGGCACAGCCCCCCATCCCCACGTGCTCCCGTTCTAGAAGAGGGGACCGGCCGTGGGCAGAGAACACAGCATCCTGTGCGATGAGGCAGCTCCTCGAATAGAGTCGCTTTGTCTCAACCTTGATGAGATGCTGTAGGAACGTAACTCCTGTTTGTATCAGTGAGTCGGTGGTAACATTGGTTTGCTTCAAGTCGCAGAAGCTATGGACGACGTTAAGTGAGGACTTTCTCTATAGAAGCGGCCCAGGAGAGGGAGGGAGGCCTGGGAGGGCGGCAGTAACCCGGTGAGAGAAGGAAGTGGCTTGCACTAGGGTGATAGGGGAAGTGGTTTTGAGTTCTGGATTTATTTTGGAGCGAGGGCCACAATGATGTTCTGATGTGTGTGTGTGAGGTCCAAAGAGAGGTCTGTTCTGAAGATAAACAGGGGGGCTTGGTCAGCATGAGTGTGTGATTCCAAAGGAAGCAGCAGGTGAGGTCATCAGGGGAGTGTCCGTGGAGAAGGGGGGGTGACCGCCGGACCCTGGGGCCTGAGCCTTTCTGTGCCCCACCTGGGGCAGTGCTTTTGGCTCCTGCCCTTCCTGCTCTCTGGGCCCCTCGGCAGTTAGAGCATCCCCACGGGAGTGCTTGTGGGGAGAGGGGAGAAACCTGCTGAGGTGACTGAGAAGAGCGGCCAGGGAGGAGGGGAAACACCAGGAGGGAGAGTGTACTGAGGGAGCGGGGGTGGCCCAGGGTGTCAGCTGGTAGGCCAAGCGCAGTGAGAACATGAGTAGTCCATTGGATTTAACAACACGGAAATCATTAACACGCTCGAAAGGAGTGGTTTTGAGGGAGTTATGGAGGTGGGTACCTTCTTGGAGTGAAATTATGACAGAATAAGAAGAGAAGAATGGGCCATGACAGGTTTGGCTCAGTGGATAGAGCGTCGGCCTGCGGACTCAAGGGTCCCAGATTCAATTCCTGTCAAAAGCATGTACCTTGGTTTTCAGGCAGCTGATCAATGTTTCTCTCTCACTCACGTTTCTAACTCTCTATCCCTCTCCCTTCCGCTCTGTAAACAATCAATATATATATATATTTTTAAAGAAGAATGGGAATCTATGACATTGGACAACTCTTCCATGAATTTGCATGGAAAGAGGGCTCCATGGGGAGAGAATAGAGAAGTTTTGTTTATTTTTTAAGGTGGAGCAGTATCTACATATTTATATGCTGATGGGAATGATCCAGTAGAGAGAGAAAAGAAACAGGATGCATGAGTCCTAGCACAGTTTGGGGGGCTGATGGGAGTAAGTTTGAACACAAGTTTGATTCGCTCATTAAGTAGATATTTTATATATATATATATATATATATATATATATATATATATATATATATTTTTTTTAAATATATATTTTATTGAATTTTTACAGAGAGGAAGAGAGAGGGATAGAGAGTTAGAGACATTGATGATAGAGAATCATCGATCAGCTGCCTCTTGCGCACACCCCACTGGGGATGTGCCCGCAACCAAGGTACATGCCCTTGACTGGAATCGAACCCAGGACCTTTCAGGCCCCCAGCCGACACTCCATCCACTGAGCCAAATCCGTTTCGGCATTAAGTAGATATTTATCAAGCACTCCCTCAGGACTGGCTGAGACACCCTTTGCCCTCTTTGATGCTATTAAGTGATGCCCTAACTAACCGGTCTCTTGTACAGTTTTGATGGCGACGACTTTGATGATGTGGAGGAGGATGAAGGACTAGATGACTTGGAGAATGCTGAGGAGGTCAGTATTTAACCCTGGGCTCTCTCTTCTGCAGCCCAGGCTGCCAAACAGCCTGGCCAGTGGTAATTCCCCGAATGCATCTCCCTCCTGTTTGTGCCCCTGCCACAAGCACCCCCAGTTAGAGGGAGCAGAGTTCCGGTCCTGGGTGGTGAGAAGCCCTCCAGGGTGGGTCCGAAGGCTTCTGTCCATTTGGGTCACAGCCCATGGCTTCTGGGACAGTTACTTCACTGATAGTGAAATGTCACCTTCATCCATTCAACAAACGTGCTGCGTGTTCATTATGTGCCAGGTGCTCTGCAGGGCGGGGGTACATAGGAGCAAGGGGGAGAGCGACCTGGGATAAAGCTGGAAAGATGAGGGCCCAGATCAGGCAGATTTCATAGCTAAAGGTGGCGGGAAGCCACTGTGGAGTTCTGAGCAAGGGAGTGACACTTTAGAAAGAGCATTCTGGCCTCTGAGTGAGGAGCTAATTGGAGGAACGAGAAAAAGAGAGAGACCAACTAGGGAACTCCCATAGACGTCCAGGTGAGAGGCCGGTAGCTTGGCCTTGGGCACTGCTAGTGTCAGTGATGGGAAACGGATGAAAGGTATTTTGGTGGGTTGGCTCTGGGGCTGAGAAAGCGGGAGGTGACAAGGAGGGCTCCTAGGTTTCTGGCCTGAGCGGCGAGGTGGGTGGGTTACCAGCTCCATGAATGAGATAGGGCTCCCTCTTGTGTGACTGATGGAGGAAGAAGTGCTTTACGGCCCCTGAACAGAGTGATCCTTGACTTCTTTAGGCTTGGAAGCTGCAGCCCCTCTTTTTGAATTTCTCTCTCAGGCACCTGTTCACTGTGTCAGAAACCTCCTACGCACCCTTCTGGGCCCTTCCATTCCTGTCAGCATTGCCTCCGACCTGTGGTTTAGCTCTGGTCCCTTTCTACATGCCTAGTGTTCAGCCTGGACTAGATCTGTATTGCTTTGCACTAACATAACTGCAGGAATTGTATTCCTGGTTTCCCTGCCTTCATTCTGCCCTGATTGCTGCCGTCACCTTTCTTACCTGCCCTCGTGATTGATTACTATTGGTCTTCCTTACAATGGTCTCGTTGCTTCTGTTCTTGCCCCTACAGAATGTTCTCAACAGAGTACCCAGAGTGATGTCTTTTTTCTCTGTTGTCATACTGTTTTTAAAATTTTTTTTTTTGATTTCTTACAGAGAGGAAGGGAGAGGGAAAGGGAGTTAGAAATATCGATGATAGAGAAACATTGATCAGCTGCCTCCTGCACACCTCCTACTGGAGATGTGCCTGCAACCAAGGTACATTCTCTTGACTGGAATTGAACCTGGGACCCTTGAGTCCGCAGGCCAACGGCTCTATCCACTGAGCCAAACCGGTTAAAGCATCTGTTGCCATTTTTAATCTCTACCGCATATAAGGGAAGAATTTCTATGTCTTCCTGCTCTGTCTCAAAAACTTAGAACAGCCGAAACCGGTTTGGCTCAATGGATAGAGCGTCGGCTTGGGGACTGAAGGGACCCGGGTTCGATTCCGGTCAAGGGCATGTACCTTGGTTGTGGGCATATCCCCAGTAGGGGGTGTGCAAGAGGCAGCTGATCAATGACTCTCTCTCATCGATGTTTCTAACTCTCTATCTCTCTCCCTTCCTCTCTGTACAAAATCAATAAAATATATTAAAAAAAAAACCAACTTAGAACACTACCTGATAGGTATGTAGTAAACACTCAATAAGTATTTGTTGACTTAATTTTTTACTATAGAATTTGTTCTCCTGCCTACAACCCTAGCGCACCTTTGGTCTAATAATTCTTCACAATTAGTTGTCTAAACCTAGTACGTTCTGTCCCTCCTCCGTCCTTTGGACATGCAGTTCAGTCTTTCTCCACGTCCTTCCCTTCCCGTTGGCTTGGGAACGCCAGTTAATTCTTCTACACTAGTTCAAGTCTCATCTCCGGATGTCTTCCTACCCCCCTGCATGCATCAGGTGACCTCACCTTCTTGTGAACTTGGTTGCATACTTGCATACCTTCAAAGCACTGCTGTTCTGTTTCTCTTTCTCCTTCCCAGACTCTGAATCCTTTGACAGCAGAAACTTTTAGTTTTCTGTCTCAACACCTATTACGATGTGTGGCATGTGACAAATGCTTAATAAGTAATTGTTAAATATATATAGAGAACATACTTAACAATTGAAAAATGTTTGCTAGTTTCTGCATTCACTGACTTGGTAGCTACTTGACCCATTGACTCAGTTATCCTGTCTGAAGATGGGATGGTTGCTTCTCGCTTCCTGCTTAGGGTGACTTGTCGTCTGCACTCAGGGCTTCTTTGTATGGGGCCACTGGTCTGGGACAGCCCCGTCTCTGGACCCTCCGTTTCTCTCTTCTGGAAGAGGCAGCTGGCTTGGATCCTGATCATCATTCTTCTCTCTTACTAGGTCTGAGACTGGCCAGTTCGCTAACTCTCCAAGCCTCTAAACGGCACTGCAATCCCTACCTCATGAGGTTACTGTGAGGATTAAATCAGGTGTCAGGAAGGCAGCAGCAAGGTTGCGGGGGGTGCTAAGCAGTGGTGGTTATCATCATGGGCATCGCCATCCCCCCCCTCAGTAAGGCGCCTGAGAGTTTCCCTCTTTCTGCTTGGTGGCAGGAGGGCCAGGAGAATGTGGAGATCCTCCCCTCTGGAGAGCGACCGCAGGCCAACCAGAAGCGCATCACCACACCATACATGACCAAGTATGAGCGAGCCCGCGTGCTGGGCACCCGCGCCCTCCAGATCGCGTGAGTGTGCGCCCGTGACTGTCTTTTCCATCCGTCGGGCCACAGGGAGCCTCTGAGCTGCTGATGTGGCAGCTGGCACCTAAAACAGACTCTCCCTGCTGTCACATGCTCAGTGTGGGCTTAGAGAACCCTAGACCACTGCGGGCCAGTTAGCTGGGTGTGCTGTGGCAGCCCATTGGGCTTATGGCGGTTCTAGTCCATAGCAGGCGATGGAGAGCCTCCATGGAGGAGAGCCTCCATGGAGAGGCCATGCTAGCGATGTGAAAACAACAGTGATGGGGTTCTGGGGATTTGAAATTAGCAACCTCTCCTTTATCTTCCAAGTCTGAAGCAGCTGAAGAATAACAAGATTCAGGAGATAGCCATGGGTAGGCGGAGATGCAGATGTCCGATGAGTTGCATGCTCAGACAGTGCAGGCATCGAGGCTGTGTCTGCGGGGCAAGCGCTCTCTGCAGGCAGGTGGCTTTCAGAGAGCAGGGACTCCCCCAAAAGCGAGGCCACAGATGCCTGTTTTCCCCCTCAGGTTCCCCTGTCAGATAAGTCACTCCTCCTTCCTGGGGCAGAGAGGGCAGGGTGGGACAGTTGCTGTCACTGAAGGTCTCCTATAGGAGCCCTACCCAGTATTTCCGGCAGTTGGGCTGCTTCAAGTAGGGAATATTGGAGACGAGGGTAGAAAGGAATCTGGGGCCAGCGTTGTGGAGTTCGGGGCTGGAGGAGTATGTGTCCCCATCCTAGTTTTCAATCAGCTTGGGACTTGACTTCCTCCAGTGAAGATGGCCACTGTGCCCACCTCGATTAAAGGCTTTCTGGCCGGTCAACATTGCTCCTCATCCGTTCTGCAGCAGCAGACCTCCTGTTGGGCTGGGCGCTCTCTGCTGGGCTGGGAGAAGCTAGGGCCGCAGTCCGTATGGTCATTTTGGTATCTTTGGATCCAGATCCTCTAGGCCACCATCAGTTACGGTAGCTGCTATCTACTGCGGCCATTTAATTTTAAATTAAGAACAATGAAAAGTTCAGTCGTTTGGTTTCATCAGCCACACTTTATATATTCAGTAGTCACCCGTGGCTGTGGTTTCCATAGGAGAGTGCAGAGAGAAGGCATCCCCATTGTTGCAAAGCAGTTTATTGGTGGTCTGGTGCTCATCTCTGCTAAAAATGACTGGCAGGAAGAATAGATTATAAATTATTTTTCAAGTAAGTTAAGTCTCTCAAACATTGAATAGGATACTGCGCTTTTACCTGTTGGGATGTGAAGATAATCAAACACAATCCTCCTGGCTTCTGGGTATTTATAGCCTGCGGGGAGGTGGACCCCTTCACAAATACCCAGAACCCAGGCAGGCAGGCGCGGTGCTCTGTCAGAGGCACAACAAAGGGGGAAGGAGTAATTGCTTGAAGAGGCTGAGTTCAGGCGGGGACAGGGAAGGGCCGTGGTTTTGAGGGTAACCCGGGAACAGAAACAGCACGAGTCAAGGCCAAGTGGAGGCGGGCAGGTTTGGCTTGTGGTGGGGAATGGCAGGTGGCTTGGGGCACAAGATTGGAAAGGATGTCACGGTGCCTTGAGGGACAGTTCAGAAGATTGGTGTGCGTTTGGTGGGCAGGGTGCAGCGCTAAAAAGTGTGGAGAGCCGGTCAGAGCACTGCTGAGGCCCAGGACCTGCTTTCTTTGGGAAAAGGCCTGGTCCCATCCAGCTGGGTCTGTAGTGCTCCTCCCATGAGGGGTGGCCGCTGTCCGGCTGTTCCCTGCCTGCTGTGAGTGGTGGGCACCAGGCCTGAAGCTTAGCCCTCGCACCAGGCATGCAACCCTGCAGTCAGGTGCTGAACAGTTCCTGGATAGTTTTTGGGTGAAGTCTCACTCCTTTCCCTAGCACCACCTAGTGGTGATGTGTGCTACAGCACTTCCTGAGAATCACTGCCGTGTTCTTTTATGGTGGCTCTGGTACAGACAGGTTACCTAAGGGCACACTCACACTTAGCACATTGCATGCACACAGTAGGGCTGGATGAGTAAATGATCTTTAATTATTCATATTGTGAAAATAAAGAAGGCATATGCAGATCATGTAAGGCATTTTTACCACATTCTTTAAAGCTTTAACACTTACCGAGAGAGGATATAGGGCAAGTTAAACACGGTCTCTGCCCTGGGGAAGTTTTCAGGCTTTTGGAAGTAGTAAATCAAAGTATTTAGTAATAAAATTAGTAAATTGTCTGGTGTAAACTGGGGGCAGGAAGAATAGTTGATTATCAGAATCAGCAGGGAGTTTTGTAAATGCAGGTTCTCAGGCCCTTTCACTGGAGAGTCTATTCCAAGGGTCTGGAAAAGGGTCCTGGGACCCTGGCTTTAGTGTACTCGCCTAGTAACTGATGATCAGGTTTGGGATCTATTAGTGTAAACCTGAGCTGGCATCATTAGTGGCTTCCTAGCAGAGGAGGGCCGAGATCGGTGTTGAGAGCCTCTGCTGAGGGTCAGGCATAGCCAGCGCAGTCCTGGGCCACAGGTGCTAGTCATGTCTAATGTGGAAAACTTCAAACAAGTGGTTAGAGGCTAGGGAGGCTGGTGCCGAGAGAAGCCTGTGTAAATGGCCAGCACCGAGGATCCATCGCCTGATCCCCAGAGTGGAGGCATTTGGGTCTCTCCAGGCTGACGGAGAGGAAGAGCAGTAGGAGGACACACACAGGTAACAACAGTGTCTGTCAGGGAGCCTCCGGAGTGGGGTGTGGTGGGAACACGGGGTGAATATAGGCAGGTAGCATGAGACGTGCCAGAAAGGTGGGCAGGGGCCAGTAAGCAGGCGACGTGGGCCCTGTGCGGAGGCTGGAAGCGCAGGACTTCTGAGGGGGGTTGCCAAGATGGCGACGGGAAATGGGAGCTGGGCCCTGAGGCAGGATCTGGGGGGGCGGAGGGTTAGAGCCGTCAGGAGCGGGACCTTTGCTCTTGGCATTTCTCTGTGCTGGGAAACTGCCTAGGCCCTGGGAAGATCCTGAGAGGGGAGCTGACACAGGGAATGGCCTTGTGATTAGAGCTGCTTCCTGTCCCAGGCACAGTACCCATTTTTTAGTTTGTGGATCTTCAGCTTATAAAGAGGGGTGTTATAGCACAGTTGGTAGGAGCACGTGGGTTCACATCTTGGTTCTGCCACTTACTGGCCGTGTGACGTTGGGCAAGTTACTGACCTCTCTGCCTCAGTTTCCTCATCAGTAAGATAGAATACCGTTCGCCAGTGGTGTCCTAGCGTCATTGTAGGCGAGGCAGGGCTTTTTGTCTTCATTTTCAAATGAGGATACTGAAATTTAGGGAGAAATTCAGTCTTTGGAGCAAAATTTAAACCCGGTCTACCGGCTCCCACTCGCATACCCTCACTGTCAGTGCCCCTAACCACTGCTCCTCACCTGCCATGCCTAGAAGGTGACCTTTCTTAAAAAAGTAAAAAAGCAGGTGACCTAGGTAAGGACTGGGGTGCCCATCCAATCCTGTTTGTGAAGTAAGCCCCACCCCCACTCCCAATTTCCTGTTGGACCTTTCTCCCCGCGTTTGCAGTCTCCCCAACACCTGTCCCTGTACCTACAGGATGTGTGCCCCCGTGATGGTGGAGCTGGAGGGGGAGACGGATCCCTTGCTTATCTCCATGAAAGAGCTCAAGTAAGTTGCCCAGACCACGGTTTGCTGCTCCAGAGCCCTGGCAGGCACCCCTGGATTCTCTGCTGCACCCTGACCCACTCCCTGCCCGGGAGGCGGTGATTGTTCTGTGGGTCTTGGCTTGTTTAGGAGTCAGCGCTTTGGACGGAGGAGGGACAGGGAGGAGGGCAGGCAAAGGGGAGGCCGCTGAGGAGACAGCACCTCTCCTGGCTGTCAGAGCCCCCTGTTCCTGCTGCAGTTTGCCTTCCAGCCCCCACTCTTCCTCCTCCTCCTCCTCCCCCTCCCCCTCCTCCTCCTCCTCCCTCAGACATGGCTGGCAGAGCCTTCCAGACCACTGTCCCACATTCGCGGACGCAGGAACCTTCTTTTTATTGCAGTTCCGTTCCTACAAAGTACACTCAGCCCCAGGAAGGTGCTCCCTGAGACTTCTCTTTCCTCGCACCTGCAGCCAGTCTGCCCATCCTGCTGCAGAGCTGGGTCTCAGCCCTCATGTACATGTGCCTTCTCCCCGCACAGGGCCCGGAAGATCCCCATCATCATCCGGCGCTACCTGCCTGACGGCAGCTATGAAGACTGGGGGGTAGACGAGCTCATCATCACGGACTGAGCTGGCCTCATCTTCCAACTGCGCCTCCCCCCACCTCCTGTTCCCACACTCTGCCCGTGTAAATAATAAACTATTAACCTTTCCACCCTCTGCCTCCGGCTGTCTGCTGTCCCACCAGCTTCTGCCCACCGTCTAGAGCTACACCCATCCCGGTGGCCCCGTGACTGTCAGCTCTTTACTAGGAAGAAGCACCAGGGCCTTTACCCTGTGGATACCCGCATCCTTCCCTCCCGCTCCCCTTCACCAGAGCAAAGGCTGCTGCAGGGGGACACCTCAGCTGCCTTCCCAGCAGACAGACCAGCCTTTGTGCCCAGGGAGCCGGTTGCCATGGAAACTCCCAATTTCCTTTCCAGTGGGGACTGGCTGCAGGGGCTTCTCCCTTCTCAGGAGTATCACAGAGCAGGTCTCATCAAACCACCCATTGTTTCCTAAGGACCTGCCTCGAGCCTCTTATCATGGGCCGGATCCCCTTTCAGGAGCAGCGGCCCAGCAGGAAGCTCGGGACGGTGATCTCCGCCCTCCCCAGGCAGAGCCCTGCTGGCAAGTCAGCTGGCGCAAGCACCCTGCACCTGCCCACCTGCCCCCCTTGTCCCCGCTCCTCAGGCCACGGCCCACACGGTGCCCTCCATGGCCCGCCTCCCTGGTCTGCCACACCCATACCCTCTCCTTCCCAGCCTCCGGAGGATGTCCTTCCTGACCAGTGTGGGCCTGTGGCCCTCTGAGGCCTTCCCTGGGGTGGGTGCTGGGGTCATAGTAGGCAGGAAAGCAGGATTCAAGGCGTGGCTTTAAATCAGGACTGGAGCACACCCTCTGTCCTAGGTCCTCATGGGTCCTATTCTCTTCACCTGCTTACCCGACATGCGGTGAGACCAATCACGTTGGAGCCTCCCTCCCTGGGGGCGGGGACAGGGAGAGGGTTTATATGGACACCAACAGAGATAGAAAGGAAGATTGGCTCCCTGAACATGCCAGCCTTAACCTCCATTCTGCTGGCAGCTCCCCTTCCCCAGGAGGCATGGCCCCAGGGTGGGTGCCCCCCGGCTGGACAGGTGGGAGTGATGAGCGGTCAGTCCCAGGAGGGCTGTTCGCTGCCTTGGAAGAGGGTTAATTCAGGGAGCAGTGGACTTCGCACCCCCTCCCACCCTCCTCCGAGCCTGTGGAATCCTTTAATCAAGTTGGGTGCTGAAATTTCAGCTCTGAAATGCCGCCTTTGTGCTGGCATCCAGGCGGCCGCCCCAGAGCGCGGGGTCACTTTCTCGGCCCCGTTTCTCTAAATGGCCTCTTTGTTCCCGCTGGGCCACTCAGTATCAGATGTGATTAAAGGGAGATGGGGTTTGGGTGGGGGCGGAGAGAAGGGGCTGGGAGAGGGAGTGGGGGGTTAACCCTTAGGGAATAGGGTGTAGGAGAGGGAGAAGGGGGTGTGTTTCCTCCCACCTCCCCTTTTCCACTCTGTTCCTCTTTCAGGGAGTCAGTCCCTGGCTACTCCGCTGGCCAGGCCTGGGCATGGTCTTCTCCTGGCTCCTCTCTTCACATGTGGTCACTCCCTGACCGAGGCCTCGGCACATCCGGAACCCGAGTCTAAGGGATGAACACAAGCCAGGTCTTCCAACTTCTCTGGGATCACTTGTTCATTTTCCCTCTTCCCGAGTCCCCACTGACTTCCCAGTCAATCTCATGAGATGCAGAGTCCCGCTGAGAGCAGGAGCAGTGAACAGACTGGAGATGGACTAATACCTGTTTTCCATTAGAGGTGAAGGGGCAGGTTGTAAAAATCACGAGCACATAAGGTTAGTACTGATTGATCCCTGACACATATCTAGGATCGGTTATTGCATATTGAAAAACAGATCATGAAGAGATCCAGGGACTAGCATAGGGTTTCTCAGAATGTTACCACGTGTTTCTTTCAGTGGTGGCTGGTCTGGAAGGTCGGAGGCTACAGCAAATCTTGGCCAGGCATTAGGCAGTCTGTACTAGGATGAAGTGTGGACTTCGTGGTGATAATAGATACAGAATTGATTGCCAGTCTTAAGAGTGTAGTAACAGAACTAATGATGAAGGATTTAGTGGATTCACAGGGCCTGCTTCTCTTCATTTCAACTTTTTTTATTAATGACGGGAATAGGATATTCAGGTCTGCAGATACAGGAGAGCTAGGAAGTTGTATTCAGGATTCCAAAAGGTTTAATGCAGATGGGAAATGGTCAATTCCAACAAGATGAACTATTAAAGATCAGTATAAAATCCTGCATTCATCTACAACAAAATGAAACACCGGACACATCTGACACACGGTTGGGGGCGATCGGACTTGGCAGCAGATGCTGTTCATGAGAACGGGTTCCCAGCGACCACTAAGCTTCACGGAGCCAGCAGTTTTGGTGAGGTTGCCTAAGAGCTCACATGACGCAGTGCCCAGATGGGAGTCTGGCCGCCTGGAGGACTGGGCTAGGTCCTGGCACAATCCTCCCCGCCCCTCCCAACCCCACCCCCCCAGGTCCCTATGAGGAGGTGAGAGGTGGGTGAGGGAGCGGAGCTGCTGGTCTGGAGCAGTGGAAAAGCATCCTTTCAGATTAAAAGTGGAAGTAGGGCCTGCAGATGATGGTTAGGAGCTCAATGGAGTCAGAGCATCAGCAGTTCTTAGCATGAACCTCGAAGCTTCCATTTGCCCATCTGGGAAATGGGGACAAAGACCGGATCTACTCCCTCAAAGGCTTGAATGACATACAGCACTTGGCCAGGGAGTGCTCCGTAAGTGGAAGCTTTTACCGTTCCTATGAGCTGGGTATAAGGAAGACTTCAACCATCGGAGCCACCCATCAGTGGAGCATTCCCTCCGTTCCTGAGGTGGAGTGGCTCCTGCCCCCCAGCACAGCCTGGAATCCAGCTGAGGAGAGAGCTCCGAGGGAGTAAGCACTGAGGGTTAGACTGCACTTCCGCCATCCCGGGTTCACTCTCAGACACAGGCAGCTGCTGTGAAGATGGGCGAGACCCTAGTGCAGGGGTCTTCAAACTACGGCCCGCGGGCCACATGCGGCCCGCAGAGGAGTCTGATCCTGCCCGCCAGGTTTTTTGGGCAGTGAGCGCAGCCGAGGTGTTACAGTAGGAATTAGTAGTTCATATAGTCCGGCCCTCCAGCTCTCTGAGGGACCGTGATCTGGCCCCCACTTTAAAAAGTTTGAGGACCCCTGCCCTAGTGTGTGTTTATATGTGTGTGGGGGTGGGGGGCGGACAGGGGGTGCAGAGAGAAGGCCCAGCATCACATCCTAAGGGACTGGGCCGGCTGGCCAGACACCAAGAAGTCAGGCCTGACCCTCCTCTCTAAGTACCTCTCTCTCTCTCTCTTTTTAATATATTTTATTGATTTTTTACAGAGAGGAAGGGAGAGGGATAGAAAGTTAGAAACATCATTGAGAGAGAAACATTGATCAGCTGCCTCTTGCACACCCCCCACTGGGGATGTGCCTGCAACCAAGGTACATGCCCTTGACCGGAATCAAACCCAGGACCCTTCAGTTTGCAGGCTGACGCTCTATCCACTGAGCCAAACCAGTTTCGGCTCAAGTACCTGTCTCTTGAATTCTTTGCAAACTCGCCCTCCTCTGCTGGGCAACCAAAGGGGCTGCTGGGAAGGCGCTCAGGCCGAGTTCCAGCTTGAGCCAGGGAGGGGCCCATCTGTAGGGTGGGCCCAGCTGGGCTGGGGGAAGAGCTCTCACCTGAGGCCCCAGCCCCTGAGCACACCGACCCACCGTGAGGCCCCACCTTCCTCGGCAGAGAGGAGACCTGTGGGTTCGCCATCCTTTGCATTCCACCCCTAGTGAGTCCCAGGAAGTGTCCGGGGAAGCACAGGCACAGGGAGAAGAGACCAAGAGACAGGCCAGGCCAGGCCCACCAAGCAGGTAGCTGGAACCTTTAATTTTATTACGGGGAATGCTTAATGCAGAGTTAATAGGAGCTGGCGAGCCTAGGAGCAGGGCAGGGGGAGGGGAGAGGGAGCTACTGAGATAAATAAGAGGGGGCAGTAATGAGTTACATGTGGATTGTGGGGGCTGCAGAACAGGAAAATAGGGGCAGACAGAGCTACATACTTTATTCGGATACCACTGGGGAGCACGGGGCAGAAGGCCGGGGCAGAATGTACATGTCAGGAGTTTAGTGTCTTCAGATGCTGCTAGCAACCTGGTGCTGAGCCCCTTATCCTCCTGGAGCCGAGGGTTTGGGCACGAGCAGAGTAGCTCTCGGGGAGCCCATGAGTGGGGCTGAGAGCAGGGGCCACGGAGCCTGGTGAGGGGAGAGGGAGCTGGCGGAGAGGCTCTGTGAATTGTCTCCGAATCCTTTCCTCACCTCCGGGATGTGCCTCAAGGCCTGGGGGCTGCAGTGGAGGAGGACCTGCGGCCTCTTTCCAGTTAGACGAAGAGCCAGGTTGGCATAGAACTGGGGTCTCTAAGAGGATGCCTTTCTTTGTTCAGGAGGGAGGAGGTGTTGGGGGCATGAGGACACCTCCCTCTGAGCCCCCCCCCCCCACCTCCATGCTCTCGGAGGCTGTTCAAGGCTGTCCTCAGCCCCCACGGGGCAGACATAGCCCACTCCCGGCACGGAGGCAGGGTTGGCCTTGACTGAGGCACGTGGCGCAGGCAGCATGGGTTATGTCGGGCCCCTCGTTCTCCACGAAAGAGGAAACAGTCACAGGAATGGCAAGGCCTCCGATTCCCATCCGACCCTGGGTGCTCCCCTCCGAGAGGAGGGGGAGCAGGGCCTTCTCCGGTCCTGGGATGGAGGGTCACCCCGGGGGAGAGTGCAGCCCCTCACGGTCCAGTCTAGGGGCGAAAATCAGCCTCCTCCCCCTCCTCTGCCCAGTCTGGAAGTCTAGGGCTCTGCCTGGGCTGGCGCCTGGGTCGGATGGGGTGGGGTCATCAAAGGCAGTGAGCCAGACAGAAGGCCTCCCCTCAGCTGTCAGCCTCTGCCGCCTCCTCCCCAGCCACCACCAGGACGGAGATGGGTGGGGACCTGGGTGCGAGGGCTCGGGGAAGGGCATGCTACCCTGGGGCTGGGAGGGGAGGTGACAGGGCCCCCTTTAAGGCCGGGACAGCGTCGTATATACTGGCTGCTCCCAGTGCGTGGGGCTGTGGGACTGGGGCCCCGAGGGGCTGGGGTCAGAGATGGCCGTGTAGAGGGGCCGCTGGGAGGGCCCCATGTAGGAGAAGGCCGAGTAGAGGCCGGAGGCCTGGCCTGAGTGGCCGTAGTAGGGTCCCGAGGGCTGGTGGTCAGAGTAGTCGAACTGGGGGCGGGAGATGGAGGGGAAGGCGGAGCCGTAGTGGGGCAGGCTGAGGGAGGTGTAGGCGATCTGCGAGGTGGACGGCTGGTCGCTGTAGTGCGGGGGGCCCTGGGGCCCCGCCGTCTCCGTCTTCACCTGGGCCTTGGCATCCACGCCGGGTGGCGAGACCGCGGGCAGAGCCACGCCCGGCGGCTTGGAGATCCAGGCGGAGTGTCCGCTGGCCACGGCCAGGGCGCTGCCCAGCCCGTAGCCAGCTGCTGAGTAGCTGCCCACGTGGCCCGGGTGCCCGTTGGGTGGCAGGTACTGGTCCAACTCAGCCACGTCGAAGGTCTCCATGTTGGACATTACCTCGTGGCTGATCTCCCCGATGTCTACGTTGCCGAAGTCGATGTGAGGCTTTCCGCCCTCCCCCAGGGAGCGCCCGTCCCGCTTGGGGTCCGCCTTGCCCGACTGCAGCTCTGTCTTTGGGGTGGTCGGAGGGGTGGGGGGGCCATGGCTCTGGCCTGGGTGGGAGGAAGACAGAGAAGCAGGAAGCCAGGTCAGAGGCTTTCGCGGAGAGAAGGGGTCTCTGGGAGCTGAGGGTGGACCCCTGCGTGCCTTGTCCGTCTGGCCCGGGCAGTCTGGTTGGCACTGATTTTTGTAACCGGCTGGGATGGATCTCTAGTGGCTCTTGAAGTTCCCTAGCCTTACAGATGGTCCTGCTCCCTGTCACCCTCCTGGGAGGACTGCCTCCTTCTGAAAAACCTTTCCCGCTGGGAAGGGAATCCCGTCAGCTGAGGTTGTGTCTTCCTGCGCCCTGGGCTCCTTAGCTGCTGGGCCCAGTGGGGCCCTGCCCTCCATTCAGCCGCCTGCTGGCTGCCGTCCTCGCTGACCTCCACCTGCCTCACTCCTGACTCCCTTCCACTGTGTGCCTGTGCCTCCTCCTCAGACAGCAGTGTCCCTCCAACCCCTTCCTCCAGGAACCTTCCTGCTGAGCCAGTCCCCCTGGCAATGTGTGTGTGTGTGTGTGTGTGTGTGTGTCCCGCCCCACGCTGCCCAGTGTTCCTCCAGCGGCTTTTCCCGCTTGTTCAGGAGGCACGGAGACCCTGCTCCTTGGTCCATTTCCCATTCACATGTTCATTCAGTAAACACATAGGGGGCGCTGTGCCAGGTAGAGGGGACACAGGCATCAATCAAACAGTTTGCTGTCTTCACAAGCTCAGGGGCTTGGGGAAATCCCAGGCCCACACGAGGCAGCTGCAGAAGTGCCGTGATGATGGGCACGCAGGGGCTCAGCCAGCGGAAGCCACTCACCCTGCCCTGGTCTGGGGAAGGTCTCGCCGAGGGGAAGGAGCTGAGCGGGGCCTTGATGACTGAGAAAAAGCCCAAGCCCTCAGTTAAGTTTTGAGGCGGTGGATCTCCCGGCCCAGGTCTTCTGGGTGTGTGTGTGTGTGTGTGTGTGTGTGCGCGCATGTGCGTGTGTGTATGTGTGTGTGACGGGACGGGAGATCCGTCACAGAGATCCGAGCTCCTGCAGGTAGGCCTGTGTCCCTCCATCAGACCAGAGGAAGGGCGGGGCCAAGTGTTCCGGACTGTCACTTACCCTGTGACCTGGCAGACCCTGTCTGCTCCTAACCAGTTTCCTTTCAGGAAAGCAGAGACAGTACCAAGGAGCAAGGCTCGGCCTCGATCCTGAAGCCTTCCTGGCCCCGAGTCAGGTGGGGGCTGGGTGCTTTTGGAGACTGTCCGGATGGATGGTGGGCGACCCTCCCTAGAGAGCTGGCCCCGCTGGGTCTGGGGCGGCTTTGCGTGCACGTGCTTCCTCCTGTACCTAAGGCACGTGTGTTCCTGCTCCTCCCACACTGTTCCTGAGTGTCTGCTCCCGGGCCTGGATCACATGGGGACTCGGGACATACCTTCTGAACGCAGAGCTCTGACTGTCTGTGCACCCGGCCCCCGCACGGCGCTCTATACCCTGGGAGCCAGAGAACTGGGCTCAGACCTCAGTGGTGTGGCAATCACCTCGGTTTTGTCACCTCCCTCCCAGTGAGCGTAAGGAGCCTCAGACGAGAACGATTGAATGAGCGGGCACACAAGGCAGCTGGCGCCGTGCCTGGCACCCCGTAGGTGCTCAGTTAACGGTAGCTGTTGTTATCACTAACGAGAAGGAAGCAGGACGGCCTGACAGGCCCTCGCATGGCATGTGCTCAGCATCCAGGCCCTATTGTCTGTCTCCCCGTCAGACCGGGAGGTGGGGAGGCAACGCTCTCCTTTCTGTCTGCTCTCCCATTTCTCAAGCCATCCGACCCGCCTCTCCTTACTGTAGCTCACCCCAGGGCCCCCCTCACTGGCCCTTCCTCAGCCGCAGCGCCCCCTCCATCAGCCAGAGCCATCGCACCCACTGCCTTCCCTGGCACTGGGTCCCTGCTGGAGTGACCACACAGCCTGGCGGGCCCGTCCCCGGGCACAGAGCTGCCGTGGAGTGTCATTCTCACGCCATCCATCCAGCCTTCACCTCTGCCCACACCCAGCTCTCAGCACCCCCCACCCGGCCCCGGCCCAGGGTTCACCTGAGGGGTGCTCGGGGTTCCCGTCGGACATCGGGGAGCCCTCTCCCGGGTGCCGGTGGTCCAGGTGGGCGCTCTTGTAGTGGGCCTGGATGGCGGCCCCGCCTGGCTCGGCCTCCCCGCCGGGGCACTCGGCCTCGCCCTGGGCCGCCTTCCCGTTCTTCCTCCTCCGCGGCTGGTACTTGTAGTCCGGGTGGTCCTTCTTGTGCTGCATGCGGAGCCGCTCCGCCTCCTCGATGAAGGGGCGCTTGTCACTCTCGTTCAGCAGCCTGGGCGGGCGGCCGGGAGACAGCGGGGGGCCGCGGTGAGGGTCTTCCCCGGAGGGCCGCCCAGCGTGGAGCTGGCCTCTGATCGACAGACTGGAAGGTGGGAGGCCCAGGGAACCCCAGGGCTGTGACCTCACCCCCAAATCTCTCAGGGATTGGGTATCAGAGCGGTCAGCCTGCTGCTCCCGGTAGCCCCCGGGGCGGGGTCAGAAGTAGGAATAGAGCTTAGGAGGGGCAGACACCAGTTCAAGGAGAGGAAAGACTTTCTCCCATCAAAGCTGTTTGGCCCGGCTGGTGTGTGCGGCTCAGTGGTTGATTGTCGACCTATGAACCAGGAGGTCATGGTTCGATTCCCGGTCAGATCCCAGGTGGCAGGCTCAATCCCCAGTGGGGAGCGTGCAGGAGGCAGCAGATCGGTGATTCTCTCTCATCACTAATGTTTCCACCTCTCCCTCTCCCTTCCTCTCTAACATGTAAACATATATATATATATATATATATATATATATATATATATATATACACACACAAATATATATATATATGTTTACAAAGCTGTCTAAGTGGGGTTTGCTACTTCGTCAGGGGTGAGCTCCCTGGAACTAGAGATGCCCAAACCGTGCAGTGTGGTGAGGGGGAAGAGCCCAGTCTGCTACTCACTAACTACGTGGCCGTGGGCAAGTCACTTCTCTGACTGAGCCTTAGTTTCTTCACCAACAAAACCAGGTGCCAGTGCCCACTTCACCAGGTGCGGAGCTGGCCAAGATGAAGTGCTTGGCACCAGGCCTGGGGTGGGGGCTGGCGGCTGAGAAACAGGTGCTGCTCTGAGGCTGCTTGCGGGAGGCCGGACAGGCCCGGGGGTGGGCCGGCTCAGCTCTGGAACTCTGATTCTGCTCACTTCGGTGGCTGGGCGAGGGCAGGACGTGAGCCTGGGGGCCATACCTCCTCAGCCAGGCTGACAGGGTAGGGAGCTAGTGCTCTTCCCAGACCTGGGAGGAGGGCAGACAGACCCTCTCCGCAGTCCCCAGACCAGCCAGTGCAGGCCCCAAGGCACTGCCCCTGCCGCGGACTTCAGCCTCAGGCCGGGCTCGGCTGCCCCAGAGGAAGGAGGGCAGGATGGGGCACTTGCAGAGGGTGCGGAGGGGAGTCCTAGACATCAGGGACTCTTCGGGGGCAGCTCTGTTCTCTGCCCACAGGCACTCTCAGCCCCCACCCCCAGTGGGCACCCTCTTCCCCTAGTCAGCAGAAGCTGGGCCCTCCGCCGGGATGGGAGGGGGTGGTCATACCAGGCGCCTCCAGCCGGCAGCAGCATTCCTCTGCAGCTTAGCCCCCCTCCCCCTTCTCTACCCTCCCCCTCCCCCCGGGGAGGCCCTGAGCCCAGCCCCAGCCCAGCTTGCTCCAAGGGTCTCTCTGGCTGAGCCATCGGTCAGGGACTCCAGCTCAGGGCCTCGGGGTTCAGGGAGTGGGGTGCCTTCCTCCTCGCAGCCAGGCCCCTGGAAGGCTGGGCCAGGGGAGTGGGCGGGCGGGCCCTGAAGGTGTGTGTGGGTTGGGGTGGGGATAGATCTGCTTTTGAGGTGAAGAGCAGCTTAGCTTGCACGGAGGCTCCCTGGATGGTTGGGGACACTGAGCTCAAACCTTTCCTGCGTCCTCTGTCCAGCCATCAGTGGGTGTGAATCAGTGAGAAAATGGCAGGGGATGCGGAGGGAGGGCATGGGCTGAAGAGGGAAGATTCCAGCCCTGCATTCCAGCCTCCCTCCCAGCTCCTCCCAGGACCCTAACCTTGATGGAAGCCTAATGAGCCCCCCCAGACACCAGCCAGTCTGGCACCACCTCTAGCCCCAACCCAGCCTCACTCAGACCTCACAGCTTAGGCTCTCTCCTGACCCCAACCCCTCCTGCCCTCCCCCATGGCCCACAGCTCTTAGCCGTGAACTGTCTCCTCTGCACCTGCACTTCACCTCTGACCTCTGGGTCTCCGAGGGGAGGATAAGGCAGGGGATGGGGAGGCTGCTTCCCCACCCAAACCGGGAACCCCAACCTGGGGGCCCCAGGCGGACACTGGCTGCTGCTCCATTTGTCCTCCGGGCAGAGGAAGGGCCTGGGGATGGGGGGGGGGGCGCCAGCCTGTGACCCCCCTTTCAGTCTCCTGGCTCTAGTTATTCTCTCTGGGCAGGTCAGCTACATACAGCCAGCACCACGTGACCGCATCTCACGCCCCTTCCCGGTGGGCACGGGCGAGCATGGAGCCACTGAGGAGCCAGGACGTGGGTGCACCCTATAGTCCTGTCTGTCTTTCTTCAGGGCTGCGGCCCGTTTTCCAGTTCTGCCTCCCTGATCACCCCCCTTCCTGCTGCCTGCTGGCCTGGGAGCCATGGACCTGGGGTGGGGGCCTCAGGAGGAGCCCGTGGCGAGAGCCAGCCTAGTCCAGGTCCCAGGACCCCAGGACATCCCTCAAGATCCCACCCAGGACCCAGGGAGCCCGCCCACATGTCCGCGCGGTCTATCTTTGCACTGTCCTGCCGCCCTCCTACCCCTGGGGCTGGGTCCTGAGCAAGCAGCGCCTGCTTTCCTGATTCCCCCCCCCCCCCCGCCCTGGTTGGCTCTCGGGGGGCACCCTGAGCCCCTGTGCTCACACCGTGAGTGGCGGCCAGGAGTGAGTCCTCTTGAGGGCGCCTAGCCCAGGGCTGTGGGCTGGGGAACAGGGACGGGCAATGGGGGCCAATCCTAAACCCTTGGTGATGGGGTGCTTGGAGAAGGGGGCGCCATTCTTGCTGTGTTCATTATTTGATCCCCTGTGGTCCATTCACCGTCCCCACAGCCCGCTCCGTCTGCCGGTCTCCCTCCTGCTTGTCTGTCTGGCTCTGTTCAGTCCCCTGGCACCGACGGCCCTGGCCTGGGCGGAGCCCTAATGGGTGCGGGTGGACCTTGGGCAGGGGGTCTGACCTGTGGGCTGAGGGCGGAGAGGGGATAGGGAGCACCAGGCCATCAGCACACACAGAGCCAAGGACAAGGCCGGGCCAGGTGTCAGTCCCTCTCGGAGGTCCTCCTACTTCTTCCCCCACAGAAGCCATTGGCCTCTGGGACCCAGTCCCCCCTGGGCGAGGGGCAGCCAGGGGCACAGCAGCAGAGGGCCACAGCTCCCCTCTGCCCCATCCCCACGCCCTCCTGAGCAGCCGTGGGGAAGACCATGGGCGAAGAGTCAGGAGCCCGGGCTCCGCCCCTAGCCCTCAGGAGGCCTCTGCGGGCCTTTCCTTTCGGGGTTATATCTCGCGGGCAGTCTAGTGGGGGGTCAGGGGCCTCCTCAGGCTCGCACCCGGGAGCCCCCGTTCTCTCTGAGCTGCCCAGGACGGGGGTGTGGGGGTGGGGGTTGGCGGACTTCCTCCTGGGGGGATGCTGTCCGCACAGAGGAGTGGTGGATCCTGGGAGCCTGGGGGACGTGGGAAGGGAGGGGCCGGGGCTTGCTCCGGGCCAGGCTCTCAGCCCAGCCTGGGGCGGAGGGGCAGGAGTCACTCAGCGCTGGGTGGGGCCCTGGGAAGGAAGATGGCGCCGGACTGGGAGAGGGAGGGAGACAAGCCCGGCTGCTTTGGGACGGGTGGGAGCACCTCTTCCCGTGTGTCCCCTTCCCTGGGGGGGGGGGGAGAAGCCCCCGGTCTGGAGGGGGGGGCCAGGAGGCACAGTGAGGGCAGCCGGGACGGGCCAGGGTGCTGGGCCACAGATCTCTGCATCCCTCCCTCTTCCAAAGGCTCCTGTCCGACCCCTTGCTTCCCCGACGACCTCGCACCTCTTCGCACGGCTGCCTCAGTTTCCCTGCCTCTGCAGCCAGGCCCTCCATGCTTTGCCAGACGCTCCCCCAGCATCCCCACCACCACAGCGCCACCGGACGGGCAGCAGTGGTCCCCCTGGGAGTGTGGCCTCCGGGTAAGTGGGTAGTGACGGCCTTGGGCCTTGGGCCTCATTGGGAGCCCTTCGCCACCCTCCCGCCCGCCAGCCTCCCATGGCCCCCACCCCCAGGAAGACGCCTAGGCCCTACCGCCCGCCACCCGCAGGATTCCAGCCACGAGGGGGCGCCTTTCTGCCCGCTGCCCTGCTGGGGAGCCAGCACCACCCCAAGCCAAGGGGGCACTTTGGGGGCCTCCCTGCCCCAGCAGGAGATGGCTGCCTCCGGGGAGGGGTCCGAGGGGCTCCGCGGGGCTGAGCCCGCCCGCAGCGGGAGGGGCCGGGGCAGGCCGGGCGGGCAGGCCGGGGGGTGGCGGGGCTCACCTCCAGAGCTTGCCCAGCGTCTTGCTGAGCTCGGCGTTGTGCAGGTGCGGGTACTGGTCAGCCAGCTTGCGGCGCGCCGCCTGCGCCCACACCATGAAGGCGTTCATGGGCCGCTTGACGTGCGGCTTGCTCTTGCTGGCGCCGTTGACGCGCACGGGCATGGGCACCAGCGTCCAGTCGTAGCCGCTCAGCACCTGGCTGACGGCCTCGCGGATGCACACGGGGAACTTGTCGTCGTCCGCCTCGCCGTCCTGCTGCTCCTTCTTGACCTTGCCCAGCTCCCCGGGCCCCGGGCTGGCGCGCAGGCCCGCGCCCCCGCCGCCGCCGTCGGGCCCCAGCGCGGGCGCGCCGCCCGGCGACAGGCAGCGCGGCTCTTCTGAGCCCACGGGGCTCAGCTCCACCTCCGAGAGGTCCTGCTCCTCCGCCATGGCGCCCCCGGCCGCCGCCGCCGCCTCGGCCGCCTCCCCGGGGCCCCTCGCGAACAGCCCCGCGCTCACCTGCACAGAGGGAGGAGGGAGGGAGGAGGGCGATGGGCGGCCGCGCAGCCCCGACGGCGGCGGCCGGGACGCGAGGCGCAGCCCGAGGGGGCGCCGCCCGGCCCCCCAAACCCGCGCGCCCCCAAACCCGCGCGCCCCCCAAACCCGCGCGCCCCCCAAACCTGCTGCGCCCCCGCACCGCGCACAGGCCAGCCCCGCGCGGCCTCCGCGCTCCTGCCTCCACGGCTCCACCAGGTCCCAACCGTCTCTTGGTGTGGGTGGGTTTTTTTTTTTTTTTGTTTTTTTTTTTAATAAACCTCCATTTGGGTGGAGGTTTGTTGATGGAAAGGAAGAAAAACGGACCCTTTATTCGGCTCTAATCCAGGCTCCTGGAATTTCCCACCTTTTCGCTCACCTTCCCTTCTTCCCGCCCGCCCGCCCCATGGGGTCCCGGGGAGCAGGGCGGGGGCAGGTGGTGGGGGGCAGCCTCTCTCCCCCAGCCCTCGGCGGGGTCCCAGGCCTGGGCCGGGAGGGAGGGAGGAGCGGGCTGCGCACTCACTCACCTCCTCGGGCCTGTCCTCCAGCCTGGGGCTCGTCCTCAGGAAGTGGAAGACCGTGTCCCAAGGTGTGCGGTCCAGCTCGGAGCTGGGGGTGGACGCCGGTGGGCTGGGAGGGAGGGGCTGGCGGGCCCTGAGCCTCAGGCCGCGGCCTCGTCGGGGACGGAGCCTGGATCCTCACTACCAACCACCCTGGCTGGACAGCCTGAGACTGACTGAGCCCTGAGCTGCCGCCGCCGAGGGCTGGGGAAGGAAGGAGGGGGAGAGGGGGAGGGGGAGGGGGAGGGGAGGGAGGGAAGGGCAGAAGGTGGAGCCTCCAGCGCTTTCCTTCATCCCCAACACTCAGGGCTCCTCCGCCAGGCCCCCCCACCCGGCGCCCTGCGCTGCTGCCCCAGGCCCGCCGTGGGGTCTGAGCTGGGGTGGGGAGGAGTAGGCACGGGGGTAAGTCAGGCCCGGAAAGTCAAGGGATGCACATGGGCGGGGTCGGGACCTGTTGCTTGGAGGAAAAGTAGGCCTGACTATGACCCCCCCCAGTCTCCGGGCCTCAGGTGGTGGGATGGGCAAGGAGCAAACAGTGGGGGAGCAGGCAGGGAGGATCTGTTGCTATGTCCGGGTGGCTGGCGGGTGCTGCTTCAGCGGGGACTCTTCTGGAGCACCTGTGGGCAGGCTGCTTCCCAGCGGTCTCTGCCTCACTGCCCCCTGCCTCAGCTCCCCTCTGCCTCAGCTCCCCCTGCCTCAGCCCCAATGGCCACCCCCTGCCTCAGCTCCCCTCTGCCTCAGCTCCCCCTGCCTCAGCCCCAATGGCCACCCCCTGCCTCAGCTCCCCTCTGCCTCAGCTCCCCCTGCCTCAGCCTCAATAGCCACCCCCTGCCTCAGCCCCCCCTGCCTCAGCTCCTGGAGGCCCGGGTCTGTGCTCAGTAGGCCTTGGGCAGCTCCACACCTGCCGGTGCCGACGGCCCGGCCTGACCCCGGGCCCTTCTCGTCGGGCACGTCACCGTGAGGGTCCAAGTGGACGGAAGCACAGCTCCCAGTGGCCGGGCCGGGCTGAGGGGCCTCTCCCAGCAGGTCTGAAAGGCTGGGGGCCCCGCGTCCCGGACCCAGTCCCTTCACACGGGGCTCGCCCTCTCACCGTGCGGGAGTCCCTGCTTTCCACGAAGCACCCCTCCCACTCCCAGCCCCTCTTCCTCCTCTTTGCCCGCGTCCCCCCTCAGCCCGGCTGGCTGGGCCACCCTCCATGTCTCTGTCTTGTCCGCCCCCCGTGGTTCCCCGTTCTCTCCTCTTTCCTAGGCCTCTCTTCCCAGGCACACCCTGTCTCTGGTCCATGGTGGGTGCGGAGGCCGAGGTCTGGGTGTGGGTGGAGGGGCCGAAGGAGCGGGCTGCCCTGGCGACCAGGTAGGGCTGGGAGCTCCTGGACAGCTGGGCGGGGGCCCAGGCCACCCCGAGGGAGCCCTGTCTGGATCGGGCTGGAAAGGGGGTCCAGGCCTCCTGCTTGGGAAAGGCCACGGGGGTGGAGGGGGTGGGCAGTGGGACACAATGAGGCAGTCACACGAGGCGAAGGCATGTTGGGGGTGGGGGGAGCGGACATCGGAGCGCACACACACACACACACACACACACACACGCTCGCACACACAACCAGCCAGACAATCGGGCCAGTGTGTCTGGGGCCGCGGAGCCCAGTGAATTAGGAGTTTGATAAGGGTTTTCTCTTTCTCTCGCTCGCCGGCCTTGGACAATCTCCCCCCAGTTTTCCTCGACGCCACCCCCGGCGCTGCCAACCCTCCTCCCCCCGCCTCCCTTCTCTTCCCTGTGCCCAGACTCTTGTTCGGGGCCTTGAAACAGTGAGCTGTCTTTGTTCGAAATACAGGTGAACGGCAATCATGTGATTAACACACACACACATAAAAAGCTTTTTAACAGCGCCCGCCGGCCTCAGAACCGCCCAGAGAGGAGCCGCCCTGGATGGACAGAGGGCCGAGGGCCGAGCATCCAGCTGGCCGCCCGGCTGCCCCGCGGTCTCCGCCGCCGCGGCTGCCCGCCCGCCGCCCGCCCGCCCGCCGCCTGGCATCTCTTGATCCTCCCGGTGGGTCCCTGTTCGCCCTTCCACCCTCCGTTCCTCCTCTTCGAGGGGAGGGCCTCCCTGCCCCCGCTGTGTCTGATCCGGTCCTGAGACCCCCCAGGGCAGGGAGGGGTGGCGGTGGAGGGCGAAAGCTGGGTGTGGGGTCCCACAGCTCCCTCTGTGCCTCCCCCTCCCCCGCCCAGCTGGGCCAGGGTGGGGGTGGGGGTGGGGTGGCTGTGCTCGCTCTGGGGCTGCAGGGAAGCCATGGTGGACAGAGGGGGCCTCTCTTTTCCCTTCCTTGTGTCTCTCCCTCGCTGCTCCTGTGCCCTCAGTGCTGTGCTGTCTGCTGAGGGGTGCTGGTGAAGAGGGGTGTGGGGGAAGGACTGTCAGATGCCCAGGGCTGTAGGGGCGGGGACCCCCTGCTGTGAACGCTTTCCTCCATCCACCCACCATGCTGGCAACTGTGGTCCCTCCTTCCCACCCAGCCCCGGGACCAGCTTCCTCCAGCAGGGGAGGGGGGAGGCCCGTGGAGAGCAGGGGCGGGGGAGAGGAAATGGGGGCAGGGTCCTGGATTAAGACCCCGGGCCTCTGTCCTCGGCAGAACCACCAGGTGGGCCAGCACTGCCCTCAGCTCCCTTCCCTCCCGGAGGGAGGGGTCCCTTCCCCCTCATTCCTGACCCTTCCCCAAGGATGCTGGCCAGGACCCTCCCCAGCACCCCGTCCACGGTGCCCATCCCGGTGAGCTGTGGGTGAGATGCTGGCCTGCCCTCTCTCCCCAGCAGAGAGGGGGGGACTCGGGCACCCCTTCCTGGTGGAGGGCCTTTCGGGGGCGGCAGTATGGCCGGGAGCCCAGCCCGAGTGCCACTGTCCCGGTCCCCGATCCCCGTAGTCAGCCCGAGAGGAGGGGAGGGAATGAAGGTCTGTCAGTCAAACCCACTGGTGGCCCACCTGGCAGAGCTGCTCCGGTCAGCAGTGACCCCTGACCCCTTCGCTCCCTGCGCCCCCTCCCCAGGCCGGGCCACGCTGGGAAAGGCTCCGCCTCCTCCTTCCCGGCTCTGGGCCTGGCCCCTCCCCGTCACCTGGGGCAGTGCTCCCCCTCCTGCCTCCGGCCTCCCAGGACCCAGAGGAACAGGGAAAGCGGTGTGCGGAGCCAGGGCTGTGCAGGGTGGGGGGCTGCTCCTGCCTGTTCCCCAGCTGGGTGATGCTCTGCCCAGCCCCGCGGAGGGCCAGACGGGGACACGGGAGAGCGCCCTCCATGTCCAGGCCCCTGTGGGTGAGACCTGGGCCCAGGCCGTCCTCTCCCCGGTTCCCGCAGGCCTGTGCCCCTCCCAGCCCCTCTGGCCCCCGAGGGACACGCACCCCGCTGGCTGTGGAGACGGGGTGGCCTCGGCCGTGCCCCTGCGTGTAACCCTGTCGCCGGCTCCCATTCTTCGGGTCCAGGTGGGGCCTGAGGTTTCGTGTTTGTGACCAACTTCTGTGTAGCTGCCTAGGGCACTGGTTCTAAAGCTCGTCGCACTTTAGAATCGGGTGGAGTTTTAAAAAAATCCTGAAACCTGCCGAAACCGGTTTGGCTCAGTGGATAGAGCATCAGGACTGAAGGGTCCTGGGTTCGATTCCGGTCAGTGGCATGTACCTTGGTTGCGGGCACATCCCCAGTGGGGGGTGTGCAGGGGGCAGCTGATTGATGATTCTTTCTCATCAATGTTTCTAACTCTCTATCCCTCTCTCTTCCTCTCTGTATAAAATCAAAATATATTTAATAAAATAAAATAAAATAAAATAAAAAAATCCTGAAACCTGGGTCCCATGGCAAACTGGCGAATTCTGGCGGACTGAAGATGGGGTCCAGGCCTGGTTACTTCTCGAAGCTCCTGTGGGGCCTCCTCACCCTCATTGGCTCTCTGAGCCCCGAGGACCCCAATCAGATCACCCCGGACCGGGCAGCGGCTGGGCTCTGCACCCCGGGCTGGGGCTCCAGGGGCAGTTACCCTGGGGTGTGGAGGGAGGCTGTGCCCTGGGGAGGGGAGGACTGAGCACCCAGGGGTCAGGGTGCCGCGTAACCAGGACGGAAGCAGTCCGGTGAGTGTGGGAGCATGGGGGGCTCCGGATGTTGCCTAGGCCCCCCCACCCCTCTGCGCAGGCCGTGTTCTTCGTGGTTTGGGTGCAGGAACGAGCTGGACCTGGAGCAGGAAATGCGGCTGTTGTATGTTATATATTGTTCGTAGGCACAGGGCCAGGTTATGCTTTAACCCGCAGGACTCGGCTTTGCGTGTGGGATGCTGGCAGTTTGTATGTTATATGCTATACACGTGGGAGGCCTAACTAAGAACGCACACAGGTGCTCCTAGCTTAGCGCTGGGTGCATTAAGTTCGCAACACGTGGTTGCAGTTTAGTCCTGAGGGGGCCGAGGCACTTCGCGTGCACACGTGTTGACGAGCAGCCACGTGGGCCTCCCTGCAGGCGTTTCCCGTCTGCCTGTGGCTCCCAACATCAGACGTTCCTCGTGGGTGGGGCCCCCAGCCTGCACCCCGTCCTTCTGGGGCCTCCCCGTGAGCGGCCCTACTCTGAGCACTCCTGTCACTGACTCCTTCGGTCTTCTCAACAACCCTGTGAGTAGGTGCCGCTATTAGATTCCTGCTAGGAGGGAAACTGAGGCACAGACCCAGCTCATGAGGGGAGGGTGTGGACCTGCACCCTCTGTACTCCCAGGCTCTGACCACCGAGCTCCACAGCCACTAGACTGAGGGGCCTCCTCGCCTCCTCCCTGTCCCCAGGCCTTCCCACCTGCCATGCTCCCCGCGTCTCCCCGGTCACTGCTCACAGCCCAGCTCCGAGGCCCTGCCTTCAGGGATGCTCTCTGGACACTGAGGTTGGAATTCTTTAAAAAAAAGTATTTTATTTTTATTGATTTCAGAGAAGAAGGGAGAGGGAGAGAGAAACATCAATGACGAGACAATCATAGATTGGCTGCCTCCTGCACACCCCGCACTGGGGATCAAGCCTGCAACCCTGACATGTGCCCTTGGGCCGGAATTGAAACCAGGACCCTTCAGTCCGCAGGCTGACGCTCTATCCATTGAGCCAAACTGGCTAGGGCCGGAATTCTTTCCCTGTATCGCCTTCCCACGGGGTGAGGCAGGAAAAGAAGGCGTCCAGCCTGGGTCTCCATGCGCGGGGCGGCCCCTGGGTCTCGGCCTCGGCCTCTCGGGCCCAGCGTGCCCGCAGGGAGACTCCCTGAGCTGAGCTATTGTCAGAGCTCCCGGGATGAAAAGGTCTGAGCGGCCGGGGCAGGCAGGCGTGGCTTCCTGGAGGCGGAGGCCCAGAGCTGAGGGAGGACAGCTCAGGGCCTGTCCCTGTCTCTGGTCCAAGCCGAGGGTCCTGGACCGGGGCCACGGAGGCAGCTCCCCAGTCTTCCTTCCCCGCCCGCCCCGCCCTTTCCAGGAACAAGGGCGCCGGGGCTGGTGCCCAGGGCAGCCTGGGGCGGCGGCCTCTGCCCTCTTCTTAGAAGCCCTCAGAGAAGGGCACCGCGGGTTCCTGCCACCCAGCCCCGCAGCCGGAAGGTCCTTCTTGGCGGCTCCCCTGGGTCGAACCTTTGTGAAGGAACCGTCTGTGCAGAGTCCGGGCCGGGAGCCGGGTGGGGCTGCCGGAGGCCAGAGCCCGGCCTGGAGCTGAGTTCCAGGGGGGCCGCCTACGTGAGAGCCCAGAGCCTGGCACCGCCCAGGCCCTCACGGCTGAACGGCCACTGGAGCCCACGGCCGAGGTCAGGCCCAGCGGCCTCCGGAGGCCTGTGCCGCCCGGGCCGCCTTCTCCCCTCTCCAGGCCTCCGTTTCCATCTGTAAATGAGGAACAGCCTAGGCCAGTGGTCGGCAAACCCATTCGTCCACAGAGCCAGATATCAACAGGACAACGATTGACATTTCTTTGGAGAGCCACGTTTTTAAACTTAAACTTCTTCTGACGCCACTTCTTCGAAACAGAGTCTCCCAGGCCGTGGTATTTGTGGAAGAGCCACACTCAAGGGCAGCACAGGAGGCCAATGGCTGGGGTTTCCCAGGTGGTGCCTCCGGCCCCGGCCTCCCTGGCCTGGCCGCTTCCCTGGAGCAGACAGAGTTACGGGCAATCACACGTCAGAAGCTGCTTTCCTGTCCTCTTTGTAGAGGCTCGGGTTTTGCTACGGTGTTAGAGGCTCTAGGGGCTGCCGTTACAGAATGGATCTGTTTAAATCCTTATCCCCTCCTCCTCCCCACTCCCACTCGCCCTCCTCCTTCTCTTCCTCCTCTTCCTCCTCCTCTTCCTCTTCTTCCTCCTCCCATTGTGGTCCCTTTGTCTCCCCCTTCCTCTCTCCCTTGAGGAGCTCTGACTCCAGGAGGGCCTGGGAGTCCTTAGGACACTGTCCCCAATTCCTCGTCCCCCCACAATCCCAGCACAGAGCTCCCCGCCTGCTGCCTAAGCTGCAGCCGCGTGGCTCTCCCCACGGCTGAGGCGTGGCCAGGCCCTGCAGGCCCACCCCTGTCTACCTAGCCTGTTGGCCAAGGCGGGGAGCCCTCCCTGCCCCGGCCTGGCTCCCCTTCCCAGCCGGACATCCCCTCCCCGCCGGGGTCCGTACCTGTGAGCTGGGTCTGTGCCCCTCCCACACGCCGCCTGGCGCGGTGCACAGTGACGCGGATGAGCACCTCGAGCAGGGGCCGCGAGGGTGGTGCTCGGGGGTGAGGCAGCTGCAGGGTTGAGTCCTGGCACCCCCCTCACTAGCTGCGTGTTCCTGGCGAGTGATTTAATGTGCTGAGTCTCCAGGTCCTCCCAGGGTGTGGTGAGAGGAGACAGATAATGTGTGAAAACACGCAGTGCAACTAAAGCAGAGGGAAAGGCGGACTGGGGTTGACTGTGCTCGCAGGATGGTTAGCCATGGACCGGGTTCTCTGCCATGGCTGTTTGCACCAGGTGTTCTGAGGACCCGCCGTAGGCAAGGCGCTGCTGTCCGAAGGTAAAGGAGAGGGGGAAGACTCACCGTGTCTTCAGGAAGCTTGTCCACCAGCTGGGAGCTGGTTCATTCATTCATTCACTCATTCATTCACTCACTCATTCATTCACTCATTCATTCACTCACTCACTCACTCATTCACTCATTCATTCATTCATACATTCCCACACATCACAGGCAACACGGTACAGACATGTGTGGGGATGAGGAGGGGGGGCAGGGGGAGGAAGGAAGGATGGGAAGGGCTGAGGTGGCCTCTATCAGGGGGACCCGCATGGGGTGGGCGCAGGTGGGCTGTGTGTGGCTGATGAGAGGCCTGGGTCCTTCCGTCAGGAGAAGGGAGCTGAGCGGCCTGGGGGAGGGGCTGCGGAGGGCAGGGTGGGGCCTGCCGGCTGGGCGGGGCCAGACGCCCATCTGACGTTGGCGTTGGGGGGCATCCCTGCTGTGTCAGGGCTCCCCCTGCCCCCTCCGAGTGAGCATGGCGATCCTGCGGGATTTCAGGATTCTCCACGCTCGGAGGGGCCTCCCCACGGTGAGTTACCTGCCTTGTCCTCTGATGGACAACACTGTGCAATGAAAAAGGGAGAGGCGCGATGCCCGGCCTGGAATCTGGAGCCGGAGAGACGCGGGTTCAAACCCAGCCTCCCCCGTCACCAGGGCTGGGATTGGGCCAGCGTGTCATTCTCCTGGGCTTCAATTTTCTCGTTTTTAAAACGGGGATAACAATACTATCTCGTAGGAATGTCACGAAGGTGGAAACCCCTCTCCTGCTCCCCCCCCCCCCCCCAAACCCCAAGGAATAGTAGGTACTTAGCACAGCGCCTGGGACAAAGGCGGACGTGGTGACTGCCTCTCTCAGCCGTCCAACGGCAGGCCGGTGCCCGCGGTTCCCACGCCGTGGCCTCCGTGTCGGCGTAATGATGCCTGTCACAGCTCCGGGGAGGCACTTCCTTCCCCGGGGGGGAGAGGTGTCTGACTGTGACAAGAGCAGGGACTCCGCACAGGCCCGCTGTGCTCACGCGTCCAGGCGCTCGGATGTGAGCAGGACGGGCAATATACCAGCGTGCTGCCGGGCTGGGCACTGTCTGGCCGCCGAGCAGGTGGCAGGTTGGGAAGTCAGGGTTTGAATGGCTCCTGTTTGGGGCTAGAACGTGGAGGGGAAGTCCTGGCTTCGGCAGGTGCCGTGGGAAGAGCTGCTCCGGATTCTGCCCAGTTCTCGCTGTGTGACCTTGGGGAAGTCACCCACCCCCTCTGGGCTCAGTCCTTCGTCTGTGAGGGAGTTGGCCTCTGAGACCTCTAGGGGTCCTTTATTTATATTTATCATTGAAAGAATTACAGATCTCCCCCGCTCCCCCCATTGACCTCCTCAGCCCCACGCCTGACCTCTCCCCAGATGGGGCTCTTTGCTTTTGAATTTTATTTTTCAATTATCGTTGGCATTCAGTATGGTTTTGTATTCGTTGCAGGTGTACAGCATAGTGGTCAGACCATCATATGCTTTACAGAGTGACTGCCCTCCCTCCCCCCATGGTTGGAGTACTGAGTACTCAGCGGGCGCCGTGCACAGTCAGTACCATATCGTTGGCTCTGTCCCCCAGTCTGACCTTGCCCTGTGACTGTTTTGTAACCACCCACTTGTACTTAACCCGTCGCCCTTTGCCCCCGGCCCCTGCAGGGGTCTGCGCCCCCGGGGCTCAGGGGGTGTCGGAAAGGCAGCTGCTCAGTGCCAGGCGTGGGAGCACTCAGGGGGAGCACACAGCAGGTGCCTGGTGAGTGCTTGTTGAACCCCATTGACCAGGGAGAGAACCCACTGAAAGCCCGCTCACTGCCCTCCCCAGAGAGCCTGCCCCGGCCTGGCCGGCCTCGGAGTCAGTGTGTCACGCCTGCTCCCCGCAGGCGGCCCTCGCCGTTCGCTCGGCGGCTCAGAGCGCAGACAGCACGTGGGGGAGGAAACTCCATCACAGATGACCCGGTGCGGCTTCCTCCTCGTGACTGTCCCAGCCTCCGAGGGCGCGGGTGGCCGGCCGCTCCCCGGGACTCCGGCCAGGGCGGCCCCTTCCGGCCTCCGGCCTCCACAGTGCTGCCTCCCGCCCCGCCCCTGCCCCACACCGGCTCCCCGGCTCCTCTTTCGGGCTCGGCCTAAAGGTCACGGCGGCAGAGACACCTCCCAGGCCTCCGGAATGAGCTCCTCTCGGAAGCACCCGGGCTGTGCTTCACTGCCAGTTAGGATTACAGATTTACCGCCAGATTATTCATTATTCCATACTGTGCTGTCTTGAACGAGAAACACACGTTATATAGTACATCGATACGTTTACATAGAGCTGTGCTATAGTATAGAATTATATAGTATGTAACATACCACATATAACACACGTTGCGTGTTTTATGTACACGATGTGTTATACACATGTACAGTCTGTCACTGTGAAGTTCGTTGTTTTCCCACAAGGATGTCACCTCCAGGGTCCGGGGTGACTGAGTGCCTGGCCGGCAGAGCGGGCGGAGGAGTGAATGTGAGTGAGTAAGGTCGCAGGTGGGCGGCTGGGAGGGAGGGCGGGGGAGAAGGGAGGAGAGCCGGCAGGGAGGCTGCCCTGGGAGAGGGGGCGTGTCCGGGTCTCATGCGATGGAGGCAGCACCTTGATTCCCGTTCCCTTCCTCCCATTGGAACTGGGGGCGCTGGGGGGACAGGCTGGGTTGTAGGACACCAGGCACCCGGGGACCTGGGCGGGGAGGAGGGGTTGGGGGATCGGAGCCAGCTCCACCTCTTCCTCCAGCAGCAGGAAGGACGGCAGGTCTGTCAGCTTCAGATGCCACTGCACCCCTCCCCCCCCGGGGGGGGGCAGCCCTGAGCCCAGGAGGCTGCAGGGAAAGGGCAGGGTGGGGGGGGGGGCGGACAGGAAGCTCCGGGCCTTCCCCTCCTCCCTCCTGCCCCACCCTCCGCCCCCACCTCTGGCTGGAGCTTGCAGCCCCAGGCCTTGGCACTAGGGGGACGGGGGCGGGACCGGGGACAGAAATCCCGTCCTGGCTCCCTGCCTTCTTCTCCCCGATTTGATCTGTTGGCCTCGGGTGGCGATGGCCTGCAGCCCCGGGGAGCTGGCCCGAGGCTGAGGATGGAGAGAGGGAGAGGGCGCCGCCCCCGAGGCCCTTCCTGTGTGCCTGGCGCTGGGCTGCCCACCCGCCGGGCTGGGCCGGGGCCTCCGGGAGCCAGCTCTGCAGGGATGTGGCCTGAGGTGGCCACCGGCGGCCCCTCACACGCAGTGTGAGCCCGCGGGGGCGGCTGCTGCTCGCTGTAAACACTGCCCCCAGTCCCGTTCCCCGCCTCCACTCAGTGGGAATCTGTTTTAAAAGCTCCGCTGGGATGATGGTGATGATGATGATGATGCAGCTGGCCCAGGGACTATTGAAATAGATAGATGGTCTCCGGGGCCTCTCCCCAAATCAACCCCCCACCTCTGGGGCGGGCATCCCTCTGTGCCCCGGGGTGCCCTCCTCACGGCTGTGTCCTGAGCAGGAGCTGTGTGGGGAGTGGGGGGTGGGAGGGCTGTGGGGGAGCAGGGGGCTGTGTGGGGAGCTGTGTGGGGAGTGGGGGGTGGGAGGGCTGTGGGGGAGCAGGGGGCTGTGTGGGGAGCTGTGTGGGGAGTGGGGGTGCTGTGTGGGGAGTGGGGGGTGGGAGGGCTGTGGGGGAGCAGGGGCTGTGTGGGGAGGGCTGTGGGGAGCAGGGGGCTGTGTGGGGGCCGCAGGAACTGCCAGCACTCAGAGAAGCTGAGCTCGGATGGGCCCTGAGGGTGCGACCAGGGCTGCTCCTTCCTCCTTCCTCCTCCTCCTCCTCCTCCGGCCTCTGCTTTCTCTCTTTTCCACGTCTGTCATCTGTTGATGCCTCCTGCCCTCGGCCTTGGTTCACGCTCTGCTTTGATTGCCTCTCTCTCTCTCTCTCTCTCTCACCATGGCTTCCCCTTCCTCTCCTGTCCTCGGCCCCCTCTCCCTGGAGGCCTCGAGGTTTCACCCCACAGTTGGTTGTCCCTCCCTTTCTGGCCCCTCTCCCTCCTGCTCTCCCTTCTCTGGCCCCTGCCCCTGCTCCCCACCCTGCGTTTCTGTGACTCTGTGCCCGATCCCTCACCTGCCCTGTCCCTGTCCACCTGGAAAAGTGGGCGGGCTGTGGGGGGGCATCCTGGGACGGCGAGAGCGATGGGGATGGGGAGGCGACAGTTCGGAGAAACCCAGGTCTGCGCAGAGGATGGCAGGCCGGCTCCCAGGGCGGAGGGCGCTGGGTCTCCCGTCCAGACCTACAGGGCCGCCCACTGGCTCCAGCCCAGGCTCCAGCCACCTGGTCTGGGCCGCAGCCATGCCCGGTCACTGCTGCCGCCTCGGGCCTGTGCCCTGCACCCCATCCTGTGCCCTGCACCCCATCCTGCCCCCAGCTCAACTGCCCCTGCTCCTCAGGCCCCTTCCCCGTGTTCCCTGGCTCTGGGCCGGGCAGGGGGGACCGGGGGCGAAGGAGACACGCAGACCAGCGCCTCCTCTGTCCTCCAGGACCAGGGAGTCACCTCCTGTCTGTCCTCGGTGACCTGCCGGACAGGCGGACAGGCGGTGCTGGGCCTTCAGTCCTGTTAACCCTTCAGGGCCAGGGCGGGCCACGGGCTCCCCTGGACGGAGCCTCCCTGGGGACAGAGGTGTCCGGCCGGCCTGGCCTCCGCTCTCAGGCCCACAGGCCTTCCGGCCACAGGGCCGGCCGGAGCCTCCGGTGAGGAGCCGCCCGGCTCCCCGGGTCAGGGGTCCTGCTCGCCCACCGGGGACGGTGTCCGGAGCTCCGGGCGGGAGGACCCTGCTTCCTCCAGGCCCTCTGCCCCCTCGTGCTGCGGCCGGGCCGTGCGGGAGCCGCCGGGAGAGGGTTAAGTCCGGAGCCCCTGGGATGGCTTTGGCCACGGCTGTCCCTCCGGGAGAGAGAACAAGGGCCCCATTCTGTGTGTGGGAATTAATAGCAAGGAGTCATCTGGGGTGTCATTCAAGCCCTGATCAGCTCCCAGAGGAATGCACGAGAGAGGGAGAGCGAGGGAGAGCGAGGGAGCGTGGGGGGGGGGGGGCAGGGAGAGGCCTGAGGCGGAGATGTCAAAGGAAGGGCACGGGGTCCGGGGTAACAGGAGCCGGCCCGGCGGGTGGGCCCGCGGCCCTGGGACGGGAGTCCTGCTTTCCGTCACCGGCTGTCCCTGTGCCCACTCAGGACGGAGACCCTCTCCTGCCGCTCCCTCACCCGGTCTCCTCCCTCTGCCCTCCCTCTTCCCCAGGACACCTGCCACCGCCACCCGTGTGCCTGCCTCCCGAGGCCCGGAGCCCGGCCCAGGCGGTGGGCCTGTGGGGCGGCCCCTGGGCCTGCTCTCCGGGCACCCCAGTCGCCCCGTCTTCGCCCGGGGTCCTTCGTGTTCCCCGTGGGAACGGCCCCGAGGCAGGCGGGCCCCTGTCCCCGGCCCGGCGGCCTGGCTCCCGGTGAGCGGGGACCTTCCTGCCGGGGACACAGGCGCTGCCGCCGGCACGCGGCCGGCATGGGGCACTCGGCCGTCCGAGCTCAGCCAGGCCGCGGCGTGGGCATCAGGTCCGCAGCCTCAGGACGGGCCTCGGAGACACTCCAGGTCAGGTTCCCGGCTTTCGGGACGTGCAGGCGGAGGCCCAGAGGGACCCACCTCCCTCCCAGCCATGTGCCTCTCACTCAGCCCCCCGCCAGGACTCTGCCCGCTGGGGCCTCCCAGGCGTCGGCTTGGCCTCTGAGCTCACATGGAAGGTTCTGGACCGTGTGGGGTGAGAGCCCTGGTGCAGAGGGTGGAGGCTCCATGGCCTGAGTGTCTCGGAGCCCCTGGGGCCTGGTCTGTGAGACGGGGTCCTCCCGCAGCTGTTGTGAGGTCACAGGTGTAAGTCCCGGACACGCTCGCTACCCGCCGGGCTGTCATTTCCGTTGTGATTGCGGGTGTGATTGGAGGCTGGGCGGCTTCCGGGCCTTGGACTGTCCGATGGCGTCCGCGCCTGCAGCTCGTCCTCCGGCCGTCGGAGGAACCCTGTCACTGCTCCTCTGGGCGGCTTGGTTTCGGGGCTGTGTGTGTGTGTGTGTGTGTGTGTGTGGGGGGGGTGGGGTGAGTGTCCTGGCCGTAGACCTCCTGTGCCGGTTCCATCTCCAGGCCTGGCGACTCCTCCTGCTAGCCCCACTGGACGCGTCTCCCCTGACAGCCCAGGCGGACAGAGGGCGGCCGCTGGGCGCTCGGCAGAGCCCCGGCCTCAGTTTCTCCGTAGCCCAGCCCGCCCTCCTCACCGGGGCCGCCGTGGGCGTGCTGGAGCCTGACGGACCTCGTGGCCCAGGCAGGGAGCTGAGGCTTCGAAGGGGCTCGGCTGAGGCCGGGAGAGGCGGGCCGAGCTGCAGGCCCTCTGCGTGGCCGGAGTCCGGACTCCCGGGTGCTGGCCCGGGGCCTGGCCCCAGCTGCACCTCCAGGAGCAGAATGGACTGGAGAACTCCCTGTCCTGAGCGGGGCGGGGAGGATCTACGGGAAGAAAGGAGACGGAGCCCTCTGCCAACCATGGAGCTGCCCTACAAATACGGGGTTTGGTAGGCGGGTCACCTCGGACTGCAGCTCCCATGAGCGTGCTGACCTCTGACCTTGAGGCCCTGGGAGGAGGAGGGCGGGTGGGACAGGCCTGCCCCGTGCTCTTCTCCAAACCCCGCGAAGGGGTCTGGGTGGCCGGTGCCCCGAGCCCAGAGGGACAGGCTCACTGTGGGGAAGAGGCGGGGCAGCCCAGGGGGTCTCTGCCCGGCTTGGGAGGGGTGGTGGGTGTTTGCGTGTGACGTTCTCCCACGTCTTCAAAGTGAAGGGTGCGTGGCGAGGTCTCACTGTCTCTCTGCGCTGAGCTGGGTCTCTGATCTCCAGGAGCGCACAGCCTGGTGACCGTGGCATTCGTCATGTCAGCTCTCGCTCTCAGCCCAGTGCTCCGCACATAGCAGGTGCTCTGGAAACATGCCTGGGGCTGAAGGGGTGATGGATTGGGACAGCCCCGCTGGTGGGTGAGCCGTGTGGGTGGCGGTGCGGTCTGTGTCTTGCCTGGAAGCAGAAGAGTGGACAAGGGGAGGGAGCTGACTGGGGCCTCTGGCCAGCGGGGTGGGGGCGGGGGGGGGGGATTGGGAGGCAGACAGTTCTGAGTCCACCCCTCCCTTTGCAAGCTCCTGTTTGCCAGCCAGTTCCCTGCCCTGAGCCTCAGCTGCCTCCTCTGTCCACAGGGACAGGAGGATCCATGTCATGGAGTCATCATGAGGCTCAGGACAGTAACACGTGAGCGCATAGTGGGCTTTCAACGGCACACACGCCGGCCACTCCAACAATGAGGCGAGACACGAGCTCTTTGGAGAGAACAGACATAAATTACAGAAATGTTTTCTGGAGACACGGCGACACACACAGAAACAAGTACGCCTCGTGTTGCATTTGAATCATCGAGTCTAAAAATAGATTTTAGCGGAATTTATGAATGTATTCATTCCATGGGCAGTCGGTGCCCAAGTGCCTACTCCATGCTGGCGTCTACTGGCCACCAGAGACATGGAGGGGACCAGGCGCTTCCCCTTGACCTTGAGGCCCATGGTCCTGAGGAGGAGGCGGGTAGGTAAACGCCTAGTTCTCTGCGCCCAGCGTGGTCAGCGTGGGGGCAACAGCACCAGGCGGGTCTTCTTAACCCCTGGCAGGGGGGCCTCCTGGCCTGGAGGCTTTGATTGGCCACAAAGTAATTTGAGAACTAAAGACAAAAGTATATGAAGTTTCCAAGTATGTGAAGAAAACAGCAGAGTAGAAATTAATCAAAATCTCTAAATGAAAAAAATATCATAAAAAACCTTTAAAAATTGTCTTTAGCCAAAGGAGTATATTTAGTATGTGACGAGGGTGCATTTTCATATGCTCAGTATGAAGTGGGGTCTGCCTGACCTGCAGGGTCTTCGGAAATGGCTCTGAGAGCCAGCGGCTGAGGGTGCTCGGTAACCGGAGCTGTGTCTGGGGCAATCAAGGAAGGCTTCCCAGTGGAGGTGACATTTGGGCCAAGCCTTAAGGAGAAGGAAGGGTTTGAACAGAGAGAAATGGTAGTTAAAGTAAAAGGAGATGTGTGAGCGAAGGCACAGAGAAAGGACAGCACAGGGAGGGTTTGGCAGAGAGCACAGTATTTTGGACTCAGGGTCCGGAGAACAGGGGAGGGGCCACAGTGACACTGGAAAGGGTGTCAGGGGATTTTATCCTGAGGACAGTGGGGAGCCTTGGAGACATTTTAAGAAGGGGTGGGGGGTGACATGGACAGACTTTTTTAAAATTAAAAAGTATGGGGGTGACATTGGCTAATAGGACCGTATAAGTTTCAGGTGCAGATTCTGTGTTACAAGATCTGTATATCGCAGCGTGTGCTCACCACCCAGTTAAATCATCTTCTTTTTTTAACGTTCACTCTCAGAGCATCCGGGAGAGGAGTGCTTGGAGGGAGGGAGGGAGGCGCTGGGAGAGGCGGGCTGGGAGGCGGGCTCGGAGGCTGAGGTGTGAGTCCTGGGGCAGGAGGACAGGGACCTGGGCTGGGCCAGGCCAGGAGGGGAGAGATCTGGGAACTGATCGGGCAGCGGCAGGAGTGAGAGGTGCCGGACGCGGGTGGCAGTGCCAGCACCTCTGTGCCCAGGGCTCCTGGGCGCCCGGAGCTTCTGTGATGTCTTCTCACTGTACCCTCCCAACTCCCCCCCTGGAGAGAGGCAGAGGCAGGTGTACGTCTGTGTGTACGTCTGTGTGTGTACGTCTGCGTCTGTGTGCACGTCTGCGTCTGTGTGCACGTCTGCGTCTGTGTACATCTGTGTCCGTGTGTACATCTGCATCTGTGTGCATGTCTGTGTGCACATCTGCGCCTGTGTGCACACCTGTGTCTGTGTGTACGTCTGTGTGTACGTCTGCATCTGTGTGCACATCTGCATCTGTGTGCACATCTGTGTCTGTGTGCACGTCTGTGTGTGCACATCTGTGTCTGTGTGCACGTCTGTGTCTGTGTGCACGTTTGCGTCTGTGTGCACGTCTGCTCTGTGTGCACATCTGCGTCTGTGTGCACATCTGTGTCTGTGTGCACATCTGCTCTGTGTGCACATTTGCGTCTGTGTGCACATCTGTGTCTGTGTGCACGTCTGCTCTGTGTGCACATTTGCGTCTGTGTGCACATCTGCGTCTGTGTGCATGCCTGCGTCTGTGTGCACGTCTGTGTCTGTGTGCACGTCTGTGTCTGTGTGCACGTCTGCTCTGTGTGCACATTTGCGTCTGTGTGCACGTCTGTGTCTGTGCATCTGTGTCTGTGTGCACATCTGCGTCTGTGTGTACATCGGCAGCGCGATGCTCAGCATGGAGCTCGTCTCTGGATGGAGGGGGGCAGGTGTTTGGGGTGCATCTGAACAGGCACATACGTGAGTACAGGATTTATACCCCAATCAGCAAACTTCTGGGTTCTCACTGCCGCTCATTATGACAGGGAAGCAGGCTGGTTCCGATGTGCTCTGGGCCTCCGGGGTCTCCTGTGGTGTCTGCGTCCTGGGTGTGGTGCAGGTGCTGCTGTTCGGTGCACAGTAGTTATATTTTCATACATTCGCTGTGTTTAGCTTTCAGCTTTACAATCCCACGCCGTCGCCACCGTTACTGCTTTCGTTAGAGATTTAACCTGGTCAGGTCATGGCCGCCTGCTGGGGGCCGTTGCCGTCAGCACGCACATGACCCGCTCCAGAGGCCGGCGGACCTGACCGGAACCGGTGCTGACACTGCGGGGTGTGCGACCGTGAGCCAGTCCCTCCTCGTTAAACCTCCATGTGTGACAAATGAGGCCGAAAAATAAAAGGTCTTGCCCTAGCTCGTTTGGCTCAGTGGGTAGACTGAAAGGTCCCAGGTTTGATTCCGGTCAGGGGCATGCACTTTGGTTGCAGGCACATCCCCAGTAGGGAGTGTGCAGAAGGCGGCTGATCGATGTTTCTCTCTCATCGATGTTTCTAACTCTCTCTCCCTTTCCCTTTCTCTCTGTAAAAAAAAAAAAAAAAAAAAAAAAAAAAAAATCAATAAAATATATTTTTAAAAAATAAATAAAAGGTCTCTAGGGGCGAGAACCGCTGTCCACAGGTCAGAATGGAAGGGTTTCTGAGCCGCTCGCTGTGAGAGTCCGTCCATTCATACTCGGACTGAGGACAGGGCCGGACAGGGCACCTGCTTCTGCTCGTGCTGACCGGGGAGCCCGGCGGAGGGGCCCCTCTAGGAGACACTGGGAAGGGGTGGTGGCCCTTGGTCTGTGTAGGTGGCAGGTGGGGGTTGTCAGGCAAAGTGGGGATGGGCGGCGTCTGCAGGCGGGTCCCGTCCGTGGAGGAAAGCTACAGGCTGGCGTCACGTGCAGAGCTTAGAACTGGCGACAGTTGCACACGGCTGTAGTTTCTCTGAGCCCGGCCAGCTTTCAGGAATTAGTTTTTACTGCACTGTGCAAAAGCATTAGTCCCCAGTGCCTCCTGCCCTGACACCAGTGGGCTGAGAAGGGCTGGTCTAGAGTCCTGTTCGGCAAACTACAGCTCGCGAGCCACATGCGGCTCTTTGGCCCCTTCAGTGTGGCTCTTCCGCAAAATACCACGGCCTGGACGAGTCTATGTTGAAGAAGTGGCGTTAGAAGAAGTTTAAGTTAAAAAACTTTGGCTCTGAAAAGAAAGTTCAATCCTTGTCCTGTTGGTGTTTGGCTCTGTTGGCTAATGAGTTTGCAGACCACTGGTCCAGACGGGCAGCTGCTGGGAGAGAAGGCGGGGACGGGGCCCCATGCACCCACTGGGGACCTGGGGTCACAGGGTCAGAGTGACAACCGGACGCTGACCACACAGCCACCCACCCCCACACCCCCGTTCTCTCACACGGAGTATGCAGCACAGGGCCGGGCCGGGCACCTAGCCTGGGTGAGACTGCAGACGACGGCGAGGCAGGCTGGCTTGTCCCCAGAGCAGACACCCTCTCACTTCAGGACAAGTTTGGGGGTCAACTAGGCTCTGGGGAGGGCGGGGAGGGGCGCGAGGAGCAGCTTCTCCATCCTGTGGGCCCGTCGCCTGCCTCACACAGAGCCAGAGAGGGCCCGGCTCAGGCAGGGATGGGGGGGGACAGGGGCGGGAGCAGGGCCGGAGCCGGGACGGTGTAGCTGTGGTCCCAGCGCTGTCACTTTCTTCATGCCGTGGCCCCGGGGGGTCCTCGCCTCCCTGACCTCCAGCGTGCCCTTCTGCGTGCGGGCCTCGAGGCCTCTGTCCTCCCTGCAGAACCGGAGGGGAGAGAGACACCGATTATAAAGCGTCCGGAGCGGGCAGCGGGCCCACGTGGGTCCCTGTCCCAGTGCCGAGCGGGCCCTGCTCCTTCTCCCGTTGTTCGGGAGGAGCTGGATTTTACCGGCTGCAAGAGCTCCGTGTCTCCCGCGAATGGAGCCACGGGGTCCAAAGAGGGCCTGGTGTGTCCACGGTCACGGGGATGAACCACAGAGTGAGAGCGTGAGCCTGACTCCAGCCTTGAGGTCTAACGCACGGACACAGCGCTGGGCACTGCCCCTTCCTCACTGGGTCCCCTGACAGCACCGCCCAGCATGCACCTGGGCACCTCCCCGAGGGCAGCAGGCAGAGGGCGATCGGGCTGGTGACAGTGCCGCCCCCAGCGGCAGGAAGGGGCAGCAGTGGGGTGTCTGGTGGGCAGGGGGGGCATCCAGCTGCAGGGGAGAGCCCTGACGTGTGAGGATGAGCAGAGAGGAAGGCCCTGCCCATAGGTGGTGGGGCCGTGGAGCCACGGCAGCAGGCAGCTCTGGAGCGCAGAAGGGAGGGGGCCCCAGGGGAGCCCCATGCCACCGAGACCCCTGCCCCTTCCAGGTCTGCAAGACGGGGCGGGGCAGGGGGGCAGGAAGTCCCTCCCGGTGGTCCTATTGGAGGGCAAATGGCAGAGCCAGCGCCAGGGGCATCTGGTCTCAGGAAGGCCAAGGCGCCCATTCCCTGCCAGCCTGGCATGGGGGCGCATGCAGCAGGCGTCCCTTGAGTGCTGCTGAATAATGGACGATGAATGAACGAATGCCTGAGGGACGGAGAGGGGGTGTCTGTCCTGAGGACATTGGGGATTACAGGGGCCTCGGGCTGCCCGCGGCCGTCAGCAGGTGTGAGGTCCACACGGTCCCCCCTGACTCCCCACCCCCCGTTTAAGGAAGCCATTTGCATTTCACCAGCTCTTCTACTCCGCTCACATCCCTTCCAGACCAAGGCAGAGGAGCGCAGAGGAACCGGAAGGGTCGTCATTGCTGTTGGCATAAGATATGGCTCAGTAGGCAAGTAGCTGGAAGTGGAGTAGCTGGAGTGTATGGTGGCTGGACATGCATTTAACTTTAGAAAAAACTGTCAAACTGGTTTCCGAAGTGGGGGCACCACGTGCCGCCCCCCCCCCCAGCAGTGTCTGAGAGGTCCCCCTCCCCCACACTGGGCAGCTCCGGACGGCCAGTCTTGAACTTGAGCTAGGACAGCGGCCGCCAGCCTTCGGCCCTCAGGGACCAGCAGGAGGCGCATCTCCCGGAGGATGGGTCCCCGAGCATCTCTGCCTGTGCGTGTTGCCCTCTGGGTACCTTCTTTGGTGACCGGTCTCTGCCAGTCTTATGCCCATTTAGGAAATTGGTTGTTTGTTTTCTGATTGAGTCCTGAGAACTCTTCATAGATTCTGATTACAGCCCTTTACTTAGATACGCAGTTTTTCAGTAGTTTTCTCTCAGTCTTTGGCTTTTTCTTCTTCTTTTTTTTTTTTTTTTTTTTCCATTCTCTTTAATGATGTTTTTTGAAGAGCAAAATTGGAATATTTTGATGAAGTCCAATTTATCAATTTTTTATTTTATAGGTTGTGCATTTAGTGTTATAGCTAGGAAATCTTTGCCCCAAGGTCCCAAAGATTTTATCCTATATTTTCTTCTAAAAGTTTTATAGTTTTATATTTTATATTCAGGCCTTTGATCTGCTTTGGAGCATATATATATATATATATTTATATATATATATATATATATTGTGTGAGATAAGGATCAAAGTTTTTTGGGTTTTTTTTGCATGCAATTAATCAATTGTTCGAGTACCATTTATTGAAAAGACTCTTCTTTCCCTGTTGACATGTCTTTTGCACCTTTGTTGAAAATCAGTTGACCATATGTGTGGGTCTATCCTTGGCCTCTCTATTTTTCTATTGGTTAATATGTCTTTCTTTATGCTAACAACATACTGTCTTTATTTATTTATTTATTTTGTTAAGCCTCACCTGAGGATATTTTTGTATTGATTTTTAGAGAGAGTGAAAGGGAGATAGGAGAGAGAGAGGGAGAGAGAGAGAGAGAGAGAGAGAGAGAGAGAGAGAGAGAGAAACATTGATGTGAGAGAAATTCATCGATTGGTTGCCTTCGAACACACCCCGACCAGGACCTGGAATCGAACCTGTAACCGAGGTACATGCCTTTGACTGGAGTTGAACCTGAGACCCTTCAGTCTGCAGACCAACTCTATCCACTGAGCCAAACAGACTAGGGCTGCACCATGCTCTTGGTTATCATATCCTGATAATAAGTCTTGAGATCAGGCGATATCACCCCTCCAGCTTTGTTCCTTTTCAAAATTGTTGTGACTGTTTGAGATCCTTTGCATTCCCACATACGTTTTAGAATCAGCTTGTCAGTTTCTCTGAAAGAGCTTTCTGGGATTTTTATTGGGGTTGGATTAAATCCATAGAACAATTTGGGGAGAACTGATATCTTAACAATATTGAGTCTTTCCATCCATGAATGTGGTATGTCTCTCCGTGTATTTATATTGTTACTTTCTCTCAGTAATGTTTTATCTTTTGTCCAACTTATTCCAAAGTGTTTGCTACCGTGTTTCCCCGAAAATAAGACATCTTCTGAAAATAAGACCTACTTACAGGTTTCCTTCTAGTGAAATATAAGGCATCCCCCCGAAAATAAGGCCCCCCCCAGGCTAAACATGAAAGATTTGGTCCACTGGTTCTGAAAGAAATGGAGTCACAAAAAATTCACCAGGAAATTCAGGAATTGGGTTGTTATGATGATGTTCCAGAAGATGATGACATGATTGCCATTGAATAAATGAGTAAATTCTTGATACTGTAGGATTCACAGTTTGTCTGGTTTGTGTTGACATCTACTGTACTACCATACTGTATACAGGTAATAAATTTCCTTTATTTTCATTTAACAATAAATGTGTACCGTATTCTTCTTCATGGAAAAATAAGACATCCCCTGAAAATAAGACCTAGAGCATGTTTGGGAGCAAAAATTAATATAAGACACTGTCTTATTTTTTGGGAAACAGGGTATATTAATTGATAGGCTTTCTTTTTTTACTTTTTCGTTTGAAATAATTTTGGACCTACAGAAGAGCTGTAAAGACAGTACAAAGAGTCCCTGTATATGCTTCACCGGCTTCCTCTAACGTCCTTTGCTTTTTCCAGGATCCAAGCCAGATACCACATTGCATTTGGTCGTCCTGTCTCCGTCTCCTCCCGCTGTGACAGTTCCTCAGGTAATCCTTCCTGGTGTTCCATGACCTTGACATTTTTGAAGCGTACTTGTCAGGCATTTTGTAGAATGTCCCTCAATGTGGGTTTTTCTCAGTGTTAGATTGGAGGTATGGTTTTTGTTGTTGTTGTTGTTGTTGTTGTTGTTGTTTTTTGGGGGGTGTCCTACTCTTTGCATCATGATAGGGCAGTGGTTGGCAAACTGCAGCTCGAGAGCCACATGCGGCTCTTTGGCCCCTTGAGTGTGGCTCTTCCACAAAATACCACGTGCGGGCGTGCACGTACAGTGCGATTGATACTTCATGACCCATGCACAGAAGTTGGTTTTCGGCTCTCAAAAGAAATTTCAGTCGTTGTACTGTTGATATTTGACTGTTGACGAATGTGCTAGGGGATATATAATAGTGATACTGGTGATGTCAATGGGTTATTGGTGATGGCAAGAGTGATCAATGGTGATGTCAACCTTGATCCCTGGGTTAAGGTGGTGTTGGCCACATCCTCCACCTCCACCGATTCTGTTTTCCTTTTTCCTTCTCTGTCAGAAGTGAGTCACTGCCGAAACCGGTTTGGCTCAGTGGATAAAGCGTCGGTCTGTGGACTGAAGGGTCCCAGGTTCGATTCTGGTCAAGGGCATGTACATTGGTTGCGGGCACATCCCCAGTGGGGGTGTGCAGGAGGCAGCTGGTCGATCTTTCTCTCTCATCGATGTTTCTGGCTCTCTGTCCCTCTCTCTTCCTCTCTGTAGAAATTCAATAAAATATATTAATTAAAAAGAAAAAGAAAAAAAGAAGTGAGTCACTAAGTCTAGCTCGCCGTGAGGAGAGGAAAATTAAGCTCCGCCTCCAGCACCACCAGTTTACGCTAGACATTCCCCATTGCATGTTGGTGATTTCTTTCTCTGACAATGAGAAGCCTGGCTCTTGTTATCAATAGTTTATTTACCTATTAGTTCACACTGAGCATACATTAAAATAGTCTTGGAATTGCTAAGCCATGCCTGTGAGAGACCAGCTTACCACCAGCACACAGTGTTGTGCGGTTATTTTTGTCTTTAGCATGATAGTATCTGGTAAAAACACCATTGCAAAGTTATTGGGGCAGGTCATTTCTTCTCCACCCATTTTAGTGTCTTTAACACTTTTTTTAAAAAACTGATTTTAGGGAGAAAAGGGAGAAAGAGAGAGAGAAAAACACAACAACACAAAAACACATCAATTGGCTGCCTCCTGCATGCATCCCAACTGGGGATCAAATCTAAAACCTGGGTATGTGCCCACTGGGAACCGAACCCGCCACTTTTTGGTGTACGGGCCAATGCTCCAACCAGCTGAGCCACACTGGGTAGGGATTTAGTGTCTTTATGTCATACATTTGTTATTTACATTTACCCTAACTATTTTATTTTGTCTGGTTTTATTTTAAATGATGTGTAAAATTTAAAAAATTTTTCTGATTGTCTTTGCTAGCATATAGAAATATACTTACAACCTTCTAACCTCCCTTATTTTTTTAGTAGATTTTTTGTAGATTATTTAGGATTTTCTATATAGATGATTATGTTGCCTATGAATAAAGATAGTGTGTTTTTCTTCCTTTCCAATTTGTATACCTTTTATTTTCTTGCCTTATTACAATGTTGAATAGAAGTGAGATTGCACACTCTGGATGTCTTTTGAAGATAAAACTAATAGGGTTTCCTAAAGGATTGGAGTTCGGCGATGATTATTATTTCTCTGTTGGAGAAAGAGCTGGTGCCCACAGAGGGGACCTCACCCCAGTGGGGTGGGTGGGATGGTTTACAGGGATCAGGAGCGGTAGGGTGCTTTCAAGAGGTCCCTGCTCAGCAGAGGTGAGAGGAGGTGAACTGGAGACTTTCTATGCCTTTTTCTCCTGCTAGGTCATTGAGCACTCCTCTGCCCTCCATCCCAGATTGCTTAGTTTGGGTGTCCACCCCAAAGCAACTGAGGAGCAGGAAATACTCCTGGATTTGGGGGATGGAGCCCTGGGTGGGCCTCCCGCTGTGTGACCCGGGGAGACCCAGCCCAGCGTCCTCTGTGGAGGCTGTGGTCTCCCCCAGAGTGGTTAGAGCTTCCACAACAACAACAACAATGATGGCCACGCCCGTGACCCTTACCATGGGCCAGGCTCTGTACTAAGCACCTTATTTGTATCATCTAATCTTCCCAAGTCCCCTGTGAGACAGGAACTTTTATTTATTTTATTACCCGTATTTTCCGGCGTATAAGACAACTTTTGAAACGAAAAAAAGTCAACCAAAAATCGGGGGCAAAAGACCAAAATTGCACAAAAATTACCTGCAGATCTTGACGGCAAAGTAAGTCTTTTCTTTGAAGTGGGGGGTAGTCTTATACAGCGAATATAGGCCTAAACCTATGTTTTAACTAAAATTAGGGGGTCGTCTTATACTCCAGAAAATATGGTACTTTAAAAAATGTATTTTTATTGATTTCAGAGAGGAAGAGAAAGGGAGAGACAGAAACATCAATAGATGAGAGAGAATCATTGATGGACTGCCTCCTGCACGCCCCCTACAGGGGATTGAGCCCACCACCCGGGCATGTGCCTGAGCGAGTCTAACCTGGGACCTTCAGTCCGCAGGCCGATGCTCTAGCCACTGAGCCAAATCGGCGAGGGCGAGGGGAGACAGGCACTTTATTACCTCATTTTACTGCAGGAGAAGCTGCAGGGAAGGAGAGGCGTCTGCTTTCCGACCTCTGCTGGGAACTGTCCTGTTTTTTTTTGTGTGTGTGTGTGTGTGTATTTTTTTTTTTTTTTACAGAGAGGAAGGGAGAGGGACCGAGAGCTAGAAACATCGATGAGAGAGAAACATTGACCAGCTGCCTCCCCCCTCCCCACTGGGGATGTGCCCACAACCAATGTATTGTACATGCCCTTGACTGGAATCGAACCCGGGACCCCTCAGTCCGCAGACCAATGCTCTATCCACTGGGCCACACCGGTTTCAGCGAACTGTCCTGCTTTTGCGGGTGCTGCTTCCTCAGCGCAAGCATCACCCCCTCCCAGACTCTCCCCGGACAGCCTCCCTCTCCCTGCCCAGCACCACAGCGTCAGGCCCACTTCCGGGGCTCCCACACACCCGTCGCCTGTGCTCCCCCAAATCCAGGACCACATCTCACTCATCCTCACACGCAGCACCCGGCCAGGGACTCTGCACCCCCCGGGGCCCCAGCGCATCTCTGTGGCTGGAGGCACAGCTTGGGAGCAGCCTGCGTGGACCCAACCGCGGGCCCCGGCCACCCCTGTGCGAGTCTTTGAGGGGGTGCCACCTGCAAGGGGGCCATCGACCAGGGGCAGCCCCTGGCCCGAGGCATCCGGGCGCCCCCTCCTCCCTCTGCGCCCCCGTCAGCGACCCCAGGCCGCTCCGGGAAGGGCTGGGCAGGACACCCGCCCCCGGCCGCCGGAGAAGGGGCCATTGTGTCCAAGGGTTCAGGAGGGACGCGAGGAAGGGGCCCTTCAGCCATGATGCCCTCTGACCTTTCATAAATCAGAGGGGCTGGGGGTGAGGGGCAGCTTGGCAGGCCTCGGTGGGGTGGGGGCTCAGAAGCAGCTGCGCGCGACGCTGACATTGTTCCCACCATTCTAAGGGCAACAAATCCCTCTATTGTGTCCCCGGTTTATCTGGTTCCTCTTGTTTATTAGCGGCTCCGCTGGCAGCGGCTCCAGCCCTGGGCGGTGGAAAGAGTGCTGGCACGCACCGCGGGGGGCGGGGGCCGGGAGGGGGCCGCCATCAATGCCGGCATTGTCCCCGCTTTTTGTTTCTACTGTAATGACATGTTGGAAGAGAGCGAGGAGGAAAAAAAGAGAGAGAGAGACTCGAGCTGGGGAGGGAAGAGGAGGGCAGGAGAGAAAGAGGGAGCGAGGGCCCTGGTGCGGATTGATGTCTGGGCCCGGGCGGATGTGCCGGCAGCTGGGCAGCCGGTGGATGGAGCCAGGCTGGGGAGCCTGGGGGGGGGGGGCGGTGGTGCGAGGGGCCATCCAGCCTCCCACCCCGGCCTCTGCCGCCTGGCACCAGGTCCCCCACCCTCCACCCTCCTGGGGCAGATGCGGGGCCGAGCCAGAGCAGCGCAGGTGCCAGGGCCCGGGGTCTGCATGTTGATGCTCCCCAGCCCGGCTGTGCCCCCCGAGGCAGGCCTCCGAGCCGCTCTGGGTCGTGGGGTCCACGGTCTGAAAACGGGGGGTGCGGGGGGAGGAAGGCATCTGGGGAATGGCGGTGAGTCCTCCCCCGGGGACGGCGAGCCCAGCACCGCCCTCTCACTCAGAGACAGCCGAGTGCCAGCTTGGCAAGGCGCTTCCTCTCCCGTCTAGGCCCGGGCCCCGCAGTGCGGCGACGGGAGAGGAGCGGGCAGGTGGGTGGAGCTCTGGCCGGGCCGGGCGCTCCTGCCCCAGGGGGCTGGACACAGGGCCCTCGGGGGTCCAGCAGCTGGGCAGGGAAGAGCTCAGGGCACCTGAACGAGGCTCGAAGGCCCTGGGCATCGTGGGGCTGGCGGGCCCATGAGGCCCGGGCCCTCCCGCCACTTCCTGTGGCCTCTCTGCAGCCTGGCAAGCGCCCGCCTCTGCCGGCTCACCTCCAGCCACCGAGCGCCGCCTCCGCACCAGCCTGGCCCGTGCTTGCCCAGCCCTGCTTTGGGGAAATTTCCCGAAAACAGTCTCCCTGTGGCTTCTGCTTTCTTGGTTCAGTTCTATTTATGGCAACCAGGGGACAGGAGTTAAGCCTCCCTGAGATCGGTTCCTCACCTGTGAGACGGGCACCCAGGCCCCGCTCTCATGCCGCAGGGCAGAGGCTGGCTGTGGGCCGTGGCCTGCGGACCGGCTCTCCCCGGCGCCAGCGAGGGCCCGTCCGCGGTGAGGACCGTCCTTGTGAATAAAGACACGTTTTCTGAGAGGCTGGCTTCGGGTCAGGGCCCGGCTGGGGTCGAGATGAGGCCTCCAGCTTGGGCCAGGATCAGGGTTCCGTCTGGGGTCAGGGTCAAGACTGTGTAGGATTTGGGGTCGGGCTCAGCGTATAGACAGCATCAGAGATGGTTTATTCTGGAGTGAGGATGACGGCTTAGCCTGGGGTGTGACCGGGAAGCGTTCCTTTTTGGAGTCAGGATCAGTGTCCATTCTGTGGCGAAGATCAAGGTTTATAAGTATCCATTTGGGTTCAGGGCCAGCCCCAGGCTGGGGTCAAGGTCAGGGTCAGGCTGGGGTCAGGGCCAGGGCCAGGCCTTAAGTCCAGGCTGGGGTCAGGGTCAGGGCCAGGCTGGGGTCAGGGTCAGGGTCAGGCTGGGGTCAGGGTCAGGGCCAGGCCTTAGGTCCAGGCTGGGGTCAGGGTCAGGGTCAGGGCCAGGCCTTAGGGCCAGGCTGGGGTCAGGGTCAGGGTCAGGGCCAGGCCTTAGGTCCAGGCTGGGGTCAGGGTCAGGTCCAGGCCTTAGGGCCAGGCTGGGGTCAGGGACAGGGCCAGACCTTAGGTCCAGGCTGGGGTCAGAGTCAGGGTCAGGGCCAGGCCTTAGGGCCAGGCTGGGGTCAGGATCAGGGCCAGGCCTTAGGGTCAGGTTGGGGTCAGGGTCAGGGCCAGGCCTTAGGGCCAGGCTGGGGTCAGGGTCAGGGCCGGGCCTTAGGGCCAGGCTGGGGTCAGGGTCAGGGCCAGGCCTTAGGGCCAGGCTGGGGTCCGGGTTAGGCCATCACCCAGGTTGACAGACAAGGTCTCCCTGGAGTCTGTGGCTGGGCTGCTGTCAGGGCTCAGAGTGACGTGGGCAGGACTGGGTTTGAGGCCGTGTCTGATTATCAGGGGGCTTAGGTTGGGGCTGAACTGGATGTGTTTTTTTGTGTCTCGCTCCCTAATGGCCAGCTCACCGGGGTTCTCCATGGCAGACCCCGGTTCCCGGAAGTGGTCCCACAGCCAGCAGCACCAGGCGTGTGGGGAGATGGAGCAGGAGGAGGGGAAGCAGGAGGGTGGCCTGGGGGGGGGGAGGCCAGATGTGAGACGATGAGACGGGAGGAGGGAGTCAGACACGGGAAGAGTTGGCACACAGAGGGCCAGCGGGGCCTGGGCAGGGATCCTGCCTCTCTGGGGCGTGAGAACAGACTCCTGGGGTGGTTGGGGCGCAGGGGCAGGGCAGGATGAGGCTAAGATGACACCACCCTCCCCCCTCTCCATCCTGTCATCCCCAGGCAGCTGGTGCCTCTCCTCCAGCCCCGAGGGTCCTGCCACCCCCACATGACTGGCATCTGAACCCTGGACGAGCCATCAGCTGAGAGCGCGTGACCCACTGCCTGGCGGAGGAGCCGCCAGGAGCACCCTCTGGGGAGCGGCCGTGGCCTCGCCGAGGACGCCCTCAGCAGGCGGGGGGGACGCCAGACTCTCGGGTTAGGGGTCATGGTCACAGCCCCCAAGCCACAGGTTGCCCAGATCTCTGCAGTCTTTCCGCCCTGGTTGCCCAGGCGCAGCCATACATGGCAGCTCCCACCAAACCTGCCTGCGGAGGCCACGGGCCCGAGCCAAGACCCTGGCCCCGGGGTGAAGGGGCGGGCGATGGAGGGAGCAGAGGGCACAGCGGAGGTCAGGCCACGGCGGTGTGGCGAGAAGGTGCCATTCTCTTCAAACATGGGGTGCGGCACTGCAGCCCAGGTCTTCTGTGACCTTTAAAAATACACATTTATTTTTAAATTGATTTCAGAGAGGAAGGGAGAGGGAGAAAGATAGAAACTGAGAGAATCACTGATCGCTGCCTCCTGCACGCCCCCACCGGGGATGGAGCCCACAGCTCCAGGCATGCACCCTGACCGGGAATCGAACCTTGACCTCCTGGTTCCTAGGTGGACACTCACCACTGAGCCGCGCCGGCCGGGCTCCTATGGCCTTTCGGGTGGGCTGCGTGGGCTCTGCAGGCCGCCTCTCCCAGCCCCATGGACTGTTTTCTACGTCCGTCCCTGCGGTCACCATCCAGGGCTTGTCCTCTGCGTTTCCCTGGCTCCTCTCCCAGCTCTCCCTCCCTCCAGACCTGGGGTTTCTCTCTGGCCTGAGGGTCGGTGCGCGTTCACTTGCCTCGGGGTCAGGGTCATTGCCGGGTGTCAGCGCCTGAAGGGACCCCAGTCCCACTCCTGGGCGTGAGGCTGAGGGTGAGGGTCCTGTGCCTGCCGCTCTGCCTCTCACGCCCAGGCACCCCCTGAGCGCGCAGCGCCAGGCCCGGGGGCACCCAGGCCCAGAGGAGGGTCCTCAGGGGCCGCGCCATGGCGGGTTAGACCCAGCAGGGCTGCAGTCGGCTCTGAAGCTCCCTAATCCCTGGGACCTTGGAGAAGCGAATGAGCCGCTCTGAGCCTCAGTCTCCTCGTCTGTAAAAGGGGGTGGATTCTGTCTCTAGGGCAGTCTCACTTCTCCGTCCCCCTCGAACGGTCTCCGCAGCTGCTCTGACTGTTTTGATGGGGCACCTTCTCAGTGAGCGGGGGCCGGGCTCAGCTCTGTATGGACAGTGGACAGCGTCAGAGCTGCTGGGATGACGGCTTAGTCTGGGTCAGGACTTAGGCTGTGACCGGGGGAAGTGCTCATTTTCAGAGTCAGGATTGGTGTTGGGTCCGCCGCCAAGGTCAAGGCCGTGTGCAGAGTCCCGGCGTGTGCACAGCTGCTCCTCACTCTCAGGATCGGGTTGGCTCTCGAGTTCGCACGGCCAGAACAGCCGCCAGGGCCACTCCCCGAGGCCTTTGTCAGACCGTGTCTGTGCCTGCGCCGGGCGAAGGGAACGCGATCAAACAGAATCCCCCGGACCCCGGCTGTTCCCCAGCCGGCTCTCCAGGCACATGGCTGTTCATTGACTTACAGGCGCTGTGCATGTGCTGCTGTGTTACATACACACAACACGGACGTTTCAGAATAACGAGAGTGAAAGTAAAAGTGGACAGAAAGCTAACCCTTTTTCCTGCACCCCACTGGGCCGTTCTGTGTTTCCCTGGGGGAGTCCTGGGCTGGGGAGGGGGTGCTGAGGGGGAGGGCTACAGAGGGCACCCTGAGGACTGAGGGGCCCTAGTCCGGAAGCCATTGTCACCCGGGACTTCCTGTGCATCTGTCCCCCACCCCCCAGGTCGTGTCTGGGGGTCCCAGGAGGAGATGGCGCCGCCCGAGGGAGGGAGTCAGTGCCCTGTGCCTGCCTTTTTCATTTCCACAACAAGTTGCTCAGAAAGAAAATTGTCCCTCGCCCTGGCTGGCTTGGCTCAGTGGATAGAGTATCAGCCTGCGGACTGAAGGGTCCCAGATTTGATTCCGGCCAAGGACACATGCCTGGGTTGCAGGCTCATCCCCAGTGCGGGGTGTGCAGGAGGCAGCTGGTCAATGATTCTCTCTCATCATTGATGTCTCTATCTCTCTCTCCTTCTCCTTTCCTCTCTGAAATCAATAAAGAAATCTATATTTAGAAAGAAAGAAAGAAAGAAAGAAAACTGTCCCTTTCCATCTAGCAAGAACGTCCTGGGAAAACTGCGTGGTGCCCCCCCCCCCTGCTGCCCCGCCCAGTGGTAAGCTACACATAACGTACGACGTGCCTTTCTCACCATCCTTCACGCACAGGTCAGTGCCATTCAGGCCATTCACAGTTTGCAACCATCACCACCGTCCATCTCCAGAACTTTCCCATCTTCCCAGACGGAAACTCTGTCCCATTCGCCTCTAACTCCCCAGTCTCCCCCTTTCCCTGGCCCCCACTGTCCCACTCTCTGCCTCTAGGATCTGCCTCCTCTGGGGCCTCACGCGGGTGGAGCCAGACACCGTTTTCCTTCTGTCCTGGCTTCGCTCACTCAGCACAGTGTCTCCGGGTCACCACGTAGCCTGTCAGGACCCCTTCCTCTCTCTCTCTCTCTTTTTTTTTAGTAATTTATTTTGAGACACCACATTCACATAACCTTTATTACAATATTGGTTACAACTGTTCTATTTTTAAAAAAAAATATATTTTTTTACAGAGAGGAAGAGAGAGGGATAGAGAGCTAGAAACATTGATGAGAGAGAAACATCGACCAGCTGCCTCTTGCACACCCCCCACCGGGGTTGTGCCCGCAACCAAGGTACATGCCGGAATCGAACCTGGGACCTTTCAGTTCGCAGACCGACGCTCTATCCACTGAGCCAAACTGGTTTCGGCGACCCCCTTCCTCTTAAGGCGGCTCCTGTTTCACTGCACGTTTGCACCCCATTTGGGCCATCTGTCCACGGACGCTGGGCTGCTCCACCTTTGGCTGCTGTGAGTCGTGCTGCTGTGAGCGCTGGTGTGCCGATGCCCACGCCCCGCTCTCCGTCCCTGGTGGCTCTTCTGGAGAGAATTCTGGCAGGTTCTCCCGTAGCCTCGGGTCTAGGATCACGGTTTTGTAAGTGACAGCACCGCATACGGACTGTCACGGTGAATGTGGGAGCACAGGCCGTTGTGGGGGTGCAGGAATGCAGGGGAAGGGACACGTGGGGAGACCAGCTCCTGTGGCCGCCCAGGATGGCCCAGGCAGACCCGAGGGAGGCACAGCGGAGGGTGGGCGAGGCGGTGTGTCTGGGAGGGTGGCCGGAGGCGGCGGGGAGCAGGGTGCGGAGACCGGCAGGCAGAGGAGCGGGGAGGGCGGCGGACCCAGACCAGGGAGAGTGGCTCGCCCTGCGGAGTAACCTGGAGAGAAAGCCACGCGGTTCTGGGGCCGTGGGGGGGGGCCTCCGTCCCGGCTCCTCGCGGGTCCGGCTCGGCCGCTGGGGCCACCGTGGCCCCGAGGAGGCTGGTGAGGAGGCTTCCCGCCGAGCAGGGCCTCCCTCCTTCTTGGCGCCTCCAGGGGCCTGGTCCCTTCCTGGTCCCTCCCGGCCGCCTGGCCCCTTCGTACATTTGACATTTCCAGGCTCAGCTCAGTCACCTCTCCCGAGAAGCAGGCGACCCCGTCACCGCAGACACACGGGCACACACGTGCTCACACATTCACTTGGGTATTCACACACACACCCGCTCATATCCATCACACAGGCGTACACACACACACACACACACATACACACTCATATCCATCACACAGGCATACACACACACACACACACACACACCCGCTCATATCCATCATACAGGCGTACACACACACACACACACACATACACACTCATATCCATCACACAGGCATACACACACACACACACACACACACTCATATCCATCACACAGGCGTACACACACACACACACCCGCTCATATCCATCACACAGGCGTACACACAAACACACACACATACACACTCATATTCATCACACAGGCATACACACACACACACACACACACACACACTCATATCCATCACACAGGCATACACACACACACACACACACACACACTCATATCCATCACACAGGCGTACACAAACACAACACACACACACACACACACACGCTCATATCCATCACACAGGCGTACACACACACACACACACACACACACACTCGTATCCATCACACAGGCATACACAACCAAAACACTCACTCATACCACACCTGTGTGCCGGCATGCATGAGTTGCACAGCTCAACCCACTGGTGCATGCCTGCACACACAACACCGAGTCTGTCACATACACATGCACATGCGCACAATCACACTCACTCTCTCTCTCACACACAGGCTCCCGCCCCTACCTTCTCCCACGTCTCTCATTTCCAGACCTCGCCTGGAGACCAGAACTAACATTTCCTAAGAGCCTGTGCGCTGACAGCCAATGGGTTTGGCTCTTTCCACGTCGGCTCCTGACCGTCTTCCCGTAGATGTCACCAGCCCATTGTACGGATGCACACACTGAGGCTGGGGGGCCGATGGCCTCACCGGAGCTGGTGGCCCCAGCCCAGCGCCATCCTTGGGGAACAGTTTGCGGCCGGTTCAGTGTTGTTTCTGTTGTAAACTCGCTTTGTCAAGCTGGCAAGACCCCCGGCCGGGACCAGGCCTGCCCCTTCTCTCCCGTCTCCGGCCAGAGCCCCGGACGTGCTCATAGGTCCTCGATGCTGCAGGGGTGGTCTCAGACGCCTCGGTTTGCCCTCTGCTGTGCCCTCTGCTGGAATGTGCCCCGTCTGCTCTGAGACCCACCCCCAGGGCCGGCCCCGGGCTGTGGTCAGGAGGCCCCAGAGGACCTGACCTCCCGTGGGAACTGCCATGGGCCCTGCTTGTTCACCCCTCTGTCCTCCTGGGACCGGGCGCTCCTCGGGGACCAGGCTGCCTCCGGTTCACCTCTGGGAGCCCGCACGGCAGGCCCCTGGCCAATGAGAAAGGGGGCGGCACAGGCACCCCGACCCCTCCACGTGCACTTGGCTCCGCTCTCGAGGAGCGAGGGCGGCCTGGGGGTGCCCTTGTCCATCCCCCGGGGCTCAGGCCCCTGAGGGGCATGTGAGCAGAGCCACCACTGCCTCCTGTCACCGTCACATCTAGGGCAGCTGGTTCGGCCAGCCTTGGGGACTCAGGGTCCCTCCCCGCCAGCAGGGACAAGGCAGTGGGCACAGAGGAGAGTCCCGGAGACGGGCACCAGCCGTTTCTCTGCTGCCAGCCAGCACCCATCCTGCCGTGGCCACCCCCCCTCCCGGGCCTCGGTTTCCCTCTCGGTAACACCGAGTCATCGGCGTGCCCGACCCGAGGGCCCTCCCGGCTGTGCCCTCCTGTGACTGCGTGATGCCGGGAGCAGAGGCGGGAAGGCGAGCTGGCCCCTCTCCTGCTGCCTCCCCCTGTCCCCCAGGGTCACCCCGAAGCCGCCCCCTCCCCAGCTCCCTGGAACTTCCCTGCAGCTGCAGGCCTGGTGAGACAATTGGGTGTTTTAGAGAAATACATTTTTGGGCTAATTTGCCATGCATAAGTGTTTCTCTTACCCTTTAAAGGCGGAGAACAAAGACGCCTTTCTGCGCCCCGGCGGGCTGCTGGGGAGGGCCCGCAGCTGTACGCCGAGGACCCCTCCCTCTCCCATCCCTCTGTCGCCCCCGCACTCACGGCCCCCCGCCCCGGGAGAGCCAGCCCGGACTTTCCCAGCCTCCCCCAGCCCCGGCCCGCGGCCGCCTCCGAGCCCCTCTGGCCCTGCCCCACCCCAGCCCCCACCTCCCACCAGCTGCCCGGGGCAGAGGGAGAGTGTGCGTGGGTGGGAGGTGGATGGGGAGGGGGCCGGCGGGGAGGGGGGCCGGCGGGGAGGGGGGGCAGGCGGGAGGAGAGCAGCCTTCCACGTGGTGGTGGCCGACGGGCGTGTGTCAGACAGTTCCTGTGGCTGCACAGTGTGGTCACGGGGACGGACGGTGTCAGTCATCAGGTGAATCACCAGTGTCCGGGGGCCAGGGGCGGGGGATGAGGCCGTTGTTCCATCCGTTCATTCATTCATTCATTCATTCACTCACTCATTCATTCCACTGGTCTCTGCTGAGTTCCCACCGTGTGCAGGTCTCAGGGCACTTATCCCGGTGGGAAGGCGTGTGACCCCAGGAAAGCGGCTGAGTTTCTGTATTTGGGGTTCATGAGCCATGGCCACCTGCGGGCCGGGCTGCAGGAGCAGAGGTGCAGAGGGCGGAGAAGCAGGGGCATGGCCCTGCCTGCATGGTGTGTGTGGGGTGTGTGTGTGGGGTTTGAGCATCCTGAGGGGAAGGGCTGAGAGCAGCTTCCCTCCCTGGCTGCTGGGTGACGGTCAGGAGCAGTGGTGTCTGCAGCGGCTCCCCGGCCTCGGCTCACCGCCTGCCCCTTCACTGATGCTGCTCCTGCCCCTTCCTTCGGCCTGGACGCTTTCCTCTTCCTCTTCCCTGTTCTGAGGCCACACCTCCCTCTTCGGGGGGCCTCTCCAAGCTCCCCATCTTCCCTCATCAGGCTTGGTCCCTCACCTGTCTCCCCTGGCAGCCAGAGACAGAGGCACATGGGCACACACATCACATGGAGAGCTGTGGGCTGCCAGCTTCTCTCCCCTCGCACGGCCCCATCTTCAGGAGGGCGTGGAGGGCAGGGACCTGGGGTGTCTTTCCAGCACGGAGGACGGGTGAGTGACAGACTCCGAGCTCAGGCGGGAGGCAGGAGGGCTGGACCCCTGCTCTGCACCCACAACAGTGTCACTAACGGCTGCTGAGCACGGCCTGCTGCCCAGGCGCCGTGGCGACCTGGGAGCTCACTCAGTGGGCACAGCTTGTAAGGTGGACACAGCTTGTAAGGTGGGCACAGCTTGTAAGGTGGGCACAGCTCTGTAAGGTGGGCACAGCTCTGTAAGGTGGGCACAGCTCTGTAAGGTGGGCACAGCTCTGTAAGGTGGGCACAGCTCTGTAAGGGGGGCACAGCTCTGTAAGGTGGGCACAGCTCTGTAAGGTGGTGCTGTTGCCTGAGAGGCTGGGTTTTGGAAGATCATCGGCTCCAAGGGAGGAGGTGCCCAGCCTGGGCCCGAGGCCGTCACGTCTGCGTGGCCCAGAGCACCTGCGCCCGGAGCCCCTGGACGGGCAGGCCCCACGGCTTCCTGCCGTTCGCTCTGTGCCTCCCGCCCCGGGCCTGGCTCTGCCCGTGTGCGGGTGAGACGCGGAGGTTGAGGTGCAGGAGGTCAGGGCCCTCTAACAACCCGCACGGTCCCCTGCGGCCAGCGCCCCCGATGGATGACACCCCCTGGGCCCCCAATGTCAGCGCCCGTGCCTGAGGAGGGGTTTCAGGTCCTCCGTGCACACGCGTGTGCGCGCCTGCATCCGTGTGCGGTGCCGCGGTGGCGTCCTGTGCACGTGTGCTCGGGAGAAGGAAGGGGAGGCAGAGGCTGAGGGGGACGGGATCCTGTGTGACGGGAGGAGGGGCAGCACAGACAGACGCAGCCTCTGAGGGGGACGAGCAGGCGGAGGCCTGGATGTGGCTGTTTGCCCCGGGGGCCTGCAGGGGGGCCGTGATGGGCGGGCAGCTCGGGCCTGTCTGAGCAGGGCGTCCCCAGGGCCCTCAGCCCCGTGGCTCCCTCACGGCCCCTGATGGGCATAATGGGGGTGACTGTGTGCCCGGATTGTGGGCAGGGCCTCTGCCCTTTCAGAGGGACCCACAGTCTGGGAGGAACGTGCACCCAGAGAAATGGAGTTTGGGGGTCGGGGCATGGCCGTGTGTGTGTGTGTGTGTGTGTGTGTGTGTGTTGGGGGGTAAAGGCAGCTAGGAAGGGGTGTGGCCCCCTGGAGGGCTGGGAGATTAGGGAAGGAGGCTTGAAGGTTAGAGACTGTGGGGGGAGGGGTGCACATTCACAGAATCCTAGAATGTGAGAGGCAGAAGGGGAAACTGAGGCCTAGGGAGAGGGGACGACATGCCTGCAGCAGTGATGGAGTCCATTCAGGTCAATCCAACCAGCAGTTCCTCAGCCTTAAACAGGCGCAGCCCTGCCTCGCGGGCCGTGGTCTGTGCGGCCACGGGCACACACAGACACGCACCACCCAGTGCCGTGGGGATGGCCACCACAGCACGCACCTGGCGGAGGGGCGGGGGATGACCCGGCCAAGGCCTGCAGTCAGGGGCGGGGGATGGTCTGGGTTGGGCTTTGAGGGATGAAGAGGAGTTCGAAGGCTGAGCAGGGGTGCAGGGATCTGATTCCCGGGAGCCAGGGGGTTTGATTGGCTCCTGCTGTTGCCGTCCCTGCGGGCAGTCACCGGCCTGTCCCCTACCAGCACCCCCTCCCTCGGAGACAGAGGCAGGCTGGGATGGCAGGACGGTTGGTGTCTTTCTGGCCTTGGTCAGGGGGTGAATTCAGGTTTTCTCAGGACCCAGCCTTGACCGAGACCCCAGGTTAGTCCTGGATGCAGGGCCTCGACTCAGCCCCCTTCCATGCAGTCACAGAACACGTATGGGGCACGGATCATGGGTGAACCTCGCAGGTGGGAAGGGCTGCAGGACGGGGGCTGAGGAAGGGCATCGGGAGGGGGAACAGCATGAGCGAAGGTGTGGCTGCAGGACGGCAGGGCCTGCTCCTCAGGCAGCACCATTCTCCTGTGGCGGCGGCGGGTGGGGGGCAGTCCACGGTGCAGTGGGGGGCGACAGGGCTAAGGCTGGACCGCCCAGGGGGAAGGCCTTAATCTGTGGAGAGCAGGAGAGATGCTAATGGATCTGAGCAAGAGCAACTCTCCGAGACTTGAACCCAGAGCCCCCAGGGAGCCAGGGGAGGGGCAGAGGTGTGTTCTGTGGGGGGAGGGGGCTGAGAGCTGCGGGGGAGGGGGCGCAGGTGGGGGGGTAGTGTTCACAGCATAAAAACTCCTTCCAGGGCCAGCTTCAAGCTCCCAAGGTGACATCAACAAGCCTGGAAAATTCCAGAGAATTTGACAGCGGGCTCTGGCGAGCTGGTCCGAGCTGACTCCGGACGGCGGGTGACACACGGAATGTCCTTCCCAGAGCCCAGCCCTGCTTCCCTCCCGGTCCGCTCCGAGGTGACCTGAGCACAGGCCCGGGCGGAGGAGCACTGGACGGCCCCCTCCGGGGTGTCCGAGCTCGGCTCTGCCCTCTGAGGCCCGGCCTGCGGTGTGGGCCTGGCTCAGCTGCCCGTGGGCTGGGGCAGCCGGCCAGCCCGCACCCGTCTGGGCTCCCTCGCGTCCAGGAGCTCTGCTGGCGTGAAGGATGGCACCGCGGGGAGACGGGGTGGGGGTTTGCTGGGGGTGGGGACAGACCTCACTCCTCCACCAGACCGCTCACCCCCAGTAGGGGGTGGCGCAGGCAGGGTCTGGGGACAGGGTGGGGGGCAGGGGGTGCCACATGGAGGCCGGGCAGCGATCACCCCTTCCTCAGCCCGCCCATGGTGGATGTCTGGGCCCTGACACATGTCGGTCCCTCTGCCGGGGCCACCTGCCCAGCTCTCAGAAAACTCCGAGTCGCCTCTCCCGCGATGCGGGCGGTGGGTGCACGAGTTTGGGCATCCTCAGGCCTGCGAGGCCCCCACAACCCACTCAGTCTTTCCCACCCCTCTGTGAACCGGGGACGGTGGTTGCCAGGATCCCGTGAAATGCACCGGGCGCAAAGGGCCCGCGTCTGAGAACTTGGATATCACCATCCTCAGTCACTCCTCCCGCCTCCCCTCAGAGCGCCCGCCGAGCCTGTGGGAGCCCTCCATCAGGGTCAGCGATGGCCGATGGCCGTATCCCCCGGTCAGCGAGCCCCGGAGGGCGGGGCTGGGACCCCAGCGCCCACCCAGGCCTCACGGTGAGCTGTGGGCACTGCTCCCGTGGCACAGCCCTGCACTGCCCCCGTGGCACAGCCCTGCACTGCCCCCGTGGCATCCGGCCGTTTCCTCGCGGGTGACCCAGAGGGCTCTGGGGTCTGTGGCAGCCGAAACGTCGTGAGTCTGCGCCCCGAACCCGCCGCCATCCTGCCCGCCTGGCGGCCCCACCGCGTCTCTGCCCGTCAATGGCTCCTCTGTTCCCCGGCCCGCGTGAGGCCTCCGTCACTGTGAGTCACCCGGCCCCTGACCCCACGGCTCATCATCCAGCGGCAGTTTGTCCTGTAAGACGTTGCTCACATCCGCCGGCCCCGCCCCGGGTCCCAGGCCCCTCTGCCTGGGTCTGGTCCCCCCTCCACCCCGGCATCTCCCTGCAGCCGCTGGAACGCGGGCAGGCACTGCCCTGGAACCTGTGAGCCCGGAGCCAGGAGCCGGGCCCGGCAGGCTGAGGGGCCGGAGAGGTGGGGGCCTGGGCCCGGGGAGGGAGGGACCGAGAGGAGGATGGAGGCACCGCCATAGACTTGGACTCCGCCCACGCTGTGCGGGCGTGTCCTAGGCCTGCTCCTCCGGCACTCAACGCTCACGCTCATGCTCATGCTCACACTCATGCTCATGCTCACACGCTCACACTCATGCTCATGCTCACACTCACGCTCACACTCACGCTCATGCTCACACACGCTCATGCTCACACTCATGCTCACCCTGTACTCACACTCATGCTCACACTCACACTGTACTCACGCTCACGCTCACACTGGCTCGCTCATACATGTTCACGGAAGTTCCCACACCTCCGCTCACGCGCACGATGGAGCTGTGCCCCTGGCCGGGCGGGGGCTCCGGGAGAGTCAGACACAGGCCTGTCTGCGCGGGGCTCACTCACGCCCTGGGACACGGGACCCGCGCTGGGTGCTGCCCCTCCCCAGGCGGGGCGGGCCCGGAGCTGGGCCTGGAAGGCTGGGGAGTCCTGTGGGGCAGGTTCGGGCGGGGAAGCAGGCTGCGTGTGGACGTGGCCGTGGCCAAGGGGCTGGGGAGGCGGGGACGGCCCCGCTGGCCAGAGGTGAGCACTCTCAGGGACCCCTTACTGCCGCCTGCAATTCGCATCCCCCGCAGGGGGCGGCTGGGTCCTGGAGGGTCCTCTGGAGACGCAGGGACCCCCGTGGGCCAGCTCCTCCGCGGACTCTGCTGCCCGCCCAGCAGGTCTCTGCGGCCTGTGGGGGGACCAGGGCCCCATTTCACAGGTGGAGGCTGAGCCCCGAGGGGAAAGGGGGGGGGCTGCTGGTGGGCGGAGCTGGAGGTTCCCTGGCCTGGACCCGGAGTCCAGGGAGGGCAGGGGGAGGGCGGGGGAGGCAGGGGGAGGGCAGGGGGAGGGCAGGGGGAGGCAGGGGGAGGGCCGGGGGAGGCAGGGGGAGGGCGGGGGAGGCAGGGGGAGGGCGGGGGAGGCAGGGGGAGGGCAGGGGGAGGCAGGGGGAGGGCAGGGGGAGGCCGGGGGAGGCAGGGGGAGGGCGGGGGAGGCAGGGGGAGGGCGGGGGAGGCAGGGGAGGCAGGGGGAGGGCAGGGGGAGGGCGGGGGAGGCAGGGGGAGGCAGGGGGAGGCAGGGGGAGGGCGGGGGAGGGCGGGGGAGGCAGGGGGAGGGCGGGGGAGGCAGGGGAGGCAAGGGGAGGGCAGGGGGAGGGCGGGGGAGGCAGGGGGAGGGCGGGGGAGGCAGGGGGAGGCAGGGGGAGGCAGGGGAGGGCAGGGGGAGGGCGGGGGAGGCAGGGGAGGGCGGGGGAGGCAGGGGGAGGGCGGGGGAGAGTGGGGGAGGCAGGGGAGGGCGGGGGAGGCAGGGGGAGGGCAGGGGAGGCAGGGGGAGGGGCTCGGCTCTGGCACCCACAGCCTCTTGGGGAGGGGCTGGCCTGTGGACCGGGTGGGGTGGCTGCCCAGCTGCCGGAGCCCCGGGCCTGCGATGGTGCCCATGGGCCCGGCCACGGCCCACCCTGTGGGCAGGCGCCTCTGTGGCTGAGCCTCTGCAGGGAGCCTGGGTGGGGGCTCCGCCCAAGGGAGCGGGTGGGGGATAGGTGGGGTGGGGGAGGGCTGGGTGCGGATTTGTGTTTCCACTTGATTTCCTCGGTTGTTTTCCGAGAGCAGAGCGGATCCCGCGGGCGGGCGGCTCCGGAAGGCGCTGGGCCTGGCTGCCGCCCTCATGCCCCCCCCCCCCCCCCCCGCCGCCGAGTGTCCCGTGGAAGGGCCCCAAGGCTTCCGGCCCACGCGCCCGAGTGTGTGACGTGGGCCGGGCACCGGGCCACGCCGGGTGGCTCCCCGTGACCCGCGCGGTGCCAGGGCCCTTCCAACCTTGTGCCCGCGGTCTGACCCCCACTCTCCACACGGCCCTGGGTGGCCGTAACCCAGGGACCCCGGTTCTCCCAGGTCCCCGCCTGCCTCTCCAGCTGTCTCCGCCCCCCCAAAACCCACCCCGCCCCAGCTCCGTGGCCTGTTCCCCTCCCTCCTCCTCCTCCTGCCACCATTTTGGGTGCTGCCTCCCACTCGCAGGCCATTCACCCCTGACCTCCCAGGCGGCCACGCTGGGCCCCCGTCCCCACAGGTATGTCTCCCTCCCTCTGGGCCCCGGCCTCAGTCCGGCCTCGGTCCCGGCCTCAGTCCGGCCTCGGTCCTTTGTGCCTCACACCTGCACCAGCGCGTCGGCCACTCCCGGCTTCAGACCTGCGGCCCCTCCGGGCTGCGTGGTGGCAGGTGACCCGCCTGCTCCGGGCCACAGCGTCCTGCCCCGTGACAGACGCGGGGGTGACAGTAACGGGCCAGCCGCCCCCGGCGCCGGTCTGAGGAGACGGGGGCGTCTGGCACAGAGTGAGGGCGGTAGGGCGAAGGGAGGAGCTCCCACCAGCCAGGCCTCTCTCCGAGCTGGAGCCTCCGCTAGGCACCAGCCGTGCAAACGGACACTTCTCAGCCTCGGTTTCTCCTCTGTAAAATGGGCACAACAGCAGCCTCCTCTTGGGACAGAACGAGCTGCTCCGGGGAGCACTCCGGGGAGCAGTCTGGGGTTCAGAGCGGGCTCCGGGAGGGGGCGGGGCACAGCTCAGAGGGAATCAGCCAGCACAGACATGGGGGCTGCTGAGGGGTAGGAGGGGGGGCAGGGCTGGCAGAGGCGGGCGGTGGGGACTAGGAATTCACGCCTGAGGCTGGGCGTGGGGGGGGGACTTGGGGGCTTTCCAGGCTCCTACTCCAGTCTCCCCACCTCCCCAGCCAGGGGCTGACGTCACCTGTCCCCCCTCCCCCTGGTCCCTCCGCTGTGCCTTTCCGTGTGCTGGTGCACAAGCCTCCTGCCCTGTGGCCTCTGCACACCCTGCCCAGCCCCTAGAGCAGCGGTCGGCAAACTCATCAGCCCACAGAGCCTCATATCAAAGCACAGCGATTGACATTTCTTTGGAGAGCCACATTTTTTTAAACTTAAACTTCTTCTGCCGAAGCCGGTTTGGCTCAGTGGTGGAGCGTCGGTCTGCGGACTGAAGGGTCCCGGGTTCCATTCCGGTCAAGGGCATGTACCTTGGTTGCGGGCACATCCCCAGTGGGGGGTGTGCAAGAGACAGCTGGTCGATGTTTCTCTCTCATTGACGTTTCTAGCTCTCTATCCCTCTCCCTTTCTCTCTGTTAAAAATCAACAAAATATATTTAAAAATAAATAAAAAAAAATAAAAAATAAATAAATAAACTTAAACTTCTTCTAATGCCACTTCTTCAAAATGGGCTCGCCCAGGCCGTGGTATTTTGTGGAAGAGCCACACTCAAGGGGCCAAAGAGCCGCATGTGGCTCCAGAGCCGCAGTTTGCCGACCACAGTCCTGGTGCATGCACTAAAACCGCCACCTCCAGGAAGCCCTCCTGCCCAGCATGGCCAGCTCTCCCCACTTCCCTCCTCCTCCCCCTTCCTCTGCTCTCTCATTTCCTCCTCTTTGCGGCGCGGTCTGCTGCCCAGCTCCGGCCCGTCGGGTCACGGTGGCCCGGGTCTGCGGCCAGCCGCGGGAGCTTCCTTTCTGTGTCTGACTTGCTTGTGTCCCTCTGGGCCACGCAGCCTCCCTCTCCCCCCCTCCCCTGGCCCATAGGCCGTCCGAGGCTCCCGGGGCCATCCCTGCCTCGCTCTCCTCAGGAGCCTGCCTGTCCTCCGGGAGCGGCCTGTTCGGAGCACACAGTAGGGGTGCAGTCTTAGCACACAGTAGGTGTGCAGTTGACTGTATTCGGGGAGGATTGGGCTGTAGGGCTAGCAGGGGTCTTCAAACTACGGCCCGCGGGCCACATGCGGCCCGCAGAGGAGTCTGATCCTGCCCGCCAGGTTTTTTGGGCAGTGAGCGCAGCCGAGGTGTTACAGTAGGAATTAGTAGTTCATATAGTCCGGCCCTCCAGCTCTCTGAGGGACCGTGATCTGGCCCCCACTTTAAAAAGTTTGAGGACCCCTGGGCTAGAGGCTGGGCACCCAGTAGGGTGGAGCAGGCCGTGTTCAGAGGTCCTGGTAGGTCTCCAGCTTTCACCTTTGACCTCCTACCATTCATTCCCCCCTCCCCCCCAAGCCAGAGCGTCTGTATTGAAATGGGCTCAGACCACACCCTCCCCTGCCCCAAGCTCCCGCAGCCCCCACCCCGGCTCCTCCCTTCGCTCCCCTCCTTTCCCTCCCCTCCGTTCTCCTCCCCGCCCTGCTGCAGCCTCTCTGCCTCCGGCTCCCCTCTCAGGGCCTGGGCCTGAGCAGCTCCCGCCGTCTGGAACATTCTTGCCCTGCAGTCTTCCTCTGCATCCAGCTCTGTCAGATGCCGAGCCCTCGGGCCTTCCCCGCGCCGTCTCTCCTGCAGCACCCGCCCCTCACTCTCCCTGTGCCCGCCTCGCTGCCACCTCGGAGCGTGGCCGCCCGCCATTCGTTTGTATATTTATGTGTCCACGTCCCTGACAAGAACACCCGCTCCCTGAGGGCAGGAGTGGCCAGTGCTCAACACACGTGTGTGCAAGGAAGGAAGGGGGGAAAGGAGGGAGGGAGGAGGGAAGGAGGGAAGGAAGGAAGAAAGGAAGGGAGGGGAGGGGAGGAGAGGGGAAGGGAAGGGCCTCTTAGGCTGCCAGAGCAATCTGCCGTCCATTTTCTCGCCTGCAGAGGCTCCTGTGGCCCTGGGGGAGGGGGTCCTCTGACGGGCCTGCACGTGGCCGGGCCAGCGGGAGCCGGAGGGACCGCCCTTCATCACCTACAGGGATCACTGAGCCTCCAGGCCCGGACAGGCTGCTGGCAGAGTCAGGGCGGGGAGAAAGCCAGGTGGGGAGGGAAGGGGTTTAGTTAAACTTCAGGAAAGGCTTTGTAACAAAGGAAACCCGGGCCGGAAGGAAAGACACCGTCCGCAGGGGAGGCACCTGAGGGAGGCGAGGTGGCCCCTGGGGACCCCCTGAGGCCGGAGGCGGAGGATCGGGAGGTGCCAGGCTGTGTGCCACCCGGAGCCTGGAGCCCATGGCTCGCCCTCCGGCCAGGCCTCGGGGGGAGGCCATGCTCCATCCCGGGTCCATGGGCTGCCGGACTCGGCCACGGCCACGGCCATGCTGGGGGCTCGTCCCGCCCGTGGATCCGCCTGGGAAATGGGAGCCATCAGCTCCCCAGCGCCCACCGTGGCGCCCGCGCCCATGGGGTTAAGTCCCCTCCGCTCTCCACGCTGTTTTCCAAGCACCAAGTGCAGAGAATGGCTCTCTTGTTACCAACATGGCTCCCGGGCATTGGGTAACGCTCCTCGGCCACAAAGGGGCCTTTTGTTCCCCTCCCTCCCCTCTGCCTTCCCGCCCCCGCCCCCCACTCCGCCTCCGCCTCCGCCCGCTGTGCCCCGGGCGGTGAGGGTGACCATGGCCTGGCCGTGGCCGTGGCGCCCTCACCCGCAGGCCCGGGCGCGGACGGGCCTCGCGGCCACGGCCATGTTGGGAGTGGCCACGCAGGGTCCCAGCTTCTGTGGGGACACACGGGGTGGTGGGACCTGGCGTGGCGTCCTGTTCCCTGGGAGAGGGGCCCTCCCGCCCCCGGCCCCCACCAGGCACCTCCTACCCTGAGACCAGGCGGGCGCCTTCCCCCGCCACCTCCCTCTGTCCGCGGAGGCGGGAGGGACGCCCATTTCCCGGAGGTGGAGACTGAGGCTCAGGGGCAAGTGTCTGTCTGTCCCCGTGGCCCAGGGAGCGGGGCTGCCGCTGGGCCGAGCCCTGTGCTGCTCCCCCAAACCAAACCCCTCCCAAAACGAGCCCTCGGCCGAAACCGGCTTGGCTCAGTGGTAGAGCGTCGGTCTGCGGACTGAAAGGTCCCAGGTTCGATTCCGGTCAGGGGCAGGTACATTGGTTGCGGGCACACCCCTGTAGGGGTTGTACAAGAGGCAGCTGATCGATGATTCTCTCTCATCGATGTTTCTAACTATCTCTCTCTCTTCATCTCTGTAAAAAATTAATAAAATATATTTAAAACAAAACAAACAAACAAACAAACAAACAAACGAGCCCTCGGACTGTGCCCAGGCCCGTGGGCAGCGCCCAAATGGGCCTGAGTCTCCCGTCAGAGCCCCAAACCCCATTTCTGGGAGTTTTTGAAAACGAACGCCTGGTCCCCAGCACAGGCCGCGTCTGAGAGGGGCGTTAGGAGGCCCGAGAGGTTTGGGAGGTCTGCCTCTGGGAAGGCAGACTCTGCCCCCTGCCCCCTTCCCGTCCCCTCCCCACAGCCCTGCAGGGCGGGCAGGGACAGGCTGAGGAGGCCCCTTTCCAGGTCAGGACACAGGCACAGAGAAGAGACACCGCCAGGGCTTGGTCACCCAGCGGGCTCTGCCTCTGGTCTGGGCCATGCTCCCCCTCCCCCCTGCGGGGCCGGCGTCCGCAGGGCCGTCCCACGGCATCCAGTCTGCGCAGACACCCGCCCTGCCCCGTGTAACCGCATCCAAACCCCCCAGCAGCCCCTGGAGGCCGCGGCGTTGGCACCCACGTGGTGGGTGAGGAGTCTCAGGCGAGGGAAGGTGAGGCTGGGGTTGAGGACAGGCCCCTCGGGAGAGACAGGAAGTAGTGAGTGGCTGCCCAGGGGTGTGGGGTGTGGGGTGTGGGGTGTGGGGTTGTGGGTAGAGGGGGTGGCTAGAGTGTCGGGTTTCTTTCTGGGTGATAACCATGTTCTAAAATGATGGGGTGATGATTGTACAGCTCTGTGAACACGCTACAGGGCGTTGCACTGTGGACCAGGTTTCGGGCTCGATCCCCAGTAGGGGGCGTGCAGGAGGCGGTCGATAGATGGTTCTCTCTCATCATGGGTGTTTCCATCTCTCTCCCTCTCCCTTCCTCTCTGAAATCAATACAAATACGATTTTTAAAAAACGTAAACATCTGTAAGAGGTCAATCTTATGGTAAGTTTTCTTGTCACAAGACAAACACACCCAGAGTGGCTGCGTGGTCTTGTGGACGATGCTGCTGGCAGCCTGCCTCCGGGGCAGTGCCGTGGCACAGAGGGAGCCACACCGTCCGACACGTCACAGCACACGGTGTGCATACATGGCTGCCCGCAGACACGTCTGTCACAACATGTCCAACAGTGACCAGCGGCCACCTTACAGGGAACTGGACAACGGATCATGGCACGTTCCTAGGGCATAACACGCACGGCCACTAAACACGGTGCTCAGGAGGCTCTTCATGACATGGGAAGCGTGTTTGGTGTGTTTATGCTGAAGTAAAACCCCGGGACATCAAGTGATCTGTGCATACCTGCAACTGGAATAGAAACTACATGCTGTGAGTTCCAGGTCATCTAGAAACGATAGGGGGCGGGGGGAAACCCACAAAGGAAACACAAAAATGCCAACCTTGGTTCCATTTAGGTGGTGGGATGTTGTGATTTTAACATGTTTTTAGTGCTTCGTGTTTGATGGCATTTCCATGTTTCTACAGAGGCCTGGAGGGCACCGTGTGTGAGTGTGTGTGTGTGTGTGTGTGTGTGTGTGTGAGTCCCATCCTCCCGAAAACCTCAGGTGGACCTTCCCTCCCTGGCGGCCATTGTGTATGCTCAGCCCGGGGCAAGGAGCTTGAATACGGAATGCATTTGGCTACAAATAACAGAAAATCAACTGGGGGAATGCATTTGGCTGCAAATAACAGAAAATCAACTGGGGGGATGCATTTGGCTGCAAATAACAGAAAATCAACTGGGGGGATGCATTTGGCTGCAAATAACAGAAAATCCAACTGGCGGGGGGCGGGGCGTTGCTTTCTCCCGGCAACAGGAAGTCCCGGTCAGGCCACTCGGGCCCATGGGCTCAGCCACGCTGTTGAAGATGCTGCTGCTGCTGCTGCTGAAAGTGGCCTGTTATTCACCCTGGAAGCATCCCTTTCGAGCCCCTGCCTCCCATGTCAGTGTCAACGTTGTGGAGCTCCGATCAGCCTCTGCACACCCCCGCCCGGCCAGGGGACGGGAGCCGGCGGAGAGCCCGGAGGAGGTGTGTCTGCCCGTCCAGCCCGTCCTCCGGTTCCATCGGGGCTGGGACCGGGCAGCCCAGCGCAGGGCCTGCTCGTGGGAGGCTGTTGGTGAGGAAGGGACCTGCCGAGGACCGGAGGGATGAATGACTGCAGGGTGGACGGAGGCGGGATTAGAACCTGGCTCTCCGCTCTCTTCCTCCCCGAGAGATAAACTGTGGAGCGTGGTGGCACAGGAGCCGGGAAGCCTGGCCCTGCCGGCCACTGGCCTCCTTTCTGCCACGGACCCGCTGTGGCTCCCACACACCTGCCGTGGCTCCCACACACCCGCAGCCTTTACCCTGCGCCTTTGCTGATGCTCTTCCCTCTCCCAGGACGCCTTTCCTCGCTGCCCCGCCTGCTCTGGTCTCACGTCCACGCAGTTTAGAAGGAGCCCAGCGTCACCTCCCTCTGGAAGGCCCCAGCCTGCTGGCTGGTCTAGGGCTCCTCTCCTGACAGCTTAGCGCTCGGTCAGCCTGGCCTGTCCACAGCCCGGGAGCCCCCAGAGCATGTTCTCAGGCTATGACTTCCTAACGGCGACCCTCTAATCCAGCTCCTCGTGTTGTGGTGACCCCCAACCATAACATTCCTTTCCGTGCTACTTCATAGCGTAATTTTGCTGCTGTTGTGAATTGTAATGTAAATGCCTGTGTTTTCCACTGGTCTTAGGCGGCCCTGCTAGCGGTTATCAGCCTGTGGGTCGTGGCCCAGAGGTTGAGAGCCGCTCCTGTGGAGCCTCACAGTAGGAAAATCACAGTAGGAAAATAATTGTGTGGTCGGGGGTCACCACAGCACGAGGAGCTGGATTAGAGGGTCGCGGCATCAGAGAGGGTGAGAACCACTGCCCTCGAGGGAGGGCTGCGTCCGATTCGCCCAGCGTGGAGCTGCCCCGTGGGGACACGTGAGCGGGAATCCCGGGACCCGGCTGGCCCTGCTCCTGCGAAGAGCCGTGGCCAAGTCATACCCTGTTTCCGGCCGCAGTGCGGGGAGCTGGGCTCTGCCAGGCCCTCTCTGAGGGCGGCAGGGCTGGCATGGGCGGCCACGCCAGCCTGAGGCCCCGGTGGGAGGGAACAGGGAGGACACGGAGCAGAGGGAGTGGGGGCTGCATCTGGGCCACAGCAGACCAGACCCACCGAAGAGGGGGGTCCCCCCACCGCAGGGAGGGGCCCCCAGCCATCATCAAAGGCCAGCGGGGGGGCCCCCTGCCGCAGACGGTGAGGGGGGGAGGGGAGGAGACCAAGAGGGATGACAGGGAGGGGGAGGGGCGGGCCCCGGGGGCAGCAGCGAAAGCTCTGCTGCTGCCAGACAGGCAGGCCATCCGTCAGCCCCGAGCACAATGGGGTCATTAACCCCTGCCCCTGCCCACTTTGAGCCACTTCCTTTGGAGGGCTACCCCCACTCCCAAGGAGAAGGGGGAAGATTTCTGTTAAGCTTCCCTCTTCAAAGAGGGGCCCAGGAGCCAGGTCACAGCTCTGGGGGCCCTTCCGAAGCTCAGGTCCCTGTTCCCGGGCTCCCACCCTCTGAAGCCGCCTCCCTGTTCCCGGGCTCCCACCCTCTGAAGCCGCCTCGGGGCCTATGGTCTGTGGTGCCCCCCAGCCTCTGCCCCCACAGGGGCACCGCTCCAGCCAAAGCAGTGTGTGCGGAGGGGAGGGGAACCCAGGAGACAGGCACTGCCGGTCAGAGCCGGCGCCATCTCCATCCCCACGGTACATTCACTGTGACACTCCATGCAAGAACCCAAATAAAGCATTAACGAAACGAGCCCAGCAATGAGGAAAACGGATATAGACATCAGGGCAGAATGGGGTTTATCCCAGAAATGCATCTTTACATTTGGAAGTCCATTCACGCCGTTTATCATGTTCCTAGGTTCAAGGAGAAAAGCCATATGATCATCTTGGCACTGGCCATTCATTTCAACACCTACTTATGATAAAAATATCTGTCTGAGCAAACTTGGAGTAGAAGAAAACGGATCAAAATCATCTACAAAAACCAGTACCAGCATGGTTCTTAAAGGGGCAGCGGGCACATTCCTTACAGTCAGGGACAAGGTGAGTTTGGCCTCATCCCTGCATCTCTTTGGTATTGTCCCGGGATCCCGGCTGGCTGGGGCAGGAAGACGTGAAAAACAGCAGCAAAGTGTAAGGATTGGAAAGGAAGAAGCAAAACGCTGTATTTGCAGATGATATGATTGTCTACATAGAAAACCCCAAATAACGCACAGGCCAATTATTGGGGCTGTGAAAACATGTAGCAGAGATGGAGATACAGGATGGTCCCTTATCAAATCAACAGAAAAAACTAAGTGCAGCTACCACATGTGCATGAACCTCGGGAATATTATGCTAACGAAGTCAGACACAAAAGGCCACATGTTACGTGGCTCCGTTTATAGGAAAAGCCTAGACTAGGCAAATCCCCAGAGACAGAAAGCCAGCTGACAGTGGCCAGGGGAATGGGGAGTGACTGCTAGATGGTTGTATGGCCTTGTCGCTGTGCTAAAACCTATTGAACTTACTCTTAAACATGGCGAATTCAATGGTGAATAAATTATATCTCAATAAAAATTGCATCTATATGCTCTGGCCTGGTGGCTCAATTGGTTAGAGTGTCCTTCTGTACATCAAAAAGGTTGCGGGTTTGATTCCAAGTCACACACCCAGGTTTCAAGTTCTATCCCCCGTCAGCATGCGTATGGGAGGCAACCTACCCATGCTTCTCTCCAACCCCTCCTCCCCAGCTTCTCTCTCTAAAAATCAATTTCAAAAAACCATAACTTTGGGTGAGGGCTTTAAAAAACGCATTTATAAACATCAGATCAACAAAGTATCATTTTAAAAAATCCTCCTTTACAAAAACAAAAGTTAAATCTAATTAAATAGTTACCGAGAAAAACATAAAATGTTACTGAGGTACAGCCTCTCCCGAAGATAGTTTGGCAGTTTCTTAGGAAAGGAAATATCTGCCCTGGCTGGTGTGGCTCAGTGGATAGAGCATCAGCCTGCAGACCAAAGGGTCCCGGGTTCGATTCTGGTCAAGGGCACGTACCTCGGTTGCAGGCTCCTCCCCGGCCCAGGCCTGGGTCAGGGCTCATGCAGGAGGCAACCAATCAATGTGTTTCTCTCACATTGATATTTCTCTCCATCTTTCCCTCTCTCATCCACCCTCTCTAAAAAAAGCAATGGAAAATATCCTCAAAAAAATACCCTCGGGTGAGAATTTTAAAAAAAGCAAAGAAAACATCCACTTGCCGAATGACCCAGCCACCACGCTTCTGGGCATTTATTACAGAGAAAAACACTTCGTGTTCGCATGGAAACATGCACACGATTGTGCACAGTAGCTTTATTTGTAATAGTCAAACATTGGCAACCACTAGATGCCCTTCAGAGCATGACTAGTTAAAAACCAGTTACAGCCGAAGCCGGTTTGGCTCTGTGATAGAGCGTCGGTCTGTGCGGACTGAGGGGTCCCGGGTTCGATTCCGGTCAAGGGCATGTACATTGGTTGCGGGCACATCCCCGGCAGGGGGTGTGAAAGGTGCGGCTGGTCGATGTTTCTCTCTCATCGACATTTCTGGCTCTCTATCCCTCTCCCTTCCTCTCTGTGGAAAGTCAATAAAAATATATTTAAAAAAAACACACACAAAAAAAACCAGTTAAAGACATGTTAAAAGATCTTGCCTGGGAAGTATTAACTCGCCCGCTAATTCACCAGACCTTGCTCCTCAGATGGCCACTTGTTCTGATCGATGGCACACGCACTTTCTGAGCGGCACTTCAAAACGTACGAAGAAGTGAAAAATGGGGTCTCTGAATGGTTTGTCTCAAAACAAGAAAAGTTCTATTGGGACAGTATCCACACATTACCTGAAAGATGGGGAAGTGTATAGCTAACGATGGACATTACTTTAAATAAAGCACTATTGATGTTTAAAAAATAACAGCCCGCCCAGCCCACCGAGCTCCCCTCCATGACAAGGAACTAAGTTGCAGGGACAGAGGGGAAGGAGCCGGGTCACGTCAGTGAGTAGCTGACAGTCAGGGGCGTGGTGGGGGCAGGTCTGTGTCTGGATTGTGGGGAATCCACAGAGCGGATGAAACTGCACGGAACACACACACACACACACACACACACATGCATGAACACTCGTGCAGCCTGAACCAGCTCTGCAGAAGGTGCCAAGGCCAACTTCCTGGTTGGGGAAAGCGCAGTGGTGCTGTGAGACGTCACCAGTCGCCACGGGAGGGTCTATGGTTGCAACTTCCTGTCCATCTATAATCGTTTGAAAACAAAAAGTAAGACAGGAAAGGTGACTGGACGAGATTGAAGAAGATTCCAACGTCTTGCTTGGAAGTGATGAGGCCGGGACCGGAGGAGGGCATGAGGGCGGGTTACGGCTGGCCGTGGGGTGGCCACCGTCATCGGTGAGGCTGGGTGTTGGGTAGAAACCTCTTCTCTCTAACATCATACATTCGAAAAGCTCCCTCATAAAGCGTAAAGCCGAAACCGGTTTGGCTCAGTGGATGGAGCGTCAGTCTGCGGACTGAAGGGTCCCAGGATCGATTCCGGTCAAGGGCATATGCCTTGATTGCAGGCACATCCCCAGAGGCGGGTGTGTAGGAGGCAGCTGATCGATGATTCTCTCTCATCAATGTTTCTAACTCTCTATCCCTCTCTCTTCCTCTCTGTAAAAAATCAATAAAATATATATTTTTTAAAACCCATAAAACATAAAAAGGCGATAATGCGGAGAGTCCGCCATCCACTCGCCTACGGAGATTCAGTATCATAAAGAACCAGGTTTGGGAATGGGGGTGGGGTTTGGTAAGGTATGTACACATATAATATCTTTAAAAGAAAAAAAAAGAAAAAGAACCCAGTTCTTCGTTCTTCTCAATTAATGTCTCGATTCCATTCGGTCTTGATCCATGCTCCCCCTCTCCCCCCATCACAGGCTTTTGGTGAAGTTTGTCCAGAGGCTTCTAAAGCAGTGAGGAGGGCAGAGCGCTGAGAGCAGGCGAAGCTCCTGGAGAAGGGGGGCATTGCCCCCGATAGCAGGGCTCATCGTCACGCTCTGGGTGGTGGTCACCGGTCCAAGGTGGACAGCCAGAGGGGCGCAAAACAGAGAACCTGACACGGGTGGATGTCGAGGGCGGGGCCGGGGCAGATCGGAGGCCCGGGAGGGAGAAGGCAGTCACGTGTCCATCAGGTGGCAGCTCCCATGGGGCTGGCGTGGCTCAGCACCCCAGACCATTGCACGGCCGCGGGGAGGCCGGAGGCCGGAGAGGCCCAGGATCTGGCTCTGGGCCTGGCTCTTCCAGCCCCAGGTCTGGTGCCCACTCTCCGGTGCCCCCGCCTCTGCACGGTCGCTGAGGTCCCACCGTGCTGGAGAACTCCAGACCAGACAGAGAAAGAGGGGGGATGACGGAGGGTGAGCATAAGAGCAGAAAAGGGAGAGAAGGGACTAGAGAGCAGAGAGCCGGTTCCTCTGCAGACAGCACGCTGCTAGGACGGAACAATCGGGCTCTGTCCCTCTCCTCCACCCCGTCCCCTCCCTCCCCCCCGCCCCAGGCTCCCAAGCTTTCATCACTGACCTCACCCAGCCGCAGAGCGCTGGGCCAGGGGGAGGGGAGGTCAAGGGTCAGCCCATTGCATGCCAAGCAAAGCCAGGAATAGAGCTGCTTTGGAGGTGGTTGGGGGGGCGGGGACTCAGGGCCCCATGGAAGCCCACATCCCACCTCTGGCCAGAGGCAGCCCGGAGGCGGTTGAGAAGAGCGAGAGAGCTGCCCGGTACCCCAAGGGCAACGGGTCCACGGCTCCATCAAAGCTGAGAAGGGGCTTCTGGGAGTTTGCAGATGCCTCTGAGCAATGCCCTAGTCCTCCTCAGCCCAGTGAGTGGGGGAGGCGTCCCTGCCCCCAGGGACTCGGCCCCACAGACCCATCGTCCCGGGGCTGGCCCTCCCAGCCGGGCTCCTTCCGTCTCCCAGTCCAGCTTCCCAGTCACTCAGCTCCTGTCCCTGCTCCCGACTCAGGGAGGAGGAGATGTGGCTTCAGCCAGCCCACCTGCTCCGGCCTCTGCTGGTGTCACAGCAATAGTGAGGTTGCTGGGAAATAAGCAGAGAGTGCCACGCTGCTACGGCAATAGAAAACAATAAAGAGCGCTCTAGGAAATGAGGACAATTGTTTTGTGTGAAATAGTAAAGAAAGAGCACAGGGAGTGGCCGCTCGGGCCCAGCCCTGGCTGCACCGTGTAGATTAGACTGTCGCTGAGTGCTGCCTGAGGGACGAGGTGTGTGAGCCTGATAGACCCCACACTGCGGCCGATAACCGGCCTGCACTCCGGGTAACACTTGTGTGATGACACATGTCACTGATAGCCACCTGGACGGCCGTGGGCCAGGACCGGCTTCACACCGGTCCCCGGCGGCAGGCAGACATCCACCGTCCTCCTGGTCCACCCCCACGCGCCTCCCTCCACGCCGGCCGGCAGGAGAACGGCCGAACCCCTGATCGTGACACTTCCGTCGCCCTCCTTCCGCTGACTCAACACAACCAGAGGGCCAGCCGCCCAAAGAGGGATCCGCCGCTGCCCGCAGAGGACCCCACTCTCCCCCGGGGACCCCGTGAAGCCTGAGCCACGGCACCAGGAGCCCCGTGAGTATAAAGCGCTGTGTGATTTGCAGCTGCGTGTTCGTGCGCGGCGTAGCCTTCACTGTGTGAATGTGAGGTCAGGTGGTGACGCCGGCCCTCGGCCCCGCTGGCTTAGAGCAGCCTCTTCTCCGGCAACCCCTTAATGTCCAGACACCTGCCCGGTTAAGCTCATCTCAAGGGACTTGGATCACGCCCATAAACTCTACTCGGACGAGCTCCCACGAGCCCACAATCCTGCCCCTTCCCCCGGGGCTCCCGTGAGAGTTCCTCTCCCCTGATGCTCTGAAGTGGGAGGTTGTTACCTGGGTTTCCCTGCCTCTCCCGCTCGCCCAGGACCAGACCCCGTGCTCCTGTTCTCTGATTGACACGCCTGTGGAATGGACGCATGCAGGCAGGGCGAGCCCCACCTCTAGGGGCGCCGGTGAGCTTCCGGGAGACAGTGAATGGCAGCCTCGCCCCAGGCTCCTGGTGAAGGCCCAGGAAGGGCCGGCGGCTGGCGGTACCGTCACCATCGGTTTGACTTAAAACCCACGCTCTCGATCTCTATGCTGATGATTGATTGAGCCAAATTCCACCCGCCTACCCCCGGTTTCTTGACCTTTGAAGGGGCTGCGAAGCCAGGGGTGAGTCAGGCCTGGGGCTGCAGCCGCGCTGAAGGGCAGGCGCGTCAGACACCGCACGGCACACGGACACCAGCCTCACCCATCGCCCACCGACTCCGGAGACGCGTGGTCTCCCCAGCCAGCCCCGAGCTGGGCGGGTGGGGCCAATGGCAGGAGCGGGAAGGTGGGGGTGGCGAACAGCTCATGCAGCTCCAGTCCTCAGGGGTGTTTCTCGGAATGGCCGCTTGGTGGCAGCACGTCCCCAGGAATATGGGGTTGAGGGGCAATCTTTTGGCCATTGAATCTGAAGCTCAGGAACTGAGGGAGGAAGGATGGAGGAAACTCAGGCCCAGACAGAGGGTGGGACTGGCCCAGGGTCACACAGGCCCAGTGAGAGGTCACTGCCTGCCTGGAGCAGAGCCGGGGAGGAGGAGGAGGAGGAGGAGGAGGAGGAGGAGGAGGAGGAGGAGGAGGAGGAGGAGCAAGCTTGGAGAGTGAGGGCGCCCTGGAAGTGGGTGGATGCTCTCACCCCAATTTCAACCCCTGGAATCCTGCCCATCTGGAAGAAGGTGCTCAAACCTCCCCTCTGAGACCCTTGTTGACCACCCTCACCTGTGACTCTGGCAAAGGTGGCAGTTCTCCCCGTGCTCCCACCAGCACTTGGGTGGTGACCCATCACCCTGTCACTGTGCCCATTGTCTGTCATCACCCCTCCCCTGCCACAATGACTTCCTGAGAACAGGGTCCGGACCGTGCACCCCTGCTGCCTGTACCACTGTGCCCTCTGCCTGCCCCTCTGCCTGTCACCCTGTCCCTCTTTGTGGCCTGGGCACCACCAGCACTTCCGTCAGGACTCAGCTGAGATGTCACTTCCTCCAGGAAGCCTTCCCAGCCTTTGGCTCCTGCCAATGGGGAGGCCTCTGGGGCAGGATAGTTGGTGGACTGGAACAGGCCCCCCGAGTGTACACAGACACTGTGAATTCTGAGCCTCTGACAGTGCTCCATGGAGGTGGCCCTGCAGCCGCCCGTGGAGCTTTCTAGATCCCCCTTCCCCAGAGACTCCACACACAGGCAGTGACCGAGCCTAGGACTCTGCACAGGAGACACCTCCCTGCGGAGCCTGAGGCAGGGTCCGACCCTCTGGAGGCCCTTTCAGCGGGCCACCGGCCCCGCCTCTGAAGCAGTCGGGGAAAATTATTATAATGAGGGGACAATGAAAACCCGACACCTGTGCCTGGTGAGTCACTAACAAAACACGCTCCCTTTAATCTCCATCCTTAGAGCTGCCATTCAGGAGGGAGCACCATCCCTGGTTTACAGATACCCAGGGCTCAGAGGCAATGGGTGATTTGCCCCATATCCCCCAGCTGCAAACCTGCAGGGCCGGAGTTTGGTCTGGGACGTGCTGAGGAGGCAGAGCAGCAAGCTGTGTTAAAGCTCCTGGGTTTGGAAATTGCTGTTTGCTCACGACCACAATTCCAAAACTCGGGACTTATAAACTGGGTCTTATGTCCCAGGGGCCTGGCGATCCCCGTGGAGCCAGCTCAAACTACTGACTGCCACCGTCCCGGTTCAGGCCCTCGTCATCTCGCTCCCTCTCTGTCCATCCACGTCCTCTCCTCCCGGGTCCGGAGAACGTCCCATTTCATCTAAGGTCACAGCTATTTTGATGCACTTCATCCTCAGCCAGATATTGTCCCGGGTTCTGTGGGAGATCAAAGGGCAAGACCTGCCGCCGAGGCTCCCTGTCCAGCCGGGGAGACAGATGCTTACTTTGGTGACGGGACAAGCCACCCCAACTCTCTTTCCTCTCAAATAAATTCGTGGTCCCAACCGCACCCTTTAATTGGCTGGAGCATGTTCCAGGCTGTGTGGGCTGACCCTGGAGGCTCCTCCACTGACAGCATAAAGCGGGCCAATATTTTCATTCTTTTTTTATTTTTTATTTTTATTTTTTAATATATCTTATTGAATTTTTAAAAAAATATATTTTATTGATTTTTTACAGAGAGGAAGGGAGAGAGACAGAGAGTTAAAAACATCGATGAGAGAGAATCTTCAATCAGCTGCCTCCTGCACACCTCCCATTGGGGATGTGCCCACAACCAAGGTACATGCCCTTGACCAGAATCGAACCCGGGACCTTTCAGTCCGCAGGCCGACGCTCTATCTACTGAGCCAAACCTGTTTTGGCAATATTTTCATTCTAACAGGCATTACAAAGCAACCTGGTTTTCTTTTTTGTCACGTGACCCCTATTGATGGAGACCTAGCATCTCATGGGAGGGATTAAGAGGAAGCCTAAGAGGAAGTCGGTGCCTAAGAGGAAGAGAGACAGGGTCAGGGTGAACTTTAAAATCCTGGGAAGGTGACCTGGGCTGCAGAGCCGTGGGTCCATGGGAAGGTTGTTGCTATTGTGCCATCTGCACATCTGATGGGGCTCAGATTAGCTCCCTAAGGAGTGGGGCGGGGCTCCCATCAGGCTTTGGGATACTACAATAGGATAATCATCTCCCGGCACCCCTCCCTCTCCCTACACCCCTGGCAGGGAGGGAAGGAAGCTGGGCAGGCCTGCGGCCATGCTTCCTGGGTGAGGAGGAGGCCAGGGCTGTGGCTCTGGGAGCACCAGCCCCCTGTGGGGAACCCGCTAGACACGGCAGCAGTGGCAGCAGAGGCTGGCGGGGAGATGAGATTCGGTCTCCTTGGCTGGGAGGCACTGATGGCATTTCCTGGCCTCATTGGGACCCCAGGGGGCTGCTCCTCAGGGCTTACAAAGGGGATGGGGTGTGAGAAACCTCTCACCAAATACCATAGCAAGCATCTGCCTCGGCGCTTAGCTTGCACGTGGGGCAAGGAGGCATATAAAGAGGAGGGAAGGTAACTTGTCCAGCCTGCCCACAGTAGACCTACGGAACACAGGTGTGCACGTGCTGAAAGGGCGCTGGAGGAGACGGCAGTCTCCAACTCAGGATCTGAATCTTAGGCCACATCTTAGATGGGTGTTCCTGGGTAAAATCCCTTCCCCTCTTCTTGCATTTAGGCTCCTGGTTTGCAAAACTGGAGTTAGGCTGCCGTCATTGTAGTAGAGGAGTCACAGCAGATAGGACTGGGCGCTGGAAATGTGGAAGGGTTTGTAGGCCATCGGACTTCGCCAAAAGTCTCCCCAACCAAGGATGCTCCCGTTGCCCCAGCAACCGCCCTGCCGGCGTGGTCCCCGGCGTCCCGCTGAGGATGCTGGGAAGAGCCCTTCCCTTCCCAAGATGGCGGCGGCCTCTGGGCAAGGGGCGGGGTCGGGCGCCGCCGGCCGGTCTGGACCTTCCCTCTGTTTCCGCTTTCTCCGGCTAACGGCGAGCTTCCGTTCACACCGGCTCTCTTTCCTGGTTCCGGGAGCCCCGGGAGCCAGGGAGGGGAGGGTTGCCGGCGGGGATCGGGGCGAATACCCAGAGAGGGAAGCATGACTTCCGCGTCCCCCGGAAGTGACGCGACAGTCGCGGCCGCCGACAGGTGGAACGGCAGGTGGGTTCAGGTGCCAGCCTGGCCCGCACCGACTGTGGGGCCGGCGCTTCCGGGGACCACAGAGGCTGCCCCCGAGGGCCTGGACACTCGTGGGCGGGCTCTGGGGCCTGCGCCCATCGCCCTGGCCTGGAGTCCCCCCCCCCTCCCCGTTCTTAGTAAGAATCACCTCCCCGCCCGCCGGGACTCCCCCGCCCCGCGCCGTCCCGAGGGGAGGAGGCCAGGGCTGCCCGGGCCGGGGAGGCATCTGGGCACTTCGGCTCCCTAAGCCCTACGCCCTTTTCTCTGCCGGATCCAGTTCTCTGTGCCCCTGCCGAGCCGGGTAGTTCGCCCGCCCACCTCAGCTTTCGGAACCATGTTTGCAGACTTGGATTATGAAATCGAAGAGGATAAACTGTGAGTACTTTGTTCCCCCAGGTCCCCCAGATCCCCTTGCTTCCCAGGCCCACCCACCCGTGCTTCCCAGCGGACCAGTCTTGTCCTGGAGCTGAATGGACCCTTCCCTTCAGAGCGCACCATCCCGGGGGCGGGGACTCAGTGACAGGCCATGAGGGCCCTGCCCAGAAGGGCCTGCTGCTGGGGGAGCAGAGCAGCCGGGGCAGGGGGTCAGGGAGGCTTCGAGGAGGGGAGGGCAGTTGCGCCAGGTTGGAAGGATGAGTGGGAATACCAAGCAAACTGCCTTCCCCGGTGTAGACAGTTAGTGGGACAGGTTTTCAAAAGTTCTGCTCCTCCTTAGGAGACAAATCCTCCCTCGGAGCAAGGACTGGGTCAGTGCCTTTTGTGTCCTCAGTACTTTGTAAGGTGCTCGGCGTGTGTAGTTGTCAGCACACGTTTGTTGGATGAACGAGTTAGTAAATGAGAATGTTTACTGCAAAGCATAAGTAAGTGCTCATTACTGAGCGGTAACGAGCAGAGCAGCTGAGAGATGGGCGGTGGGTAGTTTGACAGGAGTCTCCCCAGAAGGCGAGGCCATCATGTCCCATATGTCTCCGAGGAGGGGACAGTCTGACCAAATCTCAGGGCCTGTTTTTAGGGAGGCTTGCTATGGGCAGGGTTGGTGTCAAATGTCTTTGGGCACTTTCTTACGAGAACTCTGCTAAAGTTGCCATTTAGTTCATGTTGTTGTACGGATGTGGAAGCCGAGATGCAGAGCGGGTAGCTGACCCAGTCCCAAGCAGATCCATGGCACAGCCGGGATGTCATCCCCCATCTGTGTGACTCCCAGAGCCGTGCCCGTCCCGGCCCAGAGCTGTCCCTGTGGCCGAGGGTGAGAGCAAGGCGGTGCTGCAGGTGGAGCCTCTTGGGGCTTTCGGAGGCCCGTCCCCTTCCCCGTCCCCCCGTCACCCTTCCTCCGGGAGGCTCAGCCTCCGGTGCTTGCCTTTCCAGCGGAATCCCTACGGTGCCCGGGAAGGTGACCCTGCAGAAGGATGCTCAGAACCTGATCGGGATCAGCATTGGAGGAGGGGCCCAGTACTGCCCCTGCCTCTACATCGTCCAGGTATTGGGTGCTTCGCGGGTGGGGGTGGGGGTGGGGGTGAGGTCCTGGAGGGGGCGGGCCACCTCCTACTTGGGCATGACCAAGGCAGGTTCCTTTCTCTACTCTGCAGAGTGGCTCCTCCTCATTCTGGAGGTCTGCTCTCCTGGCCACCCCCTCTCCACAGGTCTGCCCTTGTCTTCCTCTGTGATTTCAGTCTCTTCTTTCCCTTCTCGGCACTCACCACATCTGTAATTGGGGGTTTGCTCTTTGGTGGTTCCGTATCTGGTTGCTTTTTCAGACTCTTTGTATTGTGAGGGCAGGGCCCAGCTTGCTTTGCACAGCAGTCAGCTCCTGGTGTAACACCGGACAGAGAGTGGACCCTCAATGAAATGTCGTTACTGAATCAGCAAAGCTGTCGGCCTTTGGTACTCGCACAAGTGAAGTGTAGTGGAAAGATACATAACATTGTCCTGAGTTCAAATGCAAGCTTCTCTGCTTATTAGAAAGTTAATTAACCTCCCTGGCCTCAGTTTCTTCACCTGGAAAGTGGGTATATAAAGTATGAAAAGGTGAGCATCTTCAGGTTGCTGGGAAGATTAAATAAAATGATGTAATGCAACGTCTGGCACACAATAAGTAGTCATTAAATAGCTACTGCTGTTTTTACTTTAAAAAAAACAGTAACATGTTTTGATTTTAGAGAGGAAAGGAGAGGGAGAGGAGGAGGATAGAGGCCAGGACAGAGCCAGGCACTATTGGGGTGAAGGGAAGGACTGGCTCCCGCTGGGTGTCTTCTCAGCACTCCCCTCCCCCCTCTGCACCCCCAGGTATTTGACAACACGCCGGCAGCCCTGGACGGCACCGTGGCAGCTGGCGATGAGATCACCGGTGTCAACGGCAGGTCGATCAAAGGAAAAACTAAGGTGGAGGTGGCAAAGATGATCCAGGAAGTGAAGGTAAGGCTGCCCGGGAGCGGGCCCTGCACCAGGAAAAGCACTTCTGAGGCCCGGCAGGCTGGCAGGCTGGCACAGAGGCCAGCCTATCCCTGCCCCTCCTCAGAGCATCAGGGTCTGGGTCACCCCCTCGGTTTCTCCTCGCTCGCTCAGTTGGTACTAATTGTGCTGCAGGACTTGGTCTGGGCCTTGGCACGAGAGGGGCACCAAGAACCGGAGGTGCCTGTCCTCGAGCTGCCAGTGAGCCAGCAGCCTCAGAGCCGGCTTCAGGCTCAGTGTGTCCCAGTCAGAGCCGAGGCTAGAAGTCCCCGGGGAACTCACCTGGTTCAGAAGATGCCGGCTAAGCCGTGTGGGCCTGGGAGGGAGGCAGGAGCCCCCTTGCCCGTCCCTGATGGAATTTCATTCCGGCCGGTCCTTCTGGGCTCACAGGCCCCAGGGACCCCTCTTGGCTCCAGGGCAGCTGCTGGTCTTCTGTTCCTCGGCCACAGTCCCACGCTGCCTGCTCCCTGCTTTCCCTCCGCCCCCGCCCCCACCCCTGCCTGCCGGCTGCTTCGGCCTTGGCCCCTCCGGAATGGCAGGCGGCCTCCCTCGGAAGCAGGCGTGCAGCCCTTTTGCCGCTCCCAGAGACTTGCTGCTGGTAACTCTGGGAAGCGAATGCCATGAAGGAATCGCGAAGCGGGGGATGGTTTAGAAGTCAGAGTCGAGGTTCCCGCTGTAAACGGGGCTTGGCTGAGTTCTAGCTCCCTCGGCCCATCCAGACCTTCCTTCCCCTCCTTCCGAGTCTTCAGGACCGGCCCGGCATCCCTTCCAGTCCCTTTCCCGCCTCAGCCAGTGCCTCCTCCCTTTGTCCTTTCTACCTCCCCTCACTTCTCCCACCTTGGGGTCCCCTCCTCACCCCTCACCACCGCTCCTCACCACACCGCACCCTGAGGGGGTCTGGTACATCCACCAGACTCTGCCCACAGCCGCTCAGTCTGGTTTCCATCCAGGACGTGGTTTGGAAGTCCCGTCTTGTGTTTGAACGGGTTCAGTCCCAAGTGCAGGGTCTTAAGATCCCAAGGACGAGGGAGATGTGGTGGCCTCGGGGTCAGGGCGGCTTCTTGGGAGAAGTGGCACCTCTCTCCAGTCGCTAGGACTGTAACCCCCGTGTTTGCATCGGCCCGGGGCGGCCCCTGCGCAGCTCCTGACATTGCAGCCCCGGGCACAGAGCAGGTGCTCAGTCGCGCTGGTGGAGGGTGGAGGGGCGGGAGGAGGGACGATGCCGGTGCAGGGAAGACGTGCTGTGTGGGGGCAGTTCTGCAGCAAAGGGTTGGAGGTGGGGGAGGGCAGGGCACCTGCTCCGGCTGGAGCTCGGCGTCAGACTGCCAGGCTGTGGGCTCTGACAGCAGGGACCGTGTCTATCCGTCCCTGCCGATCCCCCAGGGCCTGGCCCCGCCCCGGGCCTGCAGGGCTGCCCTCAGGTTCTCTCAGGACCACAGGCCCGGGGACAGGCCTCCCTGGGGACGGGCTGGGGGCCCGGGGACTCCTCCTCACTCGGCCCGCCATGCTTCCGCAGGGTGAGGTGACCATCCACTACAACAAGCTGCAGGCGGACCCCAAGCAGGGCATGTCCCTGGACATCGGTGAGCCCCCGCCCCGTCTCCTCACGGCAGTGCCCGCAGCCTCCTGGTCCGCGCGATAGCTTTCTGACCAAGCGCCCCCAGGCTGGCAGCCTCCTCCCCCGGGACTTTGTAAGCCAACCCTCAGCTTCCCGCAGCCCAGGGCTCAGCCTGCCAACAGGGAGGGCGCCCGCCCTGGCCTGCATCCCCCCTGCCCTCGGCCTCCTCTCCCACCGCTTCTCCCGGGAGCTCCGGTCTGACCTGGGCCTCAGGCCGCTCCTCTGCCCGGCGTGCCCAGGGCCTCAGGCCGCTCGCTCCTCTGCCAGTGCGCCCAGGGCCTCAGGCCGCTCCTCCGCCGGCGTGCCCAGGGCCTCAGGCCGCTCCTCTGCCCGGCGTGCCCAGGGCCTCAGGCCGCTCGCTCCTCTGCCCGGCGTGCCCAGGGCCTCAGGCCGCTCCTCCGCCGGCGTGCCCAGGGCCTCAGGCCGCTCCTCTGCCGGCGTGCCCAGGGCCTCAGGCCACTCCTCTGCCGGCGTGCCCAGGGCCTTAGGCCGCTCCTCTGCCAGCGTGCCCAGGGCCTCAGGCCGCTCGCTCCTCTGCCAGCTGCCCAGGGCCTCAGGCCGCTCCTCTGCCCGGCGTGCCCAGGGCCTCAGGCCGCTCCTCTGCTGGCGCGCCCAGGACCAGGTGCCCTGCTGTGGGCTGGGCCTGTGGAAAAGTCAGGACTCACAGGTCCTGGCAGAGGGGAGGTGCTCTGGGCCAGCCACCTCATTGCAGACAGACCGGAGACCCTTCGAGGCTCCGAGCCCCTGGGTCGACACCCCCCCTCCCTGATTTCCAGGCTCCAGTCCAGCACCCTCCCCTGTTCCCTAGGGCCAGGGCAGAGAGGCCAAGGGCAGACTGAGCCTGTCCTGGGTCCTTCCTCTGAAGCCCTTTGTTCCCGCCCTGGCCGCCTTCCAGGGACAGGTGTGCACCGTGTTCCCCAGAGTCAGTGACAGCCTGGGGCCTCTGCTCCCCGGGACCCCAGGTCGGGTGAGGAAGAGGAGCAGAGGCTCTCAGGGTCCAGCCCGGCACCAGGGCTCTCGGTGAAGGCCGGCAGCACTCGGAGTGCCAGGCCTGGGGCTGAGCCTTTACATGGTTCCTTCCTCCAGGCGCCACGGCTCCTGAAGTGGAGAGCGACTAGGGCAGGGCCCAGTACCCCCCTGGAACCTCCCCACTCCATAGTCACCCACCCCCTCACCCCACTGCAGCCCCTCCCCCTTCTGCCCCGGTGCGGTCCCCGGAGTCGTGATGAGGGGCGGGGTCCCGGGGCCAGCTGCCGAGGCCCCTCCTGAGCCCCCTCTCTGTCCAGTGCTGAAGAAGGTGAAGCACCGGCTGGTGGAGAACATGAGCTCGGGGACCGCGGACGCGCTGGGCCTGAGCCGGGCCATCCTGTGCAATGGTGAGTGCCCCTCACACCAGCTCCCAGGGGGAGGGCATCGTGGTGCCCACCAAGCCATTGTGGGTCCCTCCAGCCCGGCCTCGGCCCCTGGGGCCGATGGTCGCCTCTCTGTCTCCCGAGTGGGACGCCGGGATCTCCCAGCTCTCGGTTGGGTGCCAGGAAGAGTCAGGCCTGTGGTCGCCAGGTGCTGACTTTGCTGGGGTCTGGTCTGTCTGTAAAGCGCGGGGCTGGCCTCGGGGGGCTCCAGAGCGGTGGTCAGGCGAGGAGGCGCAGGCGCAGCTCCCACCGGGAGACGGCACAGCAGGGAGGTGCCCCTTCCGGCTCCCGAGCCGGTGCCTCTGCCCCTGCCCCTGCCCCAGCTGCTCTCACAGAACCAGGCTCAGTGCCCCTGTGCCTCCCTCACCCCCTTCTCTAGCGCCCACTGCTCCCGCACTGCCCCCCCCCCCCCGCCTCCTCCAGGAGGTGGCGCTGCTGCCCTGTCTGAGCTTCCCCGCCGGCCCTGCCCGGGCGGGAGGGAGAAGGCCGTGTCTGCGCACATTCCCCGCACACGCGTGTGCACACGCTCCCAGGGCGGCCAGCGAGGCGCTCGGTCCCGTTCCTCCCGCCATCGCCCGAGTATAAACAGCGGCAGCTCGGCTGGACGAGGGAGATATAAATACCGACGGGAACGGTGGGCTCAGCTGGGCACAGCGGCCTCATTGGCTGGGCGTGGGGGTGGCGGCTGAGCCGGTTCCAAACGGCTTCAGAGTGGAGGCTGCTATTTTCGGCCGCTCGGTGTCTAAATTCCCCGTTACTGTAGTTACCATGCGCCGGGATGGAATTAGAACTGATTGTTGTGTTTTTCCCTGAACCTGGCAATTTCCCGGCCTGAAATAGGGTTTCTAAAATGGAAGCTGTCATGCTGTCCCATGACCCAGCTAAAAGCAACAGCAGCCTACGTGCTCCTTTCCCGCCGCTGGCCTGGCGCCGGGCCCTGGGAGCCGGGCCCTGGGAGCCGGGCCGGAGGCCGCCGGGGCCAGCGCCTCACGAAGACCTCCAGGTCCCCCTCCGGCCCCTGAGCCGAGCTTCCTCCCCCGACAGCCCGCCCAGCCGCCTTCCCTGCCCGGAGAGAGGCCGGGCGGCCCCTGCTGCTGCCTCCCCGCCCTCCAGGCCATAGGGATGGGCAGAGCACACCAGTGGGGACAGCCCCGCCATGTGCCGTTGACCAGGTGGCTTCATCTCTCTGTCCCCGTGGTTTTTCCTGATAAAACCAGAGGCCCAGTGCACGAGTTCCTGCAGGGATGGGGTCAGGCCAGCCCACCCTGATCGGGCTGATGGGGCCAGGACTGCCAAGGGGAGTGGCCATGGGTGGTTGGCTGGCCGGCCCTGCTCCCTGGTCCAACTCAAGGTTGAACTCGCAGTCGAGGGGACAATTGCATATTAGCCTTTTATTATATAGGACGAGGGAAGTAGTTCAGACCCTGTCTGGGCAGGGATGGGGTGGGGGGGCAGGGATGGGGTTGGGGGGGCAGCAAGCTACCGACAGGGCCCCTGGGCTGCAGGTGCTGCTGGGGGGGCATGTGCAGGCCTCATCCTGTCGGGGTGGAGGGTGGCACCCGCTGCTGGAGGAAGCCCCACACGGAACCTTCCTCATTGCCCTGCCCTGAGCCTGTCTGGAGCTCCCTGCCCCGTCCCCCTCTAACCTGAAGGCTGCCTCAGCCCTGGCCATCCACGCCCCGTTCCAGCCCTGAGGTGAGGCAGCTGCCCCTGTCACTGCCAGGCAGCGGCTGGCGATTGTCTGGCTCCTCCTTGACTGGGAGCCTCGAGGGCAGGCACGACTCAGATCTCATTCACCCAGGCTTCCTGGAGCCTAGCCCGGTGTCTGCACACAGTAGGTGCTCAATAAATACAAAGGGGGTCCTCAAGGCCTCATCTAACTGTAAGCTCTCCCTCAGCCCTAGCCCTTCCGGAATTCCTCCTGCTCCCCAGTCGCCCCCCTCTGAGCCGACCCTTTGCTCGGTGCTGGGAGCCACATGGAGCCTGTACACTGACCATTGGTCCACCATCTCCCACTGGCCCTGACGGCCTTCCTCCTCGGTGTGGGCAGCGCAGCCCGTGTTAGCAGGATGGGGGCGGGGCTGCTAGGCTGGCCTTGGGGGCTCCGGCTGTCTTTCACACGTGCCTTTGGAAGTACCTGTCATCACCCACCTGCCCCTCCATGTGCCCTGGACTCCAGGGTGGGGCTCATCTTAGGAGTGTTGGGGGGCCAGCCCTGCCTCCCATCCGGGTGCTCTGAGCTGTTTACAAAACACCTCTGAACCCACTGACCCTGAGTGCCCCATCCCCCCGAAGGACCCCGTTCTGTGCCGATCCTGCTTGTCCTCGGGTTGCCTCTGCCCCTCCCCCCTCGCTCCTGAGACCCTGACCCCCCCCCTCTGACCCCACAGATGGGCTTGTGAAGAGACTGGAGGAGCTGGAGCGGACGGCTGAGCTCTACAAAGGTGGGCAGCCCCGGCCGGGCCCAGCGCCTCCGAGGACGGGGCGGGTGGGAGGGAATGCCAGCTGAGAAGCTCTAGGACCGTGGCCGTTAAGACTTCTTTTTAAAAAGTCTTAAGACACTTCCTGGTTGTAAAAGTGACACCTACCCATAAGCGTTCAAGTGCAAGTGCGTGTAACGTAGCGAAGGCCCTGAACGGCCCACTCTCCGGAGAGAGCCTTAGGAGGCGCGTCTACCCCTGCCCTGCGGAGCCTGGCTCCCGTCCCAGGGCGCCCCGTGCTGGGCCGAGGGGGCTGTGGGAAAGCGGGTGCCCTCAGCAGGGCAGGCCTTGGGGGGTGGACTGGAGGCGATGTCCTGGGCCAGGGCCGCCCCCGTCACATGCCCCCTCGTGTGCCTCCCGCAGGGATGACGGAGCACACCAAGAGCCTCCTGCGGGCCTTCTACGAGCTGTCGCAGACGCACCGGGGTAAGGCGCCCCAAACCCATGACCGCAGGCACCCCCGCCCCTCCGGGCTCAGCGTCCCCGTGCCTGCAGGGGTGGCTGCTGTCCCTGGTCCTCATGCCGCGCTCATAGGCATCACAGTGCGGCCAGGGCCAGCTCCAGCTGGCACGGAGCCGCACGCCCAGGTGCTGGAAGGTGGCGGTGCTGAGGGCACCTGGCCAGCTGCTGGTCTGTGGGCACAGTCCCTGCCCGAGCCCCGCCGGCCCGTCTGTGCTGCCGCGCAGCCTACGAGGCCCTTCCTCCCGGTGGTCGCATTCGGGAAGAGAAGCCCAGGCATGGGGAGCGGTCCCACAGCTCCTGGCGAGCCGGCCTTAGGACCCAGGAGACCAGATCCAGACCGGCCTCTGCCCTCAGACAGCACCGCCCCAAGCCCGGCCCAGCCTCTCCGTGGCCTGGCCACTGGGGGACGGGGCAGCTCCCTGAGGGCACGGACCCGCCTCCCCAGCAGGTGGAGTCTGCTCCCTCCGGGTGTAGACCAGCTCCCTGGGGCGTATGCCCGGCTCCTCAGATCCCCGAGGGCAGGATGGAGCCTCTTTTCCTGCCCAGGCCTATTGGAATATGTATAACATTCGGGGGCCATACAATGCCATCCCCTTAAAAGTTAGCTGCCCTGTTTGGTCAGATATGTAATTAACTCACCCTAAGGCCTCGGCAGGCTGGACGTTCCCCATCCCTACGTGAGGGGTGAAGACCAGCTCCCGTGGGGGCTGACACACCTGTCTTGGGGTGTAGGCCCAGCCTCCATGCCCCCTCCTGGCCTCTCCCCACGGGCCCCTGGCTTCTCCTAAGCGCCAGCCGGGGCCGCCTTCAGGGCACACTTGTCGCGCAGCCTTTGGGGACGTGTTCTCCGTGATCGGGGTGCGGGAGCCCCAGCCGGCGGCCAGCGAGGCTTTCGTGAAGTTCGCGGACGCGCACCGCAGCATCGAGAAGTTCGGCATCCGGCTGCTGAAAACCATCAAGCCGGTGGGTCCCGCGGGCGCCTGCCTGGCCGGGGGAGGGCAGAGGAGGGACACGTGTCATGCAGTCGAGCACCTTGACCTCGGCCAAGGGTGACCTCCAGGTGGCTTGTGCTCCCTGCTCCCCCACGGGGTCTCAGCTTGCCCTGGCCTGTCTGCTCATCCTTGAAATGGAGCAGACCATCAGGCAGCGCCCGGAGGCTCTGACATTCCGTGTCCACTCTTCTCTGTCGCCCTGGCCACCCTGACCCCTGCCTGAGGGGCCTGAGCATCGTCCCCTCCCCCCTTCCCGCAGATGCTGACGGACCTGAACACGTACCTCAACAAGGCCATCCCCGACACCCGCCTCACCATCAAGAAGTACCTGGACGTGAAGTTCGAGTACCTGGTGAGCGCCTGCGGCTCCGGGGAGGGCCGCTCTGCCCGGTCTGCAGGAGGCGGGCCAGGGCCTGGGAGGGCTGGGCATTGGCGGCCCTCCCTCTGGACCACTGGCTCCCTGTCACTGGGAGTGACGGGCTGGACTAGTCCGTGGTGGTGGGGTGCTCGCCGAGGGTGTAATGAGCTTTACGTTTCACGGTAACTCTGCGGTCCGGCGGAGCCGAGGGAAAGGCTGCGTTAGGCGAGCGGGGGCTCCTCGCTGCGGCAGCCTCTGGCGGGCCGAGGCAGCGAGAGCCTGCGGGTCCTCCAGCTGCGCAGCCACCGAACCTCATCCGGTGGGCCTGGCGTTTGGCACATGGCGGGCTGCCCCTCAGGCCCTCCCCACCCTCCCAGATGAGTGCCCTCCCCTGTGCTGCCACCAGGGACCACCCAGCAAGCGTCAGCCCGTGTGGGGCTGCCTCCCCGTGCTCCGAAGCTTCCCTGGTGCCCAGCCTGTCTAGCCAGGAGCCTGCAGGCCCGGAGCCTGCGCCCAGCCTGTCCAGCCAGGAGCCTGGCACCCAGCCTTTCCCAGCCAGGAGCCTGCAGGCCCGGAGCCTGGCAGGGCTGCTCCCCGGGTGGCCTAGGAGCCCTGTGGCATGTGGCATGGGGACAGGGTGGGCATCCGGGAGGTGCAGCCATCTGACAGCTGGCTTCACTGTCCTGCAGTCGTACTGCCTGAAGGTGAAGGAGATGGACGACGAGGAATACAGCTGCATTGTGAGTGTCACGGTGGGCGTGGGGGGTCACAGCCCTGGGATCAGAAAGGCTGGGGGGCACAACCTTCCCTGCCTGCCTCACAGCGCCCCAAGAACGTCCTGGGTCTGTCAGGACGCCAGCTGGGTCAGGCCACCTGGGAGAGGCCGGGGGGCTTGGCCGGGCTCTTACTCCTGGAGACTTGGAGCTGTCTCCCCGCCTCGTCCCCCCCGCCCCTCTGCCCCTGCTTCCTGTCCCCTCCCCCCCACCGCCCCTGCTGTGTGAGGTTCCTGCAAGGAAAAAGGGACTTTCTTCCCTCCTGAGAGGCCTTTTTTATTTTTTAAATCTGTAACTTTTTAAAAATATATATATTTTATTGATTTTTTTACAGAGAGGAAGAGAGAGGGATAGAGAATTAGAAACATCGATGAGAGGGAATCATCCATCAGCTGCCTCTTGCACACCCCCTACTGGGGATGTGCCCGCAACCAAGGTACATGCCCTTGACCGGAATCGAACCCAGGACCCTTCAGTCCGCAGGCTAATGCTCTATCCACTGAGCCAAACCGGTTTCAGCTGTAACATATTTTTAAAATAAATTTTTATTGATTTCAGAGAGGAAGGGAGAGGGAGATAGAAACATCAATGATGAGAGAATCATTGCACACCCCCGACGGGACTGAGCCCACAACCTGGGCATGCGCCCTGACTGGAATTGCATCTGGGACCCTTCAGTCTTATGCTGACACTATCCACTGAGCCAAACCAGCTAGGTCTAAGTCTGTAGTATTTTTGATACTGGGATCTCTCTTATGACTCAGTGTTCTTTTATTTAACGAGGCAAGGGTGTGTTTTGTTTTGTTTTCTCATGAAGCTGTAACTCGGGCTTCTCAACATCCCTGGCATCTCAGAAGTGAGGGCCCTGGGAGCTTGGAAAGGTGCCATGTGGTGCCCCTGCCCCGTCCGCCCCCGAGCAGATCCCGCCCCGCCAGGTGCTGATGTGCCCTCCCCACCCAGGCCCTCGGGGAGCCCCTGTACCGGGTCAGCACCGGCAACTACGAGTACCGCCTGATCCTGCGCTGCCGCCAGGAGGCCCGTGCCCGCTTCTCCCAGATGCGCAAGGACGTGCTGGAGAAGATGGAGCTGCTGGACCAGAAGCATGGTGAGGGCCCGGCGGGCATGGGGCCCAGGCCATGCCTCCCTCAGCCCGTCCGTGCACCATCTTCTCCCCATTTCAGAGCTGGGAAAACTGAGGCCCAGAAGGGAACGTTTTAACCTGACTGACTGACGTCCCAGAGCCAGGCCCTGCCATGCAGTGCTTTGTCAGACCCAGGATGGAGCTGGCAGGAGCACACCCCCTCCCCAGAGCCCGGACTGGGTGGGACTGGACTCCCTGGGGTGCAGTACACCCCCCACCCTGGCAGGGCTCCTCTGTCCCCGTGGGAGCTGGGGGCTGGGTGCTGGCAGGGCTCCTCTGTCCCCGGGGGAGCTGGGGGCTGGGTGCTGTGCGGGGCTCCTGTCCCCGGGGGAGCTGGGGGCCGGGCGCCGTGCGGGAGTGGGCAGCTCGAGGCCCAGGCGGTGCACATGGAGCCCAGGGCAGGGAGGGGCCCGGGCGGGCGGGGAGGGCCCACGCCCAGGCAGGCACCGCCCACTGGTCCTCCCCACCCCCCCTGCCGCCCAGTCCAGGACATCGTGTTCCAGCTGCAGCGCTTCGTGTCCACCATGTCCAAGTACTACAACGACTGCTACGCCGTGCTGCGCGACGCCGACGTCTTCCCCATCGAGGTGGACCTGGCCCACACCACGCTGGCCTACGGGCCCGGCCCGGACGAGCTCACCGACGGGGAGGACGAGGAGGAGGACGAGGACCCCGCGGCCAGGGCGCCGGCCCGGGAGGCGCGAGGGGCCGCCGGGCCCCTGGACAAGGGGGGCAGCTGGAGTGACTCCTGAGGGCGCCCCCTGCGGGTGCGGATTTGGGGGGTCGGGTGAGAGGGAGGACGAGCGCTGGGAGCGGGGGCTGGGCCGCCGCGCACCAGGGGGCGCATAAAGGCCTGCTGGCTCGGGGCCCTGCCTCCCGCTCCTCTGTCCTAGCTCAGCGAGCCCGGGCCTCCCAGGCAAGGCCACAGGCGCGACCTGGGCCTCGGGCCTGGCCCTCCGCCCTCCTCCCCTGCCCCGGCCAGGAGGCCCGGCCTCTGGACCTGACCCAGGAAGGCGCGAGGGCAGAGGGCTGGCGGGGCAGGAGGGCCAGGGCCCGTTCCTGAGGGCACCTCCGCTGGAGTGGGGGCTGGGGGCGGACAGTGAGGCTGGGCCAGTGCCTCGCGTGCACCCTCCCCCAGGCTGGCCCGGCCCATCCACACTCACACCTCGGCGGCCTTTATTTATTTTATCCCAGCTCAGCCACTTCCCCGGGGAGGGCTGGCCGGGCCTGTACTGAATAAACAAACCAGATGGAGCCGGGCTCTGCAGCGGCCTCAGACCCGCCTCTCCTTTCGCTCCCCTTTGCTCTCCTGGTCGCCTGCGGGTGGGCAGCGAGGGTTTCGGCCCTTCCCTTCCCGGCCGCATGGCCTCGTCCTCACAGCGGTCCTGCCGGTGGCACCGCGGCCCCTCATAGGGCGCCCGCTGAGGCCACACTGGACAGACGGGGTCGAGCAGATCTGTCCAAAAGAGCAGATCTGTCCAAAAGGCGACGCCCCGCCTCCCCGCCTGCTGTGTGGCGCCCCTCACACCCGCCCTCACCTGATCCTCAGGGCTCTGGCCTTGAACTTGGCCTTGGGGGGTGGGCAGGGCAGACACCAGGTCAGGAGGCCCTGAGGCCCCAAGGAGAATGTTAAAGGTGCCCCGGTCGCTCCAGGTGCCCCTTCTGCAGGCCCTGGGAGGAGCCCAGAGGAGATGCCACAGAGGACTGTGTGTCTTTGGGGGGGAGCGGGTAGGAACGGGGTACCCTGTTCCCTGCCTCACCTGTACGGCCGGTGCCCCCTGCGGGCCCAGTGTGGTGCTGATAGTGTCCTGTTCCCTTTCGGAGCGCCTGCAGGACGGTGCCCCACGCGGGCGGAGACCCACCCGCAGGCGCTGTCTGCTGGGAGCAGGGGGAGGGACGGGCTGTCACCGGTCCATGTGGGTCCCTGGAGCTGCCGCCCTGCACACCTTTGGAGGGGCAGCAGCGGGGCCCAGGGCAGACGAACGGCAGCCTGGGGTCCAGGCGGCCCCTGTGTCCCTGGATGCTCCTGACTTCCCGTGCTTCAGCTTCCCGCTGTGCTTCGGCTCTTGGCGCGGCCGTGGGCTGCTCGGAGGATTAGACGAGCTGCCAGTTAAGGGCCTGGGACAGTGCCTGGCACAGGCCGCTCCGTCAGAATGAGAGGAGCCATTGTTCCAGTGGCCGGGGTGGGGGTGGGGGGACCGCAGGTGCAGGTAAGCCAGCCAGGCACCTGCAGGGCTCCCACCGCTTCCTGGGCCCGGCTGGAAACTAGGGGCGCCCAGGGAGGGGTCCCCAGGGGCGTGAGCCCTGCTGAGGAGCATGGCTGGACGGAGAGGGTCTGGTGGAAGGCTGCTCCCTCCACCGGCCTGGTCACCACACTCAAGACTGAGGGCGGGGAGCAGAGGAAGGGGCGCCCGGCCTGCGGGAAGAGGGTGAGCACAGAGGGACCAGGTACCTCAACCTCCCAGCAGGGAGCGCCCTGCACTGGACCAACGTGCAGAGAGGAGCTGGCCGGACTCCCCGTGCGGGAAGCAGGCACCCACAGGACACGGAGTTTGCATCCTAGAGAGGTTCTCAGTTGGGGGGGGGGGGCTCCTAAAGGGAGGGGCGGGACACCTTGCCGAAGGCAGCAGGGGGTGCTGGCCCCACGCCCCAGGCGACCACAGGATGGGCTCACTGCCAGCCTCAGCGCCGAGAGGAGGCTCAGGCCAGGCCCACCCGGTCCTCAGTCTGGGAACACCTTCCCGCCCTTCCCCCACCTCTGCCCCTCCTCCCCCCGCACCTGCCGGGCTGGAGAGCCTCAGACTCTCCCTCCCCGCTCCCGGGTGGGAGCCAGAGCCCCAGCCCCAGTGCAGGTGCAGGAACAGAGCCTGGCTTTCAGCTGAGTTTTATGAACTTGGGTGTCACAGAGCTCAGACCCCCTTTGGGCTCGGCAGCTTCCCTGAGCGGGGGCAGGGCCGGCAGGGAGCCGGGCCCACAGGGAGGAGCTCCCGCCTGGCCGCAGGGGCGAGCCCCGAGTCCCGAGCTCCACCCGCACCCCTGCCACACAGACTCCGAGCTCCACCCCGCACCCCTGCCACACAGACTCCGGGCTCCACCCCGCACCCCTGCCACACAGACTCCGGGCTCCACCCCGCACCCCTGCCACACAGACTCCGAGCTCCACCCCGCACCCCTGCCACACAGACTCCGAGCTCCACCCCGCACCCCTGCCACACAGACTCCGAGCTCCACCCGCACCCCTGCCGCACAGACTCTGAGCTCCACCCCGCACCCCTGCCGCACAGACTCCGAGCTCCACCCCGCACCCCTGCCACACAGACTCTGAGCTCCACCCCGCACCCCTGCCACACAGACTCCGAGCTCCACCCCGCACCCCTGCCACACAGACTCCGAGCTCCACCCCGCACCCCTGCCACAGACTCCGAGCTCCACCCCGCACCCCTGCCACACAGACTCCGAGCTCCACCCGCACCCCTGCCGCACAGACTCCGGGCTCCACCCCGCACCCCTGCCACACAGACTCCGGGGCCAGCCCTGGCGCTGCCTCTGGCTCTGCCTCCACCTCTGGGTCTGAGGGCCCAGCCCCAGGGCTAAGCAGCTCCAGAGCCTCCAGGCCCCGGGCTCCGGGTGAGCAGGGGCTCGGCGTCCTCCGAGCTGCTGGCCGGCCCGGGAGCCTGGGTGGGCGGGGCGGCCGGGAGCGCAGGCGCAGGTGGCACGGCCGGCAGAGCCCACCAGGGCCACCTCGGAGCCCGCCCGGTGGAAGATGGCCTCGTAGCTCTGCAGCACGTCCACCAGGTGGCCTGGGTGGGGAGGGGGATTCAGGACAAGCGGGGACCCCACCTGAACCTTCAGATAAGGGGCGGTGCCCTCCATGTGGTGGGTGAGACACATGGCCCAGTCTTAATTCCCGTTCTACAGATTCAAAACCCCACACAAGTCCTGCCATTTGAGACCTTAAAATGCCACTTCCCTGGACCTGTTTCTGCAGTGACAGGGTGAGGCAGCACTCTTTAGGTTACAGATTCACACCCACACGTGCTGCGAGGCACGCAGCTGGGAGATTCGGGCAGGAGTGGGGAAGGAAGGGGCTCTGGGCTCAGCCCTCTCCTGGGGGCCCCCAGCTCATGCTCTTTCCACAGCCTTCAGGGGCCAGCCTCAGCTCTCACACTGAGAACTGGGAGGGGGGGCAGGTTTTGTGGCCGTTGGCAGTGAGCTGGGGCCTCCCTGCACGGTTTCACAGGCTTTGCGGCTCCCACTGGCCAGGTGCTGGCACTCAGCCCGCCCAGCCCTGGAAGGAGGGCGGCCCCCACTCCCCCGCCGCCGGGCACACTGGGCCCCAGCAGAGACTCTCCCTCCAGGGTCCCGTCCCGCAGGGGGCTCAGCTCCCTCCGCTCACAGCAGCTTCCTGCTGTTCCAGGGACCACCCAACCACCCAGGAGACAGAAGGCCCCCCGACACCTTCCCGGCCCCAGCTCCTGCCTCCTCGGTAGGAATACTGCCCGCTGTGGGTCTGCCCTGTGCCCGCTGTGGGTCTGCCCTGTGCCCACTGCGGGTCTGCCCTGTGCCCTCGGTGGGGTCTGCCCTGTGCCCGCTGCGGGTCTGCCCTGTGCCCTCGGTGGGTCTGCCCTGTGCCCGCGGTGGGGTTTGCCCTGTGCCCGCTGTGGGTCGCCTTGTGCCCTCGGTGGGGTCTGCCCTGTGCCCGCTGCGGGTCTGCCCTGTGCCCTCGGTGGGGTCTGCCCTGCCCTGCGGGCTGCCTTCATGCCAGCGCCTGCAGAAAGCCCTCCGGGACCACCCTCATCAGGATGATGCCCTGAAAGGCGATGAGTGTCCGGTGCCCAGGGGCAGTGTGCACAGGGAAGAACCCGGCGCCCCTCCTTCTCCACCTGAGCACCCTGAGCACCCCGACTCTGCTCGTGGCCCCAGGGCTGGCTCTCCAAAGACACTCCCCGTTCCAGCCACTCAGGGGCTGGGCACTAAAGCGCTCCGGTGGAGTGTTTGAAAGGCGAGGGATTCAGTGCCCGGCAGGGCGCCACTCTGATCCTGGAACTGACACCTGTAGTGGGGCTCTGTGCCTCAGTTTCCCCATCTACAAAAGGAGGATGCGCATTTGTGCTCTGTGCCAGCTGTCGGAGCTGACCCGGTGGCTGGCAGCTATCGTTGGTGCTTCCTGGCACTTCCGCCCCCACCCAGAGCCCGGCCGCCGGCCTGGAGGAGGGCGAGTCAGCCACGGGAAGGGGAGCCCACCCTCCAGGCTGTCCTCTGACGGTCACCCCTGCAAGTTCCGTCTCACAGGAAGCTCAGGCCCAGGGGCACCGGGCTGCGCCACCACCACCCCCTCCCGATGGGCGCACCCGCGGACGGCGGTCCGACGAGCACAGCCACGGCCTCGCCGAGCAGCACCAGGCCCAGCGCCCGGGAAGCGGGCGGCGCCCGCGGCGCCATGAGCACCTCGAGCGGCAGCGCCCACCATGCGGACGAGGCCGAAGGCCACGCAGAGGCCGCGGGGCGCCGCGGGAGCGCGGGCGCTGCCCAGGCCGGGCAGCCGGTGGCCGGGGAGCCGGTGGCGGCAGCGCCAGGCTGAGGGGCGGCCCCCGTGCGGCCGCAGGTGCGCCAGGCCGGCCCGGGCCCCGCACGCTGGCCGCTCCGCGAGGCCCCCGACGGAGAGGAGGAGGCGGCGGCCGCACGCCCGCGCCCTGGGCGCAGATCACGGCAGGAGGGCGGGCACGGAGGGCCCAGCGCCATCCGGACCGCGGTGGCGGCGCACAAGGCGAGGGCACGGTCAGCGCGGCCGCCACGTCCAGCGGGCGGCGGCGGGGCCCGCGCTCCGGCCCCGGCTCAGCCCCGGGCGGCCGCCTCCGCCTCCGCCCCAGGGAGGCGCCCGCTCTGCCCCGCGCCCCGGCCCGACCCGGCCGCAGGAGGGCGCCGCCGGCAGCAGCGCAGCGGGAGGCGCACCAGCAGATCCAAGTGCAGCCCCAGCGTGACCAGGGCCGGCCGGAAGCTGAGCGCCAGGCCCGGGCCTGCGGGCGGGAGGGCGGCGCTGGCGGGGATCCCCGAACCCCCACCCCACCTCCCTCCCCTCCCCCCGGGGAGTGCGCAGAGGGGCTTGGAGGGCAGCTCCTCACGGGGAAACTGAGGACAGGCGTTCCTGCAGCGAGGACTCCCCGTGCTCCCCCAGGGCCTGCGGGGGAGGGGCAGCCCGCCCTCACCTGTCAGCACCCCCCACCTGTCAGCACCCCCCACCTGTCAGCACCCCCCACCTGTCAGCACCCCCTCACCTGTCAGCACCCCCCACCTGTCAGCACCCCGCCGTCAGGTGGAGCTCCAGCAGGCGCGGGCGAAGGAGGGAGGACCACGCCCGCCGAGGCCAGCAGCCCGCCCGCCGGCTCACCGGCGGCAGCCGAACCGGGCCGCGAGGATGGTGGACCGGGCCGGTGGGCAGGCGGGCACTGACCGGCGCCTCCTCTCCGGGCGCACTCCAGGCTCTGCACCCCCGGCCCCGGAAGGCGGCGGGGATAAGGCCACCCGCACGGCGCAGGGACCACCGAGGGCACCCAGCTCGGCTGGACGAGCGGGGGAGACGGCGCCCGCGGGGACTCGGGGGGGGGGGGGACCTGTCCTGGCCCCGAGCCCCTCCCGCCCCCCAGAGAACACGGAGCCCAAAGCGGGAGGGAGCCCCGCCGTCTTATCGGCACAGCTGGCGGCTGGGCTGCCCCCCCGGCCCCTGCCCCTCTCCTGTCCTCGCCTCCCCTCTCCGGGGTCCCCGTGTCCACCGAAGGAAGGGGTTCCCGAGGGGCCCGGGTGCCCAGGGATCAGGGATCCACAGGTCCCCTTCCCCCGCTCACCCCCCCGCCCTGGGCGGCGTGGACCGGAGCCTGCACGGGGAGTGAAGCCAGGGTCCCGCCTCTCAGGGGCACGGCCGGCATGATGGAGGACACCAGGCCGCCCGCTGTGACCGGCACCGAAGCCGCTCCCGGCCTGGGGAGGCCGTGGGCAAAGCCCTGGCCACGCAGCAGGCCCAGCCGCCCAGGCCCGGCCGCCGTCCGGGGCCACTCCCCTCGGGGGCCACCGGTGCCCATGGCCGCCGCCTCCCTGCGGGGAGAGGAGAGAGAGGGAGCAGCAGGGGAGGCACCCAGACGAGGGGCGTGGAGACCCAGCCTGGGGAAACTGAGGCACGGTCTCCACCGAGCCTGTGCGGGGAGGGAAGCCAGAGTCCCGCCCCCCAGGGGCAAGGGAGGGAGGAGGGATAACAGAGTGGCCCCACCTGAGTCCTGGCTTCCGGAAGGCTCTCTCCCACGGGCACCCCTGGCTCTCCAGCACCTGGGGCAGCAGGAGAGGGGGAACTGGTGATCGGAGAGCCTGGCGGCCAGCGGGTGACCGGAAGTGTGGGTGTCCCAGCGAGCTTGTCTGATGTCGGACAGAGAACCAGCTTGGGGGTGGGGGTGGGGAGGAGGGCACCAGCAGCGAAAGGGCGGAGATTCCCCGTTGGCCTGTTTATGGCCTAATCCCCAGGGACCAGGAGTGACTGCTGGCATTGGGATATTTGGGGGGAGGGGACAAGGGCGTGTGTGTGACAGCATTGGCCTCTTCCAGCTCAGCCACAGCCCCGCCCCTGTGAGCCTCAGTTTCCCCTCTGCGGGCCGGCGGGGAATCTTGGGGTGGGGTTGGAGCTCGGCTCTCACTGCACAGGTGTCCCCGTGAGGCGGCACCAGGAGAGAGGCCTTCTGCCCCTGAGCCCCTAGCAGCCTCCCCAGCCCTGCACGTGCGGAAGCGGCTCAGAAGCCTGTCACCCGGGGCTCAGGCCGGGGCTCCCGCGCAGCCGCCTGCGTCCCCGTCCCCCGTCCCCGGGGTGGACCAGCCCCCAGCAGCCGCCCTCCCTCCGCAGCCCCTCTCACCTGGGCCTCCCTCCTGGCACCGGGCGATGCCGGGAGCTGTGGGTGTCGGGGACCCTGCCCCTCCCTGCCAGGACGCATCTGGCCTTCCCTGCCCGTCCTCTCCTCAGCAGCCTCGCCCACACTCACCGGAGCCGTCCGTGTTTGGGCGTCCGGCTCATGTCTGAGGCTGCTGGGAGGGGCTCCCCGTGCACCCCAGGCTCACCCGCAGATCAGCCACTGGCCTGGCCTCACCCCAGGTCCAGGCTTGGAGCACTCCCACCTCACCCCTCTAAGAGGCTTTTCCTGGGAGGGGGGAGGGACCGGGAGGAGGGGGGGACACTCAGGCCTGCGGGGAGGTTTGGGCAGACGAGGCTCCATGTTCTGGGGCCCAGGCGGACACAGGGCCCTGCTCTGTGAGGGGGTCCTGCCGGCGCTGGGGGCACAGCCCTGTCCTGGAGAGACCCCCCCAGGCCCCAATCACCTCCATGCCTGGCCCGCCCCCCACCCCCGCCACATTCCAGGAAGGGCCTCTGTGCCCCTGGATAAGGCTAATCCAGGAGGAGCCGGGACTGGGCCGGGAGGCGGAACAAGGTGCTGTGTCCCAGGCCACTGAAGTCCCTGACCTCGGCCACCGCCACCGCCGCCTCTGGAGCGGCCGCTGTTTCCTGAGGCTGGAGATGGGGGAGGGGGGAGGAGGACGGGGGAGGGGCACCGAAAGGCTGAGAGGGGACAGGAGTGGTGACCCCGTTCTCCAGTGGGAGGTCTCCAGCCCACCTGCCCAGCCCCCACACCAGAGACCAGTCCTGTGGCCTGTCCACTTGCTTTATTTCTCGTTTTTACAAAAGTTAAAAGGGGACACGTGCGGGGGGGAGGGTGTGTGAGGGGCTCCTCCCCACGGGGGTGGAGGAGGGGAGGAGGATGGGGGTGTGAGGTAGGCCCCCAGGGAGAGTCCTGGGGCCCCTGCGGGGAGGAGTGGTTCTGACCCCGCTCCGCCTGCTGTAGTGAAGGTCCCAGGCCCCGGGCCGGGCCGGGGAGCTGCTCAGGCTGGGGGCCGGGTCAGAGGAGGGCACCCCCACCAGGACCAGGCCCCGGCGTCTCGGATCCACTGCTGCTGCTGCTGCCGCCGCCGCCAGCTCTGGGCGGCTCCGGGCGGCTCCGGGCGGGTGCGGGTGACCTCAGCCCCCGGAGGAGGAGGCCTCAGCGGATGAGGGGTGCCGAGCGGTCGTTGGTGACGGTGGGACGCAGCTTCACGGTGGCGAAGGGGTTAGTGCCCCTGTGGGGGGAGGTCACAGAGAGGTCTCGGCTGGCTGTGGGTCCAGGGAAGGCAGCTGGGCACCTGAGCCAGGTGTCCACCCTGCCTCCTGCCCCATCGTCACCCGCTCTCACCCCCACCTGCCTCCCTCCACCGAGTCCGGGCCCCGCCGGCCGTCCTGCCCGGACTCACCGAGGGAAGAGCTCTGGTGGCTGCTGCTCCCAGGACATGAGTTTCTGCAGGGGCGGAGGAAGGGCGAGTGTGGAGGGGAAGGGCAGCCAGCCTGCCCTCCGCCCCCCTCCAGGAGGCAGAGGCCTCGGGTCGGGCTCTGGTGCCGCCCTGGCGTCCGGAGGCCCGGGACTCAGACCTGAGAGGCCTCTGGGCCCGAGGACCACCTCCAGGGCCACCATCGCCCAGGACGAGACTGCGGCGGCCTCATGGGGAGCGTTCCCTGTGTCACTACCGGTCGGCTCTGACCCAGGACCCCGGTTTGACCTCCCTGGGAGGCAGGGAGGACGGGCCTCTCCCGGTGCTCCCAGCAGGGCACCTGGGCTCTGGTCCCTGAGATGAATACATCCCCCCTCCCCACACCTCCCCGCACAGACAGGCAGACTGAGGGGGGGGGGACCTGCCAGACACAGCGGCGAAGCAGAGAGGGAGAGGGTCCCCGGCCTGCCGTCTCCGCCCACTGGGGACCCGGGTGGAGGACACTCGGGGGAGGGCTCACCTTGACATCGGGGGCCGCCCCCATGCTGCCCATGCTGCTGCGGCGGCTGCCAGGCAAGGGTGTGGGTGCGGGGCTGGGGGCCCGGCTCGGGGCCCGGCTCGGCGTCCGCGAGCGGGGCTGGCCGTCCCAGTACTCCGAGGGCGCCGTGGCGCTGCCCGGCCGGTCCAGGAGGTCATCCAGGCTGTGGCTGCCCCGGAGCGGGTAGGACCTGAGCCCAGAGAGGAGGGAGGGAGGGGGTCAGGGGTCAGGGGTCAGGCCCCATCTGCTGGGCCCCGAGCTTCCCTCAGCCTCCTCCCCGGCGCCCGGGGAGAGGTGGCTATTGGCCGGCAGGCAGACCTGAGAGGAGGCAGAGGGATGGACACCATGGACTTCACAGTTAGAGGGATGGGGTGCCCCCTTCTCCAGGGGCCAAAGGGGGCTGGGCCCACTCAGGACTGCAACTCACAGATACCCCCCTGATGGTGGGGTCACCCCCCGCTGGAGTCCCCATCCAGGTACCTGGAAGGTAGCTCATTCATAGGGCTCATGGGGTTCATGGAGGTCACTGGGTTCATGGGGTTCATGGGGTTCATGGGGTTCATGGAGGTCATGGGGTTCAAGGCGTTCATGGGGTTCATGGAGGTCACGGGGTTCAAGGCGTTCATGGGGTTCACGGGCACCTCCTCCAGTGGCTTCACATAGGCCTCGGGGAACCAGCCGCTCCTGCGGGGGGAGCAGAGGGTCCCTAAGCAGAAGGCCCCACAAAGGTGATTCAGCCCCCCTTCCCGGGAGCTCGGAGCCGGCACTGCTGGGCGGCTGCTCCGGGCTCTGCCGAGGGCAGGCGTTTCACCGCTCCAAGGAGGCCTTTCTGGGCTTTCAAGGCCACCAGCCCAGCCTCGTGTCCGCCACAGGCCCGGGCTCCTCGGGAGGAGGAACTGGAGGTCCTTCAATCCCTGCTCCCCGAACACCCACCCGTGAGGGCCAGAGGAGGCACCGGCCTCCCCAGGGGCGCCCTGCCTGGCTGGGGGCGGGCCACAGCCAAGGGCAGGCCCACGGGCCACTGCAGGCTCCAGGGGATGGGATGCCCAGGCCCAGGTGCCTGACTCCAAGCCCTGCTCTCTCCTCAGCCCAGCTGCTGCCCCCTGGTCCTGGGCAGCCGGCCTCTGGAGCCTTCGCCAGGGCAGGTCCTTCAGGGACTCCCCTGCGAGTGACTGAGAGGAGGGAGCGGCCAGCCTGCAAGGTCCCAGCACTGCCTCTGCGGCTGGGCGGCCACCGCCGTCTGTCTGCCCCGGCAGAGCTGGCTCTGCCCGACTCCGGGCGCAGGAGGGAAACTGTCCCCTCCCTCGGCGTCCTGTGCACAGTAGGTGCTCAAAATAAGGTGCACAGTAGGTGCTCGTAATAAGGTTTCTGTCCTTCCTGTTCCGCTGGTGAGTCTCCATTCTCCCACCTCTCAAGCGCCTGCACCTGACCTTGGTGCCGATGGGAACCTCCACCGGGGAAGTCTCCGTCGGGGCTGGAGGCCGGGCCTCCGGGGTCCCCTTCCCGCCCCCCTGGCCTCCGCCGCACTCACGTGGACGAGCCCTCCAGCTTGCCGTAGAGCCAGCCGTTCTGGGCCTCGGCCACCAGCACCTCCACGACGTCTCCGGCCGAGAAGCGCAGCAGCGTGTGGTTGGCGCCCTCCGAGTGCGAGACGAGGGCGCGGACTCTGCGGGCGCCCCCGCCGCCCCCGCCGCCCGCGCCGCCCGGCCGCTCCCCGAACGAGTTGGAGCGCGAGCGCTGGGCGCCGCCGGCGTAGAGCGAGGCTGCGGGAGGCGGCAGGTGGGTGGGGGGGTCCTCCCGGCCCGCCCGGTCCCCCCGCCTCCCCTCCCGCCCCGCCCGCCCCGCACTCACAGGCGGACGGCGTCCGGGGCAGCGGGCGGCGGTCGGGCTCCAGCTGGGACGCGGGCCTCGCCTCGCCGGGCTCGGGGCCGTAGGCGGAGCCGTGCCCGCTGCGCGGGGAGCTGAACTCTCCCAGCGGCCTGGGGGGCTGGGGGGAGAGGGAGGGCGGGTGGGGCGGGGAGGGGCGGGGCGCGCGCCCTAGTCCAGCCCCCACTCCCAGTCCCAGTCCCAGTAGTCGGCGTAGGGGTTCACCGGCCGGTGGCCCAGCCACCAGGGCGGCGCCGAGGCCGCGCCGGGCCGGAAAGGCCAGGCCGGGGGCGCTGCCCAGGCCGAGGGCGCTGCCCAGGCCGGGGGCGCTGCCCAGGCCGGGGGCGCCGCGTAGAGCGGGGGCGCCGCCCAGGCCGGGGGCGCCACGTAGGGCGGGACCCTGGGCGGGAGGAGGCCGCGCGCGGAGGGCCACAGGCCCCAGGGCCCCACGGAGGGCGCCGGGGACAGCGGCGGGGGCATCAGCGGCGGCGCGAATAGCGGCGGGGGCGCGAGCGGCGGAGGGAGGAGCGGCGGGGGCGCCCAGGGCCTCACCATGTCCAGGCGGGTGGGCGTCAGGCGGCCCGAGGGGTAGGGCGGCCCCAGCACCGGGCCCAGCAGGCCGGGGGAGTGGGCCCGCGACGGGTTGCGGCTGGCCTCCGACTGCTCCTTCCACAGCAGCACGCGGTTCTGGAGCGTCCCCCGGGCCTGGGGGGAGAGCACGGTCACCCAGGCCCGAGACCCCCCAGGATCCTGGGGACGCCGAGGGGCACCCCGAGGAAGGCAGACTCTGGAGCTGTCAGGAGCTAAAGATCGTGGTGGGGGCACTTTGAATCCAACCAAGGTCCGCGCACCCCCACTTCTGTCAGAGGCTCTCGGGCCCCTGCCCCTGTGTGCTTGGGGGAGTTCTCCCACCGCCTGCGCAGGAGGGTGGCACCGAGGCCCGCCACGCAGGCTAAGGCGACCAGACATCCCGCTTTTGGCGGGACAGTCCCGATTTTTAACAATTTACCCGCGTCCAGCGGTGTTTTTAAAAAGTCCCGATTTTTGGAAAGATTCTTTTAAATCTTTTGGACTTTTTTTAAAAACGCCGCGGGACGCGGGATAAATTGTTAAAAATCGGGACGTCTGGTCACCTTACACTCACCCCAAAACTGTGGCCAAAGAATTCAACCCCAGTGCTCACCCCAGAACAATCTGGAGAAATCTATCCTCTTAACCTCGTGGGGTTTGATAAATAGGCAGAGTGAAGCCAACACAGAAAGCTACAGCTAAGCAACAGACAAAGGCAAACCTCTGAAGGCATCGGCTGTGCTCCAGGCCCACCTGCACCTGAACCCTTGAACTTCCGGGTCAGGAAGCAGGCCTTCCGGTTGCGCCCGTGGGAGCAGTGTTCTCAAGAGCCTTTCAAACACCGCCTTCCGGGGATCCCTGTGGTTACAGGCCCCCCTTTTCCCGGGCCCCAGGACAAGGGCATGGAACTCTGCTTGAACACTTTCAAGGACACACACTCAGCAGCTGACCGCCACAGCTTGGGTAGGAGGGCTTTCAGTGTTAGACCTGTGGATAGAGCATCTGCCTGCAGACTCCAGGGTCCCAGGTACAATTCCAGTCAAGGGCATGTACCTTGGTTGCGGGCACATCCCCAGTAGGGGGCGTGCAGGAGGCAGCTGATTGATGATTCTCTCTCATGTATGTTTCTATTGTAACTATCTCTCTCCCTTCCTCTCTGTAGAAAATAATATATATATATATATATATATATATATATATATATATATATATATATAGTAATAAATGTTAGACCTGCAATATATATTAGCCATGTTTTAAATTTTCTATACTTTATGATTCTTTTTTTCTTTTTTTAATATATCTTACTGATTTTTTACAGAGAGGAAAGGAGAGGGATAGTTAGAAACATCACTGAGATACATTGATTAGCTGCCTCCTGCACACCCCCTACTGGGGATGTGCCTGCAACCAAGGTACATGCCCTTGACTGGAATCGAACCTGGGACCTTTCAGTCCGCTCTGTCCACTGAGCCAGACCTGTCAGGGCTATTTTGTGATTCTTTGACATCCCGAGGTCTCGCTCATCCTGGAGAGGCTGCCCCTCCCGTGGAGTAGGTAATCCCTAGGGATCCTGAACAACTTGCCCCTGAGCAAGCCTTTCGTATGCAAACCAGCCAATCCAAAGCGACCTGTATATCCCCAGCCACTGCCTTCACTCACCCATCAGGCCAGTATTTCTCCGCCCTAACTGACCCACCGGGAGGCACTGTGGGCGGTGGAGCGTGCTATTTGAGGAGACCCCCTCTAAGCAAGGACTGATGGGGTCAGACGCCTTCCTGTGCCAGGAGTCACAGTCCTCTATCTCTTGTTCTGAACCCCGTACGTCCGCTATAGTAGCAGTAGACGTTTATGGCTAACTAGCTTAGGAGTTAGGTCTTGGATGTCCTCAAGCCCAGCTGGGCCAGACAACAGGCTACCCAGCCCCCATACCTCCGGCTGCCAGGCTCATTCAGCCAGGCCCCTCCTGGAGACGGCCCAGCAGGAGGCAGCCAGGGAGGGTCTGCTGGAGGTTAACTGTTAGGACACAGGCAGAAAGGAGCTTCCTTCCAAAGATACACGAGTGGCCAATAAGCACACAATGTTCAGCATCACAGTCACCAGGGAAACGCAAATCAAAACCACAGCGCACTCCCTGGGGCGACCACAAGCAGAGTGAGCCCGGCCCGTGGGCTCAGTTGCTTGAACATGGACCCATGAACCAGGAAGTCAAGGTTGAATTCCCAGTCAGGGCACATGCCCAGAGTACAGAGAGAGAAAGAGAGGGAGAGGGAGAGAGAGAGGGAGAGGAAGAGGGAGAGGGAGAGGGAGAGGGAGAGGGAGAGGGAGAGGGAGAGGGAGAGAGAGAGAGAGAGAGAGAGAGAGAGAATATGAATGAATCCTGGCTGGTGTGGCTGTTAGTTGGAGCATTGTCCTGTTCACTGAAGGGGGGTGGGTTCGATTCCCAGTCAGGGCACATGCCCTGGTTGCAGGCTTGATCCCCAGGGCAGGAGGCAGCCAATCAACGATTCTCTCTCCTTATTGATGCTTCTATCTCTCCCTCCCTCTCCCTTCTACTCTGAAATCAATAAAAATATATTTTAAAAAAAGATGATAGATAAATATATGTGATTATGAGGGTCACAAAGTGAGGTCATCATGAGTAGAGATGAGAAGAGTAGAATTTCCAAATTAATAAAGGGGAAGGGAAATGTATAGTAACTCAACCAAATGACATAAACAAGAATGGAGGAAAAGGAGAAATGACAAATAAATACAGTTAATGAACTTATCCAAAAGCAACAAGACAGGTACATCAGTTGTTAGGCTAAGAGGAATAGACCGAATTCCTCTATGAGAGACAGATGTCAGATGGGTCAAGCATAGAAACTGAGCTACAGAAAACACACTTAAAACGAACAGATGAACCCAGCCAGCGTGGCTTAGTGGCTGAGCGTCGACCTATGAACCAGAAGGTCAGGGTTCAATTCCTGTCCTGGCCCGGCTAACCCCCGACCCCGGTGCTGACCCGGCCCAGCTCACCCGACCGAAAAACTGCAGAAACGTATTGGAAAGCACCAGGTGCTTTTCGGCCAGGAACCGGTAACGCCGCTTCTCCTCCAGCTCAGCCGCCCGCTGGCTCTCGGACACGAAGGTCTGCATCTGTGCGTGCAGCCGGTTCACACTCTCCTGGGGGAAGGGGCTCTTGGCTGGAGGCAGGGGGTGGGTGCCTCCTCCCACCCACCCGGAGTGCCAGCCCTCTGAGCCTCCCTGTCCTCCCCTGACCCAGCCGCCTCTTCCTGGGGGCCTCCAGTCACCCAGCCCGTCCTAGCTCCGGGCCCGCCCTGTCACAGGCAGCTTCGTCCTCCTGAGCCTGGGCTCTGTGCTCCCCGACATCCCGTGTCCCCAGCACCCAGCTCAGGACTCAGCACCCAGCACAGGACCCAGCACCCAGCACAGGACCCAGCAGAGTGGGGCCCAGGGAGGTTGGTCTATGGAAAGTGCAGAGGAGATGACTAATAATCCTCTACTTGGGAGGGAAGGTTCTGAAAAGATGAGTTTATTAAGGAGCCAGAAGAAGAGATGGGAGGAGAGGAAGGCCTTGGAGAGAGAGGCCAGGGCTGGGGAGGAGGGGCCCCGGGAGGCTGGCCTCAGCCAGGGGAGGGGGCCGGCCTGGGCAGGCGGAGGGGAAGGGGGCTGGGTGACACCCTGGCTCCTGGGTCAGGAGAGCAGGACCGCGGTCCCGGGCTCCGGTTCTCGGTTCGCTCAGTGAAGTGGGGGGAGCAGGGAGGCGCGAGGGTCTTGGAGGGGCCTGGGCGCCCGGGGAGGCCAGGAAGTGACGGGCTAAGAGCAGTGCTGAGGGGTCCCTGACTGACTAGTAATTCCCACCCCTCTGGGGGCCGGCTGACCTCACCAGGGGCTCGGGCAGGCCACTCCTGGGCCTGGCCTGGTGCTGGTGGGGGAGCTCAGGAGGGTGTCGAAGGGCCCCCCAGAGACCAGCCCTGACCCAGCCCTCGCACCTTCATCTCCCGCACGTTCTTGTCCCTCTTGCGCTCCATGCGCCACAGCTCGGACATGCACTTCTCCAGGTTGGCCGCTCGGTGGCGGTACTCCATCTCGTAGTGCTGGCGGCTGTCCTGGGGCGGGGCGGGGAGGGGCGCGGTGGGGGAGGGAGGCCCACGGCAAGAGCTCTGGGTCAGAGCGCTGGACGGGCAGGCCGCTCTGTGCCCTGGGGCCGGCACGGCCCAGCTGTCAGGCGGGAGGGTGCCAGACTCACTTTGATGAACTGCATGTCCAGCTTGGTGTTCTTCTCCATGTGCTGCAGCAGGTCTCCGTGGAATGTCTGCACCTGCGCGGAGGGCAGGGGGGTCAGGGCCCCTCCCCTCGCAGGCCCCAGCCTCCCTGGCACTGCCCACCCCGTGCTCACACACCAGGCCCCAGCCCAGTCGGTAGAGAAATGGGCAGCAGGAGCCCTGGTTGGAGGAAGGATCAGACGTTAACGTGAGAGACATCATGTGGTGCCGCGTTCCAAACACCCTCGATGCATGTGCCCGTGGCCCTGGGTTCTGCTCACCTGGGCCTTGGCGCCGCCATTCCCCGTGCCCGGCTTCCCCACCCGTCTTCCAATGCCGCCCCTGACCTCCCGGCAGGGGGTCGCTCAATTGTTTGGTTCCTGAAAAGCATGTAATCTGTCCTGTCACCGTCCACCCCTCCAGCCACAGGACAGGACCTCCTGCTGGGCCCGCGTCGGCCCTTTTGCATGAGCAGCGAGCACTGTGGGGAGGAGCCAAGTCTGCCGTCTCTGCATCTTGGCCCCCGGGAGGGCTGGGCCCGCAGAAAGGTGCTCAGAGCTGTGGAGCCTTGGCCGTGGGCGGCAGGTCCCTGTGACAGGGGGGAGGAAGGCGTGAGCCTCAGGAGGGCAGGGTCCTAGTGCTGGTTGTGTCTCAATTTGCTTTGAGATTTTGGACAAGTTGCTACCCCTCTGGGCCTCAGTTTCCCCTCCTGTAATCGTAAAGGCGTGGCCAGGTGCTGCGAGGCCCAGCCCTCTGAGCCCGAGGGGCTTTGGTGGGGGCCGCAGCGGTCGCCTGGCACATTCCGCTTGCGTCTCCCTCGTGTTCCCTGGCCCCTCGCATTGTGGGGCATCAGATGGTCAATCCTCCCGCGGCCCTCTTTGCCCTCTTTGCCCTGGGTTCGGGCTGCACAGGGAGCGGGAGGGGCATCTCCCTCCACTGCCCCCTCCTCTGGGGACCACCACCTCTGCTGGCATCCCACCTCCTGCCACGGGGTTCTCCCTGCTGTGCTGCAGGGGTTCTGTCCCCCCACCTTTCCCCTCACCACTCGGGCATCGCCCAGGAAAGGAATGCTGGGAATTTCCTTCCCGGATGCAGGAAAACCAGTACATATAAAAGTTCTCAATTGTAACTCTTCCTCCCACAATTGTTTCTGAGACCTTGGTAATTGCTGGTCTGTAAGGGGCTGGCCACGCCCTAACCCCCTGAGCTGTGGCTACGTGTGTGTGTGTGTGTGTGTGTGTGTGAATGAGTGTGTGTGTATGAGTGAGTGTGTGTGTGTGTGTGAATGTGTGTGAGAGTGTGTGTGTGTGTGTATGTGTGAGTGTGTGTGTGTGTGTGTGTGTGTGTGTGAGTGTGTGGTGTGGGGCGTGTGTGAGTGAGAGAGAGTGTGTATGAGTGTGTGTATGTGTGTGAGTGAATGAGGGTGTGTGTGAGAGTGTGTGTGTGTATGTGTGAGTGTGTGAGTGTGTGTGTGGTGTGGGGCGTGTGTGAGTGAGAGAGAGAGAGTGTGTGTGAGGGTGTGTGATGTGGGACGTGTATGTGTGTGAGGAGCTGCACTGAGGACACATTCTGGCCTGTGCGGGCCCTTTTCTGCTGGACCCACGGGAAGTGCGGCTTCCCAACCTGCGAGCCCTCCCAGCCAGGCGGCGCCCGCCAGATCAGGATTCCTGCCCGAGCACAGCTCGTGCCCTGAGCCCCCACATCCTGCTCCACTGCCCAACAGAACCACCGGCTCAGGGAGACAGGGCTGGGCCGACCTTCAAACCCAGACAGCGTGCAGCAGCACTAGCGAAGGGGGCTGGCTCCTGGGAGACGACCCTGACTGCACCGAAGGCCACAGGGAATACCAGATGCACCAAACCACCAGCACGGACCTGTTGGTGCCTGAGCCGCTGAGGAGGCGGAGGAGGGAGCGGGGCTGTCGTGAGGGGGCCGGGAGGCAGGGGACACCGGGTGCAGGAGATTGTTTCAAATGACCTATAACACTGACAGCAGACAAGCTGGGAGCTTTGTCCCTCCTCTTAATTCTATTTTCCTCTTCCCTCTTCTCTCGCTGGGAAACACTGCCTGTGAACAAGCCACTCCATCGTATGACGTCACTCCTGCTTCCAGTCCCACATGGCTGAGCCCCCGCGGCCACGGGAGTGGACAGGGGTTGTGACGCGTCCCATTGCCGCGGCCTGATTGTGGTGGCAGACGGGGCCCGGCCGCGGTGGCAGACGGGGTGGAGGCCCAGCCGAGGCTGCCTGATCAGGGGCCGGCACAGGGCTCGGTGGGAAGGCCTCGAGCGCCCGGAGAAGCGTCTGCAGAGGACAGCACTCAGCTTGGACTTTGCGCTCGCAGTGGCGGAGCAGACGCTGTCGATGATGGGCAGGTGGCAGGAACAAGGAAGTCCCCACCCAGGGGCCGAGGAGGCTAGCAGGTCAGGCAGACTGCTCCCCTGCCCCCACGGTACCAGCTCGTCCTGGGAGCTCAGTGCAGCGGCGGAGGGCAGCCCGCTGCCGGGAACAGGCCTGCCAGCTCCGTGCCACCCCGGGAACTAACTCTCACTGACCTCTGCCATCTCCATGGGAGACCCCCCTGAAGGAACCACCTGTGGGCCGAACCCCATTTGTTCCTGAATCCCCCGCAGTCAGGCTAGGCCCTGCCACGCCAACAAATTGCTCTTGTCGAGGTCACGGAGACTCCATGTTGCTAAATCAGTTCTCTGCACTCACCCACCTCAGCCGGCCATCACCATGGGATGCGATTGGCCACTCCTTCCTCCTGAAACTGTCTTCCCCAGCTCCAGCCAGCACCCTCTCCCATTTCTCTCACCCTCACCCCTAGCCGCTCCGTCCTTTGCTGCATCCCCCCATCTCCCTGATCCTTTCACTCTGGGCTGCCCCAGAGCTCAGGCCTTAGGCCCTGCCCTTCCTCACTACGCCCGCCCCTCGATGGGCTCCTGCAGTCCCTGTGCTCAGATGGTCATCCCAGCCCCAACCTCACCCCCCAAACAACAGCTTCCTACGTGCGGCTGATGCTGCCACCCCTCCCATTGTCTCCCCCTCACCATCTCACACCCATCGTGTCTAAACTGAGCCCGGCCTCTCCTCTCCATCCAAATGGCTCCATGTTCAGTTTTTCTACCTCAGCCAGTGGCAACCCCACCTGTCCAGCTGGTCAGGTTAAAACCTTGGGGTTACTGGACTTTCTCCTTTCTTTTGGAACACACATCCGACCCAGCAGAAACCTCATTGGTTCTACTTTCAATCTGATGTCTTCTCAACACCACCACTGCTGCACCCCTTTCCCAGCCACACCTCCCTCTTCTGGGTCCCTGCAATAGCCTCCTAACTGGTCTGCCACTTCTGCTTTTGCCCTTCACAGCTCTTTTATTCTTTAAAAAAATTTTTTTAAATTGATTTCAGAGAGAAAGGGAGAGGGAGAGAGAGACAGAAACATCAATGATGAGAGAGAATAATTGCTTGGCTGCCTCCTGCACAGCCCCTGCTGGGGATTGAGTGCATAACCCAGGCATGTTCCCTGACCCGGAACTGAACTGTGACTTCCTGGTTCATAGGTTATGCTCAACCACGGAGCCATAGCAGCTGGGCACTATTTTATTTTTAGTATAGGAGCCAGAGTGATCCTACTAAACTATAAGTCAAACAATGAACAAGTGGAAAATGATATAGTCAAATGATAAGTCAATTTACCTAGAAATAAAACTATCAAAAGATGTGCAAGACTGCCTCACTGAAAATGACAAAACATTGCTATGAGAAATAGAGAGGCATACCGTGTTCATGGATCAAAGGACTAGATATTATTAAGATGACCATTGTTTACAGATTAATGAAATCACTATCAAAATCCCAGCAGGATTTCTTAGAGAAAATGACAAGCTGATTTTCTAATTTATAGGGAAATGCAAAGGATCTTTAATGGACTAGAAAATTTGGGGGGGGGGGGAGAAATAAAAAAATTCTTAGACTACTTGATTATAAGACTTACTATAAAGTGACAGTAATTTACACAGTGTGGTATTGGTGTGAAGATAGACAAAGATACTGATGGTCAGAGTAAAGCAGTGATTTTCAATCTTTAGCTCATGGCACACATAAACTAATTACTAAAATTCTGCAGCACATCAAAAAATATATATTTTGCTGATCTAACCAAAGAAGGTATAATTTTGATTCTCACACAGAATAGCTATTGTATTGGCTGTTGTCATTTTCTTTTTCTTTTTTTTTTTTTTTTTTACAATCTAAGGGGGAAAAGGTCAGCGCCCTGACTTAATAGCCAGGCACTGCACATTTTAAAAATTATTGTGGAACACCCATTGAAAATCAATGGAGAGTTCAGAAATGAACCTAAACATATAGGACAAATCCATTTTTGACCAAGATACCAAGTCAATTGATAGGGAAAGGGAAGTTTTTTTTTAAAAATGGTCGGGAACAACCAAATATCTGGAGAGGGCAAAAGGAACCCTGACTCCCTCTCACTTCATACACAAAAATACATTTGAGATGATCACAGACATAAGTGTATAGCCAGAACATAGAATTTCTACCAGAAAACTAGGAGGCTACTTCTGCGATGGGGGTAGGCGAAGATTTCTTGGTAGGACACAAGCACAGACCATTTTTAAAAATGGCCAGGTTGGGCCCTAACCGGTTTGGCTCAGTGGATAGAGCATCAGCCTACAGACTGAAGGGTCCCAGGTTCGATTCTAGTCAAGGGCATGTACCTTGATTGCAGGTACATCCCTAGTATGTGGAGGAGGCAGCTTGATCGATGTTTCTCTCTGATCAATGTTTCTAACTCTCTATCCCTCTCCCTTCCTCTCTGTAAAAAATCAATAAAATATATATATTTTAAAAATAAAATCGCCTAGTTGGGCTTCATAAAAGTGTTAAATTTCTGATCATCAAAGACACCATTAAGAAAATAAGTGGGCTGGGAATAAACATTCACTGTACAAACATCTGACCAAGGACCCATGTCTTGACTACACTGAAGAACACGGAAAGTCAGCGATAACAGTAACCCAATAAAAAATGGTCAAAAGGCTAAACAAACACCTGCAAGAAGGTATGCAAATGTCCACAATGAAGGTATTAAAATCACCAGTCCACCAGGACATGCAAAATGTAACCACAACGAGGTACACCATTCCCTAGCCATGAGGACCTGGGCTGTGACTGGGCAGGATCAGAAAGACTGACAGCAGGGACGTGGGCAGGGACAGAGCGCCCGCAGCCTCAGACCTGCTGGCGGGAGAGCAGAAAGTCCAGGGAATTCCGAGAACGCGCCGACAGTTTCAAGTCCAGCTGAGTATATACCAGCCCTAAGGCCCACCATCCACTCCTAGGTGTTTATGAGAAATGGAAATATATACACTCACGAAAAGACTTGTACAAGAATGTTCACAGCAGCCCTAATTTTTCTCTTTTTAAATCCTCACCCGAGGATATTTTTTCCATTGATTTTTAGAGAATGGAAGAGGGAGGGAAAGACAGAGAGAAACATTGATGGATCGATTGGTTGCCTCCTGCACGCGCCCCAACCAGGGCCCAGACTGGGGAGGAGCTGCAACTGAGGTGCGTGCCCTTGACTCTTCCTTCAGTCCACAGGCCGATGCTCTATGCACTGAGCCACCCCAGCTAGGGCCACCGAAGCCCTATTTCTAATAGCCCCAAATGGAAAGCAACCCCAATGGCTGTCAACAGAAAAAGAGGTAAACAAATCGTGGTACATGCGTACAATGGAAGACGCAGCAAAGAAACAAAACAAGCGTCCATCCAGCACCAGCAGGAGTTAAACGGACAGACGCTATGCTGAGCGAGGGAAGCAGGACACAAGGAACGCCGATGGCACAGTTCCCACGGGCCTCCCCCTCCTGTCCCCGGCTGCGTCTGGCTCTGCTCTTGGGGACCCAGAGCCTAGGACAGCGCCTGGCACAGGCGGCGAGGAGCTGTCCAATGAATGAGCCAGGGAGGAAGCGGCCTCTGGGTGCTCTGCCCAGGTGGCTCTGGCCGCGGGCCCTGCCCTATTGTCACAGCCAAGACACCGGTGCCCAGAGGTGGCAGCTCTTTTTACAGAGTGGGCCTGGGTGACACTGTCCCTGTGCGGCCCAGGGTGCCCCAGTGACTGGGGAGCCGTCAAACACCGGGACCGGTGGCCCCGGGCTGCCCGTGAGAGCCGGGCCCCACGGCTCCCGCCCAAGCCCGGAGGCGGAGCAGGCTCAGGGCTGCATCCACCTCAGAGCCGGGTGGCCGGGGGGTTGTGTGGGTGGACACACAGTTTCCACTGGTAAAACTGTTCCCATTTCAACCTGGTAACCAAACTGATGAGTACTTAATGGTGTCCCACAAAAAGCACCCTGAGTTTTACGCACACCCCCCCATGTTTGAGAACCACGGACTGTCACAATCTGTTGAAATTCCTTCAGAACCTTCTAAGGCCCCTCACCACCGCCCCCACCGCCCCTGGGCCCAGCTCCGGGCTTCAGCTCACGCCTCCCATGGATGCCCCTCTCATGCCCACGCCTGGCCACCGTGCCCTTTCGGAATGCCCGCTCTCTTCCCCCCTCTGGCCACGCCCACACCCAACGCCCCCTTCACAGCTCATTCTTCCCTCCCAGTCATGGGCTCTGCTCAGTGCCAGGCCCCGTGCCAGGCCCTCGGGCTGCAGAGAGGACCACATCCCAGTGGAGCTCGGTCTTGGCAGGGACAGAGGCAGGGAAGTGGAATCTCCTTCTAATCATCACGGCGAAGGGACTCGAAGGCCCGGTGCCAGGCGGAGGGTGTGTCCGTATCCGTTCCACCGAATCAAGACCCTCCAGGCAGGTGTTGTGATTGTCCCCATTTCACAGACAGACAAACTGAGGCACAGAGAGGCTACGCCAGGACAGCTCACCCAAGGCCACAGAGCCAGTAACTGGTGAGGCTGGGCTTTGAACCAGGTGCTCTAACCGCCACGGGCTAGAACAGAGGAAGCATCTGGTGGCATCAGAGGGAGGACGGACTGAACCTGCCCAGGAGTCAGGGGGGCTTCACGGAGGAGGAGGCCACTGTGAAGGGGTGGGGGCTTCTGTCTGAAAGGGGAAGGCTAGCCTGTGACTGGGTGCAGCACTTCGGGGTGCTGGGCTGTGACTGGGTGCAACACTTCGAGGTGCTGGGCTGTAACTGGGGTGCAGCACTTCGGGGTGCTGGGCTGTGACTGGGTGCAGCACTTCGGGGTGCTGGGCTGTGACTGGGTGCAGCACTTCGAGGTGCTGGGCTGTGACTGGGGTGCAGCAGGGCCTGCACGTCGTCCCTGAGAAGCCTGGGTCAGTCGTGGGTGGGGGGTGTGGAGGGCTTTTCGGGGCGGGACAAGGGGAAGAACGGGAGGACGGGAGGGGGCGGCATGGGGGCGACCCCCTGGCTCCTCCTCTCACACTGGAACCTGGGAGAGGGGCTGCGTCTCTGAGACTCAGTTTCCTGCTCTGCGGAGTGGAGACAGACAGGCCCCTGCCTCCCGGTGGCTGCGGCCAGAACCAGCCGCTGCAGACCCGTGCGCCCGGCGTGCGGCGTCTGGGGTCTCAGGAGCCCTCCCGGGGGGATGTGGAGGGTGACCGGCCCGTACTCACCACCACCTCCAGGTCAGAGTTCAGGTGGCGCTGGGTGTCTGCCATCTGCACCAGGATCTCACCTAGGAGCCCAGAACAGCGGCTCAGGGAGGATCCCGCCCCGCCCCCTCCCAGCAGAGGCCGGAGGCCTCCCTGAGGCTGGGCTTGGGACCAAAGTCCTGGGTTTCCCTGCTGCTCTGGCCTTGCAGGCCTGTCCCAGCTCTGCCGGCCCTGCAGGGAGGGAGGAGCCGGGGCGGGACCTGTGTCTGGGGGGGACTTCCTGGAAAGGCCAGTCTGGAAGAGGAATCCCCTCCTGATGGAGAATGGGGGCCAGCAGGGCCCGGGGCAGTGCCTGGAGCCTGGACAGCGGAGGAGGCGCGGGGAGAAGAGGGGCTCGGGGGAGCCTGGAGGCCCCAAAACGTGTGGGGAGCTCAGTGCGAGGGGAGCCCCTTACCCAGGATCTGCGAGGTGGCGCTCTGCAGGGCCTGCTCCCCGATCTTCTGGATGGCACTGAAGTACACCTCGGCCGCCTCCGACAGGGCTGCGCGGGAGAGAGGGGTCCGGCCCTAGGCCCTCCTCCGGCCGCCCCACCCTCCGGGACCCCTGCTCCCACCAGAGAGTGTGCAGGGGACACTGTGGGGCCTGGGTGGGTGCATGAGAGGGAGGTGGGCTCTGGTGGCACAGGCCAGGATGAGGGGGCAGGGCCTGGCGCTGTCGGGACTCTGGTGTGGTCTCTCTTGGGTGGGGGGCGGCATCTGTGTGTGCACATAGGAGGGGGGCCCAGGGGAGGGGGAGGGGGCAGGCTCAGGGTGTGGTGTGGGGGACAGACTTTGACTCTGAAGAACCGAAAGGCAGGGCGGGGCTGGGTGGCACTTGGCTCCGGGTGTGCCCCCGGCCTGTCCACCCCATAGGTGGCCGGGACCCTCTGTCGGGAGCACTGGCGGAGAGGGTGTGGCTGAGGAACGGTGAGTGGCTGCCCGGTGTGGTGCGGAGAATCAGGGGGCGGGGGGTCTGTGCGGGGAGGAGGCTGGGGGCACTCACCGTGGAAGGCCCGCAGGTAGTTGTTCCCCAGGTACACCAGGTTCTCCAGGGCGGGGTTGAACTGCTCCAGGATGCTCTGGGAGGAAGCAGGAGTGATGGGCAGAGGCAACTCAGGGCCTCAGGAGCAGGGCACCCCTAGCCCAGGAGAAGCCTCCAGAATCTGGGGGAGCCAGCCTAGAAACCTGGGGCCACCCAGAATCCTGCACGGGCCTCGGAGGCCATCTCTGTCCAAGACCAGGCCCCCTGGCCAGCTCCTGCTCACACACCTAGCCTGAGGGGCCTGAGCCCGCACTGGTGGAAGCCTGCCAGTCTGCCAGTCCCCAGCTGGGCCCAGTAAGCCCGGGTCTGAGGCCAGGCCTCGCAGGACTGCACACACGGGCTGCCCACGGGCACCTTGGAGGCAGGGGCGGATCTTGCCCCCCTCAAAGAAGAGCCTTCTGGGAGCAAGGCCACCCAAGCACGCCCGTGGGAGGGCACTCTGTGCTGGAGGCGATCTGGACTGGGCCTTGGGTCTTGTTTCAAATCCCTGCAGCCCCTCCCCTCCCCTGGTGACCTTGAACAAGCTCATTAACCTCTCTGGCCTCAGAGTTCTCATCTGCCAAATGGGGATCGGGTTTGACCCCTGCGGTAGGTGCTGTGAGGCCTGCCCGCACAGGGGCTCCCTAACCATCTGGAACCTGCAGCCCCCCCCTCTGCGGCGCAGCAGCAAGTCTGAGAGAGGAAATCAGCAACGAGAGACACAGAGAGACCGAGAGACTCCCCACTCCCAGGGGCCCTGCTCCCAGCTGCAGCCGGGCCCTGTCCGGCCTCACCCAGCATCCGGGAGGCGGAGGCTCCTGCTGAGTGGCTCAGCAGGCCCGGCACTCACTGGGTGACTGTGGACAACCGCTGCCCGGGAGCCTCGGGTTGGGCTGGGGTGACTGACTGCCCCCCGAGACTCCCCCAGCCCCAGGCCCACAGCTGAGCCCGGCCCGCCCCACGCCTCCCATCGGCATACGCAGCGGCCACACTGAGCCTGTCCTCCAACTGGGCCTGGCTTTGAACCCTGGGCCGGTGCGGGCCGGGGCGCGGCGGCTCACCTTGTAGATGGCCATGGTGGACCTGTAGAACTGGTCCATCTCGGGGGCCATGGGGCAGCCGCACCTGGGCTGAGCAGCAGGCTGGAGCATGCAGGGCGGGGAGCACCGGAGCGGGACTGTCTGTCCGTCTGTCCGGGGCCCGCTGCTCAGCGGCAGTGGAGGAGGCTACAGAGTGGGACTGGAGATGGAGGGCCGGCCAGGAGGCGGCGGCAGCTTAATTATTCACCAGCCGGGATGTCAGCATGCGATCTGGGGCGTAACCAGACCCGGGAGAGGCATCCTGTGACGCGGGCGGGCTCGTGTGACCTGCCCTTCAATTATTTACCCCCCGAGCGGCGGCCGGGGGCTGTGTGATGAGCTTCTCTGAGGTCACCGCCACCTCCAGGACCAGGCTGGCCGGGCCAGCCGGGACCCCTGGCTCTGGGAAAAACCTGCCCACCGAGGGGCCAGGACCCTTGCCCTCCCGCAGGACCCTCCCAGACAGCCCCCTGGAGACTGAACAGCCAGTGGGGGTCACTGTTATCAGCCTCCTGCTCTCCCCCGAGCCCCTCAGACCTGCACCTGGAGCACCCGCCCACGCCCGCTGCTGCCGTCCAGCCTGTGTGCTGGGGAGGGTCAGCTCCGCTCCATGTCCACAGACCGGGGCAGACCGGGGCCAGCACGCTCACTGCGTGACACCGAGCCCCGCCCCCTCTGGACCTCATCCGCTCCCGGAAAATGGGTCTCTCTCTTGCCTGCCTCCACTGGGGCAGGTGGGCCTGGGGGCACCTCGGACCCCCCCCCCCCGCCACACTGGGGAGGCCTGGAGGAAAGGCCCCCCCCTCAGGGAGCCGGGAAACAGCAGCCATGAGAGTGGGCACAGGAAGCCGAGGGTCAGGCAGAAGGGCTCGGCTACGGGGAGCTGTGGGTGGGGGGACTCACACCACAGCGCACGCAACACAGGGCGACCTGAATCAAACCGTTTATTTCACAGTTTGGGGCGCCCCGCCCCCTCGTAAATCACTGTCTGCCAGAAGAATCACAAGTCCGGGAGCGACCGTTGGAAGCCGAGGCAGCTCACAGGTGGGGCACTGAGGCGCAGGTGGCTGGGAGGGTACGAGGTGCAAAGTTGAATGGGGCGCCCCTCTCCTGAGTGTGGGCTCCCCCTGCTGACGGGGCGGGTGGTGGTCAGTGTCAGTAGCTTCTCGAGCCCCACCCCCAGGGGAGAGGGCAGAAGGCAGAGGGGCGGTCCCAGGGCTGGGCAAACGAGGGCGCCCTTAGTGTCTGCGCGGAGGCGGAAGCGGTGGCTGGCGGGCTAGGACAGCAGCAGCTGGATGAGCTTCTGGAACTGCTCCTGGTGCTCGTGAATGTACACCTCGGTCTCCCAGAGGGCGTTGACCAGCACCGTGTCGCTCACCTCGTCCAGCATGATGTCTGTCCCCAGCTGGGGGTTCAATCTGCCAAGTCAAGGAGGAGGGTCACCCCTGGACTCTTGGCCTGGGTGGGGGAAGAAATGTCCCTGCCAAGGGCAGGAGAGCGGAGGGCCGCCACGTCTGGCCAGGCCAGGGAGCGGGCTGGGGCTGAGGGCCGCCCTCACCTGAAGTACTGGATGCCGACCATCTCGCACCAGGCCCGGGCCCGGTCCACGGCCCGCCCGTCCGGATCCGTGCACTGGGGAGAAGGAGCCCCATGAGCACCCAGCCCCCCACAGTCCCTGCTCGGACCCCTTGTCTGGCTCAGCCACCCATCCGCAGCGGGACCTGGGCAAGTCCCTCCCCTGGGCAGCAGTGACTGCCCAGGTGGGCGATCGAAGGGGCAGGTCTGGGGCTCTCACGGTGGCTCAGCAGCACCACTGAGGTCAGCCAGTGTGACGGGTGGGCGGGCTGAGTGGACAGTCTCCACGCCCCACCCCTGCAGCCTTTGCCATCAGACACCCTGCGGGCTGCCGAAGGGAGGCACCGCAGCTAACAGATGCTGAACCCCTGCTCAGGGGTCACAGGGTCCCCTCTGGCACCGAGACGGAACCGGGACCCCTCCCTGAGCTGGCTAACGAGGGTCCGCAGAGCCCCTGGCACGCGGGTACCACAGGAGGGCACCGTCCTGGGGCTGAGACCTGGAAGGGGGGCCTGGGGAGGGGCCCATACTCACACAGTCCACCACCATTTTGCCCAGTTCCTTGGCCCCAAACACGGTTTTCGCCAGTTCCCAGGGGTTGCTGGGACGGAAGACGTCCACACAGGTCACGGGCACCTGCGGGGCCTTCCCTGTCCCCAGGGAGACGACGATGGAGAGCTTCTTCACCTTGCTGCCCTGGCCCTGGAGGGACAGGACGGGGTCGGCAGAGGAGTGAGGCCCGGAGGGGGCTCTGGGGGACAGAGGAGGCGCGGTGCCTGGGGCGGGGCACAGCCTGGGCTACCTCCTTTGCTCGGCAGCAGTCACTTCACAAGGAGCGGCTTAGAGGGAGGAAGTCACAGGACCAGGACCTTCCTCACCCACAGCCTCCTCCCTCCAGGAAGCCTGCCCTGCCAGGCCTGGCCCCTAGAGGGCGCTCCCCCGCTGAGGCAGAGCCCTGGCTCGCCACCCAGGGAGCCTGAGAGCTTGGCGATGACCGCATGCTGACCACAGCCAGCAGGCCATGCGCACGCCGGTCAGGCGCTGTCCTGAATGCCTTACAGGGCGGAGCACAGGGAGTGGCTGAAGGGGAGGGCAGAGCCAGGACCCAAGCCCAGAAGCCGCTGCCCCACTGGTCTGGACTGAGCTCGGAACCGCTCTGGGCACAGAGCTTCGGGCAGACACACCGGCCACGCAGGCGCATGAGACAAAGCTGCGGCTGAGAGCGCAGGCAGTGACCGCACGGCTGACCCCAGGTCTGCTGAGCGGGGCGGGGGCGGGCGGCTTGCTGACCTGAGCTGGCTCTCACCTTGCGGATCATGTCCTGGTTGTACTCATGGATCTCGGTCATGGCGTCCAGCGTGGGGTTGTTGGCCAGCAGCCCGCCATCCAGGTAGCGCCCGCTCGGCCGGAAGTAGGTGGGGGCTGCCCCGCTGCTCCGGGCTGCCCGCCAAACCAGCTGCTCTGAGGTGGGGAGGAGGGCGGCCCAGCTCTTCAGATCTCAGGATGCGTGTGTGCGCACATGTGTGTATGTGCATGTGTGTGCGTACATGTGTCTGTGTGTATGTGTGTCTGTGCATGTGTGCATACCCATGCATACGTGTGCATGTGTGTGGCATGCTGTCTGCCCCTCCTCCCTGAGGAAGGCGGGGTGCAGCTGAGGGCCTCAGGGCCCCCACTAGCTGCCCGAGGCCTGGCAGCTCCCCACTCGGCCTGTCCTCCTCAGCACTAAAGCCTCAGGGCAGCGATGGGAGGGGGTGGGCGACGGGTGCCCAGTGACAGCCCACGCCTCCCTCCCGCACCCCACGCCTCGCAGGCCAGCCGCTCCCACAGATCGGCCAGCGAGGCTCTCACCTGAGGGCTGAGTCGGAGGCTTGAGGTTGACGTTCTGGCCGCAGCGAGGCTCCCGCACGCACTCCGGGGCCTCGTAGTTGCGGAAGAGGTGGAGCTCGGCCGGCTGCCGATCCGACAGCGTCCCCGTCAGCATCACCCTGGAGAAGCAGGGGCGGGAACAGGAACGGGATGGCTAAGTCACTGACTGCCCCTCATCCCCCCCCCCCCAACCCGCGTCAACCCACTCCTGGGAGCGCGTCCTGTCTCTCGCATGGGTGGAGGTGGGCGCCGGGGCTGCTAATGGCGGCAGCGTTTGTTCAAGCACCAACTGGCAATAGCGGAGCTGCCCGTGTCCCCCCCGGTGGGCCTGCGCCGCTGCAGAGGGACCGAGCAGCTCTCGGAGCTGATGGGCACTGAGCACCGAGGTCTGTGGCCGAGGGTAAGAACCAGGCTCGGGACAGCGGGTCTTACGCCATTTACCTAATGACAAATTCCCCCAAAAACCCATGTACCTATTTGCTTGGTGGCAGGGTAACTGAAGGGCCGTGAGCGGCACTGGGAAGAGGGGGAGCAGCTCAGGAGACTGGTCCCCTCCCCGTGTCCCCTGAGGTCCCCGTCAGTGTCCTATCTGCTATGGGAGTCTGCTAAAGGAGATCCCTACTCGTCTGAGAGACCAGGCACCCTTACATACGGGGGAGTGCAGACCGGCACAGCCCCTGGGAGACTCTCAGTGCCCTGGCTCTGGCCTGGACGCCACGCTAGGAAATCTGCCTAAAGGAACCCTCCGGTCCCAGCTTCCCTGAACAGCTGTGGTCTCAGGGCAACGCATACGGTGAAAAGTGGGCCCCTCGAAACAGCAGCAGCGGGAGAGAGCACAGTGCTGTTTCGGACACTCAGAGTTACACTTGGAGGGGGTCAGAGTCACACAGGGACGCATCTGCCATATTGTAAAGCCACATGTAAAGGGAGGGAGGAAGAACTGGGAACACTGCGGAAGGTGATTTGAACATCTTTCCCCTGGAAAAGAAATTAAAAGCTGGGAAAGATTTATTTAAAAAAAAATCTACTTAAAAGCACAGACCCGACAAGACAGAAAGGGAATGCCAGGGTATGTCCCGAGGAAGAGCAAGACCCCCCCAGAGAGGTAAGTGAGCGGCAGGCCCAGCGTCGACCTGGCAGCAGGTACCAAACTCCGTCCACTTACACTGCAGGGCTGAGGGCCTCCTGGGGCTGGAGGGACAGAGCCCACCACAGGTGAGGGTCTAAGGCACATGTGTCAAACACAAGGCCCGCGGGCCAAATCCAGCCCGCCAGGCCTTGCAATGTGGCCCACACCGCGCTGTCATCACTGCACTCCGCTGTCAGTTTATGACATTGTCAGTTTATGACTGTTCAGTAAACCATTCGGCCCGCGATTTAGGCTGGATTTTAGATTTTGGCCCCTTCTCTGATTGAGTTCAACACCCCTAGTCTAAGGAGAGACCCTCCCTATATTAGTTTGGGGCCCCAAAGGTAAACAGAGATAAACCTGCCCCTCCCCATGCCTGCAGGCTAGGCGGAGGCGCTGCGCTGGACAAAGGAGGGAGGGAAAGATCCGGAAAGGGGTGAGCAGAAGGAGGCCTCCAGTCTGTGAGCGCGCCTCGCCCGGGGGGGCCTCAAGTCCTCACGTCCAGTTTAGTCAGAGTGGCCTAGATCAGGGTGGGGAGCCTTTTCCTGCCAAGGACCATTTGGATACTTCTAACATCAGGCACAGCGGCAGTTTTTAAGCTGCTCTGGGGCGGGAGAATAGGAAGCAGTGGTGCTGCAGGCTCTTCTGGAATCCCCTGCACATGGCTGCTGTTTGCTCAGCTCACCTGTCTCCCACCAGAGGTGAGCCTTCCCACCTGAGGCTGCATCCATTACCTCTCTGCCCCCGCCCCCCTACCCCCCCTCCAGCCTGGGGCAGAGCCGACCGTGCTCAGCAAAGAAGTCCTGGCTGTGTGCTGAGGGGCATCGAGCCCTCTGAGCCTAGGACACGCACAGCCCCGCATTTCCATGGATGAAGCTGCCCCCGCCCCCCGCCCCCAATCAGACCAGGGCAGGAGCCTCTGCCCCAGCACAGCCGCCACAGCCCAGGCCGCTGCGCAAGCTCACTTGGGCTTCCTGATGTCCGTCATCTTGGTGTGCTCGCCGAACTCCCGCTTCAGGAACTCCTCCAGGGGCCCCGACTCGTAGGGCCGGGAGCCCCGGAACACCTCGTCCTTCATGCGGAAGTACACGCCGCGCATGTAGACCATGGACTTGCCTGGAGCAAACGGGCCGGAGGGGAGGCAGCCTGAGCGCGGGCCGCTGGGGAAGCCGCGGTGCGGCAGCCCTGGGTGAGGGCAGCTCCGCCCGGGCCCTGACCACGCCGGGCTCCGGCCCCTCTGCCCCCCCCTCCCAGGCAGAGGTCCCCTTCAGCACTACAAGGCCCTGGACTTGACTTCCTATTCACAATTGCGCATTATTTCCCCTGAAAATGAGCTTTTAAATTTGATCTACTCTGTGTGTCGTGGCAAATAAGAACCAGCCCTGTCCTCAGAGCCTCCAACTACAGGTCAAAGGGCAGGCCGCACCTCACAGGAGGTGAGGTGAGGTGCCCACGTGCCTCACCGGCCGGGTAGGCAAGCAGAGGCTGTGGAGGGGGTTCTGCCTGTCCCAGACCCCTCCCGCAGCCCCCAGGAGGCTGAAGACCCTGGTCGGGGCCCGGGTCCTCTGACGGGGGAAGGGACCCTGCCGGGGGAGAGGCTGGGCTTTCTCCCCCACTGATGTCCCGGTGGAGGCGGGCCCTGAGAGGCTCCTCTGGGGGAGAGGCAGGGACTGAAGAGCAGAGAGGGACGTGGGACCTGGAGCCAGGAGCCAGCGGGCGGGGCGCACAGATGGAGACCCGGCCTGGCCCTCTCTGGTCCTCAGTTTCCCCCGTTGTAACCTCAGGAGGCTACGGTGACCATCATAAACACGATGTGAAGTTCCAGGCAGTAAACTGCTGGGATGCCAAAACCTGGCAATGCACCAGCTGAGGACCCTCCTCCCAGAGCCCAGGTCGCTGCTCCCGGCCCCTCCTGGCCCTGGTCCCTCACACCGTGGCTGCCGGGCCGTGGCCTCCTCCCTCGGTGAACACCCATCAGACTGGGGCTCCCTGGTGTGTCTGACTCGGGCCTGGGTCCCTAGCACCTCGCACAGGCCTGGCCCTGATGCCCGGGTGCAGAAGGGTCCTCTTCTGGTGCCCTCAGATCTGGAGAGTGCGGGCTCCGACTGGACCAGGTAGGGGTCACAGTCAGGGAGGCCGAGGCCGAGGGCACTGCCTGGCTGGAGGGGGGGTGCTGCTCTGAGAGGCTCCCCACAGCCCGGAGAGCCCCCAAAGGAGATACCAGTCAAGACGAGCCGGTCAGCGTGTGCAGGCCCGGAGCCCAGCCCGCCGGCCGCCCTGCGGGGAGTCTCACTGTGCAGGATGGCCAGGGCCAGGATGCCTCCGGTGCTGGTCCCGGCCACCCAGTCGAAGAGGTCCTTGGTGGCGACGCCCGAGGCCTTCTCGATGGCGATGAGGAGCTGGATGATGACCAGGCCTTTCACGCCCCCTCCGTCCAGGCACAGCAGGTTGTCGTGGCTGCGGGGGGACAGCAGGGGAGAGAAGAGGCTCGTCACCGCCAGCACGTTACTCCCGCACTCACGCCGTGAGCCGGGCGCCGATGACCGCAGGATGGGCACATGAGATAAGCAGCCCTGTGCGGGACTGAAGGAATGGAGGAATGGAGGAATGAAGGAATGGAGCTCAGGCACACGAGTGGTCAAGGGATGCTGCTGGTCCCTAGGAGGCTGCTGGAACAGGAACATGGACAGTAATCTATAATAATAAAAGTGTAATGTGCAAACTGACCGAACAGCGGAACGACCGTCTGGACTACCACGCTATGACCCCCACTGGCACCAGGCCAGCGAGGCCGGTGCGATGTGATTGGTCAGGGGCCCAGCCTTCACCCCATGATCGCCCTGCAGAGGGAGACCCAGACCACTGATTAGCTGGCTGCAGCAGGTAACCTGGGCCGCCCTCTGCAGGGGCGGTCCATCACAGAGCCCTGGCTGGGTGGGCCAGGCTCTCTCTTTGGGGTGATCCATTGTAGAGCCCCGTGATGATCACCCCAGAGAGGGAGGCTCCCGCATCCTGGCCGGCAGTGCTGCGGTGGGGGATGGGGCCTCCCTCTGCGGGGCAGTTGATCACGGGGCTCCCAGACTGAGAGAGGGCACAGGCCGGGCTGAGGGACCCCACCCTCAGAGCACGAATTTCCTGCACTGGGCCTCTGGTAGAGAATAAGGGAGGGAGAGAGCAGCCGCTGGGAACCATGTCATCCTGCTGACCTGATGTGCTGCTGGGCACTGATTCTGGGCTCTAGGCACTGTCATCCAGGGCATGGCAGGGCTTCTGCTCTTGGTGCCCATCACCCAGGCCCGCCTTGTGCAGTGGGTCTGGGTGCAGAGCAGGTGCTCGGGAGGCAGGTAAGGAGTGAGCGGAATCTGAGGGAAGCAGGCCCTGGTCTGCAGAGAGGACCTGCACCCGCCCCCACATCGGTGACAGGTCTTGAGGAAGGGACAGGGCTGCAGCCACTGCATCAGGTGACCCAGAGCCTGCACGGCCACTGGCGAAGGAGCCGACCCAGGCTCTCTAAACACTCAGCCTCCTCGCTGTGCTAGAGGACCGAGCTGCCTCAGGACCGCGGGCAGACTGGACACAAGCCCCAAGCGCACACGTGCCCCCCCGTTCCCTCCTCACTCACGTCCGCTTCTCGTCCCGCATGGAGCTCAGGATGAAGGTGGGCTTCCGGGCCCGGGAGATGTGCACCAGGTCCTGCAGCTCTGCAGGGCAGAGGGCTGGTGGGCAGAAGCCGGGCAGGTGCCGGCCCTCCCCCCCACCAAAAGGTCCAGGAGCACTGGTGCCAGCCCTCACCCCACCATCCCTAGCAGGATCATCTGCCTGCTGCCCTGGGAAGGGCTCTTTGTCACAGGAAGCAGCTCAGCCAAAGCCCGCAGGCGCCTGAGAGCCCCCGACCTGCCAGGCCGGTTGCTGCTCGGTGTCTTCCCCTCAGGGCTGCAAGGCACAGGCGCCCAGATGTGTCCTGTGCTTCCAGCCCGCAGCCTGCTTCCTCACACACCTGGCTGTGCTGCTGACACCCACCATCACCAGAGCTGTCACCCCAACTCGCAGACAGGACCCGTCCACGGTCACTGAGCCAAAAGGGCATTCCCTGGGATTTAACTCCATGCATGGCGGGAGAGACCCGAACCCCTCTTCAGGCTGATCCCTCTGAAAACTTCCTCAGCGGCCTCTCCACTTGGATGCGCCCGTCCCCTCAGTCCTTGCATCCCCCGTGCCCACCCCGTGCCTGAGCTGCCCTCCTGACCAGCAGCTGGGCCCCAGGAGCCTGGCCCAGCAGTGTCAGGTCATCCGGGCTCTCTACGCCGCTGAGCATGGAGTCTAGAAGCAGCAAAGCAGGAAGCAGCCAGCAGGCGGCCAGAGTGGGCAAGATGAGCGGGAGGCTGTCCGAGAGAGCGGTGGACAGGGCCAGGCAGGGAGGGCAGCAGGTGCACGTGTCGGCATGCAAATGCGAAGGAGAGGGAACTCGGCTACCGCTAACCCGGGGCAGGGCGCGCTCGGCCCCTCTAGGCCAGGGCGTTACCCATCTGCCGCCGCGCCCAGGCCCACCATCCAGCCTGGCGAGGGTGACTGCCTGCCTGTGAATTGAGAGATGGAGGTGGGGGGCAGGTTCTGGAGGGGGGTGGACGGGGGGAGGGGAGAGTAGACCAGAGGACTGACTGAGCTCCAGGCTTGGCTGGGCTCTCCTGGCTGGAGTTGCTTCCCCAACAGCAAAAAAAAAAAAAAAAAAAAAAAAAAAAAAAAGTCAGGCTCACCAAGGCTGGGTTTCTGACGGCCCTGTTCAGGGGACCCCTTCCCAGACCATCGAGGGCCCTGGGGCTATCTCAGAAGACCCAGAGGCTCCTGGGGGCAGCTCCACAGGCACCAGGGAGGCCCAGGGGGAAGCTGGTTGGGTCACGAAAGGGCCAGCGGGGGGCACCCAGGTCTTAGGCAGAAACATTCCTCATTGAAGCCCAAGGGGCAGGGCTCTGGACCCCAAACAGAACTCCTCTCTCCACCCTGCGCTCCCGGGGGACACAGAGGCCATGAAAGCACCCACCTCATGGGTGCCCGGCATGCCCAGACCGAGACCCGTGTCCAGGGCATCCCTGCAGGAGAAACGGGCCGTGGCACGTCAGCCAGGGGCCCGCGGCCTCTGTGAGCGGCCGGCTTCTATGCGGGGGCCCTTCTGATCTGAGAGCCTGGGAACCAGCCGAGAGGAGGGAGCACAGTGGGGTGGGGGGCCTACCTAGGTTGTTTAAGCTGATCGGTGGGGGCTGAGATCTTTCCCCGCAGAAGGAATGCTGTGCTGCTGAGGAGCCCAGCTCCGTGGGGGCCCCAGGGAAGCGGTGGCCGGCCCCTATGATTCTCAGCAGAGTTAAGACTGTCTTCCTGGTGCCAGCTGGGGACAGTGTGGGGAGGGGGATCGCACCGGATCAGAAATGATGTCATCGTGCAGGTGAGAGCCCTCCCTTCCACGCACGGCCCCTCCCACTCCTGCCCACCGGGCCTGGGTACGTGGGAGCCGACCCCACCCCGGCAGGGATGCGGACTCTAGTCCGTGACATCCCAGGCAGCTTCCGGAGGCCGGGAAGGTGCAGGGTGGACTGTGGAGAACGGCAGGAGCAGGCCAGTCCCTTCGACTCCAGCCAAGACAGCAGAACTCCCACCTACAGCCAGCAATTCTCAAAGCCGCCGAGGGCAGGGTCCTTCCGAGCGCGAAGGGACTGGCCAGCCAGCCGGCGGGCATCTCCGCCCACCTGACACATGGGATGACTGGAAAGGATGCCACGAGAGGCAGCGCGCGCACATGCGTACACACATGCATACTCACTGGTGGGTACGCACCCACGGCAACCTCCACAGCCCCCGGACACCTCCAGGGGGGCTCCAGGCTGCTGGTGAGGAGCACCTGCTTTTCCCAGCCCTGAAGCCAAGGCTCAGCAAGCGAGCATGCAGTGCGTGCAGGGTGCTGAGCACGGGACATGCACACACTTGTGTAGTGTAATGTGTGCAGGGTGCCTGAGCACGGGACATGCACACACTTGTGTAGTGTAATGCGTGCAGGGTGCCTGAGCACGGGACATGCACACACTTGTGTAGTGCAATGCGTGCAGGGTGCCTGAGCACGGGACATGCACACACTTGTGTAGTGCAATGCGTGCAGGGTGCCTGAGCACGGGACATGCACACACTTGTGTAGTGCAATGCGTGCAGGGTGCCTGAGCACGGGACATGCACACACTTGTGTAGTGTAATGCGTGCAGGGTGCCTGAGCACGGGACATGCACACACTTGTGTAGTGCAATGCGTGCAGGGTGCCTGAGCACGGGACATGCACACACTTGTGTAGTGTAATGCGTGCAGGGTGCCTGAGCACGGGACATGCACACACTTGTGTAGTGTAATGCGTGCAGGGTGCCTGAGCACGGGACATGCACACACTTGTGTAGTGTAATGCGTGCAGTGTGCTTGAGCACAGGACACACATGCACATGTGTAGTGGTTCCATCAGGGAATTCTCAAAGACTGAGGAAGAGGACTGCCACTGCCTGTCCCACCCCCTGAGCCCTGGCACCCTGAGGGGGGATGGGGCTGCACGGCGGGGTGGGGAGGTGGGGGGTAGACACTGGCTTGGTCCCTGTGGGCTCCATCTACTGGTCGGGGCCCCAGTTCTTGGGAAACGAAAGCTTCCCGTCTCAGCCTCCCAGGTCCTCCTGGAAACCCTGCACAGGAGCAGCGGGGTGGGGACGAGCAGGCTGCTGGGCCCGAGCGGGGCCTCCCTCCTCCCCAGCCCGCACCCACGCCTGCCCAAGGCTGGGCCGGGTGAGGAGCACGCACCTTTGCCGATCCTGGAGGCTATGTTGGTAGGGGTCTCCCCACACTCGTTTGGGGTGTCCACCTCTGCGCCAAACACAATGAGGGCCTTGATCATCTCCACGTTGCCTCTCTGTTGGGGATGGAGCGGGGGTTGGAGGAAAGAGCCAACAGCTCAAGGAAACAAAAGAAACAGGAGCCCAGCCTCTCCCACGCCACCCAATTCAGAGCCTCTCCTCAGCACGGGAGGGACCCTGGACCCTTTTCTTTAAATCCTCGCCCAGGGGTATTTTTCCATTGACTTTTAGAGAGGGAGAGAAAAAAAAAAAAAATCAATTGGAGAGAGACACATTGATAGGTTGGTCCCACACATGCCCTGACTTGGGCCGGGAATTAAGCCTGCAACCGAGGTATATACCCTTGACCAGGAATCAAACCCGTGTCCCTCTGGGTTGATGCTCTAACCTAGGGGTGTCGAACTCAATCAGAGAAGGGGCCAAAATCTAAAATCCAGCCTAAATCGCTGGCCGAATGGTTTACTGAACAGTCATAAACTGACAATGTCATAAACTGACAGCGGAGTGCAGTGATGACAGCGCGGTGCGGGCCACATTGCAAGGCCTGGCGGGCTGGATTTGGCCCACGGGCCGTGTGTTTGACACATGTGCTCTAACCACTGAGGAAACTGGCCAGGGCAACACTGGGACCTTTGATCTCCTGCCCTATTGACCAAAGTCTACAATCTGGAGGCTGGTGCCCTCCAGCAGGCTTAGCACCCCCAAGTGCCTCACTGGCCCCCAGCCGCACTGCTCCTTCTCTCAGGAAGCAATGCATCTGTGACGCCCAAGCCAGGAGCCATGGGGACACTGAAGGGTTGGCTACTGAGCGCTTTCAGGAGGAGGAGAGGGTGAGCAAGGAACGGGAAGGCTGTCTTGCTGGTCTGGGCCAGTGTGCCAGTCCCGAGGGGACACTCAAGCACGTGTCCTCCCTGATGGCAGCCTTCAGTGCCGCCTGCTGCACATGGCGCTGTGCAGGGCCCATCTGGAGACTGGCGGTGGGGCATGGCTTGGTTTCCCAGGGCCAGGCCGAAGCTCTGGTCTTATTACCTCCCTCGCCTTGGAGCCTGATTTCCTGGTCTAGAGAGTGAAGAGGTAGGTGTGTCTAGAATGCAGTTGTCTCCACAGCTGCTCACGTGCCATTAGGGCTCGGGGGGCACAGGTAAATATGCGTGCTCTAGACATGAGTTTCGGAGTTCTCTTCTGGTTACCTTTAGCTGTGGCACTGGCTTAACCACTGATGGCAGTGATACATCACTTCCTCCAAAATAGCTTTCCGGGACTGGAAAACCGACTCGATGAAATAACCAAGCCCACCACTGTAAAGAGGTCCCCGAACGGCCCCAAACGTGAAGACGGTGCTGCCCGGACTGCAGCCGGGAAGCCATGAAGCCGCGCTCAGAGGAAGGTCTGGGCCCGGCATGCGGAGGCCCTTCGGGAGGTTTGGGAGGTGGAGATTAAGACCGTTCTCATAAAAATACCAAGATGCCTGCCTTTGCACCGATGGCGTAAAGCAATGGCGGGTGAAGTGCTGGTGCTGGGCACTAAGCCAGGCAGTGGCATCAAACCTAGAGTCGTTGAGGCTCTCTTCCCTGCCGCACGCACGCTCCCCCCATAGAAATAAGCTGGGCAGCAGGCCTGGTGTGTGGAGTGCGGAGGGCCTACCGCAGCCAGCCTGTGGAAGCTGCCCCTGTGGCGTCAGGTCGGGCACATCCACAGTTCTCTGTGGGGATAACCACATGTCTTTCCCAGCCACACGCCTCTGAGAGGCCAGGCTCTCTTCACGTTCTTCAATGTGTCCCAGCACACTGCCACAGGGTGAGCATAGTAGAGGAGGTGAGAATCGTGTCTTCTCTGAGGCCAGGCAGTAAAAAGATTCAAAAAATGTAAAAACGGTTTGGCTCAGTGGATAGAGCGTCAGTCTGCCCACTGAAAGGTCCCGGGTTCGATTCCGGTCAAGGGCATGTACGTTGGTTGTGGGCACATCCCCAGTAGGGGGTGTGCAAGAGGAAGCTGGTCGATGTTTCTCTCTCATCGACGTTTCTAGCTCTCTATCCCTCTCCCTTCCTCTCTGTAAAAAAAAAAAAAAAAAAAAAAAAAATATATATATATATATATATATATATTGAAAAAAAAAATAGCACAAAGGGACCGAATAGACCAACATGTTCAAGAACTGCTGAACGGGATCATCCTAAGGGCCCATTCAGGATAAAAATGCCCAGGGTTTTATTTATAACCTCAGCCTCTTGAGCAACGCTGCTCTATAATCATGACCTTTGGTATAAAACAGGATGTCTTTGAATTTGTCCTAAATCGACTTCTTTTACAGCCTCCCAGCCTCTCACTCCGAGACTTAGAAACAGACTTCTGTGCATGTGGTGTTGCTACAGTTACACACACACCACACACACAGATGTGTTTATAACACAGTAACATGCCCTCCCCTCATGCAATATGCTCATCCTGTAGCCGCCTAACCAGACTGCGCGGCCTGTGGGGCAGGAACTATGCTCTACAAGAAACCAACAAGCATGACCAACACCAACCGCCTGCCGCCCAGATGTGGCAGCAGGCCCTGCCGCCCAGGAACTTAGAGTCCACCCGGGATATAAGAACAACACACACACACACACACACACACACACAAAACAACAACAACAAACAAACAAAACACAAAACAATACATAGCTGGCCAGCGGGTCAACCTATGAACCAGGAAGTCAGGTTCGATTCCCAGCCAGAGCCCAGGCCGGGGCCGCAGGCTCGATCCCCAGTGTGAGGCGTGCAGGAGGCAGCCGATCAGTGGTTCTCTCATCATTGATACTTCTCTCTCTCTCCCCTCCGCTCTGAAATCGATACAAATTTTAAAAAGAGGACCATACACAGACAGATAGGGTTCCCTAGTAATGAAGGAGGACTGACACCTGAGGACTCACTCCGCGCCAGGTCCCGTGTGTCATTCAGACAGTCCTCAGAGCCACAAGTGCTCCCATTCACTCCTCTCTGCAGCTCTGCAGGGGGGGACCGACACCGCTGACAGAGGCACAGTCAGCGGCCAGAGCTGCCCCCCCTGCAGAGCCGGCGTGGGGCCGGGAGGCACGGGCGCGAGGGCGGGCGCGGGCTCACCGACATGGCCAGGTGCAGCGGCGTGTTGCCGTGCTCCCCGCGGGCGTTGGCGTTGGCGCCGTAGGTCAGCAGCACCATGGCGCAGTCGAAGCGGTTGCGCATCACTGCCACGTGCAGAGGCGTGTTGCCCACGGAGCTGGTGTTGTTCACGTCGGAGCCTCGTGCCAGCAGCATGCGGGCCATCTGCGGGAGACAGGATCCGCCCGTGTCAGCCGCGGTGGCCGGCGGCGCCCGGCACTGCCACTCCCGCCCTCAGAAGCCTGCAGTGCGGGGCCTCCGGAGCTGCAGCCACAGACGGGCCCGGCCGGCAGGCCTCAGTTCTGGGGCTGGCTCCAGACCGGGGCTCCATCAGCACCCCAAGAACTAGGGGCCAAAAAGCTGAAGATGTGCCCACTGTTTTATGAGGCATCCACGTCCTTCCCTGGAGCTCACAGGGCCTGTGCCCGGGAACAGCCCCACTCTGTCACCCTCCCTGGGACACTGCAAAGGTGGGCTCCCTCTTCGGGACGTGGCCACACACACCACTGCTCGTCCTGCACCCAAGGAGCCTGGACTTCAAACCCCAGTTATCTGAGGTTGGGCGGGTCACTGTGCCCCTCTGCACCTCAGCTTTCTCTTCTTGTACGAGGCAAGGCCCTACCTCACCGAGTGTGGTAACAACGAATGACAAACACACACGGGAGCCCCTGGCTTGCTGGCCAGCTCCTGGCATGAAGACAGGACCTGGAAGTGGGGGCCTCCTCCCTCCGGGCCCGTCGCAGCCAGGAGCGGCCCTGGCCTCCGGGCCACCCAGCACCCGCCAAGCGGTGCTCCCCGGAGAGGAGAGACCAGAGACCCCTCCTCCCAGGGGTGGCGTGGGGGGAGGCCTCAGAGGAGAGGCCGCTGGAGCCAGCGGCAGCCACGCCACCAACCTCGACCTTCTGTTTATGAGGCACTTGACAATATATTGTATAAGGATTTTTCTCCCACGATACCCTGCTGAGGTCACACGTCCAGAGGCAGGAGATGGGACCTCCAGTGCCGACAGGAGAAAGCCGCAGAGGGGACAGGCACCGTGCCAGTGAGCACTCACCTCTCCTTGGTCCTCTCTGCCTGGGCGCCCACCGCAAGATCAAACTCCCAAGTGCCATCCTCAGGGTCCAGGCTCAGGAGCTGCCCCGCCCCCTCTCCCCCAGAGCCACCTACCTCTGCTTTCTTGGCCCAGTGGAGGGGGCTGGCTCCATAGCGGGGGTCTTTGCTGTGGACCTGGCTGCTGTCCATGTTGATGATCATCTCAGCACACCTGGGGAGAGAGAGCCTGGCACAGTGAGGAAGGCCGGGGAAGCCTGGTGCCAGAAGAGGTCACGGGGGCTTCATCGCCTGGTTAGGGAGAGATTCTGCAAGTAAAGTTGCAACAAAACCAACCAGTGTGAGTACCATGGAGTATAGGGTATCATGAGCCCTTCCAGGCCCAGCTTAAGCCCCTTCCTCCAGGAAGCCTTCCCTGATAACTCCAATCAGCCATGATCACTCTCACTGGTGTTGACTTTAGGACAAGCCCCAGCTTCCTCACTGGTGGCCTCTGGAAGGAGACCACATGGAAGCTGTTCTTACAGGACTGGGCAGGAGTGAGAGGAGTCAGGATATCTCAGCACCTGGCTCTGTGCCTGCACACAGCCCCCTCCCCACCATCTCTAACCCCCGCTGTAGTCTCCTGCAGTGACTGCCCCGGGCCTGAGCGTGGCCTGCCGTGCACCCTTTTCCCGCCCCTGCCCGGCACTCAGCACTGGGAGGTCTTGGTGACTCTGTCTCCTGTCCCCGGGCTGTTCTCTTACCCACCGTTGTAGGGCACAGTCCTGCTTGGCGCCTGGGTCTGAGGGACTGACCGACTCATTCATTCGTTCATTCATTCATTCTAGGTACTGTACATGCTAGGGAATATTTTGAGATAGTCATCTCTTTTATTCATGCCCCGCCTCACCCCCCCACACACACACACACACCCCACATGAGAAGAATTTCCTGAGACCAGGGTTCCCAGGTCGGGAGGAGGGAAGAAATGAGAATGTTCTAGAGCTCCCGGAGACACGGACCGGACCTGTGACACCACCGTGCCATCCACCGGAGGGACGGCTGCTTCTAGGCAGAGGGGCCCTGGGCTGCCCTGACCGCCATGCCTGGGCCTTGAGTCGGCCCCAGAAGCCGGGAGCACAGCAGCAGGACGGGTTCAGGTCCGGCCGGTCAGCGTGGGGGGGGTGAGGGCCCAGGCCGGGGGCCCCTCCGAGCCTTGGGGCCGCATGAGATTCTAGCACTGGACCACCCCGGGGAAGCTGGAAAGGGGACCCCCAGAAAAGATCTCTAGTTTGGCAAAGGGAGGTTCACAGTCAGACAACTGGGTGCATTATAGGGCAGATTGATGTTTCATTCTTTGCACAGTGGGGTTTGTGGGCTGAGATTCACACCCTACACACTGGCCGGGGCCAGGCCAGCCCCGGGTGCCAGAATCTCAGGAGGGAGGTGAGGCGGGGTGGGATTGGGCGGGATGGGGGAGGGGGGCGGGAGGACCTACCCCTTCTGGGAGAACTTCATGGCCGTGTGGATGGGGTAGCCGCGGGGCCCCATGACGTTGCAGCGCGCGTTGCACAGCAGCAGCACGTGGACCATCTCCGGCTTGCCCATCTGGCAGGCCAGGTGCAGCGGCGTGAGCCCCTGGTTGTTGACCTGGTTCAGGCCGGCCGACGCACTCTTCCCCAGGAGCTGCGGCACAGAGCGGCGTGGGCTGCAGCCGGCACGGAGGAGCCCCCGCGGTCCTCCCCGGCCCCCGCCGCTCCCCCCGGGGCGAGGGCGAGGGAGGCTGGACTTCGGAGAACACGCCGAAGACCGCAGAGAAGCAGCAGAGAGGGAGGCCTCGGAGGGGAACGGGAGCTGACTGAACCGGGGTGTGGGCCTGGCATGCCTGTGGCATGGACGCCAACTTCCGAATAAAGACACTGAAAACGTGGTCACATCGAGGGAGGGGCACTGGGGTCTGGGATGGAGGGGCAGTTTCTAGCTTTTTCTGTCCTGTTTAAATTTTTTTTTTTTCTTCTGTGTGCGGATATTTTTCAATTAAAAAAAAAAAGTATTGCCGGGACCGGTTTGGCTCAGTGGATAGAGAGTCGGCCTGCGGACTGAAGGGTCCCGGGTTCGATTCCGGTCAAGGGCATGTACCTTGGTTGCAGGCATGTCCCCAGTAGGGGGTGTGCAAGAGGCAGCTGATCGATGATTCTCTCTCATCGATGTTTCTAACTCTCTATCCCTCTCTCTTCCTTTCTGTGAAAAATCAATAAAATATATTAAAAAAAAAAAAAAAAAGTATTGTCCGGCTGGTGTGGCTCAGTGGTTGAGCGTCGACCTATGAACCAGGAGGTCACAGTTCCATTCCCGGTTGGGGCACATGCCCAAGCGATCGGTGTGCAGGAAGCAGCCCATCAATGTTTCTCTTTCATCAATGATGTTTTTCTCTCCCTCCCCCTCTCCCTTCTCTCTGAAATAAAAAAAAAAACATATTCTAAGAAATATCAGGCCTAAGCCAGTTTGGCTCAGTGGATATAGCGTCGGCCTGAGAACTGAAAGGTCCTAAGTTCGATTCTGGTCAAGGGCACATGCCCAGGTTGTGGGCTCGATCCCCGGTGGAGGGCCTGCACGAGGCAGCCGATCCATGATTCTCTCTCATCATGGATGTTTCTCTCCCTCCCCCTTCCTCTCTGATACCAATAAAAATATACTTAAACAAATATCAGTATTAAAAGGCACACAGGGAGGCCTTTACTTCCTCCTTGGGCTGAACGCTGTCCCCTGAGGATAATTACGATCTTGTGTGCCCGGATGACCAGCTGGGCACACCAGCAGCCTGGGGACGTGGCAGGGTGGCCCGACTAGAGGGCCAGCCCCGCCACTCACAGCCCAGGGGCCCTCCCTGGGCAAACATGAGAGTCTGTTTCTTTAGCAGGGAGAGGAGGGCATGACCCTCCCGCACAGAGGGTGTTGTGAGAATTCGCCAGAACACACACAGCACCCAGCACAGGGCAGGTGGCAGACGAGCACGCCTAAAGGACAGGTGCAGCTGCGCGTGACCGCCGGTCAGATTGCCCCGCCCTGTCCCGAGGCAGGACAGGTGGGGCCCCGCGCTGGGCACACAGCGGTTCTGGTGAGGGTGGATGCCTCAGAGGTGTGCGATTCTCTCCCCCGAGAGCACCAGTCATTAGGGATGGACCCGCATGTTCTGGAATAATGTAGTTCCATTCTGATGCCAAGGCAGAGACAAGGGTATCACCTTCAGAAGAATCTCCCAATCCTAGGCAATAAAGAAGTGCCCAGGAGTCCGTCTTTTCTGCCTTAGAGTTGAAGTAGCCTCCTAATTACGTCACTGGATCTACTCGCGCAGAATTTTTATTTTTATCTCTCTGCCCAGCTCATGGAAAATTCAACGGGAACGCCTCTGGCGCAACTGCCTGGTGGAGCCCGATGGAATTTCGTTGTGTTTGTTTTGAATTCCTGTAAAAAGTTAAGCTCGGGCCTTAGTGGGCATGCCCAGTGGTCAGAGAGGCAGCCTAAACAGGGCAGGGTCTTGGGTTCAGCTCCGGGCAAGGGCACGTACCTGCGTTGCAGGCTCAATCCCCAGCCCTGGTAAGGGCTCACCCAGAAGGCAACCAATTAATGTTTCTCTCTCACACGGATATTTCTTTCTCTCCCCCTCCCTCCCTCCCACTCTCTTTAAAAATCAATGGAAAATATATCCTCGGGTGTTAACGAAAGTTACGTTCGGGTCCCCCAGGACCTCGGGTGCCTCCCTAGGGGTCCGGCTCTCCGGAGGCTCGGGAGGTGCTCAACTAAGCCCCGGGCTGGACTGCGAGGGAGTCTGCTTGCTGGGTTGGAGGACTTCCCCAGATGGTCAGAGCACGGAGGCGAGAGCGAAGGAGGGAAGAGCGGATGGAGCTCGGGCCTTCAGGACCACAGAGGGCCCGGGAGAGGCCCAGAGTGCCATCTGAGGGCAGGGACCCAGAGCCGGCCGAGGCACGGCGCCGGCCGCCCGCTGCTCACCTGCAGCACCTGGGAGCTGTTGCCCTGCACGGCGTAGTGGAAGGCGGTCTCTCCGTTGTGGTCGGTGACGTCCACCTGGGCGTGGCAGTACTGCACCAGCTCCAGCAGGATCTCCGCATCGCCCTTGCGGCAGGCCAGGTGCAGCGGCGTGCAGCCCTCCTTGCTCTCCGTGCTGTTGGCACAGCTGTGGGGGTGGGCAGGCAGGTGAGAGGACATGGCACGGGGTGGGCAGGGCATGAGAAACCGAAGGGCAGAAGAGGGAAGCGGGTTAGGCGCTCAGGCTAAGTCACGACTTATTTGTATCTCATGGGACTTGTACCCGTTTTTAGTGCCAGTGGCACACCTGTAGAGGAGATGTGCCCAGCCCACACCAGCCTGAAGAGGGCAGTGGGGTGGCACAGAAAGGGCTGCAGGCCTGGCACAGGTGGCTGGTCCGTTGCAGTGTCCTCCTGTACATAAATGCCCCAGTCGGGGTGGGTATAGGAGCAACAGATAGATGCCCCCCATCCCCCTCCTGTCTCTCTCTCTAATAAACATATCCTCTGGTGAAGATTTTTTTAAAAAGGGTCACTTACCCAGGGCACTAATATGCATATATGGACACAGACAATAGAGCGAGCGATGAAGGGAGGGGTGGGTGCGGGATGGAGGGGGGGGAGGTTTAATGGGGGAAAAAAGCCAAACAAACAAAGGGGACATCTGTAATACTTGCAACAATAAATAAAGAAAACATTTTTAAAAATGTAATTGCATAAATAAATAAAAAGGGCCACAGAAGACAGAACTCTCACTAACAATGGGCAATTCCCATAACCTCCTGGGCTTCAATGTCTTTATTTACAAAAAGTAACAATAATCCCTGATGAGCCTGCCCTAGGACATGGCCCAGCTTTCGAGATTAAATACCATGATGGTCCAGGACAGGCCTGCCCCCTGAGCCAAGGAGGCCTGGCCACCTCAGGACAGGACTGTGCCCAGGACACACATCTGGCTGAGTGGGTGAGCCAGGGGTCCAGTTCCGGGAGGCGCAGCCAACAGGCCCTTGGAAGAAGCCACCCAGGACCTGTAGCCCCCGCAGCACCCTCCGGCGGAGCGACCTGCACAGGCCACACAGCCTCCCCCTGGGTGACAGCGCCTCGGGGGTGTTGGGGAAAGTCAAGTTCACGGCGGGTATAAAGCAGCCTCATGGGCCTGCATCCGGTAGATGCTCCAGAAATGTCACGTTTTCCCTCTGACCGCAGCCAGCACCTCTAGGCTCTAACCCAGAGGCAACGCTGCCCCTTTAAGTCAAAGGTTCTGGGCAACCTTTGAGCTTACGGAGAACTGAGGCAGGATGGAGATTCCAAGGCCCCACCCTGCCACACATCCCAAGGGTCCAGCCCTGCGGCCCCGCCCGGCCAGGCCCGCCCACCTGATGATGCGGCTGTGGTGGAAGCACTCTCGGATGCCCAGCTCCACCGCCAGGTGGGCCACGGACCAGCTGGGGTGGCTGCGGATGAGGTCGCTGAGCTGCTGCAGCACGTCCACCTGCAGGATGTGGGCGGAGCTCTCGTAGAAGGGCGGCAGCAGGGAGGAATACTGCTGGAAGGTCACCAGGGCCTCGGCCTCCGTCTCCAGCTGGAAGAGTCTGCGGAGCCGGGACCCAGGAGGGAGACAGAATGAGCCGAAGGACCCCCGCCCGCCCCCCTCGGGCACCAGGAGCGGTGGGTCCTCACCCTCGGGACGCTGCCTGCCTCCCGGTGCACACTGACCCGCGGCAGCCGGACTCCCCGCCCCACCCCACACCCCTAACTGGAGTTGGGGCTTCATTTTTATTTGAAAGTATTTCCTTCTCTCTCTTTTTTTAAGTACCATCGTGTGGTGCTTTTAGATTTTGTTTTACCCGCTTTGACATTTGACTGTCACGTCTGGCAGCCCCAGCCTCCATGCCCAGCCCCTCCCACACAGCGGGAAGTCAACATGTTTAACCCAAATGTCCAGCCATAGAATATTACATAAACCGTGTACATCTATATGGTGGAACGTTACGCAGCCGTGAAAGTCAGATATTTAAAGAACAAGGAAAAGTCACTTTACAATGTTAAATTTAAAAGCAGGATACAAATCTTGTATGATACGTGACAGAAACTGTACTTAGAAGACTGAAAGGAAATGTCAGAATGTGTGTGATAGCGTAACAACTTACACGTTCTTCTTTACCCATTTCTGTACAATGAGTTGAAATTATTTTTACAGTCAGGAAACATGTTTTGTTCATTAAAAAAGAATTTATATAAACATGTCACCTGAGGACATGCTTAGAGAGAGGAAGGTGGGCGGGGGGGGGGGGGGTGCGGAGAGAAACGTGGATCAGTTCTTTTCCATAGGCTCCTGGCTGGGGATCAAACCCACAGCCCAGGCATGTGCCCTGACCTGGAATTGAACCAGTGACCTTTTGGAACGCAGGGCGACCGAGGCTAAAGCAACTGAGCCACTCCAGCTGGGGAAAGTTTTGCTCGTTTTTAAAGAGTAGAGTTTGAGTCCCAGGTCTGCTGTCATCCTAAAACAAGTCCGCTTCTCTCTGAGCCCTCTGAAACGAGACTAACTGCACCGCCCCACCTACCTCACGAGGTGCTGTGAGGATCAGCCGAGACAGTAACGTAAAAACACTTTAAAAGCTGAAGTCATGACCGTCCGTGAGGGCGGCTTGGAGGTCTGGCAGGGCTGTGAGCACACCGGTGCTTCCCACCCACACAAGCGCAGCCAGCGGCCCAGCGGGAGGAGCCGGAGAGGGGGCTCGGCAGCGCCAGCTCCTTTCCCAGGAGCGCGGTCCTTAGCAAAACCTACTGACAGCTGACCTGCTCCACACTGTCCCAAATGGGGGGCAAATGGAGGAGCAAAACAGAACACAGCCCCCCTGCCGGAGCCCCCATTCTCCTGGGGGAGATCAACAGAACGAGCAAGATGAAGTCAAAATAAGGAAGAAGGAGAAACAGACTGTCTGGTAAAAAGTGCCATAAAACCTGGCCGGTGTGGGTCAGTGGTTGAGTGTTGACCTATGAACCAAGAGGTCACTGGTTCTATTCCCAGTCAGGGCACACACCTGGGTTGCAGGCTTGATCCCCAGTATGGGGTGTGCAGGAGGCAGCCAATCAATGATTCTCTCATCATTGATGTTTCTATCCCTCTCTCCCTCTCCCTTCCTCTCTGAAAGCACTGTGTGTGTGTGTGTGTGTGTGTTTTAAGTGTTACAGTGTGTGTGTGTGTGTGTGTGTGTTTTAAGTGTTACAGTGTGTGTGTGTGTGTGTGTTTTAAGTGTTACAGTGTGTGTGTGTGTGTGTGTGTGTTTTAAGTGTTACAGTGTGTGTGTGTGTGTGTTTTAAGTGTTACAGTGTGTGTGTGTGTGTGTGTGTGTGTTTTAAGTGTTACAGAAAAACAAAGTAGGAAAGGGGGATGTGGAAAGGCCACTCCTCATTCTCCGTGGCTGGTTTTCGCTGCATCTCACCAAGCTCTCAGTGTTGGAGTGCTCCGGGTCAAAGCCTGCTGTGGTGTCAGGTAAAACGACAACTGGAATTGGTCACTGGGTTTGGCATTGCTGAGGCACGCGTGACCTTGACAAGAGTGTGGGAACCAAAGCCTCATTAGCGTGGGTTTAGGAACGAATGGGATGTGAGGAGCCGGAGACAGCAAATACGGACAATGTGGTTTTCCGCAGAGGGTGCAACTAAAGTAAGGTGACCAAAGCGGGACGGTCCCAATTTTTAACAATTTGTTCCAAGGCCTTTTTAAAAAGTTACATTTTTAAAACGCCGCGGGATGTGGGACAAATTGTTAAAAAATTGGGACTGTCCCGCCAAAAGTGGGATGACTGGTCACCTTACTTTAGTTGCACCCTCTGCAGAAACACACATTGTCCATATTTGCTGTCATGGCACATGCCCAGGTAGTGGGCTCAATCCCCAGTGTGAGGTGTGCAGGAGGCAGCCAATCAGTGATTCTCATCATTGTTTCTATCTCTTTCCCATTCTCCCTTCCTCTCTGAAATCAATAAAAATATTTTTTAAAACACCAAAAAAACCAAAAACATTTCACTAGTCAGAGAGAAAGAGAGAGACACTGTCATTAGCAGACCTACACAAAAGAAAATATAAAATTATTTTCATGAAGTAGAAGGAACCTTATCCCAGGTGAATGATCAACAATAAAGATGCTGCCGAAACCAGTTTGGATCAGTGGATAGAGCGTCAGCCTGCAGACTAAAAGGTCCCGGGTTTGATTCCAGGCAAGGGCATGTACCTTGGTTGTGGGCACATCCCCAGTAGGGGGTGTGCAAGAGGTAGCTGATTGATGTTTCTCTCTCATTGATGTTTCTGACTATCTTTCTCTCTGTAAAAAATCAATAAAATATATATATATTTAAAAACAATAAAGATGCTGAAAAAAATGAAAATGGTATATTTATAGGCAAACTTAAATGAATATTGACAATATAATGTCTTATTGTACTTAAAATAAAAATATTAATAAAAATTTTAAGAAAGTACATGGCATAAAAGCCTGGAGGGGGATAAATGCAGTTAAATGGTTCCCAGGCCCGTTTATTGTTCTGGAAGATTCTAGGGTACCAATTATACTTCAGTAAGCCCAAGGATGTGTGTTACAATCTCTAGGGCTCTCTCTATCAAGAACTGTGAAAGGTTTCAGATTTTGCCCTAGTTGCAAACTAACAAGTTAGCCTGACACAGTTTCATGGATGCTGGCAGGAGACACAAGATTCCTGGATCAAAGACAAAGGGCAGTTTATTACTCACAGCAACAGCAGCAGCCAGAGTATCGGCATTTGTGCCAATTCCCTGGGATCCAGTTCCCACAGGGTGACATGAAGAGGGTCAGGTGACACCTGCTCATGTTGCATCAGAGGAGAGAAACCCTGAGTGCAGGGAACTTGAATCTTCTATCATTGTCAATAAGCAAATCTGTTTAAGCTTTGCCCTGGAGGAAGATACTGTCTTTATAGCACAGGAGAGCAGGCAGGCCGGCCCTCTGCTCTGGAGAGAGACCCTCTCTCTGCCTTCCAAGGCTGTTCCCTGCAGACATCCCTGTACAGACAGCCCGAGCAAAGGTAGCCAGCGTCTCTGTTCACAAGGTGTGCAGAAACACAAGACACCCACAGAGAACTGTCTCTTAACAATTATCACAGAGATAATAGAGTGTATAACTTCCAAGCTAACAGAGGGGAAATGGAATAGTTAGAAAACAAGCATGAATTGCAAAAGCATTATGTTGAGTGGGGGAAAAAGTCAGACTCAAGCGCTGCATGATTAAAAGGTAAAACTAGCCCAGCCAGTGTGGCTCAGTGGTTGAGCATCGGCCTTAAACCAGGAGGTCACGGTTCGATTCCTGGTCAGGGCACACGCCCAGGTTGCAGCCTCAATCCCCAGTGTGGCATGTGCAGGAGGCAGCCAACCAGTGGTTCTCTCTCATCATTGATATTCCTGTTTCTCTTTCCCTCTCCCTTCCTCTCTGAAATCAATTAAAAAATATTTTTTAAAAAGCAACATATCCCTAACAAATCTGAACAAGAAATAGAGAAAATACAAAATACCATTTCTTCAGAGCCTTCAGATATTAAAAAGAAAACAGGATATTATGAACAACTTTATGCTAATGAATTTGATTACTTAAAGTGGACAAATTTCTTGAAAACACAGCATAGCAAAACTGACACTAGAAGAAAGAGAAAATCTGGTAGTCCTATATCTGTTAAAGAAATTGATACAATCCTAGCCATTTTGGCTTAAGTGGATAGAGTGTCAGCCTGAGGAGCCTGAGGACAGGAGGGTCCCAGGTTCGATTCCGGTGAAGGGCACAGACTGTGGGCTCACTCCCAGCAGGGGGTATGCAAGAGGCAGCTAATGGATGATTCTCTCTCATCACTGATGTTTCAATCTCTCTCCCCCTCTCCCTTCCTCTCTGAAATCAATAAAAATATACAAAAGGAACTGAATACATACTGTATTTTAAAAACTTCCCACAAAAACTCCAAGCTCAGATGGCTTCACTCATGAATTCTTCCAGACATTAAAAAAAAGAAATATCAGTCTTAAACAATTTTCAAAAAATGGGAGGATTACTTATCAATTTAAAAAAATATATATATTTTATTGATTTTTTTACAGAGAGGAAGAGAGAGGGATAGATAGAAACATCAATGAGAGAGAATCATCGATCAGCTGCCTCCTGCACACCCCCCACCGGGGATGTGCCCGCAACCAAGGTACATTCCCCTAACCGGAATCGAACCCGGGACCTTTCAGTCCTCAGGCTGACGCTCTATCCACTGAGCCAAACCGGTTTCGGCATATCAACTCTTTTTATAAGTCTAGCATAAAGCTGACACCAAAAACTGATTAGAATATTTCTTAAAAGGAAAATTATGGGATAGTATGTCTCATAAGTATGTACAGGAAGTGGCTGTGCGGAGAAAGAGGTTCTTTAAAGCACATTTGTATGGCAATGTATCTGTCTCCCTTTCCTTTCCTCTCTGAAACCAATAAATATATATATAATTTTTTAAAAAGACGCAGACAGAGCAACATCCCAGGAGGCAGGGAGCTAGGAGTCCAGGTACACAACCACCATGGCCTGCAAAGAGACCAGCAGCAAAATGAAGAGGAACAGGACCCTGGTTCTGGATTAGAATGGGACTGGAATGCAGCCTCCTCGCGACTAATTCCTGCCCAAAGGCATTTAGGTGGAAGGCATGTGTGAACTTTCCAAGAAGCGTTCCTAAAGAGAGGGCCCTTCCGCCTTCTGCTGGCTGGAAGGGCGGCTGAGACAGCTGACCTAACGTGGCCATCTAATCTAGAGAATGGAAGCACACGTGGTGGAGTAACAAGGCGGAAGGAGCCTGGGCCGCTGAGGGCTTTGAGGAGCAGCCCTTTCTGCCGTGGCTGTCACTCAGGAGAAAACGGAAATTCTATCCTGTTTCCCCACTCCCACGTTGGGCATGGTACCTGTCACTCAAGCCCGACCTGAGTGTAACTGACAGAGAAGCAGACTCCGGGTATCCGTGGGAGGAAAACCAACAGAATTTGTTAAGGACCCAGATCTGAGGCTGTAGGGGGGGCGGAGAAATCGGGATCACGCCTGGGTGTCTGGATCGCACAACCATGTCGATGGATGGTGGTGCCCTTTGCTGACACGGAAATGCTTGGATGGGAGCAGGTTAGAGAGGAGAACAAAAACAGACGCCAGAGCCAAGTGAGGAATGTCAGGAATTCCAAGAGGAGCTATGAGCTTAGCTTGAAACCCCACCCACCATTGCTCTCTGTGCGGCCTGAACACGTGGAAACACCGCACACAAAGAGAAACGGATTCGGAACCGGATGATGCAAAGATTCGGCTTCTTCGCTGCTTCCTGCACAACCGGGAGCATCCCTGCTCCTTCCTGCGCCTCGGTTTTCTCGCCCACACAGGAGACGCTGCCTCCTCGCTGTCTCCCCGGGTCGCTGGAGGATGGCTAATGCCCGGATGTGGAAGTTTGCTGGCGCTGAGCACAGGGGCAGTGAATAAGCTGCTGGTAAAGGGTTTAGCCTGCGAGATGGAAGTCTGCCCAGAGCGGGGCTCGAGCTTCCCGAGGCAAAGCTGGGATCCGGTCAACGGATACTTACAACTCACAGGACTCGGTGATGATTTGCGCCTGGAGGGTGTGGGGCCCCCGGGGCAGGGCACCGCAAAAGCAAGGATGGCCCTGGCCTGGTGGCTCAGTTGGTTGGGAGTGTCATCCCATCACCAAAAGGTTGGGAGTTCAACTCCTGATCGGGGCGCGTATGGGAGGCAACAGATCAGTGTTTCTCTCACATTGTCGTCTCTCTCTGTCTAAAATCAATAAAAACATATCCTCAGGTGAGGATAAAAAAATAAAATAAGGATGAGTTTTTGGCGAAGCTGTGCTTCCCGAACAGCAGCCCTCAGCTGCAGGCCTGGGGGAGGGCAGCCAGAGCTCCGACTAGTGCTGCTTTGTTTAAACTATGTCTGGACTGGCCACTGAGCTGTATTCTTGCCCACCCTCCCACTAGGGTGCCTCTGCCTCCGTTTCCCCGTGGAGCCAGGCCCTGACTTCTCACCTGATTGGCTGGGGCCGATACCTTGTCTTGCTCTTCTGGTGGCTGGACCTTGACACACACACACACACACACACACACACCCCAGCTGCCACTTCCTGAGCCTCTTGCTGCCACGCCTGCTTACTCAGAATGACCCGCGGTTCCCTTCTCACCAAGGCCCTGGGTCCAGCCAGAGCCTCTGCCGGCGGGACCCGCTCCGTGCCTCCGTCTGGAACAACCTTATCATTCTGCTCTCCCACACAGAGGAGCCACCAGGAAGTGGTGCCTCTTGTGTCCCCGTTCCGTGGCCCCTCACGTAGCATTGCCTGGTCTGCAGGTGGCCTCCCTCACGGACTGCGCGCTCCTTGAAAGCACAGAGCGCGTTTTGTCATCTCGAGACACGAGGTGCTCGGAGCATGGGGGCTGGCTGGATGGAGGACGGGGTGGCGAGAGGAATAAATAAACAGAAAGGGGGCTGTTGGTACGAGCCAACTCAGTGCCAGCCTGCAGGATCCCACGCTCCTCTGGACCGGGCATTTTAGGTCCTTGGCCACTCCTCTCCCCTTTTCCTAACAGCCCTGCAGCTGGCTCTGACCCCTCCCTTCCAGCCCATGGCCGACCCCGTGTGCCCTGAGGAGTGACAGCTATCTGCCTCTTACAGGCTCCCTGAACAGAACAAGGCCAGCCCCTGAGACTGTCATGCCCTTAAAGACCAGGGCTGCGGGTGCCCCCTGGGCCTTAGCCTCTCTGTCTGCATGGGTCAGCCCCCCAGCAGGAAACAGCCGAGTCTCCGCCCCCATGCCCCTGCTCCAGGGACCCTGGTGGGCCAGAAGGGGGAGTGTAGGAAGAGGGGTTCCCTCTCCGGCCCTCTCCTGACCCCTCAGATGCAGACCGAAGCCAGGGACCGGGGAGCCAAAGGAAAGGTGTGCGCGTCACAGCGGAGCGGCACCCACCGGAAGGCGCTCTGCGAGTGCCTGGGGTTGACCAGGACGCAGTCCCAGGTGCGGCCGGGAACGCTGTGGAACAGAAGCAGCTGCCCTTCCTCCCGGATCCGGCAGCTCGAGGTGTAGTCGGCCAGAGACACCTCCTTCACCCGGAACGGGTTAGAGAACAAGCTGGTGACGCTGCTGAGGGTGTTGACCAGGCGGCCGAAGAACTGCATCTCTGCGGGGCCGGTGGGGGGGCCCTGCTGCCTTCCCCCTCCGTCTGGAAGAAAACAGGTCTCTGGTTAGCGGGGCTCAGGCCCCCAGGCCCCAGGCCCGCCGCACCAAGGACAGCAGTTTCCTGCCCAGGTGCCCAGGCGGCTCCCCACCAGCGTGGCCCCGATTCTGGGCCCAGAGGGAGCTGACGAGGAAGGGAGAGAGAATGGCACTGGGTGGGAGGGAAGAGGCCTGTGGGGGTAACAGAGCTGCCACCGGCACAGGCGACGAACCCAGGGTCCCAGCAGAGACTCAGTTTGCTCATCTGTGGTATGGAGCCGTGCTGATCAAAGGAATGCACACGTGGCGGCCCTGCCCTGGGCCAACGGGGCGGCTCTCCTTACGTGGGGGAGGGGGGGAGTCAACTTTTTGGTATCGAAGAGCGTGGCAGGGTCCTTCCAATTCCACAAGCCCCTCTCTACCAGAACCACAGGGACGGGGGCTCACACTCCCGAGGGAGGGATCGGTAAGTCCTTGTCTGACACCGTTAACACCTGCCGCCCTGGTTCCCAAGGCGCTCAGAGGACACACAAAACCACGTTCCCGGAAATGAAGAGGAATGAACCGACTCAGAAAAAGTGACCACCGATTTGGGTGGACGTTTTACGTTTCATGTTCATGGGGTCACAGTTTCTGCTATTAGATTTCCTGTTTGGATGATAGAATGATTATATTTTTTATTTTACGTATTTATCTTTTTAAAATATATTTTATTGATTTTTCACAGAGAGGAAGAGAGAGGGAGAGAGAGTCAGAAACATCGATGAGAGAGAAACATAGATCAGCTGCCTCTTGCACACCCCCTACTGGGGACGTGCCCGCAACCAAGGTACATGCCCTTGACCAGAATCGAACCCGGGATCTTTCAGTCTGCAGGACAACACTCTATCCACTGAGCCAAACCATTTTGGCCAGAATGATTGTATTTTAAAAAAATATATTTGTATTAATTTCAGAGAAGAAGGGAAAGAGGGAGAGAGATGGAGACATCAATGATGAGAGAATCATTGATCGGCTGCCTCCTGCATGCCCCCCACAGGGGATTGAGCCCATAACCCAGGCACGTGCCCTGACCGGGATTTGAACCCTGACCTCCTGGTTCATAGACTGACGCTCACCACTGAGCCACGCCGGCCGGGCATGGATGACAGAATCAGATGTCTTGTCATTTCCCGGGTTCCAGAAAGCACACTGCCTTCCTGAGTGTCACCAAAGTGAGCTGACCGTCAGCCAGAGGCCGTCCTGTCTGTGAGGCCCACACCTGCCAAAGGGTGTGTCAGACCTGAGGACAGAGGGTGGAGTGTGGGCAGACGAGTGGACACTTCAGTGGACACTAGTCACACGCTGGCTGTGTGTTGAGGAGAAAATCAACTTTAGGGACAACAGGAACAACAAAAGGCCTCATTTAATTAAACAGAGAATACGTGCCAATAAAAATTATATCAGAGGCGTTTATTGAGCACTTACTAGGTAGCAGGCCCGGAGCTAAACACATCACGTCACTGTCTCATGTCATTCTCACAAAACCACAGGAGGCAGGTGCACTGAGCACACAGCTCAGCTCTGGAACAAAACTGCCTTCAAATCCCAGCCTCGCCGACAACGCCGGACAAGCACGTGGCAGGCTCAGCGGCTCGAGTCCACGGAGCACCGTGCTGTTCACGGGCCACAAGCACGGCCTGCAGAACCCCTGCACCTCCCCCACCTCTCCACCCCCCACCCCTGCAGCCTCTCCCCTGCAGTCCCACCCTGTCAGCTCCGCACCACACAGGATTCCAGAAGGCAATGCTGTTTCACACCTCCTCGCCTGTCTGCGTTGACCTGCCTATCTGAAATGTCCTTCCTCACCTTTGATCCTCCTGCACAATTCCTACACTACTCACACCAGACACTCACGGGCCTCACCGAGGGCCAGTGCCAAGAGCTTACACCTATTAGCCATCCTGTCCGCACCCCCACTACACAGTTGTTACCACTGTAGTCCTCATTCCACACGTGAGGAGATGACAGAACAGAGAGGTAAAGTGACCGCCCAAGGTCACACAGCCAGATGGGTGGGCTCTGGAGTCTGAGCTCCTAAAGGCAGGTGCGACCCCTCTGTACACTCACCCCAAGCGCCGAGCTGCCCAAGGACGTTTGTTATAACATAATTTACATAATTTAATGGAGCAAAAATTATGCACAGCAGAAAGAGAGAAATAGACTGATAGAAAACATACCAAAATATTAGGTAGATAAGAGTATAGGTTTTATGGGCAATTTTTTTCTTTTCCCTATTTTCCAAATGGAATGGAAAATTACTCTGTTTTTTGAAGGAAAGCAGGTGTGGCGGTAGCCGGAGGGAAAGGGGTGGGAGGAGGTAGAGGCTGCAAAGGGGGGACAGAGGCGGTTGGAAGAGCTTTGCTTTGGGCGATGGGGCACAGCGCAGTGTGCTTTGTCGAGCTGTACAATAGACACCTGTGTGGTTTTGTGAGCCAATGTCACCCCAATAAATTCCATTTTAAAAAAGAGAGTGGGAGCCGAAACCGGTTTGGCTCAGTGGATAGAGCGTCGGCCTGAGGACTGAAAGGTCCCGGGTTCAATTCTGGTCAAGGGCATGTACCTGGGTTGTGGGCACATCCCCAGTAGGGGGTGTGAAAGAGGCAGCTAATCGATGATTCTCTCTCATCAATGTTTCTAACTCTCTATACCTCTCCTTTCCTCTCTGTAAAAAATTAATAAAATATATATATATAAAAAAACTTTATATTTTTTATATATAAAAAATATATATAAAGGAGGAGATGGGCCTGTGGGGGCTGGGCGTGGCTTAGAGAGGCAGCAGGAGCTTCGGGGGGCAGGCTGGCTGCCCTGGGAATGGGGGAGCCAGGCATCAGCAGGGAGCCCACTCAGGTTAAGGGTCCGCCGGTGAAGGCAGGCACCCCGCCCGGCGGAGACACGCCCTCCGGTCCTCGGTGAGGGCACCTCCCGCAGACAGCAGCCTGCCGCTGAAAGGACACACCTGCTCCGCCGCCTCCGGAGGACGGGGTGACACAATGCGGGGACAGCGGCCAGGACACCCGGGCACACAAACAGGGGCCGTTGTTATCACGAGGTGGGAGAGAGGAAATGAAAACCACGCGCCACATCCTGGAACAATCATGACAGGCCAACAGGGAAAGTGGCAAGTGTGGCACGGACAGCGCATGGCTGTCCCGGCCCAGCGCGTCCCTGTCATCCCCCCGCCCCCTCCGCCCCCAGCGCCTCTGACCTCAGATCCAGGGGATTTTCCAGCGCAGCTGCGGGAGGAGGACACTGGGCCGGGGAGCCGGCTGCCGGTCCGACCTGTAAGGTCCCTCCCTCCCAGCACCGCTCCCCTGCACAGCCTGGTCACCCCTCTCTTCCCCTCGCTCTCACAGCTGCTTGCCCTTTGACCTCCCCATGGTGTCAACGTTTGCTTTCACTTGCTGACAACTGTTCTCATCCTCACCTGGGCTTGCTCTCTGCACCTGGGTGGGGCCAGGTCACCTGGCAGGGCCGTACCCTGCTGGGCACCTGAAGCTGCTGTAAGCAGCCCCCACACGCCACGAGGGTATGGCACGAACAAGAGCTACGTACATACGTACGTGGTGACAGTGATGGCAACAGTACTGACTCTGCTCCAGGCAGCCGCCAGGCGGGGGTTTTGTGTCCCTGGAGTGTGGCTGGCTGCTTGGTCTGTTCTAAGTGTTGCCCCCCAGCCCCCGGCACAGGCCCAGCCTGCCTGCTCAGGTCCTTCAGGAAGAATCACGGTGGCTGCTGGGGCGAGGCGCCCTGGAGGAATTGTAAGGCAGGAAGGACAAGCAATATTATCCCCATTTCTGGGATAAGAAACTGAGGCCCCGAGAGGCCTTGCACTGGGGGTGTTCAAAGAGCAATTGAAGCAGCACATGTTGATGTCCACCAAAAAAACAAAGGAAAAGCCCTCCCTGGGATCGGAGCGACTGGAACCAACAGGTAGAACCTGGGGTGAACTTCCTGGAAGGGGCTCAGAAAGGGGGGACCCCATGTCCAGCCCCTGTCTAAACAAGCACACAGTCCCTCGAGGGGACAGTGTCGGGAAGGACGGCTAGAGAAGGTGACTGCTGAGCTGCACCTTGAAGGTGGGGACGGGGTAGAGATCCTCCCAGCGGACGGAGCCCAGAGAGGGTGTGGGAAAGCCTGGGGACTGGAGCCACTGGAAGAGCATCGACACTAGCCCAGGTGGCACAGAGGAGGGGCTACGACTCCGGCTGCTGCCAGCATGGGTACTGGTCACCGCGGCGCCGTGTGTCCGGCACCGGCCATGCCACCTGCGAGGGGGGCTCCATCGGTGCGGCAGAGGGTGGGGAGCTGGCGGTGGAACAGCTCTCCCAGAGTGAAGGGACGCCTCCTGGCCCGTCCCTCCTGGAATGCCCCCCCTCCCCCAATTCCCGCCAGTGGATGAGCCAGCTGAAGCCCACAGGCCGCACCTCTGAGGCGGTAACAGAACACACACCCTGGTCCCCACCCGCTCGGGGCTGCAGCACCTCCAAGAAAGGCTCAGGGGCGCTCGACCCTGCCCCTGCGCCAGGGAAACCTTGACGGGCTCCTGCTGGGCCCCAGGAGTGACACTGCCCTTGGGTCTGGAGAGCTCAGCCCTATGGACACCAGCTGAGCTCACACTCCGAGGGGGAAACTCTCCCAGCCTCTGCTCCTCCTTGAAGAAGCTGGCCAGAGGGCAGGCCGGCCGCTGGGAGGTGCGTAACAGGATCCTCAGGCAGCCAGGCCAGGAAGCTGCCCTCACGGGACTGGCCACGTGGGGACCCTGGGACACACGCAGAACTGCTCCAGCTGGAAACCAGGCCTCCGGAGCCACCGCTTACGACAGGATGTCCCATGATCGGAGCGAGGCCACGGGACAGGGACACCCGCCTGTGCAGCCGATGGCTCCCCCAGCCCACTGCCTGGCAGGACGGGCGGAGAACACGGGGTCTGGTCCGAGCACCGGCCCCTGGCCACTGCGGCCTCCCTTCTGCACCTCGGCACGTGAGCGCATCCCCCACAGCACATGCTTTCGGCCGGCAGGGGATTCTTTCTGCTGGCTGCCTGAGGCTCACAATGCCGTTCAAGAGGGAAGTGCCATTGGGGGAATACGGGGAGCCGGTGCCCAGGGAGAGGAGATGGGGGGTGCTGCCTGCAGCTGGATTCATGCCTTCTTCCTTAGACTCCTGAACAGCTCTAGGCGGAGGGCCTGCGCATAGTAGGCACTCAACTGGCGCGTGAGGAAAGACTAGATGAAAGTGGGGGTCAAGCCAAATGCCATGTCCACCTCCCATCTGAGCCTCTGGGCCTCCGAGGCTGCCTCCAAGACAGAATGTCCCTCCTAACGCTCACCCTGACCCCAGCTCGGCCCTCTTGCCTAAGCCAGTGACGAATGGGGGAGAGCTCGCTCCCATCACCTACACCCCAACACCGCTGCTACGCTCACCCAGCACCCTGAATACCAGGGGGCTCCCCACATATTTTATTTATTTTTCATTTATTTTTAAATGTATATCTTTATTGATTTCAGAGAGGAAGGGAGAAGGAGAGAGAGATAGAAACATCAATGATGAGAGAGAATCATTGATCGGCTGCCCCTTGGCCTCTCCCCCAAACTGGGGATCAAGCCCACAACCCAGGCATGTGCCCTCGGCAGGAATTAGTGACCCCTCAGTTTGCAGGCTGATGCTCTATCCACTGAGCCACGCCGGCTAGTCCTCACCACATCTTTTAGGTAATTATCATATTTCATCCTCAAGACACTCATAAAAGAAAGCACACTCTGCCATATTACACCCAGGACACTGCGGCACAGGAGGGTATGTAACTTGCCAGATTTAAACCGAAATCGTTGTAACCCCGAAGCCGGGCTCTAAGCCTCAGACTGGGACTCGGGAGCAGGCCTCAATGGGCGGTGGCTGTCAGGCCTGCCTTTCAGACTCTTGTACCCCAAAGCTGAGGCCCCGTCTTACAAACACACTGCCATTCATGTGAGTCAGAGCAAAAGGCTCTTTCAGAAAAGGAAAAGGTCTCTCCCACTCACTCGGCTCCGCTGGACCATGCCTGCGAGTGAGCTGCCCGGAGTGCTGCTGGAGCCGCCGGAGACACCAGTCACTCAGAGATCCTGGGGCTGATGGCCTGGCCCCCTGATGACTCACTCTACAGGGATTTATTGAAGACCTATTACAGGCAGGCACAGTTCTAACTGCTGAGAATACATGAATGAACAAAACAAAATCTCTAGAACTTACATGTTAGAGGGCTATAAACCGGAAAGAAGATAAATAGGCAAAACACAATCAAAGGTTTAAATGCTGACTAGGTGCTCCTTCACTAGAGCAATGTGTGAGCACACACACACACACACACACACACAATTTCAACTCCTCCTCCCTCTTGCTCATGTCATTCTGCTGAGTGAGCAGGAAATCCCCTTTTGAGGATGCTGTCATCTAAGAAGGAGGAGGAACAGTGCCCTGGGCACCCGGACAGCAGCAGGGACCCGTACCCAGCGGGGCACTCACACGGGCTCTGGTGTCACCAAGTCCTGTATTCAGATTCCAGTTCCAATTGAATGTGTGTGATCTCTGGCAACTCACCTGTCCGCTTTCCTTATGTTAAAGGGGAATAGCACAGGCTACATCAAGGGTAGCCTAGGACACAGTAAACAGTCCATTAATATCTGTTAAATGAGGAATGAACCCTGACCGGTTTGGCTCAGTGCAGAGAGCATTGGCCTCTGAAGGGTCCCAGGTTTGATTCCCATCAGGGGCATGTACCTTGGTTGTGGCCACATCCCCAGTGCGGGGTGTGCAGGAGGCAACTGATCAATGTCTATTTCTCATCAATGTTTCTAACTCTCTATCCCTCTCCCTTCCTCCCTGTAAAAAAATCAACAGAATATATATATTTTAAATGAGGAATGAATGAATGGTAAGGTTAACATAGAAGTGAGCCTAACTCATAGAGCATGATCAATAAATACTGCCAAATACTCTATAAAAGACAATGTTACCTTCTACTTGTCTTTCCCTCCTCATCTATGACAAAAGAGCAAAAGCATGCATTTGTACAGGACCATATGATCTCAGAGCTTTGCTTTTCTACATTATCTCACAGTTTGAACCTCACGGAAGCCTTCTGAGGGCAGGAAACACACACACACCCGCCACAGATGAGGAAACTGAGACTCAGATGAAAAACAGCCTCCAAACCCCAGTAACATTCCGAGGCCAAGACAGTAACAAAAACACTGCCTTCAGCCCAAGGGTGGGGCATATGTGTTGCCAAACCAAACCTGCCTCACATCCTGTTGGGCGGGTAAGAGGCAGGTGAGGGAAAGATCCAGAAGGGCAGGGGAAGGGAAGGTATTTGTTTGATAGTCTATTAAAAAATAAATAAAAATCCCTGAGCCCCATGCCCTCCTCCCTCTCCCACGCCCACGGCTTGCCTGTCCCAGTCACACGGTCACATGGGTCACATGCGCCCTGTCACCAGCTTCCAGGTCATCTGTGGGAGCAGGAGGTGGACAGAAGCTTAGAGACTCTGGGGTGAGGAGGCTGTGGGGAAGGAGGGAGCATGGGTGGGGGAGCAGGCAGGGACACAAATGGGGGTGAAGCGGGGAGGAAATGGGAATACACAGAGGCAGAAAACTCTGGAAGCGCTTAGGAAAAAGCGGGGGTTAATAGTGAGGCCAGAGTGAAAGCGGGGGGCCCCTGAGAGATGGGGAAGGGAGGAGGGGTTGACTCAGGAAGTTAGGGACAGAGGGAAGACGACACACGGGCAGGCTGAGGTCCTGATGGGGACCCAGGGTCAGAGCTGGGGGTTCCTGGGGGACAAGAGAGGTCACGGGATGGGAGTTGAGGAGGCTGAGGTCAAAGAGAGGAATCTGGGGGGGGTACTCGGATGTCACACAGGGTTAATGGAGAACATGCCTCAGGGAATACGGGGAAGGTGCGAGGGAAGGACCACGAAGTCTGGGGCGCTGACGAGGTTTGGGGGGGCACCCCCAGGCCCCGCCTCCCCTGACCCGTCACTCACCTCGGCTTACTCAGCACTTCCACTTCCTTTTACTTCCGCAAACAACGCCCCCTCTCTCCCTCCCCCGGCCACAGCCACCGCTCTCCGCCAATCAGCGAAGGCCTGGCCGCCCCGGCCGCGTTGTAGCCCCGCCCTCGCGCCGGGAGAGCGGCTCGCGCGAGAGGCGGGGCGGCGTCGCCATCTTTGATAACCGCCCAATGGATGAGGCCCCCGGCGCCGGGGAGGCGGGGCTATGGGCTGCAGCCAATCCGCGCCGGCGGAGCGCGGCCATGTCTGTTCGGGGCGGGAGGTCCTGGTGACGCGCGTTGGCAGAGGGGCAGAGCCTCACCCTCCTCCACCCTCCGCTTCCTGAATAGGTCGCAGGGAGGCCTGAAGGCTGAGCCTCCTGGCTCCTAGAGAGAAAACTAAACCCGATAAAGACACAGGGCAGGACAGGGAGGAAACCGGTTTTTATTTTGCCGGGTACCCCCAAGCTATGGTTGCCAGATTTAGCAAATAACAACAGGGGATGCCCAGTTAAATTCTGCCCGGTTAAACTTAAATTTCAGCTAAACAACTAATAATGTTAACTATAGTTGTGCAAAAGAAAGTAAAAAAAAATCTGGTAATCGGGCAGCCCTACCCTAAGCCAATCTCAGGAATTAGCACCTTTAATACAACCTTGAGCAAATTACTTGATTGCTGTGAGCTCACCTCAAAGAATTGTGAGGACTAGGGATACGTTAGTCCCTGGGCCTGCAGCTGGTGGGATTTCAATAAATGGGGGCTGTTATGATCAATAATGTTGAGAATAGGGTATGCTGGGAGGAAACAAGGAGACTGGCTTTTAGCTACAGCTCTGCTTCTGACTGAGCAGCTCATGTGCCCTCTCCCACCCACAAGGCTCCAATGAACAACTCTACTCCCTTAATGAGCCCCCAGCCCTAGGTCACATGAATTCTCCAAACTGGCCCCTGCTCCCGTGGGAAATGGAGTTACTGTTGTCATTCCTGGGAAAAGAAGGGAGTTTGGTCCTCAGCCTGTCCAGAGATATTAATGCCCAGGCTGAGGGCGGCTAATGTAACAGGGGCACGGTTTGGTTAAAGATCTGGACAGTTACAAACTAACCATAGTGACTACTACTGAGCTTTACCAGTCACAAAGTAACCAGACCTCCCACCCATCATTGCCAGGGTGAGTTACTTTTGTTGGCCCTTTTACAGATGTCAATGTAAGAAACATCCAACCCCGCAGATAAACTGTAAGAGTTTATTTGAGCCAAACTGAGGACATATGCTGGGGAGCAGGAGCTCACATGCCCTGGAGAATAACAGCTTTGCAGTTTCTTGTATGCATTTGAAATTAAGGAAGATTAGAGAAAGCAAGGTGGGGGTTGGATTCCAGGATCGTTAACAATATTCTATCTCTCTTGAGGGTTAATATTCCCTTAGAGGATATTACTTCTGGCATTTCAGAGATGTGTTGGCGTAGATGCCCAAGAGCAATGGACAGGGCTGGCTTAAAACTTTTCATTAAAGAAGGTATAGGCCTGGAGCTAGACTACCCACCACGACCTGCCCAGTTAGGAATTTATGACCTTATCACCCTGTGGGGTTATCTTCCATTCAACTCCCCCCTCTCCCCCCCGCCTATCCACACAGATTAGGAAACTGTTCCCTTAAACTACCATAATTGAAGTTTTGCTCCAGAGTTTCAGCTTGGAGGGGAGAGAATGGGATGAAGACTCAGAATTCTCAATGAAAACATTTTGTCCTACACACCCATAGCAAGTGAAGTTAAGGCGATGGTTATCTGTGAGATTGCAAAAGACCAGGCGTTCCACCCTCTACTGAGCAATGAGAACCCCCCCAAAGATAGTTTCAACAGAATGAGTCCCATTCTTCAGCAAACATCCAACTTTGTGTTCAAGGTGAGTCTGCAAGGCAAATTTGTCAACATGGACACACAATGTAATCTGAAATGCAGACGAGGCCAAGGGAGACTGGACCGCTCTTTAGACACACTCGAAGATCCATGGAAGACATTCATCCAATAGGATCTCAGGACTTACTGAGCTAAGTGCTCCTCCCCTAGGTATATCTGGCGAAAATTGTTTCATGAGTAGATAAAGCGAGAGATGAAATAGAGTGGTTATCGGGCTGCATTGAGTGAGGAAGCAATGGAAAGAGAGGGCAGGTAAGCACAAGGGCATACATTCTGTTGGGTTTCTCCTGGATTTTCCATTGGAGCAGATCAAGTCAAAGAGCTTCTCTTGAGGGGCTGTGTTAGGTCCTGCGTCTAAGAACATCCCAGAGCAAGGTGTTTCTGCCTTCTAGGAACCCAGCCTCCAAAGATCAGACTAGACCAAGTCCCCTCCCTCAAAGAGTGAGGTGGAAATTTAACTGACATGCTAACAGTGCCATTGTACACTCTCACCTTGTTTGACCCTCACAACAACCCTGAGAAGTAGTACCATTCCCCTCACTTTATAGATGAGGAAACCAAGGTTCTGCAAGGGGAAAATGACCCCCAGAATCATAAGCCAACTAGAGGCAGAACCAGAATCAGGACCTGTCTTATCTTTTCTTCCCCTGAACGATAGACATTTGGCGATGTTCTCGAAGTGATGATACCACGATGAACCAAACAGATAAAAGTCTCTGTTCTCTTGGTGCTCACAGTCTGGTGGGGAAAGAAAGATGATAAACAAGATAGAGACACCAAACACAGACTGTGTTTTGTTAAAGTCTGTAGGTGAAATGTCATGATGTTAGCATCTTTCTTTCAAAAGACCTTGAGTGTTGAATCTGGGGTTGTGCATATGTGTGTCATTGCATTAGCCCTTCCATTATCTCTGTTTGAACATTTTTTCTTAGAAAAGCAAGCAAGAATGTATTGACTGCAGCAAAACAAACAAACAAAAACCCCCACTTAGGACAGCGAAACAAGGAAGGGCATAGAAAACGCAACAGGAGAGCCTAGGTTGGGCGGCGTTGGCTCACTCGGAAGTCAGAGAAAGTGGGTCCTCAGAGACAGTTTCAGGGGGTTAGTCTGGAATGAGCTCTCAATGCCCATTCCTCCCCTGGTTGCAAGTTTTGTGGGGTCCCTTGGAGTTTAGGAGACGTGGTCATGAAGTGAGAGTATATCTGAACTTTTTTTTTTCTTATATTGATTAAGGTATTATGTGTCCTTATCCCCCCATTGCCCTCCCCACCCCACCCCCACTCATGCCCTCAACCTCCTGGTGTCTGAGTCCATTGGTTAGGCTTATATGCATGCAAACAAGTCCTCTGGTTGATCTCTTCCCTTTATCCCCACCCTCCCCCACCTTCCCTCTGAGGTTTGATAATCTGATCAATGCTTCTCTGTCTCTGTATCTGTTTTTTGTTCATCAGTTTATGTTGTTCATTATAATCCACAAAATAAGTGAGATCATATGATATTTATCTTCCTCTGACTGGCTTATTTTGCTTAGCATAATGCTCTTCAGTTCCATCCATGCTGTTGCAAATGGTAAGAATTCCTTCTTTCTTTTTTTTCTTTACCACAGTGTAGTATTCCATTGTGTAGATGTACCACAATTTTTTAATCCACTCATCTGCTGATGGGCATTTAGGCTGTTTCCAAATCTTCACTATGGTAAATTGTGCTGCTATGAACATAGGGGTGCATATGTCCTTTCTGATCGGTGTTTCTAGTTTCTTGGGATATATTCCTACCGTGTTTCCCTGAAAATAAAACATCCTCTGAAAATAAGACCTATTTACAGGTTTCCTTCTGAGTGAAATATAAGGCATCCCCCCCCCCCGAAAATAAGGCCTCCCCTAAGAGAAAATCACTGACAGTTGCATTGCAAATGCACTGCGAGCAGGCTACCTTGACAAGAAGTACTCATTTAAAGACAATGCTATTGCTAAACATGAGAGATTTGGTCCACTGATTCTGAAAGAAATGGAATCACAAGAAATTCACCAGGAAATTCAAGAATTGGATTGTTATGATGATGTTCCAGAAGATGATGACATGATTGTCATTGAATAAATGAGTAAATTCTTGATACTGTAGGATTTACAGTTTGTCTGGTTTGTGTTGACAACCGTACCGTATACAGTAATAAACTTCCTTTATTTTCATTTAACAATAAATGTGTACCGTATTCTTCTTCATGGAAAAATAAGACATCCCCTGAAAATAAGACTTAGTGCATCTTTGGGAGTAAAAATTAATATAAGACACTGTCTTATTTTTGGGGAAACAGGGTAGAAGTGGCATCACTGGGTCAAATGGCAGTTCCATTTTTAGTTTTTTGAGGAAATTCCATACTGTTCTCCACAGTGGCTGCATCAGTCTGCATTCCCACCAGCAGTGCACGAGGGTTCCTTTTTCTCCACAACCTTGCCAGCACTTGTCATTTGTTGATTTGTTGATGATAGCCATTCTGGCCTGTGTGAGATGGTACTTCGTTGTCCTTTTGATTTGCATCCCTCGGATGATTAGTGACTTTGAGCATCTTTTCATATGTTTCTTAGCCTCCCTTCTGTATTTTTTTGAAAAGTTTCTATTTAGGTCTGTTGCCCATTTTTTGACTGGGTTGTTTATCTTCCTTTGTTAAGTTGTGTGAATTCCCTATAAATGTTGGAGATTAAACCCTTATTGGTGATAACATTAGCAAATATGTTCTCCCATGCAGTGGGCTTTCTTGATTTTTTGGTGATGGTTTCTTTTGCTGGGCAGCAGCAAGAGGAAAGGCCTGGGGCGGCAGTCTCTCTCAATTGTTTCAGGAAAACCAAGGAAGCCGTGTTCCTGGAGTCAAGCGCGAGAGCAGGCAGCGAGGCCAAAGGGCTATTGGTGCCTGTAGGACATTGTGGACCATTTTAATTTTTTTTTTCTTTCGCTGTAAGGGAAATGGGGGCCATGGAGGCTTTTGAGCAGAGGAGTCACCTGCTTGGACTTACATCTGAACAGATCTACTTCAGGACAGGCTATCAGAGCAAGGCAGAGGCTGGAGATTCGTGAGGAGGCTGATGCAGAAATCCAAGGGAGAGACAGTGGTATGACTATCGAGTCGTTACAGAGGGGTTTGTGCTGTGACAGAATGTGGGAGGCGTGGAGGACCTTGTGAGAAGGCATGGTTGAGACCCTCCAGTAGAAAGCTTTCTGACATGACTCTTGAGCGGGGTGAGCACGCTATCCCTCCTGCCACCTCTTCCGTCAACAAAGTTTTATGGGAACACAGCCACGCCATTCATTTCCGTCTGTCTATACTTTCTCCAGTGGCAGAGCTGAGTAATCGTGACACAGACCATCTGGGCCACAAACACTGAAATATTTCTATCTAGCCCTTCATGGAAAAACAAAACAAAACAAAACAAACCCTACCCCTGCTCTTAAGTTGGGTTGCAAAGATTGACTAGGGAGTTTACCAACTGGATTAGGAAAGTAAGAACATTCCATGTGGAAAGAACCGTACGGGCAAAGGTCAACATCATGGGGGTGAGTGGACTGTTGTGCTGGAGCCTGGTATGTGAGCAGGTGATCAGGCAGGTGAGCCTCGGAGGCCAAGCATGAAGGCTCCCCAGTGCCAGGCGGAAGGTGAGGGCCTTGCCCTGCAGGCAGTGGGAGCCCCAGAAGGGATGCAAGCAGGAAAGTGGCCTGGAAAAAATCCCTGTGCCGCTGTGAGGGAGGGAGCCGAAGGGCACAGAGGTCATGAGGCAGCTGTGTAATGATTACACGGATGATGTGGCTTCTGGCTTGGTGAGGGGCCACTGGGTCTTGTGCCCTCCTCAGGAAGGAAATGAGTGCAGGTAACCTTGAGCTGTGAGGCAGCAGCCACATGCTCCCATGCTTGGGGGGCTGGGCGGGACTCAGGGAGCCAGTGCTGAGCAGCAAAGGCAGGATTTCCCAGGCCTGAGGAGAGGGTGGCTCTCAGGACCAGGGCCCAGGGTGGTTTTGCCAGAAGCTGTCTGAACCCGAGTCCTGAAGGATGGTGAGGGTTCAGAGAGGCTGAGTGATGGGCACTCAGGGACATGTGCCAGGAGCAAAAAGCAGATTCTGACCTCTGACCTCTCAGGATGGGATTCCAGTGTGGGGTTCCTGGGGATCAGTGTGCAAGGCCCTCATCCTTCCCTTTCTTCTCTCTCCTAGACTTCTCGTCCTCACTTCAGTCTCTTTAGCCAGCAATTATGACGTGCCCACTACGCGCATGGCCTCCCGCGGGCCAAATCCAGCCCGCCAGGCCTTGCAATGTGGCCCGCACCGCGCTGTCATCACTGCACTCCGCTGTCAGTTTATGACATTGTCAGTTTATGACTGTTCAGTAAACCATTCGGCCCGCGATTTAGGCTGGATTTTAGATTTTGGCCCCTTCTCTGATTGAGTTCGACACCCCTACTAGATGGTACCAGGATATTCCTGTCCTTAGAGGTCCCAGTGCCTCAGGTACACAGATAACTGCTTATTGTGAACAAGCCATGGAATGCAAGGCAAATAGGGTTTTCCTGAAGAAATCATGAAATACAGTGGATCATGTTCCAGACTCCATCAGGCAGGACAGGACAGGGTAGGGAATGCCACAATCGCGTTGGCTTAGCACAGTTAATGTCTATCCGTGCCATGTGGGGAGGGGTGGGGGTTCTGCTTATCCGAGTCGCTCAGGAGCCCAGGCTGAGGAGACTCCTTCCCAGCACAGGCTTCCATGATCAGTGTGAGGATCCGCCCATCGTGAACCAGGCTCCCCCTCTTAAAGGTACTGCTCAGAAGTGACATGTAACCCCGGTGCTACTTTTCATTGGACAAAGCGTGTCACATGGCTACACCCAACTTCAAGGGAGATGGGAAATGTGGTCCTACCATGTGGCAAGAAGGAGAGGAACCAGAATAGTTGTGAATATTCCAAATGACAAAGCAACAAGGTTCTGTTTTGTTTGTGATGACAGAAACCATCATGCTTAATCAACTATAAACCATATTCCCAGGCAATCTTCAGCATAAAGCTTTCTGATGTGTGTACATTAATCAAATATGGCCATCCAACCATCTTCTTAGAGATTCCCAGAAGAGGGAATTGAGTAAGAGGAACAGGATTCAATGGGATCCAGAAGAAAGAGATTAGAGTGAGTCAGGATTCTCTTGATTGTAAGTGACAGAAACCCAACTCACATTAGTGTACCTGACTGAAAAGTCATCAGAGAATCTTCCAGAATCCAAGGAAGAGATGACCAGCTAAACCTTAGAGGGGCCTTGGGGTGAACCAGGCCCCCCATCTCCTCTTTCAGCACATCCATCGCATCCTCTTCTCTGGCTTCTTCTGCTCGGGAATGAGGAATGCAGCCCCCACCCTCTCCACTGCTTTCACCTAAAGAAATGGACTGAGCTTCCTGGAAAGGACTCTAATTGGGCCAACTGGGGTTGTGTGCCAACCCCCGAGCCAATCGGCTTTGGCCAGGAGTGGCACTGTGATTGACAATCAGCTTTGGCAGCCCCCCCCCCCCCCCCCCGGCCTCCCCCTCTAGTTGGGCGTGCCAGAGTTATCAGAAGGGAGAGAGCATGGTCCTTGTATCAAATCAGCCTGAGTTTAAGTTTAAGTCCTCCTCCTCCAGGGACGAGCTGTGTGATATTGGACAAGTTTCTCACCTCTCAGAGCCTCAAGTTCCTCCCCTGCAACATGGCGATGATAATATCTAACTTCTAAGATGGTGGGAAAGGACTAAAGGCCACCCAGTACGCCACACCTAGCAACCCGGAGTGCTACCCCGTCCAAATATATGCACTTCCCATCACAAAGTGGGGAGGGCTTTGTGAGAAGGGAAAGTTGGGTTTTAAAGACATTGAAATGTGATAAAAAGAACAAATGATTGTTTGGGTGGTTGCTTTATTTGGGAGTGGGAGAAAAGAACCAGAAAAATACATACCATGCACACAGATCGTAGGCACAGTATCTGGCAAACAGGAAGCATCCCATACATACAGCCATAGCAGTAAGTACAGAGTAATAGTAACACACAGTAATAAGAAACTGGTAGGAGGCCTGTGGTGAGTGGAAATACCCAGAACAAGGTCAGGTGCCAAAAGGTGCTGAAAGAGACCCCTTTGACATTACTACCACCCAGCAGCGGGGACCATGGGAAATGTAGGATATGGCCCAGCAGATGGAGGGCTGTCTTGCCGAAGGGGGGTGAGGTGGGGATAGAAGACCTGAGGGTCCAGAACAGGCATTCACAGGGGCCAAGAAACCAAACCTCAGGGCAGGAAGGGCCTCCAGAGACTACTCAACAGGGAAATATTAAAGCCAGCTCTGGCCTCCTCTGCCAAAGCCCACCTTCTAGCTGCCCCACAACTTTCATTTGAAGAAAGTTTCCTGTGGTTTGGGGTTCTTTAAAAACTACTGATCTAATCCTATGCACACACTGCAGTTGGGGAAAAACATGAGCCTGGAGTGAAGAAAGCCCCACACTGGGGTTAGCCAGAGGTGCAGTCTTATAACTGATACTGAGGTTCAGCTGCCTGCTGACAGTTGAGACAGGTGCTGTCGAAAAAGGAAAGAGGTGCCGAAACCGGTTTGGCTCAATGGATAGAGCGTCGGCTTGGGGACTGAAGGGTCCCGGGTTTGATTCCGGTCAAGGGCATGTACCTTGGTTGCTGGCATATCCCCAGTAGGGGGTGTGCATGAGGCAGCTGATCGATGACTCTCTCTCATCGATGTTTCTAACTCTCTATCCCTCTCCCTTCCTCTCTGTACAAAATCAACAAAATATATATATAAAAAAAAAAAAAAAAAAGAAAGAAAGAAAAAGGATGCCGAAACCGGTTTGGCTCAGTGGTAGAGCGTCGGTCTGCAGACTGAAAGGGTTCAATTCCGGTCAAGGGCATGTACCTTGGTTGCGGGCACATCCCCAGTAGGGGGTGTGCAAGAGGCAGCTGGTCAATGTTTCTCTCTCATCGGCGTTTCTAGCTCTCTATCTCTCTCCCTTCCTCTCTGTAAAAAATCAATAAAATATATTAAAAAAAAAAAAAAAGAAAAGAAAAGAAAAAGGAAAAAGGTTTATTCAAGTGCCAGCCATCTGAGGAGATGGGGGAATCTTGTCGCCAAGCCCATCTGCCCATCTCATGCAGGTAGACATTTTTATTCGGAGGGAGAGGGAAAGAAGAACAAAGAGATCAAGGGAGGGGCTTGGAATGTCCTCTATATGCAGGCCAGCACAGTCCATCCGGATAAGGATCTCACAACTGGTCAGGTGATGATCCAGTCTTCGTCATCCTAGTTCTACATTCTCCTGGTTCTATTGTTGAAGGTCAGCAAATCTCATGGAACTGGGATGACTGAAGGTCAAAGTCTGTATCTCCTGAAGTTAGTTACTAGGATTCTTATACAAACATGCTGTTTGTCTACAAGCTATACGTATTAGTCAGAGTCAGCCTTTACAGAAATGATGTCAAAAGAACAGTGGGTTGGGTTATAATTCTTCACTGTTACAATCTGAACTGCAGATCCTGTCTCAGGCCAAGCCTGTCGCTGTCAATGAGTACCTGCTAGTGGGAAAAGCACCCACTGTGGACCAGGGTCCCACAGGGAGGTGCTTGGGTGCTGTCTGGTGTTTTGGACTCTGGGGCAGGTAACAGGGAGGGGCCAGTTGGGCCAGTCAGCGTCTGCTGGACTGTGCTGGCAGAGGGAGACTCCTCCCCAGAAGCTGGCAGCCAGGCCCCTCCCCGTGGCAGAAGATGGGGGCTCTCTGCAGGGTCAGAGAGCTTTGTATCCCTCACCAGGGAAGAAGGAGATTTCTGAGAGGAAGTGTCCTAAAGGACTCCGGAGACTCATCTCTCCCCTCGGGGTGGGAAGAAGCTGTCAGAGCTGTCCAATGTTTATTAATCATTTAGTCCATACTAGGCATGGTGCCAAATGCTTATAAGTATGGACACATTCAATCATTTCACAATCCATGAAAGAGGCCCAGGTTACAAAGGAGGAGACTGAGGCATGGAGAGGTGAAGACACCCAGCTGGTGAGGGGAAAGGCCAGGATTTGAGCCCACAGGCTAACCAAAGAGTCTCTACTTTGAAGGAGGGAAAACCCAACTATTTTATTAAGACAAAAATAGCAGAAATAATAGAGAATGTCCATATGTTCTCCCAGATTCCCCAAATTGTTAATATTTTATCACATTTTAGTATCTATCTGTCTTTGTTCTATACGATTTGAAAATAAATTGAACCTGGATGAGGCTGGTTGACCTATTTGGAAATGTCTTTTGTGTGAAGTGTATCATTGGGCATGTGGAGGTATTATTGATAGAGAAAATGCTAAGTAACTGATTTACTATCTGAAAAGGGATTTACTATCGGGGAAAGGGAGGGAGGAAGAGACTGAACATAAACTGTGCACCTATGGATGAGGACAATGGGGGATGGGGAGGGGGCGGAGGGTGGGGTGGGAACCTGGTGGAGGGGGGAAGAAATGAGGAACCTTTGTAATAATATGAACAATAAAGATTGATTTAAAAAAAAAAAAAGAAAAGAAATTGAAGATACGATACCCCCTTATTTAGAAATACTCTGGAGGGTAAAATGAAGGACATTGTCTTGCATGACCACAGGACAAGGATCAAAGTCAGGAAATGAACATTGACACGATACTATTATCTAATCTACAGACCTCATTCCTATTTTACAATTATCTTAAAAGTGTCCTAATAGCAAAAGGAAATCCTGGATCACACATTGAAGTTAGTTGTCTTATCTTCTTAACTCCTTTAATCCGGGACAGTTCCCCAAGCTTTCCTCGTCTTTCATGATGTTGCCATTTTTTTTAAAAAAAATTTTTTAGCATACAATCCAATGATTCTGTAGAACTTCTCTCAATTTAAATTGGGTGGATGTCTCTTCACAATTAGATTCATTGTCTGAGTTTTGGCAGGAATGCCAACGGAAGTGATGCTCTGTCCTTCTCAGGGCATCACTTAGGAGAAAGATGTGCCAATTTGTCCTTTATTGTTGACATTAACTTTGTTTACTTAGTTAAAGACGGTGCCTGCCAGGTTCCTCCACTACAGCTTTACAATCTGTCCATGTGTAATTAATCATTGCCTGTGGGACAATAATTTGAAACTATGTAAATATGATGTGTCTCAGCAGAATTTTCCTACCCATTGATGACTCTCATTAGAATTCTCATTAGAATTTATTAATGGTCCAGCTCCATCATTCCTTCCACTGGAAGGAGTAGCTTTCCCTTATCTGTATTCATTCATTTATATTAGTGTGGGCTCGGGGTTTGTCCTCTCACTCAATAGGTTATAATCCATCATTACTGTAATTTCTTTTGACGCTCTACTTTTTCCAGATTTGGCCGTTTAAAACCCGCTTCAAGCCAGAAAGCTGCCACTTTCAAATATGACATTGCACCCATGTTTCTTGACCTTGACCAAAATGGGATCAAAACCAAACCCAGGTTGTGTGTCCTGATCAGGAATCAAGCCTGCAATCTTTCAGTGCTCAACCAACTGAGCCACTCCGGCTGGGCTTTGTAGAACCTTAATAAGTCTCTAAGCATTTCCTCAGGTGAGGATTAAAAAAGAAGAAAAAATAGTTCTACAAAACCTAAGTTTACAGGTGGAAGCTCCTTTAGCCAGGGAGTTGGGAAAATTCTCTGTGAAATAGTGATATCTGAGCTGACCTGCAAGATGGGAAAGAGCGGACGGCGAATGGAAGAGGAAACAGCAAGTGCAAAGGACCTGTGGGAGCAATGGGCTGGGTGTGTTTGGGAAACAGTAAGAAGGGCAGTGGCTGAGGAGTAGTGGGTGAGGCCAGAGGGCCCGGAGGTGAGGCTGGAGAGTGGGTGAGAGGCCAGAAGGCTGGCCCTGCAGGCCAAAGGAAGGAGTCAAGTTTATATTCTAAACGCACAGGTAGGCTAGAGAGAGGGTGGGAGTGTACACGACAATCTGATCTTTGCTCGGAGAAAAACAGTCTGGTGTGTGAAGAAAACCTTTAGGAACACAGTGGGGAGGCGATCAGGAGGCTGCTGCCATTGTCCTGGGAAGTTGATTGTGTCTGGACGTGTGGTAGGACTGGGTTGGGGAGAAGCTGTCAGATGCAGAAGCGTGTTGGATGTAGAACCAGGCTGACTCAGGATGTGAGGAGGGAGGGAGAAAGAGGGATGCACAGGGGTCCTAGGATGGGGCTTGAACAACTGAAATGGGGAGACCGGGGGTGTGGGTTGCCCGGGTAGGGCTGATGATCAGGAGGTGGACTTGGGCTGTGTAGGGTTTGCGGTCCCCACCTGGCGCCCACGTGGAGGCATGCAGTGGGCGCTTGGATAGGAGTCTGGCATTCAGAGAAGCTGTTGGCTCTAGAAACACGGATTTGCAGCTCACGGACACACAGACGGCGGTTTAAGTCACGGGACTGGATGAGATCATCATGGCTGAAGGTGTAGGTCGAAAGGAGAAGAGGCTCGGGACTGTCGACTGTAAAATGAGCCAAATGACACCTTCACTCGCGAGGCGTCACGTGAACGCACGCAGCCCAACAGGAACTGAGAAGCCCCGGGCGGGCCGCCGTGTGGGCGGGGCCCGAGGGGGCGGGGCGGGGCCCGAGGGGCGGGGCAGGGCGGGGCCGGCGGCCAGGAGGCCGCTCAGGGGGCCGGAGGGGGTGGGGCCGGGGGCGGGGCCGGCGGGGCGGGGCCGGCGGCCAGAGGCCGCTCAGGGGGCCGAGCGGGGCGGCGGGGGTGACGTCACCGCGTGACTGGGTTTTTATGAATGAAAGGAATCCTGTGAGTGAGTAATTCCGGGAAGCGCTCCCTACAACTCCGCGCGGCCTCCCGCGCCGCCCGCCCCACAACAAAACTCGGCGCGTCGTCGCTCCCGGAGCCAGGAGCCGGGCTCGGAGCCGGAGAGGAGGCGGACCGGGGAGACGGACCGGGGAGCGGGCTCGGACGGCAGCGAGACCCGCGCGTGCCAGGGGCGCCAGGAGGAGCGGCCCGAGGACGGGTGAGGAGCGCGGGTCCGGGCGGGAGCGGGGGCGCGGGCTCCGAGGCAGCAGGGCTCCCGCACCCGAGCTCGCGCCTGGGCGGGGCGCCGGGGCCAGCGCTGCCTGTGCTGTGTCCCCCGCCGGTCAGTTGCCGGGGGGGGGGGGGGGTAGCGATCCAGGGACCGATCGGGGCCGAAGCGAGCTTGGCCGGGCGCTGGGGGGCTGGGGGCCGGGGGCGCCGGCCGGGAGGCGGGGAGGCCCGGCAGGAAGGGCTGGGGGGGCGGCTGGCGTCAGCGTCTCCCAGGAGGGCGGGGGGGCCGTGTGCACGTACGTGACTCGGTGAGAACATTCCCTGGCCGGGCGCCCGCGGCCGGGCGTGCGCGGTTTGTTTACGTCCGCGGGCGCGCGGCGGCGAGTGCGTGTGTCCCGCCGGGGTGCCCAGCCGCGGAGTGCCCAGCCGCGGGGCGCCCGCGCCGGGAGAGGGCGGTGCGGAGACCACCCGGCGGGCAGGACCCTGGGCCTGCGGACCGGCCGTGCGTACCTGGGAGGAGGGTGCTCGGCGAGGGAATGCGGAATAGGGACCCGAACTGGGGAAGCGGCCCCACTGGTCACACGGCGTCCGGGGATTCTCGCCCCGCTGTCCCCGCTCCACCAGCCGGCGACCCCGCTCTCCCCGGAGTTTCCCAGGCCCGGGGCCACGTGACCTCGGTGTTTGCCCCCCTCCCCGAGCTGGCGGCTGCAGCCCCGGGGCGGGGGCGGGGCACAGTATAAAGACCCCGCCGGCAGGGCTGGGGGGAGAGGAGGGGGCCACCCCCTGGGGGGCTGGCACTGCTCAGGTCCTTACCCCGGGTTTTCCTGCCACTTGGGGCAGGCAGACCCTCAGCCTCTCCTTCGTCCCCAGCCAGCCCTTCAGCCTGGGGTGGAGGGGGGAGTGGGAGGGTCAGGACACCCCGAGCAAAGTGGGAGCTGGCACGGGATCCAGGCTTCTGTGTGCTGGGACTCCCGCTGGCCCGGGTTTCGGAGCTGGTGCTGCTGGGTCTGGCAGGGTGAGACCGGAGGAAGGGGTGGGGCTGGTTTCTGTCCTGCTGCTGGTTTCAGTTACATGTGGGACTAGTCAGACATACCTGTGGATGGCCGGACCTGAGGAGCTAGTTGAGGGCCCGGGCCAGCTGGTGTGCCCGGAGTCCTCCCCCGGGGGCACGATCAGCAGGTGGGGCAGGTGGCCTTGGTGGTGAAGGGCTGATGTGTGAGGGTGAGGGGCCCAAGCCAGCCCTGAGCCCCTTTATCAGCCCTGGGAAGCTCCCCTTCGCCCAGTAAGTAGCCTGAAGGACAGGCTGGGGCTAGGGAGTCCTTGGTCCTATCCTGCCCTCCGTTTTTCCCACCCGTGGCACTACTGAACCATGGGGGAGGGGGTCAACTGAGCTTGGGGGGTGAGGCACCAGCTGATCTTTGAATCTGTGAGCCCTGGTGAGCCCTGCGACCGCTGTGGGCAGCCTCAGTGTCCCCGCCTGCAGCACCCAGGGCGGGAAGGGGTGAAATGGGAGGAATGGCAGTCTCCACATGGAGCCTGTTTCCCAGGGAAACTGGGGGAGAGAGAGCGGAGCCTGCGGCCCCGGCCAAGGCCTGGCACGTCCAGGAATGTGTGGGGTTCCGTGAGGCCCATCCTCAGAGCGGGCGGGAACATCCTGAGCAGGTTGGGGGGCCGGGGACGAGGAGAGGCGGCTGGCTGCTCTGTCCCCCGTGCAAAGGCTTACCCTTCCCTGGCTCCCCCTGGGTCTTCCCGAGGGCCGGGGACCCCACAGGCCGCCCACGGCCCTGCGCCTCCCTCAGTCCCCCTGCTTTCGGCTCTGAGCCTGTCCTGGGCCAGAGGCTGGGGTGGGACTGTGCCCGAACCAGACCCCGAGCCGCCCTCCGCGAGCTCAGGAGCTTACAGTTGACTAGAGGAGCCGTGGTTAAAGGGAGAGCCGACAAAGTAAATACAGAGCCGCGGGGGAGCTGGCTGTGAGGGGGAAGTCTGTGGTTTGCAGTCTAAGCAGCTAGTACGAAGGCATGCAGGCCGCTGTGCGCCTCGCAGATACCGTGTCTCTTACTGCAGGTCAAGCAAGCACCAGCACCCTCTTCCCAACAGGCCCAGGTGACGATCAGCATTTTTTTTTTTTTTTTAGCAACGAAGAATTTTCTAATTACGATAGGTACATGTTTTCTCAGGTATAACGCTATGGCACACTTCACAGACGGCCGGATAGCGTAAGCGTCAGTTGTGTGCACTAGGAAACCAAAAGCCTCCTGCTTAATTGCAGCGCTTGCTTTATGGCTGTGGTCGGGAACCCGACCCACAACATCTCCAAGGAGTGCCAGGGACAGGGCTCCGGCGTGCCCGGGGCAATCACGGAGGGCTCCCCTGAGAAGGTGGCCAGGGACCCAGGTGGTCAGATGGGGTGAGTGATGACTGTCTGTGGAGCCTTTGAGGGCCTTCAGAGCCTGGCAGAGTGGCTGCTTTTTGTGTTGGCCGATCGAAGGAAGGGGCACTGGGTCCAGGGGATCCTCGGAGGTAGTGAGTGGGAAAGGGACACGGTGGAGGCCTGACGGCCAGCTCTGGGCAAGGAGGGAGGCTGGCATGGCAGGGTTTTGACGGGAGCCAGCCAAACACAGGCTTGTAGGCTTTCTCCATGACGATCCTCCTGACGGCCTTCGGGAGAAGGTGGTGGGGGGTCGGAGGTGGAGACCAGAAGCCAGTGAGGGGGCGGCTGTGGTCATGGAAAGACCAGAAGCCAGTGAGGGGGCGGCTATGGTCACGGTTCAGCTGAAAGAGGAAGTGGTCTCTGCGCAGAGGGATGGTCCAGTCTCCGGGTTTGTGTTCTCATTCCCCTGCCTCCAGGAAGCCTTCCCTGATTTCCTTTCTCTTCCTCTGGGACCTCCACTCTGGCAGTGGTGGTCCTGTCGCTCTATCCCGGGCCCGGATCGGACACGCCAGACTCCGAGACTGCCAGGTGGAGGTCTGACGTGCTGGGACACTGAGGCCCCGAGAGGGCACGGCAGGGAGTGTGCGTGGGTGGCACAGCGGGAACTGGGTGCCCGGCTCCTGCTTTCCTGAGGGGCTGGGTCCTCCCGGCTCCACTCCCCCTGCCAGCAGGGAGGCGGCTCCACCAGGGCCGCTGCCAAGGCCCCAGGAAAACACATTTTTTCCCTCTGGCCTCACAGAGGAAGCGGAGTGGCTCCGCAGCCAGAGGAGCCCGTGCCAGGGGGCAGGCCGTCTGCAGGATGTCCCAGAGCGGAGAGGGGAAGGGGGGGCAGGGGGTGTGGGAGGCCATGGCTGCAGACTGGGCAGGGCAGCTGTCAGTCCCCCAGGAGGAAATTCGTTCTCCGTGCCTCAGAGAATTGCAGGAACCTGCAGCGCCTGGCACGAAGGATGCTCTCTGGCCTCTGGGGGAAAAGGGGGGGGGGGCATTGAAGAAGGAGCCCTGAGCTCGGGGGTCAGGACTCCTGGGTTCCAGCCCACCACTGCCACCGAACAGCTGCTCGGCGGTCTGTGACAGAACGAGGGGGTGCACCAGCCCCTGGCTGAGGCCCGTGTGGCTGAGCGGCCGGCGGAGGGCCAGGCCCCATGGCACAGCGCAGCGGCCCGGCCGGGGCTGGCAGCCTGAGTTATCAGAAAGTTCCCCCTTCTTGTGACTCTGAGTGCCCGCTCTGCTGAGCTGGGGACATTCCTGGGCAAACATGAGAGCCTCAGCTGACACCAGGATGTGGGTGAGGGGGCCGAGGCCAGAACACGAGAGGGAGGGAAGGCGAGGACAGGTTTGGAGCCTCGGGGCCCGCAGGGACTCAGCACCCCAGCCAGCCCGCGGGCGGGGCTCCGGCACACAGAACGGGACCGGCCAGCAGCTCCCCTCCCCGGCCTCCGGGAGGCTGTGCTGAGGGGGCCCGGAGGCTGTGTCCACGCTCAGGGGAAGCAGGGCTGTGGGCGATGCGGTGTCTGTGTGGGGAGTGGAGGGAGGGAGGATGGAGAGAGAAGCGGACCGTTTGCCACTTCTGCTCTTGTCTGAGCCACTTGTGTGTCTCACACGAACGCCGTTATAATCGTCCCCATTTCACAAGGGGGGGGTCTCGGCGCAGGGAGGGAGAGGGACTTGTCTGAGGGACCAGTCCCCAAGGCTCTGCATCAGCCCCGACACCCAGTGCTCAGCACCCAGCACCCAGCACCCAGCAGGCTCGGTGAACCCGTGCAGTGGGGGAGACTTGCCCTCTCCCCCGGGTCTCTCTGTAGAGCCCGGGCTGCGGCATCACCGAGCCCCCACAGCCAGCACAGCGGCCTGACTGTCTGCTGTCTGTCCGTCTGCACACGGCCAGGCCATCAGAGCAGCGGCCCGTGGGGGCTGGGGAGCCACCTCCTCTCCACAGAGTGGGGGGCGGAGCGGTGCCCGGTGAGGCCATCGTGGGGGGAGGCACGTGGCTCGGCGTGGCCTCCGTCCTGGGCCCCACCCTTTAGCTGTGTGACCTCGGACTGCTCTCCTGACCTCTCTGGCCATCACCTCACAGGGCTGTTGGGAGGGTCGGGGTGATGAGGGTGTGAAAGGGACCAGGATTCAGTGTTCAGAATCCTCCTGATTTGGGGGGCAGCAGCCACTCACCTGCTGTGTGGCTTCTTCTCTGGGCCTCCCCCCCCTTGGGCAGAGTGAGGGGGGGCCTTTTCTGTGTGACCCGGCCAGCGGTTAGCGGGGAGACGCTGTGGAGGCGAGGGCCAGTGACTGCTGCAGGCCTGACCCCTCCTGGCCGGCCTCGGCCATTCCCATAACCCCCCACACGCGCACTGACCTGCCCTCGGCTCCACCAAGACTGGGCGCAGGCGCTGTGCTTCCAGATGGGGACGTGGAGACCAGAGAGGTGGGGCAGCTTGCACAGGTCACACAGCCTGGAGAAGGAGATAGGACTCAACCCGGAGCTTGGCTTTCCATCCAGAGCCCCTTTCCTGTTCCCCATGCCGACCTGGGCCAAGCGTGGTGAGGACAGGGCCCCTCCCGCGCCCGCCCCTCCTCCCGGCCTCTGTGACAGGCGCTGCCATGCAGAAGCCGGGAGGCGGGGGAAAAGGAGGAAGAAGTGGGGCCGGGGCCAGGTTTTTCTCTCAGTGGCACTCACCTGGGCTTGGGCTTGGCCCTGACAAGCCAGATGGCGGACGGTGTCAGAGACTGCCCCCATCCACACCCCGTGGGGGCCTGCCCCCTGCCTGGCCCCGCGCTGGCGACATCAGCACCCAGACCACCTCGGCCTGGGTCCTGCCCGTGGAGCGCCCTGTCTGGTGGGCAGACGGGGAAACAGACCATTACACCGAAGGGAGAGTGCTGGGTGGTCAGTGCCCAACAAGCCCTAGCAGTCAGGGAGGGCTTCCCGGAGGAGGAGGCATCTACACCAGCGGCTGCCAGATAGGTACGGTGGCACAGGGTGAGGGCGGCACAGGGGCCAGAGGGAGTGGAAAGGTCCACGTGGCTGGAATGCAGGACGCAGGTGGGCTGCGGTGGAGAGGGAGCCCGGGAGCCGGGCGGGTGGGCCTGGCCCCGGCCCCGGGGTGGTAGGGAGCCGTGCGAGTCCGCGTGTGGGTGGCGCCAGGTCAGTCACAGGTGAGAGGACGTGCTGTGTGTGGGACCGGGGCTCCCCAGGTGTGTGTTGGGGCGGGTGGGCTTTTCACTGGCCTGTGTTTTGGTGGGGTCTGTGGCAGGGTAGGGTCCTGACTGGGGCTCTCTGGGCCTCAGTTTCCCCCAGCTGTCCCACAAGGAGCTCAGGTTGCTCCTGGAGACCCTCCTTGCCCGAGGGCCCGGGTGGCTGCCTGTCGGGGGCTCTCGCAGGGCCGACTTCCCTTTCCTGCCCCACGCGCTTCCCCTGGCGTCAGGTCCCTGGCTGTGTGGGCCGCGAGGGGCCGGGGATTTCTGAGAACCCTGGGCTGTCCCCACCTCGGCCTGAGTCACGCTGAGGACGCAGCTTCTGCTCTGGGCCAGGCACCGGGGACACAGAGTGGGCGAGACACGGTCTGTGCCGTCCTGAGCTGGCATCCCAGCGGGGAGGCAGGCTCTGAACAAACAGGTGAGATCCATGCGCAATAATGACTCATAGAAGAGCTGTGGAGAGACAGGAGGCGGGGAAGGGAGACAGGGAGTGCGTGCGTGTGTGCGTGTGCGTGCGTGCGTGTGTGTGTGTGTGTGCGCGCGCGTGTGTGTGCGTGTGTGTGTGCGTGTGCGTGCGTGTGTGTGCGTGTGTGTGTGTCTGGGACTGGGAATTCTAGGTCGAGTGAGAACACGAGGTTTGAAGAGCGACCTGCAGGAGTGAGGAAGGCCGCTCTGTGGCTCTTTAGGGGAAGAGGAGGGAGGCCGGGCGGATGGACCAGCCCGTGCACGGGCCCCGGGGCGGTGCGTGCGGGCGGGGTAAGGAGGCGGGTGCAGAGGGAGGCAAGGGGAGCGGAGCAGGAGCTAACGGCAGAGGGGCGTTTGCTGAGCCCCCCCATCCCCCTCCCCCCCCCGCCCCGCCCCGCCCCGTACGTGGTGCCTTGTGAGCCACTGGGATGCTTTTGGCTGTAACTGGAGTGAGATGGGGACCGTGGGAGAGAGGAGTAACATGATCTGACTTAATGCACAGCCACTGGGAGACACCGAGGCGCAGGGAGGCTAACTGATGTGCCGGAGCCCCACGGCCAGTAAGTCGGACTCCCTCCGAAAGGCCATGTGTGTCTCCTGCCGAAGTCCGTGCGCTCGCTTCTCCCCAGCATCTCTGAGGCGCCCGGGCTGCAGAACGGGTCAGACGCGGCCCCACACCGCTCAGGGAGCCAAGGTCTGGACCGGCCTTCACCCCTGCTGCACTCTGTCAGACGGGGGGTCATAGTGAGACCTGGTCTCAGATCTCCACCCCCCTCCTTTGCTCCTCACCGTCCCCTTCGCCTGGGGATTACCGGCTGAGAAAACAGCGGAGACTGATGGGGAGAAGGGCAGGGTGGCCGGGCACAGAGGACTCTCTTCAAAGGGAAGTTGGGGAGACCATCCCTTTCCCCGCCCACAGCAATGGCATTGGCCCGCCGAGTGTGAAATGTCATTGACTAGTACACGTGTTCTGTGCACTTTTCTGTACGTAGTTTGTACTTTAATGAAATTATATGTTTATTGGTTTCAGAGAGGAAGGGAGCAGGAGAGAGAAACATCAATGATGAGAAAGAATCATTGATTGGCTGCCTCCTGCACACCCCACACTGGGGATGGAGCCCACAGCCCGGCATGTGCCCCGACCAGGAATCGAACCGTGACCTTCTGGTTCATAGGTGGACGCTCAACCACTGAGCCGCACTGGCCGGGCAGTGAAAATGCTTTAATAAGACAAAAGGCGTGTGTCTGGGCTCCATGTGGGAGGATTGCTGGGGAAGAGGGAGCATTTGCTTGGTGCAGATTTACCGAGGACTGACCATGAGCCCGGCACTGACAGGCCCATGGAGGCAGCGGTGGGACAGGCAAGGCCTTGACCCTGTAGACTCACAGTTCGGTGGAGGAGAGGTGGGAGGGAGAGAGACAAACCATAAACAAGTCATCAAACAAAATAGTTGCACAACAGCCTGGCCGGCCGGGGCGTGGCTCAGGGTTGAGCATCCGCCCAAGACCCAAGAGGCTGTTGGTCCCATTCCCAGTCAGGGCACTATGATCCCCAGTAGGGGGCATGCCAAAGGCAGCCAGTCGACTGTTCTCTCTCATTGATGTCTGTCTGTCTGTCTGTCTCTCTCCTCCTCCTCTCTGAAATCAATAATAATAAAAAATAATAATAATTGCAAACAGGTGACTGTTATGAGGGTTGGTGAATGGGTTTTATGATATGACACAATGGGGTGTTTTAGCCAGATAGTTAGACCTCTTTGAAGAGGTGGCACCGAGCAAAGACATACCTGCTGAAGGGATGCCACGAGGCAGTAAAGGGACGGGAGTGGCACGTGCAAAGGCCCTGGGGCTGATGTGAGCCATTCGAAGAGGCCGCAGTGGCTGGGCCGCTGGGAGGGAAGAAAGTGGTATGAGATGAGTCCAAGCCACAGGGGCCTTGAGTGGCAAGGAGTGAGTCAGGATTGTGAGTGAGAGGGAGAAAGTGACCTTGGCCTCCTCTCTCCCCTAGGTCTCAGCCCAGAGGGTACCTTCTGCAAACATGTCTGTGGATCCCTTATCCAGCAAAGCCCTGAAGGTGAGGAGCCGGCCCCTGTGGTCCCAGCCCTTCCCTCCCTCCCTGCCCAGCTGAGCTGCCCAGCCCGCTTCCCCTTCAGGCCCTCGAATCCCCCAAGCAGTTCCACGGACAGGAGGCATCATGGGCACTGGCTGGAGACCAGGAGGCCTGGGCTCGGCCAGCGAGGCTGTGTCCCCGGGGCAGGCCACTTCCCTCTCCGGACCGGCTTCCCCAGCGGACAATGCCCGCTGGGCTGTGGGGCGGGAGGTGCTTTCCCGGGTTTCTTACGGGTTCCTGCCTCTCTGCGGGGTCTTAGAACAAGTCCAGCATCTCCGTGCCTGCGGCGGTGGAGGGGGAGCCATCCCCAGCACCCGATGCATGCTGGGCCCAGGGTTTCGGCCCCTAAGGCAAGGACGCGACCCTGGGCCTCAGTTTCCCCATATGTCCCTCTTCTCTTCCCCCCCTTCCCCCGCGCGCTGCCCGCAGATCAAGCGCGAGCTGAGCGAGAACACGCCGCACCTGTCGGACGAGGCGCTGATGGGGCTGTCGGTGCGCGAGCTGAACCGACACCTGCGGGGGCTGTCGGCCGAGGAGGTGGCGCGGCTCAAGCAGCGGCGGCGCACGCTCAAGAACCGCGGCTACGCCGCCAGCTGCCGCGTGAAGCGCGTGTGCCAGAAGGAGGAGCTGCAGAAGCAGAAGTCCGAGCTGGAGCGCGAGGTGGACAAGCTGGCGCGCGAGAACGCCGCCATGCGCCTGGAGCTGGACGCGCTGCGCGGCAAGTGCGAGGCGCTGCAGGGCTTCGCGCGCTCCGTGGCCGCCTCCCGCGGGCCCGCGGCGCTCGTGGCGCCCGCCAGCGTCATCACCATCGTCAAGTCGGCCCGGAGCCCGGCCCCCGGCCCCGCCCCGGCCCCCGGCCCCGCCCCCACCCCGGGCCCCGCGCCCGCGCCCGCGCCCTGCTCCTAGTGCCCGCTGCGCCCCCATCACCACCGCGCCCCGTTCCCCAACCACTCCCCTCCGGCCCTGCTCCTTCCCCAAGTGCCTCAGCGCCACCTGTCCCAGGTGCCATTTCTCTGCAGCCACCAGCCCTGCGGCCAACACAGGGCTCTCCCCGGAGCCTGCCTTCCTGTGCAGCCCAGAGACTGGGGCCTAAGCCCCGGGAAGGGGCAGCTTTGGTGAGAGAGGGGGCAGGTGGGTCAAGGTCTCCCTTGGCCGAAAGCTCCGCCTCCCTGGGCTGGGAGGAGGGATACAGAGCGGATTAGACTAGAGAAGAAGCGAATCAGACTGGAGAAGAGTCGTGGAGGACTGGAGGGCCTCCCTTGGGGAAACTGCTCAGATTGTGCCCGTGGCCCCTGCCCGGCCTGGGCAGCGTTAGGTTTGGCCCTGTATGTCTTGCAGGGCTGCCTGGCTGGGGAGCGGGTGCTCCCCGCTCTGCTTTGGGGCTGGGGTAGTTGCCTGCCCCGTTAGCAGGCAGATGGGAACCGGCCTCCCCCCATGGGCCACCTGAGCTTGTGGGTGAGCTGAAACCTGCAGCCAGGTCCTCCTCCTGCCGTCCTGAGACCCCAGCATGGCCAGGGGCAGTGGACAGGGACTGGGAAGGGGAGGCAGGGCCGCCGTGGCCTGGGAGACTGTGAGACACGGGAAGAGAAGTAGAAGGAGAGAGAAGGGGATGTAGATGGAAGAGAGGGAAGGGGCTGGCTAGCCAATTAACAAAGGGAGGGAGGAGGCAGGTGGGGAGATAAGATGACAGGTCCTGCCATCTTGCAGCCTGGGGTGAGGGGTCCTCAAAAGGGACAGTCCCACCTCTTCCCCTGAGACTGTCCCCCCGCCCCGGGGTGGAGGCTGGCCACAGCCATGGATTGTTCTGAAAGCCCTCGCCCTCCCTCCCTCCTCACACACTGTACACAGCCGCCCCCCGCTGTTATTTATTGCACGAATCTAAGTTATTCTCTCCAGCCGGAGCCCTAGCGCCCTCTCCCTGGGAGAAGTGGCGTGTGGCCCTGAGCTGGACTTTATATTTTATATCTGCAAATAAATCACATTTTATCTTATATTTAGGGAAAGCCGGATGGCAACAACCAAAAAAAAAAAAAAAATGTTTTTAAAAAAATTGCCCCGGCCTCCAGAATTTATTTATTTTCTGACTTACAGTAAGCGAGTTATCCGCCTTCTGTATTTTGTAGACTTTCTGAATAAAGTCAAGTTCTCTTTTTCCACAGTGAAGCGCGTGTCCTGAGCTATGGTTTGTTTGTTGTTGTTGTTGTTGTTTTTTTGGGGGAGGGGCGTTCTGAGGGGCCCAGGAAGGAGTTCTGCTCTCCGGACCCTCTGCTGGGTGGGAGGGCTAACTCCAGTTTGCAGGTGAAAGAGAAGCACCATCCTGCTCTGCGCGCACTGGGGGTGGGCTGGGGGTGGGACCCAGATGGGTGATGCCAAAACGTCCTTCCTTCTGGGCGCCCCAGCCAAGGGTCCTCCGTGGGGAAGGCAGAGCCAGGAGCACAGTGACATGTCGGGCTAAGCTTCCCGGGCATCCCTTTAGCAAAAAAACAGCCCTCTCCGAGAGGAAAATTCCGATGGAAGCCATCTCTCCAGCACTTTCACGTCCAGGGCTGACCGTCTACAGCCAAGTAGAAAATACTTTCCTCATGTTCCGGAAGGCACGGGGTGGGGCGGGAGGGCGGGGGGGGGGGTGGGGGGGGGTGCTTCCTCAGCCCCAGCCTGCAGGCCTACCGCGCAGCCGCGTCCCATCCTGGGGCCCGGGACAGGGTGCAGTGCGTCAGGGAAGTCAGGGCTTGAATCCAGATGTGCTTTCCTGGCTCTGTGACCTCTAGTGACTTATGTGGCTTCTTGCAGCCTCGGTTTACCCGTCTGTGCCAGGAAGGTGCTCTGAGGGCACAGGTGACGCGCGCCGGGAGCGGAGTGGATGTTGACAGGGGTGCGTGTGCTTCGCCGTGAGGATCTGAGTGGCTGCCGCGGGTGTGGAGGTGGCGGGGCTGGGAGAAGGCCTGGACGTGGAAGCCGGGGAAAGGCCAAACCACAGAGGTTGGCTTGATCCACAGGCCTCCCTCCTCTTCCTCCTCAGGTTGGGGCCCTGGACCCTGGATGCTCACCCGACGCTGCGATGCTGCGTTCAGGCCTCAGGAAAAGGCAGCCGGAAGCTGCAGGAGGGCCAAGCAGAGGCTGGGAATTTCCCTACCCCCACGGCATTCCTGAGGGCCCGAGTCAGCAGCCAGCACACACACACACACACACACACACACACGCACACACACGCACCAGGCCCGGGAGCGTGCGGAGGTGGCTGCAGGAAGGTGCCCTACCCAGCAGGCCCTGCTCCAGGCCTGGCGCCAGGGGGAGGCCCCCAGGGCCCCACAGCGGAGGCTGGATTCAGGGGGGCAGTGTTAGCCTCTGACAATGTGCCGCCCCCCATCACCTTCACGTTCACACCGAAGGTCAGGGTTTCCTGGCATCCCTGCTCCCCACCACGAAGCCCACCCCAGCACGGGCGTGGGAAGAGGAAGGAAAAACTCACCCGCAGGCAGAGCAGGTTTCAGTACAATCTATATTATCTCATATATATATATTTCTTCCTCACTTTATTTGCTCACTTCTGTCACGCGTTTAAAATGTCACAGAGACCAAAATAGAGCGACTTTCTGGTGGAGCTCACGGCAGTCATACACGAGATATAAAACTAGGGGGCTCTGTCTTCTCATACATCATACAATTAAGTTTTCAAGTATTTCTTATGTACAAAGAGCTACTCTATTGGGAGGAAAAAAAGTTTAAAAAAAGACAAGGTGGGTTACGAATCCCAGGAAGTAGGTGGTGTGGTCAGGCCGTTCCCAGCCCCTCTGCTCTGGGCCTGGCTCCCGCCGGGAGCTGCAGAGCAGACGGGCAGGAAGCAGCCGCACACTTTGGCCTGGAAGGAGGATCAGAGGAGCACAGGGAAGGGCAATGGTGGGAGCGAGGGGGAATGGGGGGGGGGTGCGCGCAGAGGGTGTCTCAGGCAGCCGGCACCGGCCTGCCTTCCCAGGCAGCTTGGGGCTGGCTGGCCAAGCCCACCAGACAGGGACCTGAGAGCTGGCCTCCAGTACCCCTCCCCTCACGCAGGCCTGGCCCCGCCCTGCCAGGAGGGCTGCTTGGTCACAGTGCCAAGTGCTCAGGAAGATGACGGGGATGGAACCCACCCGAGCCCGGGCACAGCCCTCCCAGGAGGGGCCACGGGGAAAGGTTCCACCGTGAAGTCTGAAGCCGCAGGCAGGCCTTCTCCCTGCCCTTCCCGCTTCTCCGCTGCCGCCGCCCAAACTCCGCTCTCGGGATGGACGCGCTGCCTGTCCAGACAAGCCGTGTCCATCAGCCTCTTCCCGGCGGCGCCGAGGTGAGCCCAGGCTGCAGAGGGCTCTGGCCCCGGTGTGTGGGTGTGGAGGCGGGAAGGGGAGGGCCTGGTGTCCTGGCCACTCGAGGCCGGTCCGAGGGCGCCCGGCCAGCACTGCAGGGGCCTGAGGCCAGCAGCTCAGCGGGAGCCCCAGGGAGGCCGGGACAGACCGAGGCGGGGAAGGGGCGTTCATTGTGACTAAGGCACAGAAGAGACGGGCTGGGCCAGGTGAGCAGGGCGCCAGGCCTGTGGGCTTGGGGCCGGGGCCCTGCTGCAGGCCCAGCCCTTGGTCCTCCCTCCCACAGAACCGTGTCCTCCGGAAGCTGGTCTGAGGTGTGGAGACTCAGACTGTCCCTGAAATGGGAGGAGAAGCCCAGCAATGACGGGGACCGGAGAGGCCTGACTGCTCAGCCGGGAAGGAAGGTGGGAGCCCTGACCCTCTGAGCAGCCAGGCAGGGAGGGCTCTGCCCAAATGCTCCCAACAGACCCAGGAGAGGGCAGTGCGGCTGCCCTGTCCTCTGCAGGCCAGGAGGACGGGGCGTGCGAAAGAGGAGCAGCCGGAGGACACCCGGGGGACGCAGGGGCCTCACCTGAGGCCACACGCACAGAAGAGGGGCCCGAAGGCACCTGAGCGCCTTCCTAGCGGGACCTGTGGCTCCTGGCGTCTGGCTGAGCTTGCAGCAGGCCAGGCAGGCCGGGTCAGGGCTCCACAGACGGCTTCCTCTCCTCCCCCCCATCTCCGCCCAGCAGAGCTAATGCCGTGCGAGGCGGAGGGAGCGGGGGCAGAGCTGAGGGCACGGTGTTTGGGGAGGAGCTGAGTCTCTCGGGGACGGCAATGAGCTGGGGACAGAGCTGAGAAGCTGTGGCCACTGTCCACGCCACAAGCATCAGGGCCTGGGGCCTGGCTGGTCCCACCACGCCGCCCCGCAGCGCGAGCCGCCGGGCACGGAGTCGCTCGGTGTCCCTGCTCCTCGCCGGGGCCGGCGTGGCGTGTGGAAATGTTCCTGAAGGCTCGGTGAGCCTGGCTGTTCTCTGGGCGGACAACGAGGCTGTCCTCGGGAAGCGACGTGTGAGTGCTCTGGGCCAATAAATTAAAGGCGATGCCCAAGGGGGCAGCCTGCGCCGGGCCGGGAGGGGGGCCGGAGGGCGCACCTGCCCTGGCCGAGGGCCACCCTCCCCGCAGCGCTTAGAACTCGTCGTCCGAGCTGAGCAGGAGCGTCTTCTCGGTGTCGCGGGCGCCGCCGAGGCTGGCGCGCAAGGGGCCGTGGGCGCCGTGCCGGGCCGGCCCGGGCTCCAGCGTGGCCTGCTGCGTGTACTGCTGGTAGGCCGGCGAGAAGTTGTGGATGGCGTCCTGCACGATGTCGTGCGGGTTCATGGTCTCCTTGAGGCTGCTGGAGATGCTCTTCATGGGCGCGCAGCGGCCTGCGGGCGGAGGAGGGTGAGGCTGGGCGGAGGAGGCGTGGGGCTCGGCCCCAGGTTGTCATCCAACCGCCTCCGATCCTGGAACCCACCCCCAAGGCTATCCACCCAACCACCCCTCCTGGGGCAGAGGGTGCAGGCAAAGACACGGCCCCCTGGCGGGCAGAGCGGAGAGCACCCTGAGGGGGAGGTAGGCAGCCCTGGGGCTGAGGCCAGCAGGTGGGTGGGCCGGCCAGAGACCACCCGATGCCGCAATGAGCCCAGGATGCCCCAGGAGGCACGCCAAGCCGCCCGAGTGGAGGCGGGAGTGCTGGGACGGGGCTCACTGCTGGCCCTGCCCCTCTCCGGAGGCAGTGGACCAGGGACCCGTTTCATCGGGGCAGCTGTAGGGCTGGACCTGGCCGTGAGGAGCAGACATCTCCAGCTCACCCGAGAGGGCGGGAGCCACTGCCAATAAGCTCATCTTACTCCCTCTCCGATGAGTCACCCAGGCCAGGCACACTCTGAGAGGTGAGGGAGAGCTCAGCTCGCAGCCAGGTCTCCAGACTCACACACGCCTGCCCTTTCTGCCTGCACACCTCCGCCATGGACATACGAAATGGCCCTGGTTTCCCAGGAGTGGGTGCTGTGCCCCAGAACCACACAGGGCACATGCCAGACGACAGGCCGAACAGAGCGGGCTCGACAGAGGGCGGCCCTTGGCAGAGTGCTCTGGGCACTGCCTTCAGGTGCCTGTGGTGACAGAACCAGGCAGAGAGGCGTGCCGGTGACAGTGACCAGGACTGACATGCAGGACAGACATGCAGACAGAGAGCAGAACCTACCGTAAGGACCATACGTTGGCACTGCCCATGGCCAAACCCGGGACAAAAGCAGGGCGGGCAGGGAAGGGGGGAGAAGCAGGAGAAATAGAGAAGACAAGAGACAGCTGAGTGAACACCACGGCCCACCACCGAGGCCAGGGCACACCACGCCCCCTGCGGCCCACCCCTGGCCCTCTGGCCCCCCGGCAGCCCCAGCTTCCCCTCGGGCCTGGCACACTGACCACCGGAAGAGGGCCCTCCTGTGGCACTCCCCTCTGAGGGCGGACAAACAGCGGACACCAGAATGGCGGGCCGAGTTCACCTCGCCCCAAAGTCAGGGCCCCCCCCCCCACTTCTCCAGCTGAGGCTGGAACTGCTAAGCCTGTGCCTTGTGCACACAAACCTCTCCCCACTTCACAGACAGGAAAGAGGCTGGGGCGAGGGTTCTTGTGCAGCTCCCACGACAGAGCCAGCTCTGCACCCGCGCCAGCCTGGAGAGCTGAGGGGCCGGGCACCGTGGCTGGCGGGCACCGTGGCTGGCGGGCACCATGGCTGGCGGGCACCGTGGCTGGCGGGCACACGGCCGGCCAGGACCACGCGGAGGGGCAATGGCAGCAGCAGCTTCCCCTGGCGGCAGGGCCCGCGCACAGCCGCGCGGCTGCGGGTGGGTGTGTCGGGAAGACAGCCCAGGCCTCCAGCGGAAATGGTCCTTAAACCGAGCCCCTCCCAGGCTCTGGGCACAAAGGGGCTCTCCCAGGGACAGGGTCTGTCAGGCCCAGGCCAGGGGCATCGCCCTCAGCACTGGAAGCTGACCCTCCAATGGGCCTTGGTGGGAAGCAGTGGCCACCAGGGCAGTGCTGAGTGGGCAGCACAGTGGCTGGCACTGACAGGGTGCGGTCAGACGCGGAGAAAGCACCCCCAGCCCAGCCAGCGTGTTGGGGAAACGCGGCCGGGCCCACCAGTCACGAGGCCTGCAGTACGGTCAGCAGCTGCGCAGGCCCCCGAGGCCTCCCACCAGGGAAAGAACATGGCAGGAAGGGGTGGGCGTCGAGGAGCCGGCCACAGGCCAGGCGGTCCTCTGTACTCTCCCAGGACGTGGCTGCCCGGCCCGGGTGGGCATCAGTGCTGCGCCTGGGAGGTGGGCTTCCGCTTCCAGCCACGTGGGAGGGGCGGGGCAGCAGCCGAGCCCAGGCAGAGGCCTCCCTTCCAGGCCCGCCCACTCCTCCCATCACCCAAGCAGCCAACTCCTCTTCCTGCTCCCCCTGGGCATCCTCCAGGCCCGCTGGCAGCAGAGGCACCCAGGCCGGGAGCTCTGCCAGGCCGAGCCACATCAGTTACTCCGGAGCCTCTGAGGTGGCCCAGCACGGAACTCTGTCTGGTTCTGCTCTGGCCCAGGAAGGTCAGCAAGTGTAAAAGAAAGCTGTTCAGAGCTACTGCCACCCACGTCTGCTTCTGAGAGGTAATCAGGTAAAAAAAAAAAAACACAAAAAAAACAGAACACTTAAGAGCAGAGGATTCTGGGACAAATGGAGAACGGCTCATGTCGGGAACCCTGAGGGACTGCTTTTCTAGAATCTCCGTCCTGACCATCCCACAGAGGTACTGCGCCTGCCAACTTCATCTCCGTACTCCAGGCCGGCTGCCAGAGACAGGGGGCCTCGCTCCCGGGGCCTCCCTCACGTGACCAGGACGCCTGGCCCCTCCGGCCTGCAGGACGCCGCGGGGGGAGGGCTGGCTCTCACCTTGCGCGTCCAGCCTCTTGTCGGCGTAGACCTTGTAGGTGAAGGCGTGCCGCAGGGCCAGCGCCGCGAAGAACATCTCCACGCAGATGATGAAGTCCTGGTAGCCGGCGGCCACGGTGCCCTCGCCCACCGACACGCGGGCCGAGTGGATCTTGGGGATGGCCCCGCACTTCTCCAGGATGGCCAGCAGCAGGCCTGGGGGGCAAGAGGGTGTCAGACCGCCTCCCAGGCCCTCCTCCTCCGTGCAGCCCCCAATGCCCGGCGGCAGAAGCAGGGGCCCTGGTCGCTCCTGTGAGGCAGTGTTGCCAACACAGGCTGAGGCCCCTTGGGAACCCCACACCCCCTGACCCTTTCCAGCCACTAACACTGAGATGTCACAGATTATGTGGGGTCCCCGTGTCCCCCATCCATGAAGCAGCCCCACTAAAGCTCTGCCCTGGCTCCTAGGGCCCCTGAGGGACCAGTCTTCTGCCCGAGTGGGCACCCAGTGGACGGAGGCCCCTTTGAGCTCCAGCTGGGATCCCCAAGGACAACCCCGGGGCCTGGGCCCCAGGGGTCCGGGGGTGGCAGGCAGGAGGAAGGGGTGCGGGGTGGCAGCAGGAGGAAGGGGTGCTGGGGTGGCAGCAGGAGGAAGGGGAATGGGGGTGGCAGGCAGGAGGAAGGGGTGCGGGGGTGGCAGCAGGAGGAAGGGGTATGGGGGTGGCAGCAGGAGGAAGGGGAATGGGGGTGGCAGGCAGGAGGAAGGGGTCCGGAGGTGGCAGGCAGGAGGAAGGGGTGCGGGGGTGGCAGGCAGGAGGAAGGGGTATGGGGTGGCAGCAGGAGGAAGGAATGAGGTTCAGGGGACAGCCCCTCGTGGGGCGGGGCGGAGCTCACCCTGCCAGAAGGAGAGGAAGATGACGGACTTGACCATGAAGAACTTGAGGACGGGGCTGTAGGGGCTGAGCAGCTCCCGGGTGGCGAAGTAGAAGAGGAAGAGGGCGTAGAGGGCCAGGCTCACCGAGACGTTGTAGATGATGGTCACGTACAGGTAGCCGCTGGCCACGCTGCAGAAAAGGGAGCGTTCTGGCTTGGACAGACCCCCCGAGGGACAAGGAGCCCCCCTCCCTGGGCCTGCCGACGCCGATCCCCACGGCTCTGGCCGGGCTCCCCAAGCAGCGCTCCCCGAGCCACGGTGATCCAAGGGGCCAGGACGTGAGGCCGGGCCCCTGCCTCACGCAGGGGTGTCCCCCACCTGCCCGCAGCTCTGCTGGGGGACACGCCCCGGGCGTGGAAGCCAGGCTGGCCTGGGTGAGGGCTCAGCCTGACGGTCAGATGGCGGTGTCAGCGTGACGGGAGCTCAGCCCTGCTCTTTCCAAGTTGAGCAAGTTACATCCCACTGAGCCTCCGTTTGCCCCCCTGCCCTGCGGGCTGCTGGGCACCGTCCAGCTGAGCCTCCGTTTGCCCACCTGGCCTGCGGGCTGCTGGGCACCGTCCAGGCGGTGCTGCCGAGCGCACGCCAGCACACGGCCACCCGGTCACTTCCCTCACGCCCAGTGAGGGGCTGTGGGCAGCCCGCCATCCGAGGCTTTCTACACGAGGACTCAAGGCCGGCCTCCCGGGCTCCAGCCCCGCCGCCTGCCTGGATGGTCACTGTCCCTTCTGCCCCAGGTGCCCCCACCCCCTATGCCAAGGGGATGGACGCGGAGGGCTCCTGTGCCAGAGGCAGGCCTCGTGGGCGCGGAGGCGGGAGGAAGGCTAGGAACGTGCGTGGCCTCCATTCAGAGAGGTCCTGAGGGCGTGGTGTGGCCGGTCTGTGGCCGCCTCCTTCCCTGGCCAGGCACTGCCTCTGGGCAGGGACATCTACCCTGGCATCAACTCCCCCCACGCCCCTGCGGGGCCCGCTGCTTACTCAAAGTCGCCGTCCTGGTACTTGCCAAAGGCCTGGAGGATCACGGTGCTGACGGCCATGAGCGGCTTCACCACGCAGAACTGCAGGGTAGCCTGCGGGGGAGACGCCCAGGGTCAGGATGGGGACAGACTCCGGAACAACAGCTCCTCTGGCCGGGAGGCCTGTGGATGCTAGGCCTGGGGGAGCCCAGGGTCCTCCCCGAGGGGACTGCTGTCCGGAGAATGCAGCGTGAGGGAGAGCAGCTGGGTGAGAAGACGGATGTGGAGGAGGGGTGTGGATGGATGGTGGAATGGAGGAGAGGGGACAGGAGATGTCCCTGGAGCAGGGGCAGCAGGAATGGGAGACAAGGGACAGGCAGAGGGGACAACTCACACCGAGGCCAGAGGCAGCGTGGATAGGCATGGCCTCGTGCTGGGCGGGCGGCAGCAGCAGCGAGGTGGCCAGGGGAGTGGGTGGGGGAGAGCAAAGCCGGGGCCTGCTCCGGGGACTGGCCACATGGGAGCAGGGTTGTGCCATGGTTTCCTCTCGTGCCCCTCGCCCGCCCCCGGGGTCTGGCTCCCTGCCCCTTGCTCTGGGCCTGGGCCCAGGGTTTGTTTTGAACCGGTGCTGCTGGGGACGGAGATGACTTAACAGGAGCACAAAACAGGCAGCCACCCAAAGCCAAGGTCTGGTTTTGACATCTGAGTTTGAATGCGGCCTCGCCAACTACCAGCGACAGACGCTCGAGCGGGCGCCACCGAGCCTCTGGCGGGTGGACGTAAGCAGCCGTCGTCACAGGGCGAGCCCCTGCCCCGGCGAGGCCCCGGCGGACGAGGGGCACCCACAGTGCCCGTGTGTCACTAGACTCGCCTCTCTCTCAAAGTCAAATAAATCTAAACGGGGCCTTCTGTGGAGGCGGGAGCAGCTGAGAAGGCTAAGCTGGTGTGGCTCCAGATGGGCAGGACCCCAGAGGGGAGAGCATGGCCTGCTGAACCCAAAGTTGTGGGAACCGGTGGCCAGAGCTGTGGGGTGCCACCAGGAGGGAGAGTGTGTGACGGGGCTAGAGGGGTGATACTGTCACACCCCCCACAGAACCTCCCCCCCTGGAGGAGGCGGGACTGCACCGACAGCCCAGAGAGGCAGCCCTCGCATGGAGTGAGCCAGCGAGGGAGGGAGCGTTAAGAGTCAGGCCATCGGCTGGTGGGCCCCGGTCAGCCACCCGATGCCCACGTCCCTGTGGAGCCTGACACAGAGAGGGAACTGAGGCACAGGGACCCTGAAGTGCAGCGAGGACAGCAGGAGGTGGTGCCCTGGGACAAAGCTGCCACCCCGGGGGGGGGGGGGGGGGGGGGGGATTTGTTCTCTCCCCTTTTCCTACCTCTCCCTGCCACCTCCAGGAACAACGGTGGATATTCGGGAACACCCAGCCCACAGGCCTGGGGGTAATTTATAACAAGGCGGCTTGGAGCTAGTGATCTGGGACCAAAACTTTGTACACAATATAATCATCAAAGAGGGCATGAGTCACCGCCCAGGCGCCCAGCCCTGGGTAAACAATGGCCCTGCGAGCCCCACCCTGAGCCCGGGACAGTTTAACTCTTTCCCTGCAGGTCCCTGGGGGAGAGTGTGAGTTGAACAACAGCCTCAGGAAGGAAGACCTGGAAGCCGACCTGGAAACCCAGGTCCAGGCAGGCGCTTGGGGGGGGGGGGGGGGGGTGCCTGGCCCTACCCAGGAAAGCCAGCTCCAGCGGGCAGTGCCCCGCTGTGGGCTCACCTCCCCTAGGTTACTCTGGCGATGCCGGAGGGGCTGAAAGGCCTTGGAGGCAGAGGAGACTGAGCTGAGGTCCTGCTGCTGGGCATGACACCTGACCCTCCCTCCCGAACAAGAGACGGGGGCTCTGTGCCAGGTGCCAACGCCGTGCGAACACTCCGTACCCACCTCACCTGTCCTTTAAGCCATCCCTTGAGATAAGTCACATTACGCACATTTGACAGAAGGAACTAGGCTGAGAGGTTAAGTAACGACCCAAGGTCACAGTCAGAAGCTGGAAATCAAGCTCAGATGGTCAGATGCGCAGACCCATGCACTTCACCACCACATCACACTGCCCCGCCCAGCCTTCCTACGCTGGGGGGGGGGGGGGGGGGGGGGGGACCAGCAAGGAGAACGAAGCTGCTGGCAGCCAACCGGGAAATGGGGAAGGGACTGGAGACTGCACACGCCTGGTTCGTCATGTATCTTTTTTTTTTTTTCAATCCTCACTTGAGGATATTTTTTTAAATATATGTTTTGATTGCTTTTAGAGAGAGAGGAAGGGAGAGGGTTAGAGAAATAGAAACACTGAGGGAGAAACATCAATTCAGCTGCCTCCTGTACGCCACCTACTGGGGATCGAGCCCACAACCGGGGCATGTGCCCTGACCTCTTGGTTCATGGGTCGATGTTCAGCCACTGAGCCACAGCAGGGCTGGTCTTGTATCTTTAATGCAGAAGCCCTCCTGCCTTCTAGCCCCAGCTGATGAGAAGTTTTCAAACGGAGATCCCAGAATCCCCTTCACATCCTCTGATTCTCACACACACAGAGACATGGTCAAAAAGAACAAGAGTCTGCCGGGACCGGTTTGGCTCAAGTGGATAGAGCGTCGGCCTGCGGACTGAAGGATCCCAGGTTCGATTCCGGTCAAGGGCATGTACCTTGGTTGCGGGCACATCCCCAGTCGGGGGCGTGCAAGAGGCAGCTGGTCGATGTTTCTCTCTCATCGACGTTTCTAGCTCTCTATATCTCTCCCTTCCTCTCTGTAAGAAATCAATAAAATATATTAAAAAAGAAAAAGAAAAAAAAAAGAACAAGAGTTGCCCTAGCTGGTTTGGCTCAGTAGATAGAGCTGATGCCTGTGAACTGAAGGGTCCCAGGTTTGACTCCAGTCAAGGGCACATGCCCAGGTTGTGGGCTTGATGGAGTGGGGTGTGCAGGAGGCAGCTGATCAATGATTCTCTATCATCATTGATATTTCAGTCTCTCTCTCTCTCTCTCCCTTCCTCTCTGAAATCAATAAAAACATTTTAAATAAATAAGCAAATAAATAAATAAATAAAAGGAGCAAGAGCCTGAGACCACTTCGTGCCCAGGACGCCTCTCCCTCCCCTGAGCACACCTGTGAATGCAGGGGCACCCCAACTGTGTGGGGAGTGGGTGCTGGTACTTGGGGGGCTCACAGGAAATGGGGACTCCAAGGCGGAGCCAGGGCAGCCGGGCAGGAGCTGGGCACACACCTGCTTGCAGAACCGCAGGAATCCAATGGAGTACGTCTTTCCCCAGAGGCAGCAGGTGCCGTACATGCAGCTGGACCTGGAAGAGACCACGGAGGGGTGGTGAGCAGAGAGCTAGGACTCAGGGGAGGGGGGCTGGGGGCTGCCCTCCCTCACATCCAGACAAGCCAGGGCACGGGGGGGGGGGGGGCGCGGGGGGACGACAGCTTTGAGCCCAAGGCCAAGTACAGGGAGACTGCGGAGAGCATTTGGAGAAGCATCAGGGAGAGGCTGCTCCGGCCAGCCTCGGGGTGACAAACCACCTGTGAAGGCTGAATGTAAACAGTGCAGGAGGGAAACAGAAGCAGGGAAAGATGGGGAGGCAGAGGAGAGAGAGCCGGGACCCTTCCAGAAGTCCCACTGAATGGCCCTGCTGGGGGAGTCCGGGCCGCAGGCGCAGAGGGGCCGTGTGCGGCCGCCGCCAGGACAGCGGGGAGAAAGGCAGGCAGAGGCAGGCAGCGGGCTGCAGGGCTGTACTCACTCGATGGGCTTCCCCCTGATCTCTGACATGATGGCGCTTTCTCCGCCGAGGTACTCGTAGCACAGGCTCAGGAAGTTGTAGATGACCAGGGCTGTGAAGAGAGCACCCACAGTGAACCCGGTCACAGGACGGTAAGCAGACGGTAAACAGACGGCAGGAATCTGAGCAGCAACGGAGCACCCCAAGGGCCAGGAGAACCCACGCGAATACTCCATCTCACCCGGACCAGGCAGAGACAGCTCATATTGTCCAGGGATGCGTACACCCTGCTGCTCACTCTGTACAGCACGGGAGTGACTACCACCAAAGTCAGGGCTGTGTGGGGAGACGGGAGGAGGGCAGGTCAGGATGGGCACGGAGGGGACTTGGGGGAGATGGCAGTGTACCAGCTTTCTAATTCACCCTACGCTCTTCTCTACTGTGTATGGGCCACAGAGTTACAACAGTGACACCCTCTCCAGGGGCATCTCAGGAGACCCCTGAGCAAGGAGACAGCGGCACCTCCGCCCGCTCACAGCCGCATGCCCGTCTGCAGAGCTCAGGAGAGCGCGGAGAGAGGTGCGATGCCGAGCGGCTGGGTCAGCTCCCTGAGGCAGGACGCGCTGGACACCCCGCAAAGACAAAACCTGCGGGAGGACCGCGCCGCGGAGAGGTATGTGGTAAATTCTACGCTATAAATAGAGCAATGCTCCTGGTCGGAGAAGTCTGCTGGCTCAGCAGAGTGAAGGCTGTGCCAGGAGCGAGGAAGGAGAGCAAGCGTGGAAGAAAGAGTCAGTGTGGCAGAGGGCACCACGAAGGACGGGGCAGGAGGGGCAGGGGCCGAGAGCAGGGAGCAAGGAGAGGCGTCCAGCCAAAACCGGTTTGGCTCAGCGGTAGAGCATCGGTCTGCGGACTGAAAGGTCCCGGGTTCGATTCCGGTCAAGGGCATGTACATTGGTTGCGGGCACATCCCTGCTGGGGGGGTGTGCAAAACACAGCTGGTCGATGTTTCTCTCTCATGGACGTTTCTAACTCTCTCTCTCCCTTCCTCTCTGTAAAAAAATCAATAAAATATATATTTTTTTAAAAAAAAAAGAGAGGTATCCAGCAAAGCAAGGCCAGTGCAAGGGTCCAATGGGGCCAGAGAGGCCCCTTCTCCTCTGCCCAGCGGCCCCTGCAGCCCGGAGGCCTCGGGGCTCCCGGCGCAGCCCCTGGTTTGCCACTCAAGATCTCCCCACAGGTGCCGTGGTCCCTGCCCGCCCCTCACCCTTCCTTCCCGGCAGCACTGGGAGCCCCTTGCCCTCAGCAGTTATTGCTTTTGCACTGGCTGTTCCCCTGCCTGGGGTGCCCCTCCCTCCGCACTCCCATCAGACGAGTCCTGGCCACCCTAGGCCAGTGCTGTCACCAGGGCCCCGCGGACGTGCAGACGCTGTGCAGACCTCAGCACGAAAGCCTGGCACAGCAGCCAGAGGCGAACGTGGCCTTCAGTTTGGAGAGGAAGGTATTTGGGTGTTTTCTGCCACTCACAGCTGCTCTAACCTACGAAGGGCTCATGTCTCAGCTGGGATAGGACCCCAGGGAGCACCCTCTATAAATATGGCCCCTGGCACCTACCATATGTGCTGGGACCATCCCTCAGCAGACACAGAGCGGAGGGTTTACCGCCTGGGTCTGCCACTGGGTTAGCCGTGAGCCTCAGTTTCCTCATCTGTTAAATGGGGACAGGAGTCCCTACCTTCCCAGGTGGCTGAGAGGTTGGAGTGAGTGTGCAAAGAGCTCGGAAGAGTGGGCAGCGCTCAGCAGCGCTGAGTGTTGGCTGCTACCTGCCTGTCTCCCTCGGGGGCCAGCCTCCCTGGATAGGCTGGGGACCCTGTGCTGTCTGCCTGGCACAGGAGCAGCTCAGGGTGGCTGGTGACTGCAGGCATGCCCACTGATCACTCAATGACAGCAACTACTTTGGGGTCTGCGGAGGGGGCATCTAGCCAAACCCAGTCAGCCTGCTAATAACCTTTGTCCAACCCACACAAGGCCCTGTGGAAGGGGTGTGTCCATCCCGGGCTGGGGCCAGCCATATTGTGGCCGATGGTATTTTCCAAAGACGGCCACACCCTCCGACACTGATAACACCGCTGAGAGATGGGGTCTCGTCATTCCGCTCGAAGATGGTGGCCCGGGTGACAGCAGAAGCGATGCTTCGTGACATCTGACTCTGGGGTCAGAAGCCTCTTTCCTCTGTTCTTTCCCGAGATGCCTGCCCTTGGGCCCAGTCACCGTGTGGGAAGCCCAGGCTGACCCCCATGTAGGAGGAACCAGCACCCACTGCCGGACACATGAGTGAGTCAGGTTCCAGAAGGATCTGGCCAGCTGAGACCCGGTACCGCGGGCAGGGGCAGCCCATGCCACGTGCGCCCCGATGCCTGGCGGCACTGCCAGCAGAGATGGACGTGGTTTTACACGGGCTGTTTGGGATAGTTATCTACACGCCACGTAAGTAGAACCTTTACATAAAACCACTTCCGGCATGTGCCCGCTCTCTAAGCCACACATTGAGTCCCTCTGACTCTCAGAGAGAGCCCGCTGAGGGGCCGCCTTCTCCTTGGCGGCCACCTCTGCCCTGCGGCCATGCTCACTTCCCACACGGCGAGCTCTCTGCACCCCCGATCCTTCCAGCACGGCGGCAGCGTGAAGCGGCAGGAACGCAGGGAACGCCCAGCCAGACCTCCTGGGCGTGGGCGTGGCTCTGCCAAGGAGAGCTGTGTGGCCTCGGGCAGTGTCCCTAGACCTCCGTGCTGCCAGGACCCCTCCTCTTGGGGCTGCTGGGAGGCCGGAGGGGATGAGCACAGCCCCCGCCTTGGATGAGCCGAGCTCGCACTGAGCAGAGTCCACAGCGTGTGGCCTGCTGTTCCTCCCAGACTGTCAAGTCCCTGCAGGTAGAAACGGAGCACCACCCCCAACAGCTGCCCGAGGCCCGCGCTTACACGCGGTAAACACGGAAGAGATGAGTGATGGGCGTGGGCCAGGGATCCGGGGAGGCAGAGCTGCAGGGCAGGCAGCCTCGCCCACACTCAGTTCTGTGCCAGGTTCGCCCTCTCACGGATGCTGAGCAGCCTTCCGCAAGGTGATCGGACTTCAGGCCCGAAAGACAAAACCCTCCCGGGAACCCCCAGGGGCTGAAGTTCACCAGCCCCTCCGCACGGAACCACTCCCACAGGCCTCCTGCCCTCCACGGAGAGGAGCTGGCACCTGAGCCCACACCCTCCCCTGCACCACGTACGCCAGCGTGCAGCCGAGCTCTGCTCCGCGGGTCAGTACCGTCCGACCTCACCCACCTCTGGGCTCAAGATCCTCCACCTTTTACCAGAGCTCTGGCCGGCGAGTCTGCGTCATACCAAGTTGGTGACACTTCCATTAAAGAATCATGAGTGAGTCGGTCATGCATTCTCAGAGAAGGGAGGCAAGACAATCTCTCCCAGATGGTCCAACCAGCCCACGCCGGACCGTCTGGACAGGCCCATCCCTTCCCAGAAAGTTACAGAGCCGCCCAGCTCCGGCGAGGGTGTGTAAACGGACACGTCAACCCACCCAGCAACAAACGGAGGTATGCTGGCCCTGGACGCAGGAAAGCACAGCGGGTTGGAGTGAGGTTCTCAGCCAGCGGCCTTGTCGCCTGACTACCCTCTGGCCATGCTTTCAGTTCTGGTCCCCCCTGGAGAGGCCTCAGAGAAACCAGAAAAGGGGGGAGGGAGGGAGGGAGGGAGGGAGGGAGGGAGGGAGGGAGGGAGGGAGGGAGGGAGGGAGGAAGACATCAATTGGTTGCCTTCCACACAGGCCACAACCTGGGTATGTGCCCTGACCAGTATGAACCCCTGAACCCACCACCTTTTGGGGCACGGGACAACACTCCAACCAGCTGAGCCATACCGCCCAGGGCACGGCAGCCACTTAACAGACATCATAAAGGGGTCTGAGCAGCTGACAATTCACAGGTCCTTCCTTTCCAACCCGGGACTCCTGGCTTTCTTCCTCACCGGCAGCGTCTCTAACCCTGAGCAGCTGGACAGGAAGCCGCTGTCCACGGCCCTGCTCTCACCAGCCCCGCCGGCACGCCCGCGGAGAGACCACTGAGCGGCACCGCCCAGAGGCCCGGGCCGCACGGAGAGGCCCCCGAGAGGAGCCCCGGGCCAGGAGTCCTCATCGCCCCCCACCACAGGTAAGTGAAGCGCTCTGGCTGCTCCAGACACTCCTGGCCCCCATGTTGTGCCCTGGGTGCCCCTGGCCATGGCGGCCCCGGGGCCTCGCTGTCTTGGCTACACAGAAACTGGTTATTTGGAAAGACTTGGGCATTCTTATTGCAGACAGCTCATGAGGAGCCCGGAAAACTCTTTTTGAGCACTTGGACAGAAATCTCTGCTCATAAAGAGGCTCAGGACAGGCTTTGCTCTTTTCTCAGTGACTGATGGTCACACGGACAATAAAGGGCACGATGTGCTACAGCCATGGCGAGGCGGGCTCTGCCTGGGAAAGGCCCCGGGCCCAGCGATGCTGCCAAGCTGTCCCTCCTCTCCCCCCTCACCCCCGGGCCACGTCTGCCCTTTGCCGACCCTGCTTCCTGCCCCTGGAACGCTGTTCTCTCCCGGGACCTTCTGCTGGTTTCTTCTGCAAACCTTCCTTTGTTCCGAGCTCCTGAGCGTCCTGGCAGCACGGCCCGCGGGCCTCCTGTGGCCGTGTTTGCGGCTCTCGGCTGGGCTCATCCTGGCTACACTCTCTCCACCGAGAGTTTCATTTGGGGCCAGGCTCCAGGAAGCTGACCTTGTCCAAAATCTGAAACTGGGTGAACGAAGGGGCACTCTTTAATCGTTTCATCCAGGCCTGTAAAATCTCTTCCCCTAACAGGAGTTCACAATCCTCGCTGAGAAACGCATCCTGTGTTCCTTCACCAAGCCCGGCACCGGGCGAGCCTGGCCTCGGCAAGCACCCAGGAATCCCGGGCCGGTTTCTTAGCCTCCCGGATTCCTTCCCACGGTTGTAAAACGGGGGTGACATGTACTCCTCTGGGCCCTGGGAGGTGAGAATGCGCTAAGAGGAATGAAAAAGAGGTGGTAAAGCGTGACGGCCACAAACGTTACTGGGACACAGCGCTGCATAAGGCGCGGGGAGCATCTCCTCTGCACCCTGCCTCCTCACCCTGCTCAGCTCCCAGCTCCTCAGGCTGTCTCAGTGTTGTCTCTAGGAGCTCCCTCCCACCCCGCCCCAATCACTAAACGCAGGAAGGGGGCTGCTTTCTCCGCTGCTCCTCAGCCTTCAGCCCGGCTGTGCGGTGTGAGTTACAGCCTCACCAGATGGCAGACACTCGATCAGAGGGACCCTGAGCTGGCCGTTTACTTCTCTGAGACTCAGCCCTCTCCTTGGAAATGGCAATATTCCACCCATCCACGCTGTTTATCTCCACTCTCCCTCCTCCTCTCCCCCCAGAATGCCACTAGGATGAGAATGAATTGGTGGAAAAGTACAAGCCTTCAAGGACAAGGAGATGGCACTGGAGGCAGCCGACAAGCAATGCTAACCAAAGCTCTAAGATACAGAATGGTGAGCGCGGTCCCTGACCAGAGGGGAGGGAGCTGGCCAATGAGAGCCTCGAACCTCGGGCCTGCGGGTGAAGGTGCAAATGGAAAACCTGGCTGCAAGTCTGCACGCGGCTTTACCCTCCAGGAGAGGGGACAGCGCCTCTGAGAACTGAGCTCAGCGAGGGCAGCAATGAGCACACCTGCAGCAAACAGACGAGGTCTGAGTGCAAAGGGCGAGGTGTCTGGGTCCCTTCCCCCAACTGCACCCTTACCTCGGCTCGCCCAGCGCTTACCACCCAGGGAACATTATCATCCGGGGAAACAGGCCCAGAATAAAAATAAAAATCTTCATCTGGTGCCTGTGCCCACCACTGCACAAAAACGGCACCGGAAAGCCGTGTCCTGTCACCCAGCTGGGAGGCTGGCCTTTGAGGGGAGCTTCCAGCACAAAGGTCAAAGGCCAAGACAAACACACAGGGAAGTCCGGGACAGATAATGCAGGGAACAGAAGAAAACTGCAATCAGCGTCCGGGGGAGGGAGATACTCTCCAACACCAGCACAAGGGACTGTAAAATGGAACGGAAAGAGCGCCTGACGCTTTACAACAAGATAAAGAAAACAAAACCTTCCGTAGAAAGGCTCAAAGGTAAATATTTAAAATGAAAGTTTAAAGCTCCTGGGAAATAGAACAAAAGAAACCGTAAAGAAGACTTAAAGGTCAATCCAGAAGTGCAACATCCTACTCACAGGAATTCCAGAAAGGAGAATAAAGGGGGGGGGCCTAGCATAGGAACATGCACGAACACCGCTCAGCACTCAGAGAGGGGCCCGGGCACCCACACAGTGGACATCCCGTCTCCTTTGAGATTTCAGAACTCTGGGGGTGAAGATCCTGGAAGCGAGGGTTAAGCAGGTCACATACAGACATTAAGCACCAGGATCCAGCCCTGGCCTGGTGGTTCAGTTATTTAGTGTCGCTCCACTATGCCGAGGTTGTGGGTTCCATCCCTGCTCAGAGCACATACAATTAACCAATGAGCGCATAAACCAATGAAACAACACACTGATGTTTCTCTCCTCTCTCTCAATTTAAAAAAAAAAAAGAGAATCAGAATCCAGCAGACTTTCTGAAAACAATGCTGGAAGCAAAAAGACTGAAAAACACGCCTTCAAAATTCAGAGGGAGAATAATTTCCAACTTAGAATTGTACTCCCATTGATAACTAACCAAACAAAACAATATCATATGTACTTTAGACAATTTTCAGGTTTCAAAAAACTGAACTCCCACACCCCTCTCCTCGGGAAGCTCCTGGGAGCCGAGCTCTCACCGGGAAAACTGGCCCCGGGGCCCGGCGGTCAGCACAGGCGCGGGAGCCAGCCCCGCCCAGAGCCGGGGCAGGCGCAGGAGGAGCAGCGCGGAGGAAAACCCAGCGGGAAGAGGTGTGTGCCTCTTTAGAGAAGGCATGCTTCTGATCGGATGAGGCGTTAGGGAACAAAGTGATGACAGATACATAGGAAGCAGCAAACCAAACAGCACGGCAAGTGGCAAGAGGAAAAGCAGACGAACAAGGAAGTGTCACCTCGAGACCCCAGCAGGCTCAGCTGAGCCACGGTTACAGACACGGAGCCCCGCAAACACGAGCTGCGGCTCAGAAACGCCTGTCCCGCCTCAGAGATGGAGCAGGAGAGCGTGCGGGTGTGCGTGCGGAGGTGAGCGCCTGAGTCCCAGCTCCCGAGGATGCCTTCCCACCAGGAACACTGAGACATCCACGGCAGCAGCCGCCGCACGTTTGTAGGTTATTCAGGGGGAAAGTTTAAAGAACTGAAAGTGGCCCTGGCCGGGTAGTCCATTGATTAGATGATCATCCCGATTTTAAAAAAACAATAAAAATAAAAAAGAGTTGCAAGTGCAGTGAATGTGGGAGTCAGAGGAGTTGGGGCAGCCTGTTTCATCCCTATGCATGTGTGACTTTAATGAAAGTAAAACGCTAGTCGTTTTAATTTTATTAAAAATAAAAGCAAATGCCGCCTTATGGCCAGTGAAGAGGAGCTCCTCGGCCGTCCGGCCACTCCTGCCTTCCCGTCTCGGGAGACTGGGAGGAAGGGGGGCCGATGGGGCCGCTTTCTGAGCTGTGAGGGACGCGCCACCACCACGCCTGCTGGGCAGGTCCTGTGGGGCTCAGCACTGCAGACACAGGCACGAAGGGAGAGGGTCCCAGAGGCGGAGCAGAGGTGCGGGAAAGGGCGAGGCGAGGGCCGGGCGTGTGGCCTCTGGTGGCCTGTACACTGCCTGGGAGGGGCGGGACAATCGCGCTGCTAGGAGATGCAGACTTCCTACAGCCCTTTCTGAGCTGGGAGGAAGGACTGGCTAGGCAGGGCCTGAACAAAGAGGCTTCTGAGTGGGAGGAGCCGCCAACCATCTGCTGCTGCCTCTGGGGCCGGAGTGAGGGCCATGCGAAGGCTCCCTGGCTGTGCCCCTTCTGCCATGCACCCAGCCTGCAGGGCCTGTCCCCCCACCACAGGAGCTCCCCTGGCAGGCACCGCTTCTTTATTCTGAACGAACAAGAAGCAGAGGCTGCACCACGCGGGGCTGGCAGGTGAATGGAAAGGATTCTGGGCTGCCCCTTCTCCACCCCCAGCCTGTGTGGCTCCCCGGTACCAGAGGTCTCGCTGAAGGTTCTGCTGCTTCCAGGAACATCGGGACCGGAGCCCCCCCCCCCCCGCCTCGGCACCCTCCCCTGGCAGCGAGGCAGGGACACCAGCCAGGGACTTAACGAGGCTGCATGTGGATGAATGCAAGGCTCATAGCAGGTGCTTCACCAAGTCCCTTCCTCATTCAAACTTCCAGAATGGGTAGCACCTGCCATGTGCCCGGCTCTGCTGGCACTGCCCTCAGGAGGGGAGAACCAGCCAGCACTCCCTGCGAACCGCACTTCACTGCACAGGGTCTGGGAGTGGAGCCGCCGGGAAGCCTCTCTGAGGGGACACAGGGTCCAGATGGAGGAAGAGGAGGGGCCGGCGGAGCAGAGCTTGCGGGCACTGGGCAGACGCCCGCTGCACCCAGACCGGAAAGGCGGCCAGTGTGGCTGAAGGGGCAGTGGGCGCAGTGTGCTGGGCACGGAATTTCCTCACCGGTCCTAAGGCACCTCCTGGCCCTGTGAGTGCCCAGGGACACGCAGGTTCAAACTGGGACGGAAACAGACTCGTTTCTCGGGGGATGAGCGTGAAGCCCAGGGCCAAGGACCACGCTCTCCCCGGCCAGGAGGCTGACAGCGGTCACGGCCAGAGCTGCCTGGTCACAGCCCAAGAAAAGATGCTTCTGGTCACTTTACCAGAACAGCAGTGCAGGTGCAGGAGACGGGGAACACACGGCCGTGAGGGGGAGAGCATCAGAAGGGATCTTGAATCCAAGGACCCCTCCTCCCCCACCTGCTGGCCGTGACCTGTCCTGGGCCTCTGGCCCCTCCGTCACCCACAGTCCACGTAGAGAGCTTTGGAGCCTGCCGTTTCGCATCATGCTTTTATGCATCAGCAGTAAGAAAGAAGCTCTGGCTTTCTCTGTGCGGCCTGCAAGGCTGTGTATGTCCCGGTCCCTGCCTCCCGGTGCAATCCCTTCTCCAGCCCCCGGCCCCCCACAGCCACCCACCCTGGCTGGGCACACGGGGACTCCTCCCTCCCCTCAGTTTAGCTCTCCTCTCGGCCCAGAATGGACTCTGCTCCTCGGCCAACCTCTGCCGGCACCAGCTCATTCTCCACGCCTTAGGCCGGAGGCCACCTGCCCTGCGGTGGCTGCAGGTGGCACAGGCTCTGGGAGGGCTGGCGGCCCAGGGCCTGGCTGGGCCTGGAGCTCGGCACCAGAGCTGGTGATGCTCCCACGTCACATGCGAGAGCGGAGGCCCCAGGAGGCACCTTCTTGGGTGGCACAGCAGAGCGCCTCCAGGGCAAAGCGCTCAGACTTAAGGCACATGGAGGGAGGCCCAGCGCTGCCCGCACACCAGACCCCAGAGAAACCCCAACCACCTGCACCTGGAGCTCCTAGCTACACGGGTCCTCATTCGCTGCCTGTGCACCCATCTGACACAGAGCTGAGAGAGGGGACTCTGGGGTCTGTGACGCTGCTCTGGGAGCCCCTCGCAAAGGGCATCTGAGGGGGAGACCGGCCACACCTGTGCTGTCACTGTCCCTCCAGGCCTGACGGTGGGTAAAGGAGGGGCGGCCCCTCGAGGAGAAACCAGGAAGGGGCCCGCGGCTCTCAGACGCAGGCGGGAGGGGTGCCCCCGGGAGGGCCGCCACAAGTCTCACCCTCGTAGCAGTCGCGCACGGTGCCGAAGTACACGTAGTACTGGTCGTTGGTGAAGAAGAGGAGGCTGAGCCAGGAGTCGAAGGCGTAGATGGGCACGATGAACAGGATGCGCACGATGTAGCGCTGCTCGTTGGGGCAGCTGTAGCAGCGCAGGTGCATGTAGATCTGCGGGCAGAGGGCAGCATCAGCGGCCCGTCCAACCACCCTCCACCCCTCCGCCCCTCACTCCTCCGCCCCCCACCCCTCCGCCCCTTCGCCCCCTCGTCACCCACCCCCCGCCCTGCACCCCCCCACCCCTCCTCCCCTCCGCCCCTCGTCACCCCCCCCCGCCCTCCGCCCCTCCGCCCCTCCGCTCCAGGGGAGGAGGCGGCTGGCCGAGGGGTCTGGCTCAGCCATTTTCTAGATCTGTGACCGAATTACTTCCCCCCCGCCCCCCCAAGCCTCAGCCGCCTCCTCTGCAAAACGGGTTGATGAAGCTTCCGGGTGAGGCTGCTGCAAGCATCAGACCCCGGGGTGCAGAGAGCTTGTGGGGTGCAGCGAGCTTGTGGGGTGCAGCGGTGGCACCAAGGCCGGCCTCACTGACACAGGAGCATGCGTCCACGCCCGAGGCTGTCCAAACCCGAGCCGGGGAGCCGGCTGAAACCAGCACCCTGGGCCCTCGGCACAGCCAGGCTCGTGTGGTGCAAGAGGCTTCAGTGTGGTCCCCACCCCCACCTTCCGAACACCTGGTCCCTGGAGCTTCTCACAGGCCAGGGGTGGGTGCCCACGGGGGCCCACCCTCTCCCTAACGTAAGACGGGGCCGACGGGGCCTCACTCTGCGCAGGGTGGACGCACTCCCTGGCGAGCGGCTGCTCGTCCTGTCTGACTTCCCACGGAGCAGAGGCCGCGCTCCTGCCGCCCGGGCGGTTGGGAGAATGAAACGCGGTTTTCAGAAAGCAGGGAAAGAAAAGCTACACACAATGCCAGGACCTGCTCTAGCCAGGATCCCGTCCCAGCCCGATCTCCCAGCCCAGCCTCATGACTTCACACTTGGCCCAGCCGAGGGGCTCGGGAGGAAAAGAACACAATATTCCCGTCTGCAGGGAGCCAGCTGCCTTGGAAGCCACTGGGCTCTGGAAAGGAGGGGACGCAGGGCGGCGGAGAGGGGCTGAAAGGCACTGAGCGAGCTCAGCCTCCGTCTTTGCCGGAACCTTCCGCCCTCTCCTTGCTCGGGCAGCCGAGGCCCGTCTCAGCCACACCAGGCTCCTCTGGCCTGTGAGCAGGGGGACGGGACACCCCAGCTCTGCCAACGACGAAGGAAATAGGCTAGTCCTCCCCCTTCTCCCTCTCTGGGCCCCCATTTTCTCATCTGCCAAGGGTGCTCACGCACAGTCCCGGGCCCCTGCAGCTCAGGATGGCCACGGACCAGTCCTGGCGCAGGGACAGTGAGCAGAAAGCGTCATTTCTGGATCCGGAAAGGTAAACTTCCCAGAGTGCCTGCCCACGTGACCTCCTCCCAGGGCCCGGGTGGGTGATGCTTGGAGCTGCCGGACGCTGGAGCCACAGGCGGAGCCGGAAGGCACTGGGCTGGGAGGTGAGCCATCCCCTCTCCAGAGGAGCTCGGAGAGCAGGGTCTCTCTGCCGCTGCACGCTGGCGCCTCCTAACACCTTTCGGACCAGAAACCGCTCAGGACCTCGGCTCGGGTCGGGCTCCTGGCCGGTACCTGGTGGCAGGTGAGGAGCAGCGCCGTCCACACGAAGAAGCCGGAGATGGCCTGCGCGGCCGTCGTCATCAGGAACACCGGCTGCTCCATGGCCGTGGGGCTGCCCTCGGGGATCCCGGAGACGCTGGGCGAGGCCGCTGCCGTCGTGGGCGCCACCGGGCCTGGGGCCAGCGCGGCCCCCCTCACTGTCATGGTGCCGGCCGCAGGGGCTCCCTGAGAGGAGCCTGGGAGGAGCGAGGAGCCGGCCTGGAGAGAGGAAATCACAGAGTTAGCCTCCTCCCTCTCACAACTTCCAAGTCCAAGCGGCTATCCTCAGCCGAGCTGACCCTGACAGGAGCTCTCCCTGGGCCTTCCCGGGTGCAGCGGGCCCGCAGCCTGGCCTGTGGGTGTCTCCCCACACTCCCGGCTTTGTCCCCCTCCGCCCCAATGTCGCCGCATCCCCTCCCACCATCCACACCGTGTGCGCGCTTAGCGGTAAGCTTCACCCCTGAGCGCCCTTTACATGTCTATTTTCCTGTAAAAATAAATTATCTCTAACACACCGACACGGAGATGTATCTAGACTAGAAACCCAAATGGAGAAGATATCTATATAAAGAAACTCAAAAATGGAATTGTCTATATAAAGACTGGTGACAAGCTTTGAAAAAGAGACACAGTGACAAGTCTAAGAATAAATAGTTCCTGTAGGAATGACTGCAAAATTGAAAACCAAGTGCCAGAAATAGTCCTTAAAAAAGGAGACTTGGGCCTGGCTGGTGTTGCTCAGTGGTTTGATTCCCAGTCAGGGCACATGTCCGGCCGGGTTGCTCAATCCCCAATAGGGGGCGTGCAGGAGGCAGCCAATCAATGAGTTTCTCTCATCATTGATATTTCTCTCTCCCTTCCACTCTGAAATCAATAAAATTAAAAACAAAGAGGAGACTTGGGTTGTAAATCATCTTTGCCTAGCATCCCAAATTAGACGAACAAAGGAGAATCGAAGGGGGATGGGAGGAGGTGGTACAAAGACTCCTAACTCCTCACCTTCTGAGCAAGCGTGTGTCAGGGCTGTTTGCTCTAAGGCAGAGCTGAGAGGGCCCTGGGTTGCCTCCCCAGCCAGGCCCGTCTCTGAGCTCGGACCTGCCCCCCAGAGGGGGCCCAGCAGCTCCAGGCCCAGCCTCTCCCCGGGGCCTTGTCACTCACACTCAGTGCCTCCCGCTTAGCCCAGGTGACACTGGACACTCAGCGTTCTCTCCTTCCCTCATGTAGTCACCCGTTCACAGGAAGAAGTCCGCTCAGGGGCACCTGCTCCAAATCAGAGCCGGGGCTCAGACGCAGGTCCTATAAACACGCTGCCTCCCACAGGCCGGGGGAGCCAGAGGAGCTGCCTCCACTGCAGAGCCCCCTGCAGACAGGGCCCCGTCCCAGCATAGCGGGCTGTCCTCACAGGAAGGGGGGCTCAGGGAGGGGGGCCACGGGGCCGACCCACGCCGCCATGTTGTTGCGCCGTGCCCTGTGGCTTACAAATCATTTTCCCAAACATAATCTCTCGTTTCCTCTCACAGCAACTTTGAAGGAAGTAACATCTCCAACTGGGAAATGAGAAAAATCACGTGGGCTTGGGTTTGCAGTCTCCTGGGGTAGCACGGAATGATGTGAAGGTTTCCATAATATCCCCCCAAAGCACTTGATGCAGTACTGTCTTTTTTATCAGTTTCTTTTTTAAAGCATGTTTTTATTTATTTCAGAGAGAGAGGAAGGGGGGAGGAGGAGAGAGAGAGAGAGAAACATGGATGAGAGAGAATCACTGATCGGCTGCCTCCCTCAACTACATAATTGACAAGGGGGTTGTTCTGCGTTACATAAGTCCCCTTAATCCAAGGACACAGAATAAAATAAAAAAGGACCATTTTACAATTCCTAGTACAAACAATGGATGGGGACCTGGTCCTCAGTGGATGATAAAACCACCAGGTGAACGGCTGGCGGGGAAATTGGTAAGGGATGGATCGGGCTGCAGAGGCGAACCCAGTCAAGATCAATGTCACTGCAATGGGGCCCTGGAAGCGTCGGGCCTCCTCATGCCTGCACGGGACGCGCACAGCCTCCTAAGAAGGACCCTTGCCCAAACAGTGAACTGGGATGGAAACCAGCCTCTAGAACTAATCACCAGGACCAGGAAATATCGAGGGAAGTGGATCAGATTAAATGATGCCATGGGGCCCTAGCTGGTTTGGCTCTGTAGACAGAGCGTTGGCCTGAGGACTGAAGGGTCTTGGGTTCGATTCCCAGTTGTGAGCTAGATCCCCAGTAGGGGGCATGCAATGATTCTCTCTCATCTTTGATGTTTTTTTTTATCTCTCTCTCCTTCTCCCTTCCTCTCTGAAATCAATAAAACTATATATTTTTTGAAATGATTCCATGAGCAAACAGCAGCCAAATCTAGACCACAGAACAGTCTACAGGATGAATGACCTGGTTTTTCCAACAAATTAATGTTTTACCAATAAATGTGGTTGGGGGATTGTTACAGAAAAAGAGACTCTAGAGACACTACACCAAATGCCATGTACGGAACTATTGGGTCCTGAAGCTAAGACATCTTAAAAACACTCAGCATATAGAACTCCTGTCGGTTTGGTCCAGTGTGATAATGGCATGGCGGGTGTGTGAAAATAAAAGGCCTTACCAATGAAAGAAGAATAATTTTTTCAATAAATAGTACTGGAACAATTGGATATTAGAGACAAAAAAATTTAACCTTAACCTAAAACTTTACCTCTTACACAAAAATTAATTCACAATGAATCACGAACTTAAATGTAAAATGTAAGACTATAAAACTTGTAGAAGACACAGGAGAAAAATCTTTAAAACCTAGGGCTAAAGTGTTCCTAGACTGACACCTAAGCATGACCCATAAAATTGAAAAAACTGGACTTCACAAAAAGTGAAAATGTAGCCAAAGCCGGTTTGGCTCAGTGGTAGAGCGTCGGTCTGCAGACTGAAAGGTCCCAGGTTCGATTCCGGTCAAGGGCATGTACGTTGGTTGCGGGCACATCCCCGGTAGGGGGTGTGCAGGAGGCAGCTGGTCGATGTTTCTCTCTCATCGACGTTTCTAGCTCTCTATCTCTCTCCCTTCCTCTCTGTAAAAAAATCAATAAAATATATATTTTTTTAAAAAGTGAAAATGTACAGTGATTCAGGTAAGAGATTGAAAAGACAAGCCACATAGTGGAAGAAAACATTTGCAAGTCACATATCTGACAAACGATTAGCATCTGGAATATAGCAAGAATGGTCAAAGCTCAACAACAAAAAAAAGCATCAATCAAATTGGAAGATGGGCAAAAGACATGAATGGACATTTCACTTAAGAAGGATATATGGCCACCCTAGCCGGTTTGGCTCAGTGGATAGAGCGTCGGCCTGCGGACTGAAGGGTCCCAGGTTCAATTCCGGTCAAGGGCACATGCCTGGGTTGCGGGCTCGTTCCCCAGTGGGGGATGTGCAGGAGGGAGCCAATCGATGATTCTCTCTCATCATTGATGTTTCTCTCTCTCTCCCTCTTCCTTCCTCTCTGAAATCAATAAAAATATATTTTAAAAATAAAAAAAGGATACATGGCCAATCCTCCTATATAATAAAAGGGTAATATGCAAATCAACTGAACCCCAGACAACCAGTTGCTACGATGTGCACTGACCCCAGGGGACAGATGCTCAATACAGGAGCTGCCCCCTGGTGGCCAGGCTCACTCTGGCGAGGGCAGTGGCAGTGGCGGGAGCCTCTCCTGCCCCATGGCAGCGCTAAGGATGTCCGACTGATGGACATCCCTCAGAGGGCTTCCGGACTGCGAGAGGGCACAGGCCGGGCTGAGGGGTTCCGCCCCCCCCCCCCACAGTGCACGGATTTTGTGCACCGGGCCTCTAGTAAATACATAAATAGCAGCTGTTTCACATCCCTAGCCATTAGGGAAATGCAAACTAAAACCACAATGAGTTGTCATTACACCTTATAAATAAAAAGCAAAGACAACACCAAATGCTGGCACAGATGTAGAGAAATGAGCTCATATCCAATGCTGGTGGGAATACAAAATGGTACAGCCACTCTGGAAAAAGTCTCTTATGAAAATCAGTCTCTTATAAAAGCAACACGCACTTAGCACGCTAAGCGCTCTCGGGAAATGGAGAGTCAGGCTCACACAGAAACTGTGCACAGGAGCACGGCAGCTGTACTTACCATCGCCAAAGCCCGAAGGCAACCCCAATGCCCTTGGGCAGGTGAAAGGTTGGACACTGGCGCGTCCTGACTATGGAGCCCCTCGGCAACAAGGGGAACTCCCACTGGCACAGGCAGCCACCCAGATGGACTCGGGACGTGGTATTTACTGAAAAAACACCCCCCCGGCTGCCTCGTTCCCACCGGGTAACATCTTCAGAACGGTAAACCTATACCGATGGAGAACAGGTGACTCGCAGGCGCAGAACAGCAAAGGGGCGCATGGACACAAAGGTGCTGAGTCTCTGTGTCCTGATGGTGGTGCTGGCTCGTCCACAGGAGAGGGAATCATACAGGACCACACACATGCAAAAGCGGCGAAGGCTGAGTACCAGGTACCTGCATTGTCCTAATGTCCACTTCCTGGCTTTGATACTGTCCTACCGCAACTACGTCACCATGTGGGGGAAGAAGGGTCTGTGGGACTCGACATACTGCTTTGGCAACTTCCTGTGAGCCTACAAGTACTATTTCATTTTTTAAAAAATATATATTTTATTGATTTTATACAGAGAGGGAGAGAGACAGAGAGTCAGAAACATCGATGAGAGAGAGTCTTGCACACCCCCTACTGGGGATGTGCCCGCAACCAAGGTACATGCCCTTGACCGGAATCGAACCCGGGACCCTTTGGTCCCCAAGCCGATGCTCTATCCATTGAGCCAAACCGGTCCCGGCACAAGTACTATTTCAAAATAAAAAAGGTTTTGCCTGAACTGTGTTCACAACGGCCATCGCTCTCTAACGCCTGCGCTGCCCCCGCTCGCCGAGCTCCAGCGTTAGGAGAAGCGGGTAGGAGGTGTCTCTCTGTATCATGGCTCCTGCAGAGCAGACTGCCCACAAATGGACCAGTGGTAAAGCAGGGAGGAAGCAACTGGCTACCAAAGCCGCTCTCGATGGTGCGCCCTCTATTGGGGGGGTGAAGAACCCTCATCGTTAGAGGCCTGGTACCCTGGCCCTTTGTGAAATTAGACGTTCTCAGTCCACTGCTCTTCTGGTCCCCACGTCTGGTGCAAGGAATGGCTCAGGACTTCACACCAGACCTGCTTCCGGAGAGCAGCCTGCGGTGCTTGGCAGGAGCAGGCGGCCTGTCTGGCTGGCCTTTTAGAAGACACCAACCTGTGTGCTCTCCATGCCACACGTGTGACAAGGATGCCAAAAGACAACCAGCCAGCACGCCACTGACGTGGAGAACGTGCTTAAGAACCCACTGTGATTGGAAACATTTCATTCTTTTCAAATAAAACTTCTCTCCTACCTGCTGTTGGTAGTTCTGAGTGTTAAGTATCTTTTCCCATGGGGTCGAAAGGTACTAAGGATATGACTGCAAGTGGAAAAGAGGGGACAGAAAGCAGGTGTTGGTAGTTTTTCCACTTTCATTTGTGTGTGAACTTTTTAAATATAAACGCAAGTCAAATGTTTCAGTGAACGCGTTTCAGCAGTTGAACTTTATAACAATACAAAATAAGACTTACAGTAGATACCATCCATTCACTATACTTCTTTGAGTTGTCCTACATGCAAGTACATGTTTTTAATGTTGTCTGTCTTCTGTGCTGTTCCTGTAAGTTTGCTATTAAAATATATTAAGTTACTAAAAAAAAAAAAGTTTTGCCGAAACCGGTTTGGCTCAATGGATAGAGCGTCGGCTTGGAGACTGTACGTGCCCTTGACCGGAATCATGTACCTTGGTTGCGGGCATATCCCCAGTAGGGGGTGTGCAAGAGGCAGCTGATCGATGACTCTCTCTCATCGATGTTTCTAACTATCTCTCTCTCTTCCTCTCTGTACAAAATCAATAAAATATATTTTTTTTAAAAAAAGTTTTGCCAAGCTGGCATGGCTCAGGCATTGAGTGTCAACCTCTGAACAAGGAGGTCATGGTTCGATTCCTGGTCAGGGCACACGCCTGGGTTGTGGGCTCCATCCCCAGTGTGGGGCATGAAGAATCAATGGTTCTCTCTCATCATGGGTGTTTCTATCTCTCTCTCCCTCTTCCTTCCTCTCTAAAATCAATAAAAACATATATTTAAGTTTTAAAAGTAGAGATGTATATTGAACTATTTGAGGGTGGAAAATAACACGAAGTCTGGAATTTATTCTTTAAAAGGGGAGAGATAGATTAATTAATTAAATAAATAAAAGGGGAAAGATGAGATGCAGGGCACATGCCCTGGTTGCGGGCTCGATCCCCAGTGTGGGGTGTGCAGGAGGCAGCCAATCAATGATTCTTTCTCATTACTGATGTTTCTCTCTCTCTCTCTCTCTCTCTCTCTCTCTCTCTCTCTCTCTCTCTCTCTCCCCCCTCTCTTCTTCTCTGAAGTCAATAAAAATATTTTTAATAAAAATATTTTTTTAAAAGATTGCAAATGTTGCTAATTTCGAATGAAGTGGCTGACAGGAATTCATTATACTATTTGCTCTATTTTTGTGCATTTGAAAATTTCCATAATAAAAACTTTAGACAGTAGAACAGCAGAGTTTTCCACAAAACTTGTAATGGGATGGGCAATAACTCAGGAAATTGTATCAGAGACTGACTGCTTATCTTACAGAAAAACAATTAAAAAAACACTTGTCCAACCTAATGAGCGAGTTTAGCACAGTTTCTTTTACAAAAAAACTGCTCCAAATTTGCCTCTTTTTTTCTACCACCAATGATTGTCAGAGATGTGCTCCTCGGTGATGTTTTCAAAATATGTGTAAGCGTGTTTAGCATGTTACCACAATGTTATCACAGTGAACGGGAAAGGCACAGCTCTCTGGAAGAAACCTAGGCTAGTGCTATTCAGAAATGCTTCTACTGAGTAGGATTTCGTTACCAAAAACACTATCAGTCTGTAACTTACAAAAACTCTCATGTCTGAAGTCCTATGAACCTATGTGACGCAATTTTATGATCTGTTTAAAATTTCCAAAGCATTTCAGTGGGTCTGGGACTCCTTTGTTGAGAACTTTAAAATCAAAATAAAATACCTTCCATTTCGTTTACAAGGACATCTGGCAGCAGGGAAGATGGAAATGTACTAGGCAAATTTCAACAAATCCCCTGCACACGCGGGGGACAGGATGGAAAGATGAGGAACTCGATTTAGAAAGAAAGCCAGTGATGCGTTTCCTGTGTGCGGCTGCGTGGCCGGGCAGCGAGCGATCCTTGCCAGGGAGGGCAGCCCTAAAGCCAGGTCTCTGAACCAAACGAACGTAAGAGCCAGGCTCTCAGTAAAGCACCATTCCCAAAAATAACCAAGCACATGCAGACAGAAGGCTTTTTATGCCACCAACAAAATGATTTAAAATGTTGGTAATGATTTCATCCTCGGCTTGTCCTTCGGTTTCTGTTTTTGGTGCGGGTTTTATTACGCACACAGTGTGACAGTAATGTAATGCATGCGGACAGTTATGAGCACATCGGAGTAAGTGGCAGGGGTGTGCACGCCAAGTGTGAAGAGCAGGGCCGTACGCACAGGAAAAGCTGGGGCCGGCACCTCCCCTCTCCTCCGCACACGTCTGCCTCTCTGCCCCGTCCGCGGGGCGGGCAGGCAGCACGGTCAGGGCCTCTGCCTGGAGGCCCATCTGCCAGCCTGGCGGCTCCACACCCTTGTCCTGACCTGCATACCACCCGGAGGCTGTGAAGAGGCCAGGCGCAGTCTGTGCTGTCCCAGGGACACTGGGCTCCGAGTCAGGGACCTGGGCCGGAATCCCGGCACCGCACTGCCACCGGCCGCGACGGGGCAGGTAACGGGCTCTGAATTTGTTTCCTGGGTGCACCGTGCGGCAGCCAGGGCCCCTGGGCCACGTGAGTTTAGGGATTCCGGGTTTTTCAGATTTTAGAAGGACTGTCTGTGCTGCTGTGTGTGGTGTGTGCGTATGGTGACACCCTCACAGGGGTGTGGGCAGCATCCCAAAATCAAACACAGAGTATTTCCATAGAGAAACGTGAGATATTTTTAAAGACCATAATTAGTCTCGCATCAATTCAGGTTACATTTTTGCCACAAAATTAGTTTGTTGCAGACTTAGGAAGAACCGCTGGGACTTCAAGTGTCCTGGATTCCAGGAAGGTGAAGGTGAAGGTGAAGGTGAGGGTGAGGGTGAGGGTGAGGGTGAGGGTGAAGGTGAGGGTGAAGGTGGGGGTGGAGGTGGAGGTGGAGGTGTGGGTGGAGGTGTGGGTGAAGGTGAGGGTGAAGGTGAGGGTGAAGGTGAAGGTGAAGGTGAGGGTGAAGGTGAAGGTGAAGGTGGAGGTGTGGGTGGAGGAGTGGGTGAAGGTGAGGGTGAAGGTGAGGGTGAGGGTGAGGATGAGGGTGAAGGTGAAGATGAAGGTGGAGATGTGGGTGAAGGTGAGGGTGAGGGTGAGGGTGAGGGTGAGGGTGAGGGTGAAGGTGAGGGTGAGGGTGAAGGTGGGGGTGGAGGTGTGGGTGGAGGTGAGGGTGAGGGTGAAGGTGAGGGTGAGGGTGAGGGTGAGGGTGAGGGTGAGGGTGAGGGTGGGGGTGGAGGTGTGGGTGGAGGTGGAGGTGTGGGTGAAGGTGAGGGTGAGGGTGAGGGTGAGGGTGAGGGTGAAGGTGAAGATGAAGGTGGAGATGTGGGTAGAGGTGTGGGTGAAGGTGAGGGTGAGGGTGAGGGTGAAGGTGAGGGTGAAGGTGAAGGTGAAGGTGAAGGTGGAGGTGTGGGTGGAGGAGTGGGTGAAGGTGAGGGTGAAGGTGAGGGTGAGGGTGAGGATGAGGGTGAAGGTGAAGATGAAGGTGGAGGTGTGGGTGGAGGAGTGGGTGAAGGTGAGGGTGAGGATGAGGGTGAGGGTGAGGGTGAGGGTGAAGGTGAAGATGAAGGTGGAGGTGTGGGTGAGGGTGAGGGTGAAGGTGAAGGTGAAGGTGAGGGTGAAGGTGAAGGTGGGGGTGGAGGTGTGGGTGGAGGTGTGGGTGAAGGTGAGGGTGAAGGTAAGGGTGAGGGTGAGGATGAGGGTGAAGGTGAAGATGAAGGTGGAGATGTGGGTGGAGGAGTGGGTGAAGGTGAGGGTGAGGGTGAGGGTGAGGGTGAGGGTGAAGGTGAAGATGAAGGTGGAGGTGTGGGTGGAGGAGTGGGTGAAGGTGAGGGTGAGGGTGAGGGTGAGGGTGAGGGTGAAGGTGAAGATGAAGGTGGAGATGTGGGTGAAGGTGAGGGTGAGGGTGACGGTGAAGGGACGTGGGCCGGGCCATCCTCAGGCCGCACGGAGGCTGCTGCTCAAGCATGAAGGGATCAGTGTGGTTTGTTTTTTCACTTTGTTTTCAAAGTGACCAAGCCCCTCCCCTGCCTTGCGAGCCTCTGAGAACATGAGGATCTGGGGGAGCTGCAGGCCAGACTCCGCTGCAGAGCCCAGGGCCCTGGCAGCTGGTCCCACCTCCTGCCTCTTCCCTGCAACACTGGTCCCTGCACACACAGCCCCACTGGACACCAACGTGCCCTCCCCTTTGCCCGGTCCCCGTGGAGAACGCCAACTCTTCACTCCGCGTCACCATGACATCACGGCCCCACCCGGGGGCCTGCAGCTCCCGCCCCGCGGACTGCGCTGGTCCTGGAACTAACAAGCCAGTTCTGACCAGGCTCCTCCTCCCACACCCGAGTTTTCCATCTCTAGCACCAGGCGGTGCCAGCACACAGTAGGGGTTTAGAAGAGAAGAATCAGTCCATCAACAGAGTGACTGAATGCCTGCCATGGAGCCACCTGCCACACACCGGCTTCCCGTTGCTCAGTCCCCTCCCCACCACCGACACCTCCAGAGCTCGGCCGGAGAAGGTGGACACTGGGCTGGAGGGAGAGAGGGATGAGGAGGGCAGGCGGAGGCTGAGTCACACCATCTCACTCATCTTCCAACGTGGAGGCCACGCCAAGGAGGGCAAAGGACTTGTTCCACATGTTCCATCAGGACACACCTGGTCCCTCTGATGGGAGCAGCAGGAAGGAGAGAGATTTTTTGTTTGTTTGTTTGATTGTTTTTGTTTAGTTGGTTAATCTAAACCCGAAGGTCCTTTTCCATTGACTTTGGGGGAGAGTGGAAGAGAGAGGGAAAGACAGAAACACTGATGCGAGAGAAACACATCATTAGTTGCCTCCTGACCAGGGCCTGGGCCGGGGAGAAGCCTGCAACCAAGGTATGTGCCCTAGACTGGAATCGAACCTGGGACCCTTCGGTCGCACGCCGACACTCTATCCACATCCACAGAGCCACACCCACCAGGGCTAGTGATGTTTTTAAGAACGGTCTAATCTGGGGGAGATAAGAGATCAACCGAAGGACTTATATACATGCATATAAGTATAACCAATGGACACAAAACTCTGGGGAGGGAGGGGATGTTTGGGGGGGGGGGCAATGTTAAAATATGTACACAGATAATAATTTAATTTTAAAAATGTAAAAAAAAAAAAAATGGGTCTAGCAATTTCTGGTTGTTTCTAAAATAAGGAGGCTCCCAATCAAAGAGGACTAGAAGGCCCGGAGCAGAAACTGGTGGAGGGACCTCTGTCAGCAGTTTACTCTCGCCAGTCTTCTCCCCTACTGGCCTCAGCCTTCCGGAGGTCGGGGGCCATGTCTCCTGTGCAGCTCTGATCCCCAGCACCTACCTCCGAGCCTGGACAGTTAGCACTCAATATGCTCTGCCTGGATGAGGAAACATTTGCCCTTTGCAGTTTCTTCCAGTTCAGTTCTCAGCCTCTGTGCTAAGCTCCACCACCTCCGTGTCAACCTCGGGGATGGAACGTTCTCTCCCCACCACCACCACCCTTTTACCCGCCCTGACAGTCATCACCTCTGAGATCTATTACAGTCTGTACGTGGCACTGACCACGCTGTGATTAGACTTATTCCATCAGCGCCCTGTGAGTCAGGCTGCGTGCGGGCAGGGACCGTGTGCCATGCTGAGGTGTGTGCTGCGTGATCGGTTTGGGGACAGAGGAAACAGCAGGGACAGAGGCACGAGACAGCACGTCAGCAGACACTCGGACAGAGTGTGCCAGGCTGCTAACTAGCCGCGTGGCGGGCAGTGTGACCTGAGGGACTGCCCTCCTGGTGGCAGTGAAGTGGGTGTGGAAGCCACGGGGAACGCCAGGACACAGGCCCTGTGAGGCCACCAGCCACCGGCTGGACAGAGCTCATCTCGGGCCAGCTTTAGGGTCAGGGGATCAGGATCGGGCACAGCCGGCTCACAAAAAAGGAGGAGTGCCAGTTTACGCATGTCCTCTATCAGGGGCCAGGGAGCTAAACCGGCCGCCAGTGGGGCACCTGAGAGTACAGAACCGAGGACAGGAAGTGAGGGCCCTTGAGCAAAATTCAACCAGGCCCTGGCACGGCCTGATGAGCCAGGACACCCAGAGAAGAACGCAGAGGCGGCAACAGCTCCCCTAAAGCAGGCCCTGCCCCACCTCCTCCAGGAAAGACGCCTTTGGGGTCCCCCCTTCTGAGATTGCTACCGTTTCCAGAAAAGCTACGAAGCCATGGGCAGTACTCACTGAACTAGGCCACCGGCCTGGGACGTAGGTACGTCAGAGAGTGTCTCACCGTCTCACCTGTGCTGCTTTATTCTGTCATTTCCACCTCGTGCTGCGGGGACACCTGGCTGCTGCCCGCGCCCTCCCCCCCCCCCGTAGGGAAGGCTGAGTAATGGCCTCCACAGATGCTCACTCCCAACAGGTGAGATGTTTACTTTCCGTGGAAAAGGGACTTTACAGATGTGATCACAAGAAAGATGAGCTCGGATTACCTGGGGAGGCCAATATAATCACTAGTGTCCTTATAAGAAGGCGGCAGGTTGCCGAAACCAGTTTGGCTCAGTGGTAGAGCGTCGGTCTGCGGACTGAAAGGTCCCAGGTTCGATTCCGGTCAAGGGCATGTACCTTGGTTGCGGGCACATCCCCGGTTGGGGGGTGTACAGGAGGCAGCTGGTCGATGTTTCTCTCTCATTGACGTTTCTAGCTCTCTATCTCTCTCCCTTCCTCTCTGTAAAAAATCAATAAAATATATTTTTTTTAAAAAGAAGAAGGCAGCAGGCCCTGGCCGGGTAGCTCAGTTGATTAAAGCCAAGGTTACGGGTTCAATCCCCAGTCAGGGCACATACAAGAATCAACCAATGAAGGCATAAATAAGTAAAACAACAATCAATGAATTAATTACTTTTTAAAAAAATATATTTTGATTTTTTACAGAAAGTAAGAGAGAGGGATAGAGAGTTAGAAACATCGATGAGAGAGAATCATTGATCAGCTGCCTCTTGCACAACCCCCACTGGGGATGTGCCCGCACCAAGGCACATGCCCTTGACCGGAATTGAACCCGGGGCCCTTCAGTCCGCAGGCCGACGCTCTATCCACTGAGCCAAACCGGTTTCAGCATGAATGACTTTTTTAAAGAAGAAGGCAGGAGGATGAACGTGTGGAGGAGACAGTGTGACAATGGAAGCAGGAGCAGAGACTGGGAGATGCTACGCGGTTGGCTTGGAAGTCGGGGAAAGGGCCACAGCCGAAGAACACCGGGGCCTCTGGAAGCTGGCAGAGGCAAGGAGACAGAGTTCCCTGGCGCCCCAGAGGGCACAGCCTGCCGCACCCTGACTGCAGCCAGTGAAATACATAATCCTGAGCTCAAAACGGGAAGATGGTAAATGTGCATTTTAAGTCACCGAGTTTCTGCAGTTTGTTACGGCGGCGGAGGAAATGCATGCACTGACTGACAGGTGAGGAAACAGAGGCTTGGAGGGCACAGTCCTCTGCCCACAGTGCCCGCCTAACGGGGTCCGTCCCTCTGACCTGGCCGTACCGCCAAGGCCACAGACTCCCAAGGGCAGTTAGACAGCGCGGGCTCCGGGCCAAACCACCCGCTGCCTTGTGTCTGTGGGCAAGTTGCATCACCCCTCTTGCTTCCGCGTCCTCAGCTGTAAAATGGGGCTGCAGCCACACCTGCCCCGAGAGAGCCGTGCGGAGTAAACAAGCGGACACAGGAGAGCCCTCTGAGGACCACGCTCCTGTTTCAGTCACTCCACTCCCGTCAGGCCGAGAACACACGTTCCCGGCAGTCTGAGGCCCAGGCCAGCCTGTCTGGCCGTCTGCTCTTTTTTAAACCTTCTGAGGTCATCTTTTCATTCATCAGCTTCAGGTCCAAACCCTTTTGAGCTTCAGCCATGAAGTGCTCGCTCGGGCAGTTGCCACACAGCCACTGGCTGAGCGTAGCTGGCAATCCCCTCGCACACACGTCTCCAGAATATTAACGTGGCCCGAGAGGGATCAGTGTTCCTTTAGCTGACAGACACGGAGAAGCTCCCATCTCACCACAGCTCCGCACAGAATGGGGCTTGGGCTCCGTGAATCAGAGCCGGGCACGCTGCTCCCCCTCGGCCGCCTCCTCGCCTCCTGCCTCCAGGATGCCTGCCGCTGGGAACGTCTGTGCGGCTGGTCCGCAGGAGGGAGGTCACAGCCCCCGGTCCGGCCTGGCGAGCCTTTGGGAAAGACCACAGGCCCTCAGGAGGGGGAGGGTCCCTCTCTCAGTCCCTCTCCCCTTCCATCAGCCCACAAGCAGAAGCCACTCTGGGACTCCACGTCTCTCCCCTCTCCTGGGGCCAAGCTCCCATGAATCTGTCCACCAGGAAAGAAAACCATCGAATCCTGTACCTATCCTTCACTCTTGGGGGGGTGGGGGGGGGACAGGAATAAAGTAAACGACGAAATAATCCAAAAACCTTCAACGAGGACAAACTTCCGTGAGGGCTCCCTTCCTTCAGCCTTGTAGTTGAGTCTTTTTAAAATATATATATGCCAGGCCAAACTGTGACACCCACTTTTTTCCCAAACAGGGAGATGAGCCAATGCTCAAGCCTCTTCAGCTGGGTTTTGCTCCCTCTGAGTGCGACCACCTTCCCAACCAGCTACACCATCCAGCACTGCGCAGGGGGCCCCTTCGGGTGGCGAAGCACCTAAGAGTCCACTGCCCTTGGGAGCCAGTCCTCTAAGCCAAGTCCCCTGAACCTGCCCGACCCCGGGCCCGTCAGCAAGCAGCCGGCCGCTGCCCAGTGTGCGGCGGGGAGGAATTCCGCCTGCACTTCGCTCACACCGGAGGGACGGAGGGGGTGACCAGCCTCCGCCCTGAGCGAATGTCCGCCCAGAGTCCACGTGTGCCCGCAGGCAGGACAAGGAGCTCCACAGCAGCCCGTGTATCGCAGCGGGAGGCTGGGCACACCCAGACCCCCACCCACGGGAGCGGACCTGAACAGCGGACTCCCGGGCGCCATGGGGAAGAACAGGGCTGCTGCCCCCACCTGCATGAAGCTCGCCGGAGGGTCTCTGAGATTCCATCTCCGGGAAGGCGAGGAGGCGGCAGTGTCACCTCAGGAGGGCCGGTGACAGGAGGCGGCCCAGGGAGCCTTCCGGGGCTGCGACTGCTGGCAGCTCCACCTGGGCCGTGGTCTGCACGGGCTTCACCGACATAAAATCCACTGCGCTGTGCACCCAAGATCAGTGTGCTTCACCGCAGCCCACAGTAAGTCAACCCTTGACAAGCTGGGGGTTTTCTTTAGGTTTTTTTCTTTTTCAAATAAATTTTATTGATTTTTTACAGAGAGGAAGGGATAGAGATAGAGAATTAGAAACATCGATGAGAGAGAGTCATCGACCAGCTGCCTCTTGCACGTTCCCTACTGGGGATGTGCCCGCAACCAACGCACATGCCCTTGACGGAAATCGAACCTGGGACCTCTCAATCAGCAGGCCGACGCTCTATCCACTGAGCCAAACCGGTTTCAGGTAGATTTTTTATTGATTTTAGGGCCAGGGAGAGAGAGAGGGAGAGGGAGAAACATGAATCGAGAGCCAGACATGAATTGACACCGGGGCATACGCCCTGACCAGGAATTTAACCGGCAGCCCTTCAAGGCACGAACTGACGCCCAACCAGCTGAGTCACCCGGCCGCGGCCAAACCTCGAAAAATTTAAAAATATAAATACAGCCTTGGCCGCTATGACTCGGTTGGCTGGAGCATCATCCCGAGCACCGGAAAGTGCTGGGTTTGGTCCCGTCAGGGCACATGCCCAGGCTGTAGGTTCAGTCCCCAGGTGGGGCGCATGAGGGAAGCAACTGATCAATGTTCTTCTCTTACACTGATCTCTCTCTCCCTTCCTCTCTCTAACATCAATTTCTGAAAAAGTATAAATATACACCTTTAAGCAGCTTCTATGTGCTAAGTCCAAAGGGCATCTCAGACAAGACTGGCCTTTTAGCTCACAGTCCAGCGGGGGGGATACACTGAGTAACATGGAAAGGGTCCCTGGCCGGTGGGACAGGCGGAGAAGGGCCACGGGCACGGGTCTTACGATTTGGGGAAGGTGGTGAACTGATGAAACATCGTTTCGGAGGCAGCCAGCCCTGCGTCCAGATCCCACTTCTCACTGTGTGGCCTGGGCAAGATGCCCTGCTCTCCGTCCATAAGGCGTCACAGCAGCTGGCCCTCCTGGGTCCCCATGAGAAGGCAAGGGAAGAATGCACTCTGGGCACTCGGCCACCAGACTGCTGTTATTCCTGCTGTGAGGCCGGGCCCGCCGGTGCCAGGCACCCGTGTTGTTTGTGGATATGGAGCAGGCCCTGCCCCCACAGCCCCCAATCCCACCAGGAAGAGGGCAGCGGCATTCACCCGCTGGCAAACATCTAACAAATCAGGGGCCGTGAGCCTGCCGTGGCCTCGGCCCTGAAGGAGCCCGCAGCCCCGGGAGGAACCAGACACCTCGCACACAATGTAAAAGAGCTTAAGTGTCGGCGGAGAGGAACAGATACAGAAGCGGGGGAGGTCAGAGGGCCATGCGGAGGTGGAAACTGAGCTGGGCCTTGACAGGCAGATAGGATTTGAGCAAAGGCACAGGGATGGAAAGCCGAAGTACCTGGAGGCAAGGGTGACCAGTCACGTGTGGCTCAAGAGGGCCCGGGTTTTGCAATCAGTGGGAGGTTTCAGAGCTTTAAAATGGCAGGCCAGCTTCCCTGGCTGGTGTGGCTCAGTGGTTGGAGCGCTGTCCTGTATACCAAAAGGTTGCAGGTTCCATCTTTGGTCGGGGTGCCTATGGAAGTCAACCAATCGATGTTTCTCTCTCTTTTGAATCAATGAAAACATATCCTCAGGTGAGGAGTAAAAAATAAGTAAAATAAAATGACAAGCCAGCCAACAGCAGTGTTTCGAAGGGGCCAGATGGGGGTGGCTCCATTTCCAGGGCTGGGACTGGTATCATATTAACCAAGAAACATGCAAACGCTCACACCCAGTCCCTTCCCTTTGTGAGGCCCAAGCACACTTATTTCACTAGATGGCGATCGGGGGCCTGAGCTAGGCGGACTGAGCCTTGACTTTCCTGCGCTGGGCGACAGGTGAGGATACACTTCTTATGGCTCTTGTTTATATAATTTTATTTTAAACTTTTTTTAAAACATCACATAGTCACGATGTGGAACTCAAAAGGTACGAAGCATCTGCAGTGCGAGCCTCCCAGAACCAACCGCCACCCAGAGGCACCACCATCACTTCTTGTGAATCCCACGACCTTGTTTACCAGCAGAAGCAAACGCTTTCCAGTGACACAGACGGAGGCATCCCAGTCGCGGGCCCTGTACCTGCTCCTTTCACAGCAATCTATTCTGACGGTCGTTCCATAGCTGTGCATGGAATCTCCATCTTAATTTTTTTAATATGTTTTTATTGATTTCAGAGAGAAAGAGAGAGGGAGAGAGACGAACATCAATGATGAGAGAGTCATTGATCGGCTGCCTCTTACATGCCCCCTACTGGGGAAAAGAGCCTGAAACCCAGGCATGTGAACTGACTGGGAATCAAACAGTGACCTCCTGGTTCATAGGTCAACGCCCAACCACTGAACACTGGCCGGGCTCCATCTTATTTTTTTTAATATATATTTTATTGATTTTTTTTTTTTTTTTTTTACAGAGAGGAAGGGAGAGGGATAGAGAGCTAGAAACATCAATGAGAGCGGAACATCGACCAGTTGCCTCCTGCACACCCCCCACTGGGGATGTGCTTGCAACCAAGGTACACGCCCTTAATTGGAATCGAACCTGGGACCTTTCAGTCCGCAGGCCGATGCTCTATCCACTGAGCCAAAGCAGTTTCGGCTCCATCTTATTTTTCATGGCTGCACAGTATCCCACGGTTGGGACAGACTGCCATTTGTTCCAGGCCCCCTGTTGACGTTAGGTTGCCTTCTGCTATTACAAGGAAGGCAGCAATGACAAACCTTGCAAGTAAGTCACTGTGCACATGTGTTAACACATCTGTAGGATAAATTCCTAGAGTGAGCTGCTGGGTGAAGGTATAAGTAGCTGTAATTTTGAAAATGTTGCTAGAGGCGGAATGCACTTACATCACTCATCTAAGAAATAAGCCAGATTACTGGGAGAAATGCTGATAATGTGTAGTTTTAAGGATGCCCAGATGAAGAAATGGCAGAGAAAAACCCTCTTTCAGCAAACAGAGTGCGGGTCAGGAGATGGTTCGGAACCTGGATCAGCCCGTCCTCGCCTGGTACCCTGATCCATGAACTTGCATTTCCTCACCAGGAAGTGACACCCAGACCCGCTCGGCCCCTCAGCCCTTCCCAGCGCAGAGGGCTCTGACGCCCTGCTCCCGCGGCAGAGGGACACAGCGCCCAGCTGCAGCTGGTCTCCCTAGTGCAGGGGCCATGCCCGGGGGAGCAGCAGGCAGGCTGGGGTGTGCACTCAGGGTCCAGTCTGGCCATCAGATGAGAGATAAGCCCCTCTTGCCGCTTCCCCTGCATGGCACACTCACACTGCACAACACGCAGCGTGCACCCGGGGCTGTTACACAACGTGTGCCTGAGAGCAATGGCCGCCTAACCCTAGGTCTGCAAGCAGGCAGCTGGGGAAGGACAGGCGGGGCTCCGGACACCTGGAGGCCTCCCCGAGGGAGGACAGCTGCATACACGCAGCAGCGATCCGGACAGGGCTTCCTCCCACGCCCACAAATCCGCCCACACTACTGACCACTGTGCGTGAAAGCAATGGGGGGCCCCCAGGTGAGGGGATACCTCCGGGCAAACCCGGGCAGCGCTGAGAGGAAGAACCCTGCCAACCGCCCACTTCCGCCGCGCAGTGTTCCCACTGAGAGGGCCAGGACTCCTGCGAGTCACACCGCACTCAATGCTCTGAGGTTATTGCTACTCAACTTTTCTAACGCACACACAACACGCCAGCCTCTCTTTGTGAAGCAGGTACTGGAGTGTGCTGTTTGGTAAATCCAGATTCCCACACATCCTGTTTGTTTACAATTGTGGGCAAACTCGTGTAGAGATGCACCTCCTCTGCATGGAGGTGAGGCCCTGACCCCAAACACCCCAGGAGAGCTCACCCCGCCTCTGCTCCCCAACTCCCCGACCTGTGTCCCCCACCCCTGTGCATGCTGGAGGTGGCCCTTCCCTTCTCCACCTGCCACCTCCACTGTCCCTCAGCCAGCCCAGGGCCCCCACCCCACCTCAGCCAGAGCAGCTGCTGTCCCCGAGGCCCCCACAGCTTCGACCTGATCCTCTAAGTATCTACTTTCCAAGGCGAAGCCACAATTCCATCCTCTGGGAGCTCAGAGCAGCAAGGGCACAGGGTTTGATATCGAAAACCCGGGTGCTTCCTTCCAAAGGATCTTAGGCAAATTGACCCTTCTGGGCCTCAGTCTATCCATCTACAAAACAGGCGCAATAATTCCAAGGTCCCAGGGCTGCTGGGAGAATTAAATGAACAATATAGGTGAACTGTAATTTGCAAACTGCAAAGCCCTACCCGAAGTCTGGAGAAGATAGTAACATTCGTATTAACTGGTATGTCAATATTAACTAATGTTAATATCCTCACACATATCCCTTCACCAACACCTATCACTGTGCCTTGCAGGCACTCAGAATGCTTGCCAATGGAACCCCAGATTCTCTGTTCATTCTATGTGGGCTGAAACACAGGTGCTGGAGGCGGAAGCCAGGAGGGAGGGAGGGAGGGAGGGAGGGAGGGAGGGAGGGAGGGAGGGAGGAAGACATCAATTGGTTGCCTTCCACACAGGCCACAACCTGGGTATGTGCCCTGACCAGTATGAACCCCTGAACCCACCACCTTTTGGGGCACGGGACAACGCTCCAACCAGCTGAGCCATACCGCCCAGGGCACGGCAGCCACTTAACAGACATCATAAAGGGGTCTGAGCAGCTGACAATTCACAGGTCCTTCCTTTCCAACCCGGGACTCCTGGCTTTCTTCCTCACCGGCAGCGTCTCTAACCCTGAGCAGCTGGACAGGAAGCCGCTGTCCACGGCCCTGCTCTCACCAGCCCCGCCGGCACGCCCGCGGAGAGACCACTGAGCGGCACCGCCCGGAGGGCCCGGGCTGCACGGAGAGGCCCCCGAGAGGAGCCCCGGGCCAGGAGTCCTCATCGCCCCCACCACAGGTAAGTGAAGACTCCGGCAGCTGCCGTGGGGTTATTTTCCCTCAAGCTTTCCTGTCAGTAATGGCCCGGAGGGCTTTGGGGAACAGCGCGGCCAGCAGAGCGAAGGTTCCTAGCCACCTGCCAGCAGGGCAGGGCCTCCCCGGGTGCTGGCTGTGCACAGGGGTTGGAGCAGAAGACAAATAAAAGTATCAAACTGGCCCTAATCTGTTTGGCTCAGTGGATACAGCATCGGCCTGTGGACTGAAGGGTCACAGGTTCGATTCCAGTCAAGGGCATGTACCTTGGTTGCAGACACATCCCAGTTGGAGGTGTACAGGAGGCAGCTGATTGATTTAAGTACCAAAATGCATGCATGTCTTCTTCCAGAGTGGACAAATAAAGTAACTTCCAGAGATCTCACTCCACCCCTTTATTGGGTGGGGGTGGAGAACAGCCATCCTGGGACCATCATGGCCACAGGCACAAGGTTCAAGACCAAGGCTCCCCAGCAAGGAGACTAACTAGAGTGTTCAGGCATCACCAAACAGATTGCAGGTTGGAAAAGAAGTATCTCTTTCTCCCCCCACCCCTTCTCTCTCTCTCTCTCTCTCTCTCTCTCTCTCTCTCTCTCTCACACACACATACACACACACACACACACACCCCTCCTTCCATCTTCATGCAACTGTGAAGACCTCCTCTCCCTACAAGCCAGGCCCCTCCCATGGGGGGTTTCTAACCTGGGACCTTGAGCACCAGAAGGTGGGCAGAGACTCACTGCTGACCAAGAGACTCACCCAGGCCACCCCCTGGTTCTCTGCCTCTCCACTCCGTGCTCCCGCCCCTCGCGTGTGAGATGAAGCACCAGGCGCTGTTGTGGAACTCTCACTCCTTTGTATCATGGCTAACTTCTCAGGTCCATGGCACATGCTACGGCCCGGTGCTCTGTGAACGATGAGATGACGCAGGAGCACGCCTAGGAAGCAAGCGCGCCCAGACTTCGACAGGGATCACTTCTTGGTTATGAAACACGGGGTGATTTTTAGTCTAATCCCTCACTCTTTTCGGTGTTCTAAATTTACGATAATCAACAAGTACTATTTTCAAAACCAGAGAAGCCTGTTGCTTTCCAAAGGCTGAAACGCCAAGATCAGCAATGCAAACACTGCACGGAGTATTCGCTCAGTACGTGTGCGAGTTTTTCTGAGCGCGGCAGGGCTGGGGGTGACGCGGGTCAGGCACAAAGGCTTTCTGGGTGGGACCTTCCCCTCTGCTTCCCGCCCCAGAAGAGGAGGAAAAGGAGGCGACTGTGGGGCTTCCTGCCGCACCGCAGCCCGGGCCTGAGACCGCCCAGACCATCGGACAGAGCCCGTCGGAGGGCAGACCCAAGGCTGTTTAATGTGCCCCATAAGCTCGTTTCTCATAAGCAATCCTATTCTGATTGGCCTTAGCATCTGTCACTTCTCAAGAGTGGCAATGACATTAACCCGTCCGACTGTCTCATTTGTTTAGTCAAAAACTATTTCAGCTGCTACTCCCTGCAAGGCATGGTGCCAGCCACGGAGCCATCTTTAAACCAAGACTGGAAAACAACCAGCCAGAGGCTCCGTGTCATCCTGCTATGCTCTGCCCAAGCGTAGGGTTTCAGCTGCTAAAACAGCACCAGGAATGCGAACAAATGCTGCCCGGGTGTGCCGCCTGCCTAATTCCTGCATCTCAGCGACTCTGCACAGGGCCCCGAGCCCCGGTCCCGGGCCTGCGCTGCATCTCACTCGGCAGAGGCAGAGGCAGAGGCAGAGGTGATGGGAGGGAACCTGAGAAAACTCGAAACTTGGTGACCATCCGATCCTCTTTTTTTCTTTTAATTGACTTCAGAGAGGAAAGGAGAGGGAAAGAGACAGAAGCATCAACAATAAGAGAGAATCATCGATCATGCTGCCTCCTGCATGCTCCCTACTGGGGATTGAGCCCAAAAGCCGGGCATGTGCCCTTACTGGGAATCGAACTGTGAGCTCCTGGTTCAGAGGTCAACACTCAACCACTGAGCCACTCGGGCTGGGCCATCCAATTCTTCTGTGCATGGCTCCTTCCGGAGGCTGAGAAGATCACGTTCAATGAACATTTACTGAGGGCCTACTAGGTGTCGAGCCCCAGAGTCAAACAATTTTGTAGATAAGAACTCAGACCTTAGCTTTGCACATGCTCTTCATTCTGCCTGGAACCCACTTCGTCCCCTCACACATGGGGACAGCTTCAATGTCACCTCCTGCCCTAGCCAGTTTGGCTCAGTGGACAGAGCAACAGCCTGTGGACTGAAGGGTCTGGGGTTTGATGCCCATCAAGGGCATATGCTCGGGACGTGGGCTCAATCCCCAGTGGGGGGCGTGCAGGAAGCAGCCCATCAATGATTCTCTCATCGTTGATGTTTCTTTCTCTCTCTCTCTCTCTCTCTCTCTCTCTCTCTCTCTCTCTCTCTCTCTCCTTCCTCTTTGAAATCAACAAAAAATATTTAAAAAAAAAATATATATATATATATATATATTATATAAAAACACCGCCTCAGAGAAGTGCCTGCCCAGGCGAGAATGACTTTCTCTCAGCGTATCCGTGACAATGCACCTGCTCCCGTGTGTGCTCTTCCTGGCTGGACTCATCTTCTGAGGGGGTGGCCTGCACACTGGCAGGCACAAAGGCATGCAATACCTCTTTCCTGAGCAAATCAACAGCCTACAGAGCACGGACAGTCCTCAAGTTACGTCAGACTCGATGTACGTCATTTCGTGGTTACGTCGCCATTTCCATTTACAAAAAAAAGGTTCCGTCATTTCGACGTATGTACATATGTGCTTTATGTTTTTTATTATTTACTGTATTTACCACAAGTAAAGGTCAGGAATGGTCATCTCTCTTTTACATTTTTGTACTGTTTCACTTCATCACTGCTGTGTATGTGCTCCATGTGAGTGACATAGGTGCTTATGTTGGTGGGTTCCGGCTTACAGCGAAAATCACGTTATGTCACCTGGACCTTCTGTGATAATAAAAGCCAGTGTTTACTGAGCACATGCTGTATGCCAGGGACCGTGCTGAGCTCCAAGCAGACATGGGGTCCTGACAGTCGCCTGATGGCTGCACCATTATTACTCCCATCTTTTAAAAATTGATTTGAGAGAGATGTGGGGCGGGGGGGGGGGGGGGGGGGGGAGAGAAACAGCACTCCTTTGCTCCCCCACCACCCATGCACTCATTGGTTGATTCCTCATGTGCCCTGAGAGGGATGACCCACACCCCTGCTTATTGGGACAACTCTTGAGCCAACTGAGCACCTAGCCAGGAGGCCTCCCAATTTTTAATGAATGGGAATTAGAAGCTGGTAAGCAACCCGCCCTAGGCCACAGGGATAATAAGGAAGCGAGGATTTGAACTGCACCTCCAATTCTCTCAACATGCCACTGGACTGCTCTCGCCAATGCCCAGGGGGTGTTCCTTTCTCCTGTGCTCCCCGTGACTATTTTGTACCCCTCCCCAATTCTTGGCCTCCCCTCCAAAGGCACCCAATTCAGAAGAGTTCCCCAACTCCTCCCCTCTCATCCCACACCCATCAGCTCCCACACCCCACCCAGAGGGACCCCTCAACTGTGCTTCAGCACTGACCTAGTGCAGAGACAAACCCCCAGCCTTCCGGCCCCGAGGCCCAGCGGCGAGCGCAGTGCGTGAGTGCAGGCAGCCAGACCCCAGCACACAGGCAGGTGGGCAGGCACCTCCTCAGCGAATCCACGTGGGTTCCGGGCCCCACTCCCGCCTGTATTTATAGTGCCGGGGGCGTGGGACGTGGACGGACGCCCACCGCAGCTCTCAAACGGGAAAGGGAGCAGCCCACGGCATTCCAGACCTGCCGTCTGAGAAGTCGGTGAGAACCCGTGGGGCCCAGAAAGGACGTGCTTCTAGGGTAGCGGAGAAGGGAAAGGCAGCAGAAACTGAAAAGAACGCCAGTGAGCCGAGGGAAAGCAGAAAGGGGAGGCCGCGTCTCCCTGTGTTCTCTGTGGGAATATGGGGAGGAGGAGGGCGGTGACCATACTGGCCTGGAATACACAGCTGAGGACGTCACCTCCTTTACGAAGCTTTTAGGGCTCCCGATGGCCACGCCACGGTCAAGTTCAAACCCCTCAGCAGGGCCTTCGGAGGCCTGCATGCCCAAGCCCCACAGCAGGGTCTGGGAGGTGAGGTGTTTCAAGCCTCCACATCTCCGTTCCTCTGCCTAGCAAGCCCCTTTCTGCAGGAGCCTCGAGGCGCAGGGCATTCTGTTTCTAGAAGACTTCGGGGACCCCCCAGGGTTGGTGGGGGAAGAGCACGGGCTCCGAGACCAGACCCACTAGCTCAAAGCTCGGCTCCACCACCCAGCCCGGCTTTACCCTCCCAGGCCGCGTCCTCTGCAGAGTGTGAAGGTAACTGCTCCAGCGCACTGGGCGGCGGGGAGCTGAAATGCCCTATTTTCAGAGAGCGCTTTGAACTGCGCCTGGCACACAGTCAGTGTTTAATAAACAAGCTGTTGTTCCCATTGTCCTCCGGTCCCTTTGGGGCCGTTCCTCCCACAAGGAGGGCACTGTCTCGCACATATTGGTTGCACTCGGGATCCCGTAGCCAACCACGGCCTTCCAGAAGGCACCACGCACAACTCGGGCCTCTCCTCCCGGCCTAGCACAATGCCGGGCACGCAGTAGGTCTTCAGGGAGTGCTTGCTCCCCGTCTGTGAAGGTCCTCCCGTACACCCCACACCGAGCTCTCCCAGGGCCCAGCACACACCAGATCCCGCCGAAAGGCCCCGCAGAGCCAGGACCTTCGCTGTTACTGGGTTTCAAAACAATGAAGAGCTGCATGCACTCTGCCTTCCCAAGGCCTTTCCACTCCAGGGAGTTGACGGGAGAAACGAGCACAGCAGGGACCTGGAATAGAACTGAGGCCTTCTGGGGAGAGAGCCGGCTGGCCCGCCAGAAACCAGGAGCAACAGCTCAAAGGCCACGGGGAGAAGGCGGCCTCCAGACAAAAGCCCGAGCTGCAGAGAACGCGGCCAGCGGGAGGAAACTAGGACAAGGGGTCACGGGCGCCCGCTCTGCCCTACGCCTCGCCACCTGGAGAGCTCCAGAAGGGGGTCCCTGCACAGCCCACCCCCAGGCGGGAACAGCTTACCACACATCCAGAACCCCCAGGGCTGCAAGCAGGAGCCCCAGGGTGCTCGTGTGGTTCTCGGCGGGGAACTCGCACTGCCTTCTCCATCCACGCTGCCTATCAGGGCCCCATGCCCGGATTGGGGTCACTATTCTTGTCCATCTCCCCAACAGACGTGGAGCTGCGAATGGCTGGGCCCAGGGTCTCATTGATCCTCAGACCCCGTGCCCCCAGCATGGTGCCAGGTATGCGGCAGATGCTCAGTAGTTACAAGGCAGCAGGAGAAAGGTCCTGGTTCAAGGATGACTCCACCCAGGCCTGCCATGTACCACGGACAAGCAAGCCACCGGTGGCCCACGACTCCCTCTGCGTCTCCGTGTCCTCACTCACCAGAGAGCTATAACAAGTTCCGTACTCACACAAGTGCTGAGAACGAACACGTAGAAAGCATGAAAACACATGCTAGTCACCTTTCAGGCTCCAGCCCAGCGGTCACCTTATGTCAGTCATGTCCTTTCTGCTGGCCACATTGCCCCTCTCCGGCACAAAAATCACTCTGTACACCCTTTATAGTCTTATATGAGTCACATCTTTGCAATGACTTGTTTCTTTTTTTTTTTTTTTAAGATATATTTTACTGATTTTTCAGAGAGAAAGGGAGAGGGATAGAGAGTTAGAAACATCGATGAGAGAGAAACATCGACCAGCTGCCTCCTGCACACCCCCCACTGGGGATGTGCCCACAACCAATGTACATGCCCTTGACCGGGATGGAACCTGGGACCTTTCAGGCTGCAGGCTGACGCTCTATCCACTGAGCCAAACCGGTTTCGGCGAGATGACTTGTTTCTGAGTTGGAGTCCCTCGCTGACCTGAGAGGGCCTGTACCCAGGGGACAATATGTGTTTGTGTCCAAGGCCTGATAAAACGGGCACTGGGGCCTGGCTGCTTGGGCCCTCCCGCCGCACGGCCCCAATTCGGATGCACACAGCACCTTGGACAGGATGTCCTGCCGTACAAGCCCCGGGGCCCACTGAGCAGGCAGACGGGGGAGACGGAAGGGGCACCGCAGGCAGGTCTCGCCTCTGAGCTGTGCCTCCTCTGCAGGTGCAGGTGAGCGTGTCTGCCTGGCTGGCTCGGCAGCGCAGGGGCCTCCGGGGCACAGATTGCTGCTGCTTGCCTTACATAAAGCACCAGGCGATCAGATGAATAATGCATGGCCTTCAGCTCACACACAGGTACTAGGCGTGTGAGCACTCGCTTTGCGACAGGGTGCCCTGGGTGTGTGTGTGTGTGTCTGGCTCTGCACAACCCCTGGGGAGATACGACTTGGGCACAGATAGTCATGTTCACCCACAACCTCCATGCCTTGCGGCGGTCTGGAATCAGTGCACCGGGAGGAAACGCACAACCCACAGGACGGATACCCACACCCTAGCCCAGTCTCCATGGCCTCTGTCAAGGCGAATGAATATCCTTGGAGTCCCAGGTTTCCGTGGGTGCCCTCCGAACAGCTGACCTCTATGCGAGGCCAGTCCACCCTCCATGCAAGCATCCCCATGGGCCTCGGCAGGCCAACCCCCTTCCCGGATCACAGCCCCGAACAAGCACGGATGCCTCCCCCTCTCCCTAGGCGGTGCCAGGCGCCAGCACACCCACCGGGCACACAATCCCACTTGCAGGGAGGCTGCCCATCCGCCCGCCGGCTCCCCCGGCTCCCCCGGCTCCCCGGCTCCCCGGCCGCCCCCACGGCAGGTCCGATTACACGCCTGGCGCCGGCGCCGCCACGCTGGCGAGGAGGGGGCCGGGCACACCCACGGGCGGCCCCCGACCCCGCGGGGAGGGCAGGGGACGCGGGGCAGGGCGTGCGGGGCGGCGGCGGGCGCTCCCTGCCTTCTAGCCGGGCCGGCCGCCTCCGGTCCGAGGACCCGCGGTCACAACCAGCGTGACCCGCGGGGCGCCCCCTGCCCGGGCCTCCCCCACACCCAGCGGCCCCCGCCCCCTGAGCCCACAGCCGACCCCCCTCAGGGCCTCCCAAGCGGGTACCTCAGGAGCCCATGGCGGCGTGGCGTGTGCTGGCGGGCGACGCGCAGCGCGGGCGGGCGGGCGGCACCGCAGCCCCGGAGTCTGGTCGCCGCGGCCCGAGCGTCCCGGGCGCCGCCGAGTGCCGCCGCGGTGCGCATGCGCGCTGAGCGCGCCCCCGGGGAGGGCGGGGCGGCGCGCGCGGGGCTGAGATCACCGCGCGGCCTTAAAGGGGCCGCGCCTCGAACCGCCCCTCGCCGCCCCGCCCAGCGATGGGGTCAGCCAAGGTTCTCCAGCGGCTCGCTAGCAAAACAAACAGCCTCCCCCGCCTCCATCCCACCCCCCAACCCTGCCCACCGCAGCGTGTCTGGGGGGGTAGGACCCACAGGTTTGGGGCGCCAGGCTCCGCTCCAGACATCTGTGTCTGGTGTTTCACTTCTCTTTACCCTCATTAGCTCCACGTAGGCCTGTTTGGAAGATAAAACAAGATGCTGGCATGGCTATCCGTGGACGGAAGGGTGCATGTACAACTGAAACGAATGCAAACCGAAGCGCTGAGCGCAGTCGCGCCCCAGTGAAACTGCAAAGCCGAGAGAGAGAGAGAGAGAGAGAGAGAGAGAGAGAGAGAGAGAGAGAGAGAGAGAGAGTGAGAGAGAGAGACTCTTCCTTCCCGCACCGCCCTGCGGCCCCACCTCGCTCTCGGCAGCCCAACTTGCAAAGTTTTGCAGACATCATCAAGCCGCCTAACCCATTGCTGTTTCTGGCGTCGCTGTTGCTCAAGATCCCCAAATTTATTTATAGCCCAGCCCAGACTCCTCCCCTGAGCTGTTAGCGCAACACCTAACAGGCATCAACAGGCACCTCAGAGTCAGCATGCCCACAGCAGAACCCATCTCTCCTCCGTGGAGGAAAGGAGCCACATGCCAACCTGACAAGCTCAGAGACCTAAAGTAACCACAAAGGATGGTGAGAAAATTAAATATTTAACTACAAATAGGTTATAGTGGGTAGTCATGTCCTAGGCCGATATTTTCCCTGACAAAGATCAACTTAGATCTTTACTGACCCATTTGCCTTTTTTTTTTTTTTTTTTTTTTTGCCTTTAAGATAACATATCTGTGAGGTGTCTGGGTAACTTGTAACTTCCCTTTTTCTGGAGCCCCTGGGGCACATCCAAATGCGGTGAGAGCCAGGACAGATGCCTCAAATTCCTTCTTTATCATTAAGGTGACCAGACCTCCAGATTTGGGCGGGACAGTCCCAATTTTTTACAATTTGTCCTGCTTCCCGAGCCGTTTTAAAAAAGTCCCGATTGAAAGACAAATGGAGACCTTAATTATCATGTTAATTGTTCCTGTACCCACTTAAGTATGTGTCCATCATTTTACTTTTTATCCAATCCCAGGGGTTTCCCACCGCTTTGCTTTCTCCTGCCTCCTTAATTCCTCACCAATGAATTTCATGTAACCCACCTATGTCCCTCCTTTTATATATATGTATATATTTTATTGATTTGTTACAGAGAGGAAGGGAGAGGGATAGAGAGCTAGAAACATCGATGAGAATGAAACATCGATCAGCTGCCTCCTGCACATTCCCTACTGGGGATGTGCCTGCAACCAAGGTACATGCCCTTGACCGGAATCGAACCTGGGACCTTTGAGTCCGCAGACCGACGCTCTATCCACTAAGCCAAACTGGTTAGGGCTATGTCCCTCCTTTGATGGCAATGTATAAATACAAATGTAACCCGCCATTGTTTGGAGCATTATCTCAATTCACTGAGGTTCTGCTTCCCGGCATATGTCAATAGTTCGGCTCAAATAAGCTCACAAAATTCTTTACAGGTTTCAATGTTGGTTTGTTTTTTCATTAACACCTCCCAAAGGCCTGCTCCCTCACAGATTCCCTACAACCGGCATCCCATTCCCATCCTTCCAGGGCCCGGGCCAAAACCCCTGGAGTCATCTTTAAATCCCTCCCCCCACTCCCTTCTATTCGCTCTACGTGCAAAACATATCTAGCCTCTGACCCCTTCCACCCCATCTCCACGGTACCAACCCGAAGGAAGGCTGGGAAGGTTGGGAACAGATAGTCCTGTTCACCCACAACCTCAATGCCATTCACTTTCTGCCCAGGATGATTGCAAGTCTCTTGCTAGAGACCGATGTTTGTGTCCCCCCGAAAATGTGAGTGCTGAAATCCTAACCCACAAGGTGATGGCACCGGGAGGTGGGGCCTTTGGGAGGGGTTAGGTCAGAAGGTGGAGACTACAGGAATGGGATTAGAGTCTTCACAAAAGTGACCTCTAGCCTTCTTTCTGCCATGTAAGGTGTCCAGACATGTAGAGAAATTTTTAAAATATATTTTGATTGATTTCAGAGAGGAAGGGATAGAGGGAGAGAGAAACATCAATGATAAGAGAGAATCATTGATCGGCTGCCTCCTGCACGCCCCCACTCCCCCACCCCCCCAATGGGGATGGAGCCCACAACCCAGGCATGTGCCCTGACTAGGAATCAATTGTGACCTCCCACCCACCGGCAGAGAATTTTTATGAGCTTATTTGAGCCAAAACTGATAACAATTGCCAGGAAGCGAGATCTCAAACACTTTGAAGAGTGACAGTTTTGCTGTTTCTTTCGCACATTTGAAATCAAGAGGGGAACATGAGGAGGATTACATGGAGGTGGGAGAAAGCAAAGCAGGGCTTGGACTTCCAGAGAGTTAGGAGTATGTGTTCTGTTGAGAGAGTGATTAGGCTTATTTCAAAGGTGTGTTAACCAAGATGCCCAAAACAACAGACCGTTTCTAACTCTCTATCCCTCTCCCGTCCTCTCTGTAAAAAATCAATAAAATATACTTTTTAAAAATAAAGAAGTTATATGCCTGCATCCTGACCACCCAGTTAGGAATTTATGATCAAATCACCTTGTGAGGTCACTTTTCCTAGAAAGCCTCCTTCATTCGCAGAGGATACCAGTCAGCAGTCTGCAACCCAGAAGAGCAATCTCAACAGAACCCGACCGCGCTGACCTCAGACTTCCAACTTGAGAACACGGAGAAGTGAATGCCTGCTGTCCGTAAGCCACGCCGTCTGGAGTACTTCGCCACAGCAACCCAACTAACCAGGATCACTGCAATGTCCTCCCAGCCTGTTTCTTTTCTTTCTTTCCTCTTTTTAAAAAAATATATTTTATTGATTTTTTACAGAGAGGAAGGAAGAGGGACAGAGTTAGAAACATCAATGAGAGAGAACCATCGATCAGCTGCCTCCTGCACACCTCCCACTGGGAATGTGCCCGCAACCAAGGCACATGCCCTTGACCGGAATCGAACCCGGGACCCCTCAGTCCGCAGGCCGATGCTCCATCCACTGAGCCAAACCGATTAGGGCCCAGCCTGTTCCTCTTTCTCCAGCCTTGTCTCCTGTCTGGTCTATGCCAATGTAGGAGCCGGAGGGATTCTTTTACCTAAGTCAGAACATGGCACTTCTTTGCTCAAAACCTTCTCTTGGTTCCCATTTCACTCTGAATAAAAGCCCAAATCCTCACCCATCTCTACAAAGCCTAGCTTGATCTGACATTTTACCGACCCAAGCACGCCTGACCTCATTTATCCCCTTCTTTCCCTCCACACTGACCCCTTGCTGTTCCTCAGACAAACCGGGCACCCTCAGCCTCCACTCCTTTGCACTGGCTGTTCCCTCTGCTGGGATTGCTGTTCCCTCAGATACCCAAATGGTGCCTCCCTCAGACGTTCACCCCTCCTCAGGCCTGCCCTGACCGCCACAGTGAATTGCCAAGCCCCTCAGCTGCTCTACCCCCAACCACGACATATCACTTAGTTTCTGTCATAACATATAGTTTGCCTCTTTTTTCATTTGTCTTCAGCTGGTCAAACGTAAACTCTATGAGGACTAAGATTTTGTTTCCCGATATAATCCCAGTACAAGAGCTGACTGACAGAGAGAACATGCTCAACGAGTCTGTGTGGCATGCATGCCCAAGGATCCTCTAGAAAGAGTCCAACAGAGAAAATCCCGCCCAGCCTGCGTGGCTCAGGGGTTGAGCGCCCACCTATGAACCAGGAGGTCACGGTTCGATTCCCAGTCAGGGCACGGGCCTGGTTGCCGGCCTGATCCCCAGCGTGGGGCGTGCAGGAGGCAGCTGATCAATGCTTCTCTCATCATTGATGTTTCTACCTCTCTCTCCCTCTCTGAAATCAATTAGAAAGAGGGAGGGAAGGAGGGAGGGAGGGAAAGAGGGAGGGAGGGAAGATCTTTCCCAGACCCAGCAGACCCAGGTGAGAAGTTGCTCAGGGCTACCCCAACACCAAGGAGGCTTATCTTACAGTCATTTGCTTGATAATCACTAGTTTATGACTTCCAGCTCTCCTGTCTCCCACGTAAACACCTCCAGGGCAGAGTCCTTGTCTCAGGTATGTGGCAGCGTCTGCTTAGCTCACCGACCAGCTAATTCTGACATCACTGCCCCCTCCTGAGCGCTCAGGCCAAACAGCACCCACATTCAGGCTCTGAGCCCTGCTCATGAGAGCACTCTTGGGTCTCAACTTACAGAGACCCGGGGCAGAGGCAGATGGTGAGTATTTTTAGGCTTGTAGCGCTGGGATGGGCTCAGAGACAGAAAGTCACCTGGCCCCGTGACACGGCAGGTCAGCAGGTGGCCCTGGGACTGTTGGTTGGCTGCTCCCAGCCGTTCCGTGTCCTCTCCTCCAGGCTTTCCCAAGTGAAATGAACACCCGCCCCTCTCCCCACGCCCTCCCCCGTGCAGCTGCACATCCATCCGGGCTCCATGTCGCTGCTCACTTTGGTCCCTCCCCGCTCCCAGCCTGACAGGCCCTGGTTCAGGCCCCCTTCCTTCGGGGCAATTAAAACAATCCCCAGCCCACCACTCACCTGGGCGCCCGCCCACTGGCTGCTGATGCCTCTTTCACTCCGGCAAGCAGCTGTTCTTCCCTGAAAGACAAATCAGGTATGGTTTGGTCCCTCTGGATCCCGCTCAGTCTCGTTAATCCTCACCGAGGATATTTTCCCATTGATCTTTAGAGAGCGGGGAAGGAGGGGGAGAGACAGAAACGCCGATGTGAGAGAGACACGTCGATGGGTTGCCCTGCATGGACCCTGGCCAGGCTGTCTCCCGCTGTTTCAGTTAGTTTCTCCCAAATAAAAAATTTAAAAAAAGGGGGGAAATAATCTGAAACTCATCAAAGAATAGTTAAGTCAACGATGGCAGATCCACACAATGGCATACTGTGTAGATGTTAAAATAGCCTCTTTACACATTTCAAATAACATGGGGAAGTGATTAAGAATAACAGTGAGTAAAAAAAAAAGCAGTAATAAATTTGCAATGACAGCCTGTTCTGAAGTCTGTTTAAAAAAAAAAAAAAAGCTTAGAAGAAAAATTGGAAAGAAATGTAACAAAATGTTAACAGTGGGTTCTTGTGACAGGGTTATGAATATTGATTATCTTATCTCTGCCCCCTTGGTTTCTTTCTATTATATACATATATATATTTTTTAATTGATTTCAGAGCGGAAGGGAGAGGGAGAGAGATAGAAACATCAATGATGAGAGAGAAGCATTGATCAGCTGCCTCCTGCACGCCCCCCACTGGGGATCAGGCCTGCAAACTGAGCATGTGCCCTTGACTAGAATTGAACCTGAGACCATTCAGTCCACAGGCTGATGCTCTACCCACTGAGCCAAACCATCCAGGGCAGTCCCCTTTGTTTCTTTGTATTTTCCAAAATCTGTTTGCAAAAGTATTCAATATTTTCAAAATAAGATTTAAAAATCTCCTTTACAAAATAGAAAAAAAATAATTTTCTTTAAAACTTATTTTAAATGATTTTTGTTGTTGTTAATCTTCATGGGAGAGTATCTTTCAATTGAGTTTTAGAGAGAGTGAAAAGGAGAGAGGGAGAGGGAGAGAGAGAGAAAAAGAAAGATGGGTGTGAGACACATCAATTGGTTGTCTCCCAAATGCGCACTGACCGGGGCCAGGGATGGAACCAACAACCCAGGTAAGTGGCCTCGACTGGGAATTGAACCTGAGACCCTTCGGTGTGAGGGTCTAACCACTGACACTCTAACCACTGAGCAACACTGGCCAGAGCAAGAAATGATTTGTTATTCCCTTCTGGTTTCCTCTTGTGTCTCACAATCCATCTCAGAGTACCCGACTCCACACCATACTGAGGACATCTCAAGGGTACAGGCCAAGCTGAATTCTCTTGGCTTCCAAAATCCACCCCTAGCACCTGGCAGGGAGTGCAGAGGAAGGAGCAGAGGCCTCCGCCGTGCCCGCTGCTGCGTGGCTGGGAGCCCAGAGCTCCCCAGATCCATTTCCCTGCAGCCTCGTGCCTCGCCCTGTCCCCCGGTGCTGAGGGAGCCCTGGCCCAGGGCAGCGTGTGGAGTGGCGAGCAGAGCCAGGCCAGCTCCCTTGCCTCCTGGCAGACACGCTGGCATGTGGCTTTGCCTCTCTGAGCCTCGGGCCCCCAGCCATCTGCATACAAACGTTGGTGCAGCTCTCAGCACACCGCTGGCTCTCACCTGCTCTTTACGGACCCAGCTAACTTCTTACTGAATTAGACCCTTTTGGTTTCAATGGACAAAAACTCGATTTAAAAAATATATATATATATATATATATATATATATATATATATATATATATATATAAAATTGATTTTTTATCAGAGAGGAAGGGAGAGGGATAGAAAGTTAGAAACATCCATCAGCTGCCTCCTGCACCCTCCCCAGTGGGGATGTGCCTACATCCAAGGCACATGCCCTTGACCGGAATTGAACCTGGGACCCTTGAGTCCGCAGGCGGGCGCTCTATCGACTGAGCCAAACCAGTTAGGGCGACAAAAACTCGATTTAAACTGCATTGAGCAAAATAATTGAAGGACTCTTCATTAGGAAGTGCTTGGCACAGCTGGATTTGAGGTCTCACATGTGGTCATTGGGACACTCTTACTCTTAGTGTGTGTGTGTGTGTGTGTGTGTCTGTGAGTGTGTGTGTATGTGTGAGTGTGTGTGTATATGTGTGTATGTGTGTGAGTGTGTGTGTATGTGTATATGTGTGTATGTGTGTGAGTGTGAGTGTGTGTGTGTGAGTGTGTGGTTTAAAACTCATAGAAAATGTCTGGAGGATGGGCCCTCAAACAGGGCAAGCAAAAGGGACTTGGTCCTGATCATCTTTGCAGGCCCAGAACCTGATACACAGAGGCTGGCCTTAGTGTCCCTTCGTCTCTACCATTTATTGAGCACCTGCTACGTGCACTAACCTCTTTATTACGTCAACAAGCAGCGGCGACCGTCATTCGGCAGACGAGGAAACTGAGGCACAGAGAGGCCTTATTGCTTGGCTAAAGTCACACCCGGAGCAGCCTCGCACCCTCCGGTGCGCCCTCCAGGGCACCCTCCTGGGTGTTTGTCAAATGAACCAGGCCCCACTCCGGGCCCCACAGGAGCTGGGAAAGCCGGGCGGCAAGAGGAAATGGCCTGCCTTCACGCAGTCCCTCAGGGTGGTGTCACTCAGGCCCAGGGCCCCAGCAAGCAGAGCACGGCCATTCCCAGCGAGGGGGGGGGGGGGGGGGGGGGCGGGGCGGGGGGCGCGTGAGAACAGGGACGTGGCTGGCGATGGCGCCCGGGTGGCTGTGGAAGAGCCGGAGTTGGAGACAGAGGGAGGAGCGTCCTCTTCCCGCCTGTCAGTCACACACACACACACACACACACACACACGCACACGTACCTCCGACCCAGGTGAGATCAGTTGCACTTCCACCTTACCTCGCCGGAACCAACCAGCAAATGAAACCGGGCCAGAGACAAGGATGTACTGCCAGTTTCCTTGGAGTCATTAGAAGAATGTCTCGGATTCTTTTACTTTATTTTTTTAATGAATTTTATTTATTTATTGTATTTTTGAATATATATATATATATATATATATATATATATATATATTTTATTGATTTTGAGAGGGAGAGATAGAAACATCAATGATGAGAGAGAATCATTGATCGGCTGCCTCCTGCAAGCCCACCCACTGGGGATCAAACCTGCAAGCTGGCCATGTGCCCTTGACCGGATTCGAACCTGGGATCTTTCAGTCCGCAGGCTGACGCTCTATCCACGGGTCCAAACCGGCTAGGGCAATTTTATTTTTAATGAATTTTAGAGATAAAGGAAAGGAGAAGGAGGGAAAGTAACAATGTGAGAGAAACATCAAGGGACTGAGCCCACACCTGGGCTTGTGCCCTGACGGGGAATCGAACCGGCATCCTTTTGGTGCACAGGCTGACGCCAACCAACGGAGCGACAGCGGCCAGTTTGCAGCAACCACCCTGAAGCACGGGCACCCGAAAGGCAGGTCCGCTCAGGTGGGGGCACTGGGAGCTGGGGCGGCAGGGCCAGGCCTCCCAGAGAGTCTTTCATGAGGGGGAGGGGGGGCAGAGGAAGCCAGAGGCGGAGTCCCAGGTGGAGCTTCAGGGGTTTGGGGAGTGAACCGGGGTGGGAAGACTTCAAAAGGCCCCGCCTTCATCACAGCGCTTTGAAGAGGCTGCGATGAGAGGCCTGTGGAGGCTAATTACCGGAGCTTCTCCCAGGGCCTGCAGGGGCCCAGGTACTGGCTGTGGGGACCTGTGTGTGTGTGGGGGGTTTCCTGGAGGGGGGGCACTTAAAGGGACAGCGCCCAGGGCTGGGCCCTCCGCTCCCCTCCCCCAGCTGCTGGCTGACCGCTCTCCACCCATCAGCCTCTCCTGCATGGGCCGGCCGCCTCCAGAAACCAGGCCCTGGAGGTGCCGCGTCCTGAGCCTCCCGGCAGCGGGCTGTGGCCTCACCCGGGACACGGGAGGACAGAGAGGCTGGCCGTGCCGCAGGGTTAGGGCGAGAAAAGAGGTGGCAGGGAGCCGGCCGGAGGAAGGGGAGGAGGGGGAGGTGGCGCGGTGTCACCATGGCAACGTTTATGCTGCACACCGGACCTCTCTCCCTCAGCCACCCACGTGTGGGCAGGGATCCGGGCCCCGAGAGTGTGGCTGGAGAGCGGAGGGCGTCTGGGGGTCGGCAGTGCGAGCTGGAACTCGGGAGAGATGGATGTGTTCCTGGGCCGCCCGTCTGGCAGGGTCCGGGAAAGAGGTGTGATGTGGGGGCTATTCCCACCTCTGTTTCCGGAAGAGAGCAGGATGGGGGCGGGGGGAGATATTGGAGCAGAAGGCCCTGGCCTCAGGGGTCCGCCTGGCCAAGGCCCATGGCAGGCCACGCACCAACCCGCAGCCAGAAATGGGAGGCCGCCGCCTCAGAGGGAGCGGCCCTGACGGGTGACGCCTGCTTTTCCAGGTGATGAGACGCACAGGGGAAGTGACTGAACCAGGTTCCTGGGAGCTTAGCCCCACTTTTGTCCTGGGCCAAGTTCTCCCTGCCTCCCACGCCTCCGCCTCCCAACCCTCTGCTGTCCACACACGATACCCGCCCTGAGGGCTCTGCAGCCTCCTCTGTCAGGCGGGCCCACCCCACGGAGTGTCCCAGCCCGGGCCTCCTCTCCCTGTCCATTGGTTCCCTCTGCCTCCCTGCTTTAAAAAAATTTTTTTTAAATTGATTTCAGAGAGGAAGAGGGAGGGAGAGATAGAATCATGAATGACAAGCGGCTGCCTCCTGCACACCACACACTGGGGATCGAGCCTGCAACCAGGGCATGTGCCCTGACCTGGAATCACACTGTGACCTCCTGGAACATAGGTCAATGCTCAACCACTGAGCCACACCAGCTGGGCTGTTTTAATTGATTTTAGAGAGAGGGGGAGAGGAAGAGAGAGAAAAACTGGAATTAAACCCGCAACTGGGCATTGAACTGGCGACCTTTCAGGGCATAGGATGATGCTCAACCAACTTAGCCACACTGGCCAGGGCTCAGAGACCTTTGAAACACATTCCTGATGACTCCTGACACATTCCCTCCCTCCAGGATTCTGGTTTGGGACGAGCCGTTTGCTAGTCTGACTAGGCTGGGAGCCCCTGGCAGCCAAGATCACACCACATGTTTGAAATATGGAGGTACTGCCCAGCCGGTGTGGCTCAGTGGTTGAGTGTCGACCTATGAACCAGGAGGTCAGTTTGATTCCCGGTCAGGGCACATGCCCGGGTTGCAGTCTTAATCCCGTGTGGGGTGTGCAGGAGGCAGCCGATCAATGGTTCTCTCTCATCATTGATGTTTCTATCTCTCTGCCTCTCCCTTCCTCTCTGAAATCAATAGAAATATATTTATATAAAATAAATAGGTAGTTCCAAAAGGTGAAGGGGTAAAGAAATTGGCAGTTACAAAACAGCCCGGGATGTGAGGTATAGCATAGGGAATTAGTCCCTAACACTGTAGTAACCATACGTGTCAGGTGCTGCTAGACTTACCACGTGATCGCTTTGTAGGCGATGCAAAGGTCTAGTCACTGTCACGCACCTGAAGCTGATATAATAGTGAATGTCAACGGTAACTGAAAAAAAAATTAAAAATAGGTAGCCCTGGCCAGGTGGCTCAGCCGGTTGGAGTGTTGTCCCATACACCAAACGGTTGGTTTTGGGAGGGAGCATCCAATTGATGTTTCTCTCTCCCTATTTTTATTTATTTATTTATTTTTTAAAAATATATTTTATTGATTCTTTACAGAGAGGAAGAGAGAGGGATAGAGAGTTAGAAACATCGATGAGAGAGAATCATGGATCAGCTGCCTCCTGCACGCCCCCCACTGGGGATTGACATCACAGCCCAGGCATGTGCCCTGACCGGGAATAGAACCGTGACCTCCTGATTCATAGGCTGATGCTCAACCCCTGAGCCACACCAGCTGGGCCCTTCCTCTCGTGTTACCACGACTGGGCATTTCATGGGCTGTGGAGCCAGGCAGGCTTCTCTGGGCCTCAGTGTTCTCATCTGTAAAATGGGCATCGTCATACACCTGCCTGCGGAGTGGATGAGCACAGGGCTGGGACCAGGGCGAGGCACCTGAGCTCTCAGTGACCTCAGCCACAACTTTCTAAAGCAGGTATGACCACCCCCTCCGCACAGAGGAGAGACCCGAGACCCAGACAACGCCCAAGGTCACCGAGGGGCCGAGCTGGCCTTCGGTCTCCGGCCCGTGCTCCTCAGTTCTCACCACTGTCCTCCGCTCCCCCTCTGCCAGGCGCGGGCGCCCACATAGCCAGCCGACGTCTGCTGCATGAAGTGAAAATGACTCACTCCGTGGCATGTTTGGGCAGAATTCCCTGGCGATTTCCTGGCGTTATTATTAAAATAAATTGACGGCATGGCTGACACATCCTGGTCACCCCTCTGGCCTCAGCTGAAATGCCACTTCCTCTGGGCTGTCAGCTGCCACCCACCCGTGGGCCTCACTCCCGTGGGCTTCAGCTCCCAGAGGGAGGAGCACAGGAAGCAGAAGCCAGAACGGGGGGGATGGTGGGTGGGAGCACAGTGGGGCGCAAAGATGCAGCGATTCTAACTCTTCTTATTGCTTCGTTTTCATACACGGCATCTCCAACAAATAACATTAAGCCAAAAAGGGGGGCACGGACTCGTCATTAAAATCAATGAAAACCCCACGGAGAACAGGGTGATTTTAAGTCCCTCTGGCCCTGCACGCTGTGGCACAGCCTCGGAGGATCCCGTCCAAGGTCAAAGTCCTCCAGGGAGCACTTCCGATCCTGCTTCCCGGCAAAGTCCTCCTCCGTTTGGCTCAAGTCAACTCATAAAAATTCTCTGCAGGCTTGGATGTTTCTTCACCATTTCCCTGGCGTTGCTGGCAGGGTTTGGAAGGAGCTGCGCAGGCCCACCCTGCGGAACCAGACCCGGTGCCGGTACCGGCGTGGCCCATTGGGCCCCAGGGGCTCTCGCTTCACATCCGGTGAACTTGGAAAGGACTTCAACTAAAGGGACACTCTCCCTTCTCATTGGGAGGGACCTTTCCAGGCACCTCACCATGAAGGGACACCTGCCCTTGCCTTCCACCTACAAGGGACATCCAGGCTCCTCTAGGGTGAGAAGCTGGTGGCCAGAGGCAGGCAAACAGCTATCCCAACACAAGAGCACCCCACGAGACCCGTCACCTTGTCCCTCCCGAAATCCAATCCCTGCCTGGCTTCCTCCCACCTTCGAGTCATCTTCCTTCACGCCTTCCCCATTCCAAACATATAAAACAAACTGCAAAACTGGGATTCTTCGGAGCAAGATTTGAGATCTTGCTTTCTTGGCAATGTTGTCAGTTTAGCCCAAATAAACTCTTATTTTTTCATAAAAAGAAGTTCTTTTGCCCTAACTGGTTTGGCTCAGTGGATAGAGTGTTGGCCTGTGGACTGAAAGGTCCCAGGTTCGATTCCGGTCAAGGGCATGTGCCTTGGTTGCGGACACATCCCCAGTGGGAGGTGTGCAGGAGGCAGCTGATCAATGTTTCTGACTCTCTGTCCCTCTCTCTTCCTCTCTGTAAAAATCAATAAAATGTATTTAAAAATAAATAAAAATAAAATTCTAAAAACATTAAAAAAAGGTTCTTTGCTCCATAAGAGTACCTTTTAGTAGTAATATTAAAATTAAAATTCACATATGCTGTCAGATAGAGCAAACAAGCACAGTAGTGTTATAAGGAACTAAGATTTTCTTTAAAAATGTATTTTTATTGATTTTAGAGGAGGGGAGCGGGACAGGGTAGATAAAACATCCATGATGAGAAAGAATCTTTGGTGAGTTGCCTCCTACACACACCACACTGGGGATCCAGCCTGGGCATGTGCCTGGAACTGAACCCCGACCTCCTGGTTTGTAAGTCGAAGCTCAACCACTGAGCCACGCAGGAACTAAGATTTTCACTAGAAAATATTTAAAAAAGGTTAGCTCCTATCTCCCCCTCAGGGCCCATAGTTGGCAATTTCACTTGTGTCTGATGTTAGATGCCCCCCCACGAGGTCCTGGGGCTCGGGGGGAGGGGGGGCAGAGGGGTTTGGGATCAGACTCTATGGCCACCCCACTCTAGAAAGTCAGGTCCCTATGGGGGCCTGGGGACACCGCCCCCCCCCCCCCCCCCCCCCCCCCCGAGCCCTGGTGGCTGTGAACAAGGACCTGCCTTTGCCTGAAGCTCCCTGGAGGGTCAACAGGAGACCATGGCCAGGCCGGCCCAGGCTGTGGGGCCACAGCGTCTCCCAATGGCAGTGAAAGGGGGTGGGCATGGGATAGGAGTAGGACCACTATGGTTTAAAGATTATTCACTGAGGTTTTCTTACAGACCCTGCAACCTGGAGGGGGTGCTGCGAGAAGGGAGAGCTGTAGGAAGATGAGGGATGCTGTGGGGCTGATGGGTCCACTGCTCAAAAAACACATTTGAGAACAAAGGACAGGAAGTGCTTTGATTTGATTACTGTGCCAGGACCCTGACCCCCTCCAGGAGTTTGCCTCAGGAATGCTGACCTTTCTCCAGGCCTTTTGTTGTTAATCCTCACCTAAGGTTCTTTTTCCATTTTTAGGGAGAGTGGGAGAGAGGGAAAGACACACATCCCTCCTGCACAAGCCCAGACCAAGGCCCGGCCGGGGAGGAGCCTGCAGCCAAGGTTTGTGCCCTCGACCCTTCGGTCCATCATCCACTGAGCCAAACCGGCTAGGGCAGGAGCTGGGTTTTAACACCATTGAAAATTAATTATCTTGATATCAGGACTTCAAGCTCCTGGAAGGAGACCCGGGGATCACAGCCCCTGCAACCATTATCCTATCCCCATTCCCCTCGTACCCAGCTTCCTTCTTTATCCCCGTATAGTCTGCCAGCTCGCGGCTGTTAAGAACTTACATGATGACCTGCTGCCCTCCCATACTGCCCGCATTATTGGAAAAAAGGCTCATACGATTCACTCTTGGCCCAGGAGTCCAATTAGGCAGAGATAAGAGTGCATCGTATGAGCCTTTATTCCAATAATCTGAGCCTTTATTCTATCCACTTCGTGTCCTGTATCACCAGCACTGGAAGGGACCTCACTCTAGGGGTTTCGAGCTATGCCCAGGGCTTCAAAGTGCCCCAGGGTACCTCTGAGCCCTCCAGCACCTCCCAGGCTGACCCAATCGGTCAAGCAGAAACAGGAGCAGTAAGCTGTGTTGGGTAAATGCAGGCTGACAAATTCTTTCATAAGCCGGTGAGAGACAGGCAGGCTGGGGCGAGGGCTGCCCGTTACCAAGGCTCCGGTGAAGCCACCACCAGTGTTACCCGTGGTACAGTCGCCACTGACCCCGGACTCCAGGCCCTCCCTGGCGGGGCTCCTTGGCCAGGGCTGGGGCTCAGATCCTGGTTCTGCCACCAGAGCTGTGAGCCTGCACCATAACTTCCTCTCTGCCGCTCCGTCTGAAGGGAGAGGAGCAGACCTGACTCGGATTCCACTGTGGGTGAGACAGGTGGGGAAGAGCTGTCCGATCCTTTCTCTCCTGCGCCCTGGGCCTCGGGCACCCCCGGAGCTGGTGAGGATGCAGACTCTGAGGCCCCGGCCCTGCCCGCGGGGCCAGAACTTGCTCCGTGGTGGGGTGTACTGGGTTCTCCCCCCCAGGCCTGCTCAGGAGAAACCCCCGAGCAAAGAGGTGGACTGTGGGCTGCCCACGTCACTTTATCCTTTTCTACTTTATTACTTCAAATTAACAACCACAATAAAGCTCAAAAAAGTCCAATATTTACACAGGAAAAAAGTACAAAATTCCCCCCAAAGTTCTTCAGTATTTTTTTTTCAGTTTTTTAAATTACAAAGTTATAAAAAGCTTTGCTCTTTAATTAAAAAAAAAGAGAGAGAAGAGGAAAAGAAGGGGAAACAGAGGTAAATAAATTAGGAAATACACACACAGGAGAAAACAGAAGTAAAAACGGGTGTTAACTAGGAGGGGTGGTGGGTAAGGCCAGCGCCCAGCCCTGACCCGGGTCCTCGCCAGAGAGGCCGGTGCAGGGGGGTGGCCCCTGGGGGTGTCAGGACCAGGGAATTCATCCACCCCCAGGAGCCAGGTGCTTTCTGGGAGTCTCAGGCCTTGGGGACAGGGCTGCCGCGGGCGACGAGGGGCTGGTGGTGGCCAGGGCACTCAGGCAGGCCGTCACCACCCGGAGTCCTGGGTGGAGGATGAGAACAGAAACCCCGCCTGCTGTCCGGGAGACACAGTTCACGTACGCGCACACAGGCACGGGGACGCTCAGCCGCCATCGCCTCACCACCCACAACTGAAGTCCCCTTGCAAAGGCAAAGGATGGCCAAATGCTCAGGGGGCTCTGGGCTCGGGGGGCACCGGGCTCGGGGGGCACCGGGAGAAGCCCCGCGGGAAGCCAGCCACCATGGCCCCGGGCAGCGGGGCCGAGTCTCCTATGGTTCTGAAGCTCAGGACACCCAGTGAGACCGTCTCTGCCCAAACAGTCCAACCATCCCCAGGCTCCTGGCCGCCTCCTCGTGGCCCCTCCCCTGGCCACAGCGTCACCGGGCAGGGCCTCGCGGGTGCCCAGCACACGCGGCAGCCGGAAGGCGTGGGCGGCGGGAAATGCGGAGGGACAAGAATCCTCGGTGCTGAGGGCATCTCATCTTCTTGCCGTTGGCCAAAAAAAAATTAATAATAATAATAATAAAAATAAAAAATTAAAGAAACAAAATCCATCGTCGCTTTTGTGCTGGGTTTTTGTCGTTTTTGTTCTTTTGAGTGGTTTTTCCCCCATCTTTTTGTTGTCTTTTGAAAGGAAATACAGTGAAGACACTGAAAAATGAGAGAAAGGAGACAGATGAGCGGTGCATTTGCCTCTGACCACCCGTCTGCCCAACGCCCAGACGCCCTTCAGCTTCTGTCTCCTCCTCCCGAGTCTCTGCACTGGCCCCTTCTGGGCGCACAGTAGGTGGTCCTTTTCCGCAGGAAGGACACTATCGCTCTCCCCTGTCCTCCCAGTGAGCAGCCACCCCGGCCAAACGTGTCACGGACTGGCTGGTTCCGGCTCGGTCTGTGCCATGACCTCCTCGGGGGCGAGGCCTAGCCCCAGACTCAGACCCGCACCTCCCCCCGCCCATGCCCAACCCACAGGGGAGCTGCTGTACACCCTCAGGCGGCCATGGGGTGCCAGGAGGCTCAAGCCCACCCGGGCTTGTGGAGGCCCAAGGTCTTTGCTGATTGTTAGAGCCGTGGTCGGCAAACTATTAGTCAACAGAGTCAGATACCAACAATACAACGATTGAAATTTCTTTTGAGAGCCACATTTTAAAAAAAGATTTTTAAATATATTTTTATTGATTTCAGAGAGGAGTAGAGAGGTAGAAACATCAATGAGGAGAGGGAACCATTGATTTGCTGCCTCCTGCATGTTGGACTGAGCCTGAAACCCAGGCATGTGTCCTTGACCGGAATCGAGCCTGGGACCCTTCTGTCTGCAGGCCAACACCCTATCCACTGAGCCAAACCGGTGAGGGTGAGAGCCAAATTTTTTATTTTTTTATTTAAATATATTTTATTGATTTTTTACAGAGAGGAGGAGAGAGGGATAGAGAGCTAGAAATGTCAATGAGAGAGAAACATTGACCAGCTGCCTCTTGCACACCCCCTACTGGGGATGTGCCCGCAACCAATGTATATGCCCTTGACTGGAATCGAACCTGGGACCTTTCAGTCCACAGACCGACGCTCTACCACTGAGCCAAACCAGTTTCGGCGAGAGCCAAATTTTTTAAACTTAAACTTGATCTAATGCCACTACTTCAAAATAGACTTGCCCAGGCTGTGGTATTTTGTGGAAGAGCCACACTCAAGGGGCCAAAGAGCCGCATGTGGCTTGCGAGCTGCAGTTTGCCGACCACGATGTTAGAGCAAAGAGGGTGTGGAGGACAGGGTGAAGGACAGGGAAAGGGGTTTCCAGCAGAAATTGATGGATGTGGGCCAGGCCTGCTCAGAAGGTCCTTGAAGGTCCTTGGCTGTGGGGTCCCTGGTCCCATCTGCGACCCCCTTGCCCCTCCACACACACACTGGCCTCCTCCTGGGGCTACGGGTGCTTCCGGAGCGGGCGGGCTGTGCTGACCGGCTGTCACTCACCTAAGCAAATACTGGTCCGATGGAGCCGCCCTCACTTCCCGAGGTGGTCAAATGGCACGCTTGTCTGGGGGGCGGGGGAGAGCGAGAGGGGAAGGGATAAGCTGCCGGCCTTGGGGCAAGTCTCCCACGGAGCTCCACCCCACCCGCCGAGGCCCAAACCAAGGGCAGGGTGCGTGACCTCAATGACCCCAGGATGCCGCTGCAAAGCAGCTGCTCCAGGCCATGCACAACCGCGCCCGGCCACCCGATGCCCAGCTCCTGGCCTGACCTGCTGAGACCCCTCCACCGTGGACCAGAGCAGGGCTCCGCCCACCTCTGCCAGGACACCCTTCTTGGTCACCCAGGATTCCCCTCCCCCACCTTTCCTGGCCCCAAACAAGGCCCCTAGGATCCCCCCAGCCTCCATCCGGTGCTACGTGGGACACGGGGGACTTCCTGAAGGCAGGGACTGTGAGCCCCTCCCCTGCGAGCCCCCGCTGCCCACCAGGCCTCCCCCTGCCGGAGCAGGTCACGTCTGACTCTGCTCAGTGGGGCCAATGAGATGGTGGAGGATGAGAGGCCGGTCCCTGCTCCCAGGTCGTCGGACTCCACGGACGGGGAGGAACCGGGGCTCTGGCTCAGCGGGCCGCACGGCAGGGCCGGGGAGGGCGGCTCACCTGTGAGGCTGAAATCCGGGAGACCTCTTGCCGCCCAGTAAGGTCGGAGGATGAAACGTTGGCCGGCGCGCCCCTGTGTAGCCTCATGCTCACCTTCCTCTCTCTGTCGACCCGTGAGATCGCTCTGGGAGAAGTATTGCCTGGAGGGGAGGCAGGGGAAGCCGCCTCAGTGTCCGCCCCTGCCTGCCCGGCCCCCGTGGGCTCAGCGCGCCGCCCGGGCCCCCGCTCACCAGCTTGCTGGATACGGGAGGCCGGGGTAGAGGCCACAGGCTCGGCAGCACTGCGCAGCCGGTTGGCGGGGGTCCCCGTGGGCGGGCCGGGGGGCAGGGCCCGGGTCGCAGAGCCCCGGAGCTGCCCCATCCTCTCCTCCCGCTCGTGCTCTCGCCGCTCCCGGTCCACGTCCTCGGGGTTCCGGGCTGCACCCTGTGGGGAGGCAAGAGGAGGCCGGTCAGCCCCGCAAGGTCAGGGCGCCTGGGCCCGGCATCCCCGCGGGGCACCTCGCAAAACCCTCTGGTCCACCTCCTCCCCCTGCAGGAAGCCGGAGAGGCCAGCAATGACCCACGATCGCACAGCAAGAGGAACAGAACCACAACCTGCCCAGAGGAAAGAGGAAGCTGGATACGAGAGGGGAGGGAGGTCACTCTGCCCTGGTCTCAGAGGGCCAGCCAGGCTGGGGGGCGGCTAATGTCCTAGCGCCCCCCCCTGGCACTCCCAACCTGGTCCCCTCCGTGAACAGAGAGCTCTCAGCTTCCCAGCACCACAGGGCAGGTGCTCAGAGGCCAGAGAGGGAGCTACAGGCTGCCGAGGCCAGGATGGGACTCGAACCCGGCCTCCCAGCCGGGGAGCTTCCCAGAGGGCTGCCTGTCTCCTGCCCCTGCCCTTGGCAATGGCTCCTGGCGGATGCCGAGGGGGCCGCCACCCCACAGATGCTGCCTGCACAGGGAGCTAGAGAGGGAAGGCGCCCGGAGCCCACGCAGGAAGGAGACACCGAGCAGGCAGGCGGGCGGAGGGCTGTGAGCCCGGGGCTGCCCTCCGCCACTGCCACCCCGGCGAGAGGACAGGGAGGCCCGGAGCGAGGAGCGGCGTCCGGCCGCGTTACCTAGTTGGTCCTGGGGTCGTCCACAGGGAAGGGCGGGGGGCTGGCGCGAGGGGGGCCGCATCTGTGGAGGAGAGAGCTGGGGGCTGAGTTGGGGCCTGCTCATGGGCACGGGGTGCGGGCTCTTGCAAACCCCGTGTCTCCCGGGAGCTGGCCGAGAAGGCCCCGCTGTCTCTGGGGAGCAGGGGAGGCCTCGCCTGTAAGTAATCTGGGAGGTAGTGGCCGGGGATCGAAACGATCCCTGGATCCTAGTCACTGAGGCCCAGAGGCCTCAGGACCCGCCTGGGCCACAGCTCAGGGCAGAGCCTGAGTGTGAGCTAGTCCCGCTCTGCTCCCGCTCCCCCAGGCTGAGCAGGACATTCTAAAAGTGAAAATCCTGTCCTCGCACCCACAGTCTGTCCGGGTGGGCTCCTGCTCCTGACCTCAGTCCCCGTGCCCCCTGGCTCCCACCCACTTTTCCAGGCTGCAGAGCCGCTCAGCGGAACCACCCGCTCAGGAGCCCCCAGCGGAGTCAGCACCCACTCCCGGCGGGCACTCCGGCGCCGGGCTCGGAGGCGCACAACCCGCCCTGTGTGGCCGCAGCCCTGAGGCTGCAGGCGGGCTCCTCTCCGTGCTTCCATCCAAGCCAAGTGACGCCTTGAGAAACGAGTACCAAGGAGGTCCCTGAGCTTTATCTTCCACAAGAAAAGACACGGTAACCACCCCGTCACAGCCTGCACTGCTTGGACCGTCCCAGGCCCGGCCTTTCTCCCTGGCAGTCGGTCGGCCTCCAACAGTGGCGAACGCAGCATCCAGACTCCGGTCTGCAGCTCCAGGCCTCGCCCTTGAGGCTCCAAGGGTCTCCGTCAGGGCGGATCTTCCTGCCGACCAGCCTGGCCCGGCTCAGAGTGGCACCCATCTGCTGGCGGGTGCTGCAGGTTTTCCGCAGGGGGCGCTGTGCCAGCCCTGGCTTCCGCTGAAAGGCGCTAGGTCCCCAGTGTGTCTGCAGGCGCCTCTGCCCGGGGCGCCTCTGCCCGGGGCGCCGGGAGCATTGGCTGAGCTCGGCACAGCAGCGGGCCTCCAGGGGCCGCTCCTGCCCTGGCCTTCACCGAGGTCAGAGCTGGAGGTGCCGCCTGCACCTTGCTCCGCTGGACTCCAGGGCCTCTTCCAAGGAGACCCCAGGACGGGGCGGGGGTGAGCTCTGGCCCGACGAGACGAAATCTTGCCGGCGGATGATGTGATGGGAGGCTCTGAGGAGCCTGTAGCCAACACTCCACAGCTCTTCGTGACGGCCAGGTCCACGTCGGCTCGCAGACGAGCCAGCCCCGCGGCTCCGGAGAACTCCAATGTGGCGAGTGTGACGATGCGTGACATTCCCAGCTCGGGTGAACTCGAACCAATGAAGACGTAGCCCTCGAAGCCAGGGCTGCCATGTTGAAGGACAATGTGGAACCGAGACGGGCCGAGCCACTCCCAGACCCAGGCTCTGGACGAGCCCCACACGGTGAGCGAGGTCCCACGGCCGACCCCCTGGAGGTGCCCTGAGACAGGAAGAGCCGCCCCGCCCTCGGCCACACCCCCCGCTGGGAGGTCCAGGTGGAAGGTGCTCCCTGCCACTCCACCCTCTCCCCTGGGGCCCTGGGCCCCCGATCCCTGGTCCTGGCCCAGCCTCCGCCCCCTCCTTAGGGAGCAGGCCCAGGCCACTGACTGAGGCGCAGGGCGGAGGCACAGACCACAGCTGCCCCCGGGTCCTGAGCAAGGCCCGGGTCCTGAGCGCCTGCCGAGCGGCAGAGGCGAGAGGAAAGGAGAGGCAACTCAGCGAGGCGGGTGCAGGGGGACGTTTAATGAGCTCAGGTTCGTACAGAGGCTGCTGCCGGGTCTGCCGAGCGGCTCCCGGTGCCCGGTGCCCGGTGCCCGGCCCAGGCCCTCCAGGGCAGGGAACCACCCCTCCTTCCGGCTCTGTCCATCAGGCCGCTGACTCACCCGCAAGAATCTCTGGGCAGGGCCTTCTCCACCATGCCCCCCCTACTGCCCCCTCCCCCCCACACCAAGGGACACCTCCTCAGACCCGGCCCCGACGGGCTCAGGCACCGGGTGCTGTCAGAACTGGGGCCCTGGCGTCCAGACCATAGCCCAGCAGTTTTGGGGGGGCAGCTCCTCCACCTCCTCCACCGGCCTACCTGCAGGGCCCGGGGTGCCCAGGGGCGCCGGGCACCTAGAAGGGACAGAAAGCGCAGCGGAGGCTCAGCCTCTGGTGCTCAGCCGGCCCAGTGGTGAACCGTGGAAGGGCCAGGCCGGGGGTCCTTACCAGTACGTGTGTGAGTGCGCGGGCCCGGCACTGGGAGGGGGGTGGGGGCAGGGCGGCGCGATGGCCTCGCTGTCAGGGGGCTGAGCCTGGCTCGAGGAAGCCCCCTTTCCCAGGAGAGACGTGAACAAGTCACACGGTGTCTGATGCCAGAGCTCCAGGCATGACTCCCTCCCAACCCCCCGCCAGGCCCTCAGCAGAGGGAGACACAGCAGCCGCCCAGCAAGGCGCAGGGGCCCGTGACCAGGAAGAGAGAGACCACGCTGAAGGGGTCCGGGCTGGCCAGGGGGGCCGCGGTGAAGGCGGCCGCCTGGGCCGTGCAGAACAACAAGAGCAGGAGGGTGTAGGCGGCGATCATGACGGTCGGGGGCCCCGCCAGCGCCACCCAGGCCCGGCCGCGGGGGCCCAGGAGGGAGCGGAGGCCCAGCCATGTCCTCCGGGGTCTGGTGGGGGGCAGTGGCTGGCCGTGGCGGTACGCGCCGTCGGCGTTGACGAGACAGGAGTGGGGGCAGCGCGGGGGCCCGGGGTCCAGCTCGTAGCGCCTGTCCTCCGGGAGCCCCGCCCCCCACAGGGCCACCTTGGCCCAGTGCGTCAGGGCCTGCCCCGCCCGGCCCCCCGCGCCCGCCGGGGCCTGCGGCTGACTCACGAATTTGAGCATGTTCCAGTCGAAGACGTAGTCATAGGAGAAGCCCTGCCGGTGGAAGAGGTTGCGGAAGAGCTGGCGCAGGTACGAGTAGTCGGGCTTGTCGTCGAACCGCAGGGAGCGGCAGAAGTTGAGGTACGTGGAGAACTCGGCTGCGGGGCGGACAGAGGCCACCGTGAGGCCCGCGCTCCGGCCCCGGCGCTGTCCTGGCCGCCCGACCGCCCCGCACGTTCTGTCCGGGAGGGCAGGAGGACAGAGGGCCGTGGCTCTCCCTCCGGGAACAGGGCCCTGAGGATGAGGACAGAGGACGGTGCGGCCCCCCCCTGGGGCTGGGAGGTGGCAGATCAGCAGCTGCCACGAGTTCCAAGGCCAGCCAGGGGCCCAGGGGGACTCCCAGCGTGACCTGAGCCACAGGGAGGAGGGAGACTTCCATTTCCTCCCTGAAATTAGGGGCGAGAGGGGCCTTCGTACGGGAACAGAAAACTTCCACGTTGGTCCCTGGCCCCGAGCGCCTCAAACCCGGGTCACGTCCTAAGCGGTAAGAACAGTCCTTGTCCTAATATTTGGTCTCTGACCCTGTCCTTGACCCGGGGCTCCTACATCCCTGTAACTTCTAAGTGGCAGGAGCACCAGCAGCATCTCTTGTCCTATGGAGGGGACGCGGGGTGGGGTCCTGGGCCCAGAAGGACAAGCCACGGTCAGGAGCTTGGAACCTGCGGTCCCTCCCCGCCTCCCAACGTCCCTAGAGGAGGGAAAGGGCTAGAGATGGAGTCCTCTCATCGAGACCTTCCAGCGGGTGCACACCCCAACGCCATGGGGAGGGAGAGCCTGCACCGGACCCTCCCGGGTCTCGCCCTGTGCCTCTCTCCACCGGCCCGCCCCCCGTGTCCCTCATCACACCCTCCATAACCCGCTCCCGGGTCTCGCCCTGTGCCTCTCTTCACCGCCTGCCCCCCGTGTCCCTCATCACACCCTCCACAACCCGCTCAGTGTGCTTCCCTGAGGCCTGGGAGCCGCGTCGTTCAGACTCGGGGAGGGGGTCCCGGGACCCTGGGTGTGGGTGGGAAGCTCGGGGGGACTGGCCGGGGGCATCAGTTAGTGACAACAGTGGTGGGACTGAGCCCTCGGCCTGTGGGGTCTGACCCTACCTCCTGGGAGACAGTGTCAGGATCGAGGAAAATGGCAGGACACCCAGCGGGGGCCCCGGGAAGTGGGGGAGGGGGGAAGAGCCCGCCATTTGGTGACCAAAGCGCCAGGCGTGGGAGTTCGGGGAGGGAGGAGGGACGGCTCCTTGTCCCTGACGCTGGGGCCCTGGGTGGGAGGGGGGCAGGAGCTGGGGGCGATGCTGGGCGCCTCCCAGCCAGGCCTCCCGCCGCGCCCGCGCCGCGCCCAGGCGGTGACGGAGCTCGTGGTTCACGCTCTGGTGCCGGGGCAACGGCACCCCAGACGGACGCTGCGGCCCGTCTCCCCCTGGAAAGGGCCTCGGGGCCCCGCTACTCACAGGGGTAGCCTTTGCAGAGGACCTCGATGGGCGTGGACATCTTCTTCTCGCTGATGCGCTCGTACTTCTGGCGCTTGGTGGCGGCCTTGAGGCCCTGCCAGGGCAGGGAGCCCAGGTTGAAGTACATGAGCACGTAGCCCAGGCTCTCCAGGTCGTCCCGGCGGCTTTGCTCTGCACGGAGGGGCGGGAGCACCGACACATCAACACGCGTGCACCTCGCATGTCCTCGGCTCCAGGACATGCTCCGTGCCTGAGGGGCCCCGCGCCCCACCCCCTGCCCCAGCCTGCTGCAACCCTGTGACCAACAGGCCATCTCTGACTCCTCCTACAGAGGAGGAGCCTGAGGCCCAGCCTTCTCAACTCAACCTGGGCCTACATTTTTTGGTGGTGGAGGTGGGCGCTAGTTTTTCCAGGGCAACCATTCATTCGGCTGCTCGGGCCTCCTTGCCTGGCCCATCTTGCAGGCAAGCTGTGGCATCAGACACAGCTGGGGTCAAATCCGGCTTTGGCATGTGCTGAGCCAACAACCTTAAGCAACCCTTGTCACCGCGTGAGCCTGTGAGCGCGAGGGGCGGAGTCGGGCAGGAGAGCCTGCTGGGGGCGCCGCAGCTCTTCCCTGAAAGGGAGGGCCTGACGCTGTGGGAGCGGGGGAACAGCCGGGGGAACAGCCAGGCTGCAGTGTGCCAGGATGCTGGCCGGCAGCCCTGACACTCACCGATGCCCAGGTGGGTGTTGATGGAGGCGTAGCGGGCGGTGCCAGTCAGGTTCTTGTTTTCCCGGTAGGGGATGTGCTGGTGGGTGCGGGCGTCCCGGTACTTCTTGGCCAGCCCGAAGTCGATGATGTACACCAGGTTGCCCTTCTTGCCCAGCCCCATGAGGAAGTTGTCGGGCTTGACGTCCCGGTGGATGAAGTTCTTGGAGTGGATGTACTCGATGCGGCTGATCTGGGGGGCGGGAGGGGACAGACAGCACGGCACTCAGCCGGGCTCCACAGGCCTGCGCCGTGTGCCGGGGGAAGAGGCTGGTAGGTGATTTCAGGAAGCAGTCAGGGAGGGCTGCCCGGGGGAAGCGCCATGAGGAAGCGGCTCGGGAGGAGGGGTTTGCTGTGAGTCCGAGAAGAGAGCGAGGCGGCAGGAAAGCTGCAGGCGAGAGCTGGGGGCATCCGAGCCCACGGAAGCCGCTCTGCCTGGCTCTGCGCCCTCCTCGGACCCGGAGCCGGAGTCAGGGCATCTGGAAGGCTGTTCTGGCGACAGGTTGAGAGGGAGGGGGGAGAGGGAACTTGGCAAAGGTGAGAGAGGACCTCACAAGGACAGGCTCCGCCTCCCGGCCTAAGTGCACCGAAGTCAGCGGGCCTAGAGGCCCTTCTTTAACAATTTACATAAAAAATAAAAAACAAAGCCCTGAATTAGCATATATGCACACAATCTGTCCTCTGGCAGGCCAGTCCCTGCCGGGCCTCGGCCTTCTGTAATCCAGGCCTCCCCCGCGCGGCCAAGTCTTTCCTAAACCTCTGCTTCTCACATCCTACGAGGCTGACCGCCCTCCTGGGCACACATTTAGCCGAAAATCGCAGGTAATATTTTTATGTTTGTGTTGATTTCAGAGAGGAAGGGAGAGGGAGAGACAAAGAGAAACATCAATGGTGACAGAATCACTGACTGGCTGCCTCACTCTGAGGATGGAGCCCACAACCCGGCAAGTGCCCTGACCAGGAATCTAACTGTGACCTCCTGGTTCACAGGTGACGCTCAACCACGGAGCCACGCCGGCCGGGCTATTTTATATTGTGAAAATATAAAAATATATTTTCAAATATATTTTTGAATTTATAAAGGGCTTTAAGAACCGAGGATGCTGGGCGGTGGGCGCCCCCTCTGGTCCTGGCACTCTGAGCATCCCGCTCGACGTCATGACAACCCGCAGAGGGGAGAGTCTCACCTGAGGGGCTGAGCCTTACCTCACGGCAGTCACCTCCCAGGACGGACCTGGACCACAGGCTGTACATCACCCGCTTAGACGCTACCTCCCCATTTTACAGCCGCGATTAAGGAACCAGGCCGGTGCCACGGCCCCGTCCCCGCCTCCTGCTCCGCACCCTCCGGCTGGCACCGCGGCCACGGGCGCCTGGCAGGGCCCCTGGCTCTGGCCGGCCGGCCATGGACTCACCATCTGGTCGGCCAGCAGCAGCACCGTCTTGAGGCTGAACTTGCGGGAGCAGAAGTTGAAGAGGTCCTCCAGGCTGGGCCCCAGCAGCTCCATGACCATCACGTTGTAGTCGCCCTCGGCCCCGCACCACTTGATGGACGGGATTCCCACTGGGGGCCAAGAAGGGGGACTCTCAGGGGCGGTCCTTCCTGGCCCCGGACCAGCCTCCAGCCGCCCCTCCGCCCCCACGCCCCCCAGGCCGCCTGCGCCCTCCCCCTGCCGGCCGGCCCTCACCTCCGCCCTGCATCATCTTGTAGAACTTGCTCTCGATGTGCAGCTGCGGGTGCTTCGTCTTCACACATTCCAGCTTGATGGCAACTTCTTCACCAGAAGCGATGTTGGCACCTGCCAGGGGGGTGGGAAGCAAAGGTCAGGGTCCCCTCGGCTGGCGGGCAGCTGTACACCAGCACCAACTGTGCCTGTGCCTGTGCCTGAGCCTGAGCCCGAGCTGGCTCAGTGCCCTCGGGGCGGCAGAGGGCTCAGCACTGTATCCGAGGGAGGGAAGTGGAGGGAGCTGTGGGCACAGGGGGGCACCCGAGCCAGCTTGGGGGGAGAAGAGCATAACTACAGCCGCGCAGGGGGAAGGGGTGGGGAGAGGGCCGATGAGAGAACCGTGGGCCGTGCAGCAGGGAGTCCCGGTTCCAGGGGGGACAGGCGGGGCTCAGAAGGCTCACAGACCCCGTGAGGGGAACCTTATCCTGGCGGGTGGGGGCCACGAGCTGGAGAGGTGAGGCCAGTGGGGACCAGGCTGTGGAGGAGAGAATGGGGTGGGCAGGCTCCCTCTGCCCAGCTAGGATAAAGGGGGGGTCGTGCGGAAGGGCTGGGAGCTGGGCTGAGAGGCAGCCTCCTTGTCAGGACAGCAGGTCTAACAGTGTGGTGTCAGCACACAGGCAGACAAAGCAGAAAGGCCCGAGGAGAATTCCCGAGGATCAGGCTGGCACCCCACAGCAGGGGAAAGGCTGGGGGTGCAGTAAGCATCCTGGCACACCTGGCTAGCCACGTGACAGTCAGCCCAGCTCACGGCACATTCAGGGAGGAAGCCCAAGTGGACCAAAAGTTTCTACTAAAAATAAAAAAAAAATAAAAAGTGGGGTGGCCCGGCCGGTGTGCTCAGGGGTTGAGTTTCAACCAATAAACCAGGAGGTCATGGTTCAATTCCAGTCAAGGGCACATGCCCAGGCTTTGGGTTCAACCCCCAGCAGGGGGCGTGCAGGAGGCAGCCAATCAATGATTCTCATCATTGATGCCTCCATCTTTCTCCCTCTCCCAAATCAATAAAGATATACCGTATATAAAAGAGGCTAGAGGGGGTCAATCAGGAAAAGGGGGGATGTGTATCATTTTCAGCAATAAAGACTTAATTAAAAAAAAATAGCATATCCTAGGATAGGGATAAATAAATACCTACACACATAAGTTTTAAAAGCTGGGGTGTGAGTTGGCCCAGCCACTTTGGAACCAGGTTGGCGTTTATCTAATAAAGGGAAACACGCATGACCAAGCAAGCCAACCCCCAAGTGCATGCTCTTCAGAAACATGAGCACCGGGAGGGCAAGAACGAACACAGCAGCGACGACCCCAATGCCCGGCAGCTGAGAACGGCTTCACCCAGAGGCGGGCGAGGAGAAGGTGCTGCGGGCGCCTTAGCACCGAGTGCCGGAGAGCAAGGAGGCCCCAGTCACAGCCAGAAGCGCCCATACCCCGAGGGGCCGTGGACGGACATGTGGGTAACACATGTGCCTACGCCGAAACTGGTTTGGCTCAGTGGATGGAGCATCAGCCTGTGGTCCCTGGTTCGATTCCGGTCAAGGGCATGTACCTTGGTTACGGGAACATCCCCAGTAGGGGATGTGCAAGAGGCAGCTGATCGATGTTTCTCATCGGTGTTTCTAACTCTCTACCCCTCTCTCTTCCTCTCTGTAAAAAAATCAATAAAATATATTTTAAAAAAAACCACAAACACATGTGCCTACATGTGCAGTGGGCTATTACTCAGCCATAAAAGGGAATGACGTACTGACACATGACACAACATCAATGAACCTTAAAAACATGTTACGTGAGTAAGCCAGACACGAAAGGACAAAATACTGTATGGTCCCATTATACGAAATATCCCGAATAGTTCAGTCCCTGGAGAAAGAGAGCAGATTGGTGGAGGCCGGGGGCGGGGGCAGTGACATGGGGAGTCCGCCTGTGTAATGGGCACAGGGGTTCCCTTTGGGGTGATGCAGACGGAGCAGAACCAGGCTGCACGACACTGGGTCTGCATCGATGGCCACCGAGCTGACTCAGCTGGCTGGAGCCACCTCAGCACCCAAAGGTTGCAAGTTCCATCCGCAGTGGGTCAGTCAGGGTGCACATGGGAGGCAACCAATAGATGCTTCTCTCTCACATCAATGTTTTTCTCTCTCTCTGTTCAATAAACATATCCTCCAGGGAGGATTTTTTTTTAAAGATTACTTTTATGTCATGTGAATTTCACTTCCATTATGTTTTAAAAGGAGAAAGGGAGTGACAGGAAGGCAAGCACATTTGTCTCCATTTCAAAACAAACAAACAAACAAACAAACAAACAAATGCAACACCAACTGAGCATCAACCTACAAACCAGGAAACCATGGTTCAATTCCTGGTCAGGGCACGTGCCCACTTTGTGGGCTGGCTCCTAGCGTGGGGCATACAGGAGGCAGCCGGTTAACGACTCTCATCACTGATGTTTGTATCTCTCTGAATTATCTTTCCTCTCTGAATTATCTTCTAATTTGGGGCCAGGCAAGGCTTTTTACTCCAAACTCCGGAAGCCGTTAAAAAGAAGGAAAAAATGGCTTCCTCACCTCCCAAAAATGGAATCCCTTCTCCATGGAAAAATACCAGAAACAAAGTCCTAAAAAACATACACTTGGCCGGGACCGGTTTGGCTCAATGGATAGAGCGTCGGCTTGGGGACTGAAGGGTCCCGGGTTCGATTCCGGTCAAGGGCATGTACCTTGGTTGCGGGCATATCCCCAGTAGGGGGTGTGCAAGAGGCAGCTGATGGATGACTCTCTCATCGATGTTTCTAACTCTCTATCTCTCTCCCTTCCTCTCTGTATAAAATCAATAAAATATATTTAAAAAACAACAACAACAAAAAAAACATACACTTGAAACCCTCTCTCAGCAGCGAGGAGCTCGAATTACGTGGCTAACCTATAATAATAAAATCTATAATCTATAAAAATAATAACATGCTAATTAGACCAGAGGGCCATCCGGACATCCTTCCGGACGAAGCCAGGGTGGAGGGAAGCCAGCCCGGGTCCCGGTGCCTGTGGGGGCCCGAGGGAGGCAGCCCGGGTCCCGGGTGCCTGTGGGGGCCCGAGGGAAGCAGCCCGGGTCCCGGGCACCAGCGGGAAGCTGGCAGCCAGGGGAGGCCGGCCTACTCTTGCACGAATTTTCGTGCATTGGGCCTCTAGTATAGCACAACCAGCTCCGAGAGGCCAGTAGGAAAAAGAGCAAAGATTCAATAGCAAATAGGGTAAAAGACTGGAACAGACACTCCAGAGAGAAAGAAATCATTAATGTAACAATGGCTTCCAGATATGAAAAGATGTCCTATCTACCTCCTTGTCAGAAAAATACGAATGAAAATGCTCCCAAGACCATTTTCCAGCTACAATTGGCAAAAGCCCCACCAGAAGTCGACAGGCTGCCCGCTGTGAGGCGGTGGGGCAGTGGGCACTCCAGCCCAGGGGGCCCAGGGGAACCACAGATCCCCGCAGGGGGCCATCTGCCACTCTGGAGATTCCTGGGCACCCTGGCCCGGTGCAAATACAAGGCCGGACCAGGCGGCCCACTGTGGGCTGTTTGTAACAGCAAAAGCCTGGAAACAGCTGAGATGCCCATCCCTCTGGGGCCCGGTTATGCAAAGAATGAGCCATCCACAGCGGGACTACAATGGAGAAAGAATGAGGAAGCTCTCTGAGCAGAAGTTGAAAGATCTCAAAGATACAGGAAGTGAGAAAGCAAAGCACAGAACACTATGTATCTTATGCTCTCTTTTTGGTACAAAAAAAAAAAAAAAAAAAAAGCAAGGAAATAATGTGTCTATGTTTGGTTGTATCTATATAAAGAAACACTGAAAAAAAACATGAGCGCCAGGGAAGACACTGCGCTGGCTACTCTGTTGCGCTATCATTTTTTCCTGCGCCTGGAGAGGATGAAAGTCCCATGCTATACAATCACTCCTTCAGTGTACAATTCCGTGGTTTTTACAAGGTTCACAAGATTGTGCAACCAACCCCACCGTCAATTTTAGGACATTTTCATCATCCCAAAACACTCCTACCGCGAGGAGTCATTCTGCCGCCCCCCTCCCGCCCCCTGCTCTAGCAGCCTCTAATCACCTCCCCGTCTCCGGGGACAGCCTCTTCGGACATTTCTCAGAAACGGAGTCATACAACATGTGGCCTTTGGGGACTGGCTTCTTTCACGGCGTGTGCTTTTGTGTCTTGGCTTTTGGGTTTGTGTGTTTTGGTTTTTTGAGCCACATAAAACGAAATTAAAGTAAGAAAATAAAGTAAACAGATTACTAAGTCCATGAGCCATGGGAGAGAAAAGTGCCTTGTTAAACCATAAAGTGCTTTTGACACATCAACATTCACCACTGGGGGGTGAGGATGTGGCAGGGAGCAGGGCTGGGCTTGGTGCCATCTGCCAGGCCGGCCATGCCCCCTCCCCGTCCGCACAAGAGCAGGAGAGCACAGCAGTTAGGACTGTAGGCCCCAGCGCTAGCCGGTTCGGCTCAGTGGTTAGTGTCGGTCCTGGGGCCAAGGGTAGCAGGTTCAATGACGGTCAAGGGCATGGACCTCGGTTGCAGGCTTGATCCCTGGGCTCTGGACCCTTGGGGGAGACAACCGATAGATGGATAGATGTGTTTTTCTCACATTGATGCCTCTCTCTGTGTCTCCCTCCCTCCCTCCCTCCCTCTCTCTCTAAAAAAATAAATAAAATCAGTGGAAAGAATTATCAACAACAAAAACAGAGCAGGCTCCAAGCCCAAATCCTGATTCTGCCACTTCCTGCTCAGGGGACCCTGGCAGTCGCTTTACCCCTCTGTGCCCCAGGCACCCCAGCTGTAAACCAGGGATGACAGCACCTGCTCATGGCTTCTGAGGTGCCAGCAGACTTAGCTGCGTGCCTGGCACACTGTAACGTGCTCCAGGAACATGGGGTGTGGTGACCGGGCCCAGCTCCAGAGATGAGCCTGAGACGCCCTGACCATGTGGGGGACAGGGAAGAAAAGAGCCAGGAACAGCATTCGGTGGGAAAAGGAGAGGTCCCTGCACAGAAGGCTGAGGGGTCCTGATGCCTGGTCGGGGCTGAGCTGGACAGCGACCACAGCCCGACAGGAGGGGGTGCAGAACCCCAAACTGAGCCGAGGATGACAATGAATGAGGAGAGCAGGGCGGAGATCCGGTCTCAGAGCCCAGCACAGATCATGGCCGAGAGCCTGAGACTCCAGGAGCGAGTACAGGCGGCTGCTCACAGGGTCTCTGGGCCTCGGAGCTACTGGCAGCCTTTGTCCTGAGCACCGGAGGGCGCCAGCAGCCCTGGCCTCTACCCATCGGGGACCGTCGTACCCCCTTCCTAGAGAAACAACATCCACAATGTCCCCAGACCTTGTCAAATGTCCCTTCTCCCTCACTGAGACCCAGGAGTGAGGACTGGGGAGGACCAGAGGGACCCTTGTCCAGAGAGGGCGGACAGCGGCCCACCCAGGCGGGCAGGGCCTCCCGCAGGGAGCAGAGGTGCGGGGAGAGTGCCCCCCCCCCGGTGGGGAGGTGGAGGGAATAGCCCCTATGGCTCTGAACTCCTGCAGCATCCTGCGAGCACCACTGCTCAGATGCCAAAGGTCAGTGACTGAACGCCGCACAACTTCTCTGGGACGGGGCCCAACTGTTAGGCAATGTTCCGACCCCACCAAGTGCTGGGAACCTGTCCCAGCTGCTTCCCCGGGGTCCCGCCCCTGGACCCGTGTGCTGCCTCCATGTTCTATCTGGACGCTCCCGTGTTCTCTCCACCTCCCTCATTCTCACCACGGCTGGCTCAGAGAGCTAAACTAACTGGCCTGAGGCCACACGGAACTGGTCACAACAGAGCCAGGATTTAAGCTAAGCCCTAAGGCTGGTGTGGCTCAGTGGCTGAGCGTCCATCTGTGAACCAGGAGGCCACGGGTGGATTTCGGGTGAGGGCACAGGCCCCGGTGGCAGGCTCCATCCCCAGGGGGGTGTACAGGAGGAAGCCGATGGGCGATTCTCATCGCTGCTTTCTCTCCCTCTCCCTCTCTCTGCAATCAATGACACCCAGCCCCAAAGCCCCTCTTTGTTCTCTATTCCAATCCCGTCACCACATTCATCACGCAACAGACACGGACCGGGCCTGGACCGGTGAGGCGGGCCTGCCTGCAGCTGAGCTCCCTGTGGGAGGAGCCGAGGCTAACTGTGGCCGAGTAAGAGGTGCCGCCAGCCAGAAACGGGGGCCTTTGGAAGGGGGGGATGGTCTGGTCTGAAAAACAAACTTGGTCACAGGGAAGGGCTTGGTCCCGGCCAGCGCTGGAGGGTCTGGAAGTTCTAGCTGGGAGGGCTGCCTCACACTGGGCTTTGCTCGGACACCCACACAGACACACGGACAGTCAGGAGCCGACTGGACCGGAGGCGGAGGGCGGAGGGCCTCCATAACCACCTGGTGGGAGCACCATGCCCTCCCTACGGAGCCAAGGGCCAGAGATTTCTAAAAGATGCCGCGCTCCCGAGGGCACATGGCCAGTGGCTGGCAGAGTGGGCACGGGCCTGGCCAGCTCTGGACCCCACGAGCCAACCTGAGGCCCTAACAAAGCCGGCCCCACGAGGAGCTGGGGGCTCACAGCCGCTTCCACAAGGTGTCCGTTCGCCTTCGGGGGATCCTGGGGAGCAGGGCCACCTGGAGTCAGGCCCTGGCACTGGCCTTGGCGGCAAGAGTGTGGCCGGAGCTCTGAACAAAGGGAGCTAACGAGGCCCGCCGGGGAGGCCCTACAGCAGGGGTCTTCAAACTACGGCCCGCGGGCCACATGCGGCCCGCAGAGGAGTCTGATCCGGCCCGCCAGGTTTTTTGGGCAGTGAGCGCAGCCGAGGTGTTACAGTAGGAATTAGTAGTTCATATAGTCCGGCCCTCCAGCTCTCTGAGGGACCGTGATCTGGCCCCCACTTTAAAAAGTTTGAGGACCCCTGCCCTACAGTCACCACTGTCCTCGCGCCAGAGAGACAGGGGCCCAGGAAGCAGCTGGCAGGACACGGCGAAGACCGGACAGCCAGGGAGAAGGGGCTCCCCCTTCCCCCTCAGCCCAGGACGGACCAAGAGGACAGTAGCAAATTCCCGGGAAGACTGAGGGTTAATAAATAAAGAGCACGACAGCCGGGCCGAGCATGTGCAGGTGTTTCGCACACTGTGATCTAGCTCATTACTTCTCACAGCTTTGGAGGCCTCACGCCCATTTTACATATCGGAAAACCAAGGCTGGCAGAGGTCATCACTTACACAAGGGCACACAGCTAGTAAAAGAAATGCCAGCACCGAAAACCCTGGTATGATTTACTCACAGCCTGTACAGCAGGAGGAGACCTGGCCCTAGGGTTTAACATGAGCTAGATGAAACACACAAAAATAAGAAGAAATAAAAGGAACTAGATGACTACTAGATAAACAGGAAGTCCTGCCCCCAGGCTGGTCCTGCACGTGGACCAGGGGCACTGGCTTTCTGAGTGACCCTGGCCTGGCCCTTCCTGTCTCTGGGCCTCAGTTTCCCTTAGAGAAAAAGAAGGCTCTGGACCGGGCTGTCCAGGAGCAGGTGTGTGTCTGTGCCAGAAGCTGCTTCTCTGGGCCCTTTGCCCTCAAGCCAGCGGTTCCAGGCTTCAGTCCAGAGCCCCAGAGCCTCAGGGCTGGTAAGAGGGTCCTTCATACCTGGCCCAATTTCACAGGCAGTAAGGGTGTGGGTACCCCTTTCACAGGTGAGAATGCTGAGGCTCAGAGGGAGAACGTGACATCCTAGTCACACAACACATGAGGAGGCGACTGGGGACCTGAACCAGGACCTGCCCCAAGCCCCAGCCCCTGCTCCCCGGCTACGGGAGGCCGCTCCCTGTGCCTGCGCCCAGCCAGCCACTTCCTCCTCCGTCCTTCCGAGAAGCTCCACCAGACACCCACTCTGGGCAAACCACACGCTGGGCTCCAGGGACAGGGTGGGAACCAACCGATGCCGCTGCCCGGAGGAGCTTGGCGTCAGAGGAAAACCCTTAGACAGCTGTGCCATGCACTGCGCCCTCCTCCCCTCTGCGCCCAGCGGTGCTCGAGGAGGGTAAGCTACGAGGCGATCGGCAGGGAACCGGACGGCCGGCTGGCGCTTCGGTTTACGATGCTTTCCCGTGCCACGTGTCACGCCACTCTGCCTCCTGCCAGCCCGTGGTCAGCCAGGCGGCAGATCACACACTTTCCAGATGGGGACACCAGCCCGGCACAGCCGCCCAGAGCAGGCCTGGCGCCCGCGCTGTCTAATGCCTCCCTCCCACGTTCTGTCTCCACGCTCCGTCCTCCCTGGGGGCTGGCGTGAAGGCACCGTGGGGGCCGCTCAGCCCTGATGCTCCCGCTTCCCCGTGTGGGGATGGGGACAGCGCAGCGCCATCGCTAGAGCTGCTGACAGATCCACTCTTCAGCAGGGAGCAGGCACTGAGACCATGCGCCCTCCCCCTCCATCCCCGTCCCCTCTGACAGGCAGGGGAGGCTCCCTGGTTAGCAGACTTCATACCCAAGAGGCGGGGACCTCACCCCAGCTCTGAATCAATCCGGGAGCCCAGCACACTGACTGGCGCCCTCCTCCTTTCCCAAGGTCACGGACGGGGCGAGGGGACACAGGCGCTGGCCGCTCGCTCTAGCAGCTCCAGTCCAGTTACCCACACAGACCTCCTCTGTGAACAGCCGCCAGGAGGGCCCCGACTCCAGACCGGCCCCTCGGGCGGCTGGGAAGCGGCTCTGGAAGGCACGGGCCTCTGCCTCTTCACTCCCGGGCCAGATGTCAGTGATTTGTTTAAAACAACAAAACCAGAGCAAACTCAGACTTCCAGCAGGAAGCACATCCGGAGAGAGGGAGCCTAAAAGCTACGACCCCTGCTCCCCCTCCCCCGAGGTTAGTGGGCAGCCTGTGTCATTCCCAAGCCTGCCCGCGCCGAATCCGGAGGCCGGACCCAGGGAGGGGCCTCGCCGTCCACCACATCCTGCTCCCAGGAGACGAGGCCCGGGGTGCTCACCCAGCCTGGGCTTTCCCACGCCCGCTCGAGCCCAGGGCCCATGGCGGGGAGCGGAGCTGAAAGCACCCTTCTCTGCCCAGCCTGCAGCCAAGGGAACCCCTGCCTGCCTCACCCAGCCTGCTGCTGCCACCCCCTAGGAACAAGTGACCAACACACGCCGCCCCAGAACCAAGTTCCGACTTCAGAGCCTCAAATCCCTCCTCTCTATCCCCACAGTTGTGTGTGTGTGTGTGTGAGGGGGGGGGGGGGGGGCGTGGGGGGGCTCCAGAGCCGCTGAGCTGGAGGCAGGACACTTACCCAGGTAGATGTCCCCGAAGGACCCGCTCCCGATCTTCCGGCCCAGGCGGTACTTATTCCCCACACGGAGCTCCATGGTTCGCGCTCACTGTGGGGGGAAGCAGACACACGGGCTCAGCGGAGCTGGCAAAGCCCCAGGAGCCAGGAGAGCAGCATTCCCTCCCACTGCCAGGAAGGCGGCCTGGCCCCCCGGCCTGAGGAGAGCCTCCAGGTGTGGGCAATGGCTGAGGCCGCTGAGCAGAGGCGTCAGCTGGGCCAGGCAGAAGGTGGGATTGGAGACAAGGCCCGGGAGCAAGTTTTGGGGGGCCCTCATTCAGGGACCCTCCAACTGGAACCCCTCAGGGGCAGGCCAGTCATGAGCCAAGACCCTAAAAGGAAAATCAAGGACAAAGGGGGGGAAGGGGAAGAGGGGTGCAGGAGCTGATGGGCCAGGTGGTGCTACCATGGCAACCACCAGCAAGTTCCAAGCTCCAGGGATGGGAAGACACGCTGAGCAGAGGGGTCCCTAAGCTCCGAGGTCCCTGTAGGGCTCAGCAATCACAGCTGTCCCGGCCCCATCCCCACCCCAGACTTCCAGTGCCAAGAACCAGGGCCGGGCTTCCACAGCTGGCCTGCCGTCCCCAGAGGCCAGACCTCGCCAGTCTCCAGTGTGCCCGGCAGGAGGGGCCCCTTCCCCCGTGGTCTCCTCCTCGCCACCTCACCCCACGGAGCCTCCCCCACGGACTCCTTCTGGACCGGGACCCTCCGGAGGGTCTCCTAGGAGGGCAGCTGAACAAGGGAGGGACCGAAGCCGGGTTCTGGCCTCCAGTCTGAGGTCTGTGGCAGGGGGGGAGGGGCTGCTGGGAGAAGGATACTGATTCACAGCTTGTCTACATCCTGTGTCCCGACCCCGGTGTCCAAGCCTGTGGGACCTCAGGGTCCCTGGTGAACACCCCCTGCTCTGGCCTGGAGGCTTGGGGTCCCGGCCCGGGGAGGAGGGAACCCCACAGCCGGGAGGGAGGCAGTGTCTGCTGTGGGGGGAGAGGAAATGGTAGACCACGAATGAAACTGGGAGAGGAGTAGGGGACCCTGAGATCTCGCTGAGTCTACAAGAAGGCCAGCGTACAAGACTACCAGAGGGGCCTTCGGCCTGGCTGGTGTGGCCAGTTGGTTGAGCACCATCCATACACTGAAAGGTCGCTGGTTCAATTCCCGGTCAGGGCACATGCCCGGGTTGTGGGTTCCGTTCCAAGTTTTCTCTCACATCAATGTTTGTCTCTTGTCTCTCCCTCCCTCCCTCCCTTCCCTCCCTCCCTCTTGGGGGAAACAAAAAGGGGGGGGGGCCCTTCATCGGCAGCCAGGAGCGCAGGCCCCGGAGGCCATGCCTGTCCACCCGGGCCACAGCAGCCAGTTAGTGCATCTGCTCACACCACCAACACGGGTTCCTGCCTCCCCTCCTGGAGGCCTGCACCCCCACAAACAGGACTTAATTCATGCCAGGGCCGGCAGCTGTGCCAGGCACAGAGGGCCTGCCCCTTCCCCAGGCCCAGAGCTGGCCTCCTCCTCCAAAGCCAGCCGCCCCGGGAAGGAAGAGGAAGGACTGGCCCACAGAGGGCCAGGTCCCGTTCTGTCCCTGGAAGAGGCACGGTGCCAGAGCTCCTGCCCGGGAGGCATCCCGCCGGCACCTGGCTCCGGGGAGCCACCACCACCAGCCCTTCCCAGTGGCCACAGGAAGCAGTCTCCACCCCAGAGCGGGCCAAACTCGGCTCCTAACCACGGGCCTCGGGCACAAGCCCGGCCGGTCCCAGCCGAGGTGCCAGGCTGCCAGCTCACACGCTCCATCCACATCTGCAGGAAACCCACAGCCACACGCCGCACATCCACGCAGCCTGTCCCGTGTGTACGCTCGCGCGGAGAAAGAAGGAAAGCGCCCGCTGGGGGAGGGGGTGCGGGCCTACACACTCGGGGTCCCCCCCCCCCACGTCTGCGCTCCACCGACGCCAATTCGGAGACCACGCGTGGCAGCCGGGAAAGCCGCAGGTTCGGAAAAGGAACATAAATACACCCGCATCCTATATTACATAAATACCCACGCCAGGTTATATAAATACCATGCCCTCCGTCTGGGTGTCTTACATAAATATACGCACATGACCCCCCAACCCTCCCCACGCACGGGCTGCCCGCGGGGAAGGGGAGGAGAGAAGGTACAAACCATCCACCCCGCTCTGTGCTGGCCACCCAGACCCCGGCAGGAGCCCGGCCGGTCCCAGCACCCCCCAACCCCCCCAACCCCCCCAAGGAGAGGAGAAAGGACTGAGTCAGGAATGGGAGAGGCTCTCCAGTTCTGAGCTGCTTCTCCCTCGGGGGCGGGAGAGGGGGCAATAAACCAAGTATTTAAAAAAAAAAAAAAAAAAAAAGGCAGACAGGAAGACTCCGGAGTTCCAGCTAGTTACAATCAGACAACTACCAAGCCACACAACACACAGTTTTCTAACTCTCTGTCCGCCCCCCAACACCCGGACCCCCCAGCCAGGGCCCTGGTCTCTGGAGGAACATGCTAGACAGAAGGCAAAAGAGCCGAAACACATTTGGGGGTGCAACTTAAGATACTCTGACCCCCTCCCCTCTCCCCACATCTCTCACCCGAGGGAGGAGGAGGCTGCGCCCAAACCCGCAGGGAAACTAAGGCAAAGTTGGGAGGGGGCCCACCCCACTGGAGTGTGGGGGTGCTGGAGCCTGGGAATCCTCTCCCCGGAGACACCCCGGCGCACACGGAGTTTTAGGTTCCACCGAGACTCGCAAAACACGGGTTTCTCCCGAGCAGAAACGGGAGAACCCGAGCTGATAAATAACCCCCACCCCTTTCTTCTCTCCACAAAGGAACACAGACCCGGTGGCTGGGTGACTACACACCCCTCCCTCTCCGCGCCCCCCCCCCCAGGCGCCCCGTCCCACCTCCGGGAGCAGCAGCCTCGCTGACCCCCCAGGCCCGGAGCACCCAGCCAGGGAGGGGGCGCTGCTGACGGTCCGGCCAAACAGGCAGGAGCCCCGGGTCTGACGGAGCAGCTCGAAAGAGCAGTATCGGTGCCCCCCGCACCCCAGGCCCGGACCCCCTCCCTCCGGGTCCCCAAATCACAGCCTGGGGTGGCCGCAGAGGGCTGGCTGCACCCTTAAAGGGTCCCCGCTGGGGGAGGGGGAGGCGGGCAGGACTGGGGGGCCTCGCCCCATCCCCCCTAGAGCCAGCAAAATAATGGTGTGCCCCCCCCCCTCCGCGCTCGGCCTCAGCGGCGCCTTTGTCCTCGCGGCCGGGCGGCCGGCCGGGCGGCGCCCCCTCCCCCCGGCCCCGGGCGCAGCGCGCGTCCCCTCCCTCCCTCCCGCTCGCGCAAACACAAAGAGGCGGGGGGAGCCCCGTTTCCCCCGGGTTTGCGCCCCTCCGCGAGCCCCGGGCCCCCCAATATTTACCCCGCCGGGAGGGCGCCGGTGCCGGGCCGCTGCTCGGGGGGCCGCCGCGGGCGGGAGCGGCCCGCCGGGCCGGATGCGGGAGGATTCGCGGGGCCGCCCGGCCGCCAGCCTCTCCGCCGCCGCCGCCGCTCGCCCCGCCGGGCTCCGCTCGGGCTCCTGCCGCCGCCGCCGCCTCCGGGCGCCCAGCCCGCCGCCCCCGCCGCCGCCGCGCTCCCGCCCCGCGCGCGCCCGCCGCTCCCATTGAGCGGGGCCCGCCCGCTGACGTCATCCCCGGCCCGCCGCGCCCCGGAGGATTTAAAGGGCCCGCGCCCTCCGCTCCCGGGAAAAGCACGGCCCCCCAGCCTTGCAGGAACGCGGCCTCCCGGGCGGGGCCGGGGAGCACACACAGGCACTGACCTCCCAAAAAAACGAGGTGGGGTGGGCCGGGGCGGAGGAGGGCGCACACAAAGCTGGGGTGTTCTAGACCCAAATCGTCTGACCCTCCGGTCCCCCGTTGGGCGCGCGCTCTCTCAGCATCACAGGCCCCTCCGCGGGCCCTGGACTCTCGCCTTACTGCACAAGGGGAATGTTCAGAGAGTTGGGGTTCACTCGACTTCCGGCTCTGAGTGCTGCAGAGACCACAGGCCCGATTGGTTCGGGGGAGAAAGATTTGACAGGACAACAAGTGGGGCCGGTGTTGCTCAGTGGTTGGGCCTCGACCTATGAACCAGGAGATCACAGTTCGATTCCCAGTCAGGGCACATGCCTGAATTGCCCATCAATGATTCCCTCTCATCATTGATGTTTCTATCTCCTTCTTGGAAATCAATTTTTAAAAATTTAAAAAAAAGAGATGGAAGGATTCTGACTAAAGGTCCAGAGAGAGCCAGGGCTCAGCCATGCTTCCCCCCCCCCACCCCCCCAAGAAAAAAATCAAAGGCAAGGACCTTTTTCTCCTCCCTCTGCCCTCTCCCAGCAGCTCAAACTGAGATGGGCACAGCAGGCTCCTTTCCCCGATCATTTCAGCAGGGACCCCACAGAGTCTTGAGCCAGGGCCCTGTGTTCTGGGCTGAGGCCTCCCTATCTGCAAATCAGGAAGGACCCCTCCTGGGGTTTGCTGGGAGGATTATTCGGGCTTCCTGCTGGCTTCCAGAGGAGCCATGGAAGCTTCCAGGGCAGAGTCATTAAAATAATGGTGTTTACACCGGGCCATGCGAAGCCCCACGTGATGACACATCCATTCACACGCACAACTGTGACCGACACACAACACGCAGAGTGTACAGCACCCCAGCCCGGAGGCGTGGCTCCTGGGAAGAGTCACTTCCGTAACAACCGCATCCTCAGAGCCCGAGGGACTTAGTCACACGCTGCCCAGGCTTAATCCCACAGACCTGGCTGTCTGAGCGGAACAGGAAGCTGGCCCAGAGAGGAGAAGGGTCTCGCCTGGGACCACACAGCGCAGCAGGATGCTCTGTTCTCCCCATGGCCCCTGGGAAGCTGGGTCTATGATGGGCTCATTTCCAAGGGCAGGAGAGTGAGGACCAGCCTCCCAGGGGAGGGCTGCAGCGGGCACTGGGCCGCCTCTGCCAGGACGGGGCGGAGGGGGTGGGAGTGGATGAGACACAGGTGTCACCAGCCAAGGGAGTGGGTTTGGCTCGGCCTGCCTGGTGGTTTTGGTTATTTCTTTCATTTTGTTAATCTATTCCCAATGTTTTAAAATGGAAAGATTTCATATGACAAGTCCCTATTCCCTACTTTTTCTCGAAGCTCTGGGAGAACAGGCAACTCTGGCCACACAAGCTGGCCTGGGCAGCAGCCGCCCCTCGGTGACAGCCCCAGGGTCCTGTCTTGTTTCCTCACAGCGTGCTTCACCCACTCGTGACCCCTTCGTCCCCGGAGGTCCCGGGTGGCCCTGTCCTGGAGGCCGCACCGGTGCCTGCCCGTTATCCCGTTTTCATCCCCGTCTCACTGACACGGACCCTGGGCCTCCGTTTCCAGCGTCAGGGATGCCAGCCCTCCCCGTGGCTGCACATTCTCCGAAAGTGAGACAGGGTGCCCAGCGGGGGCCCGAGGCAGAGAGCACCCCTGCACCCCCATCCTCACCACCCCGACCTCCCCGCCCGGGTCCTGCCTCCCAGTGACAGGCCCTTCCCCAGCACCTACTGATCCCGAGCCCCTGGCACAGGGAGAGGTGGTTATAACACCCAATCCCCTCCGACGGCAGATTAAACCCTCTGTTCTCTAAGGAGAGGGATCCCAGGCTCCCAGAGCGCTTGCCTCCGGGCCCACCGCAACCACCAGCGGCTGCGCCCTATCTTGTCACACGCTCCCCTCCCCTCCCCAGAACCACCACCCCTTCTGCGCTGAAGATCCTGGGGGGTTCCCTGGGCCAGCCAGTCTTAAGACTCACTCCTCCCTTCAAAGGCCTGCGGTCCCCACCCACTGTCTCCCTTGGAAAAAGCTCCTCCCCCTGGCCAGTGTGGCTCAGTGGTTAGTGCCCAGTCCTATGCACCGGGAGCTCCTGGGTTTGATTCCCGGTGGTCAGAGCACATACCTAGGGTGCAGGTTCCGTTTGATCCCCAGTTGCTGACTGATATTTCTCTCTTGCAAAGATGTTTTCCTCTCTCTCTCTCTCTCTCTCTCTCTCTCTTCCTCCCTCTCTAAAATATCAATTAAAAAACAATTTTTTAAACCTCTCCAACCCCTCCCCTACTTAGCTGTGTTGTGCACCCAAGTTATCCTCCTTCTTACTTCCCTCAACGACCAGAGATCCTTCCCAAGAGCTTTGCAGCTCAGCTCTAAGGAGACACAAAGCCAGCCGAGGAATTAACAGGTTCCAAAGACAAAGAAACCTCCTTACTGAGCCCCAGCAGCCTCCTGCCTGGCTCCTCTCCAGACGGGATTCTCAGTGATTCCTCTGGGAATCCACTCAGGGGTGTAGCCAGCTTGAGCCCCCCTGACCCCCACCCTGCACACCCACCCACCCACCACCCAGAAGATGCAAGCAGGCCGGGGGCCAGAGGTGCCAGTGCAGTCCCAGCTCGCTCTGGGCCCCACCCTGGGGTTCAGCTGCTCCGCACGGGGCCAGGAGTGGCAGTCCCTCAGCGCCTTTACCATCTGAAATGTACACCTGATTCCTGCCCCAGCCGGTTTGGCTCAGTGGGCAGAGCATCGGCCCTTGGATTGAAGGGTCCCAGGTTCGATTCCGGTCAGGGACATGTAACTTGGTTGCAGGTTCCCTGGCCCCGGGGTGCGTCGAGGAGGCAACAAATTGATGTTTCTTTCTCTCTCTCACTTCCACCCTCTCTTTATTTATTTTTATTTTTTAAAATATATTTTATTGAGAGGAAGGGAGAGGGATAGAGAGCCAGAAACATAGAATGAGAAAGAAAGATTATCAATCAGCTGCCTCCTGCACATCCCCCACTGGGGATGTGCCACAACCAAGGCACATGCCCTTGACTGGAATCGAACCTGGGACCCTTGAGTCCGCAGGCCGATGCTGTATCCACTGAGCCAAACCAGCTAGGGCCTACCCTCTCTTTAAAAAAAAAAATTGCCCTGAACAGTTTGGCTCAGTGGATAGAGCATCAGCCTATGGACTGAAGGGTCCCAGGTTTGATTCTGGTCAAGGGCATGTACCTTTGGTTGCATAGAAAAATATCCTTGGGGGAGGATTAACAAAAATAAACAAGTAAATTAAAATATATACCTGATTCCTTGGCACCCAGAGCACTGGGCTGGGGCCTGGAGGACAGCCGGGAATTGCTATATGATAATACGGACACCACCACTGAAGCTGTATCAGGGAGGAGGATTTCAGTCCTCCCAACGGGATCTGCACCCGAGTCCCAGCTGTGGGCATCGGGTCCTACAATCCGTCCCGGGGTGGTCCTCAGCCTCGCCTTCGCCCCGCTGTTCCCACTGCCTCGTATCTTTTCCCTCAGGCTCCTCAGGCCCGCTCCCTCCTCCCTCAGGTCGGACTCTCAGTCACCGTCATGGAGAAGCCCGCAGGGCACTGCCTCCCCTTCTCTGCCGCATTTCCCCTGGCACTTACCACACTAACGTGCTCCATGTGGCACTCATTTGATTTTTTTTTTGCGGGGGAGGTGGAGCAGGTCTGAGTCTCCCACTAGAAAGTAAGCTTCCTGAAGGCAGGCATCAGTGCTGTCTGGGGCAGCACTGTCACCAGCACCAAGGACAGGGTCTGGCACAGAGGCGGTGCTCGGCAAATATTTGCCAAGTGAGCGAATGCAAGAAATGTGAAGGGGCACCCTCCCCTCCCTCAGGTAAGTCATCAAGAGCTACCATCGTATTGAGCACCTACTGTGTGCCAGGCCCTCTGCATTAACTCCTCCAACCCTCACCTCCACCCTCCGCGGACAGTGGCCTGGCAGACCCACACCCTTAACCAGGCCACCCAGCGAGTGGAGGAGCACACAGTTCTAGACAAGCCCCCACCCCTTCCTTCAGATCCGGGCCCCTCCGCTAGAGAAGCAGTTCTGGGTTCCCGTCCGGGGCCACGAGGGCCTGTGGGGCTCCTTCACGCCACCTCCAGCATCTCACAGGCAGGGGGCCCGAGGCGGGAGCCCGCAGTGGCTAAGAAGCTGCCTTCAGCCCTAGCTGGCTCGGCTCAGTGGATAGAGCGTTGGCCAGCGGAAGGAAGAGTTCCAGGTTCGATTCCGGTCTGGGGCATGTGCCCAGGTTGCACGCTCAATCAGAAGGCAACCGATCAATGATTCTCATCATTGCTGGTTTTTTTTCTCTCTCTCTCCCACTCCCTTTCTCTCTGAAATCAATATATATATATATATATATATATATATATATATATATATATATATTTTATTTTTTTAAAGAAGCTATCTTCAAAATGCTGACTGCCACGTTTACCTGTGTGGCCTTAGGAAAGTTCTGGAAACTCTCGGAGCCTCATTGTAAATGGGGCTAATACAGAGGACCGTCCACAAAACCACGTGGCCCCGAAGAAGCCCTGGGCGAGAGCAGAAGCTGACACCACCCCTGTTCCGAGGAGCAGACGCGTGACCTGAGCCACCAGCTCCGCCTTCCAGCATCCCAGTCTCGTCTCCCGCTTCTTCCCGTCCTGCTTTCCCCGCCCCTGGAGGGCCCCCAGCAGCCCCGCTGAGGGGGGTGGGGTGAAGGCACACGGACCTGCGTGGCCCGGGCAGCCACTGCCTGGCCCACCCTCTGCTTTTCCCCGTGGCCGTGGCTCAGGAGGCCCCTGCAGACATTTCTCTGGGTTCTCCCCTCTTCCGAGAGGTGCTCCCACACCTGCCGGTCTGAAGGTGCTGCCCTGTGACACCTCCTGGCCCAGCGAGGCCCCAGCTCTGAGCCCCCAGACCCTTCCACGACGTCCCTCACCTCTGCCTGCAAGGCCACCCCCAGCAGGTCCTCCCTCGTCCTCCCTCTCCGGCGGGGACGCAGCAGGGCAGCAGGAGGCCTGGCCGGGGCCCCGAGGAACCAGGAGAACCACAGCCCCTTTGGGGGCTGGACAAGGCGCTCTCTCCAGCTCTCCGTCAGCCTCCCTGTCTGTAACTGAGGGCGCGCTGGCTGGCGAAGGCCTGTACGCTCCGCATCTGGGGTGCTCTGCTGAGGAAGATCCGGAGATCACACCCCCTGGGCTCAGAGGAAAAGGGCCCGCTCCCCGCTTCACCTCCATATTAGAACATGCGCCTTCCCATCCCCTCTGCCTCCCGGCTGTATTCCGAACCAGACCCCTCTCACGTGTGTCTTTCACTCGGCTACCACAGAGGTCTGCCGGTTGGTAAGATCACACCCACGGCTCCCTCCGGCCTCAGGGTGAAGTCCATGTTCTTTCCCACCTGCCTCTCAGACCTCATCTCGAACCTGGCATCCTACCCCAGGGCCTTTGCACTTGCTGCTCCTGTGCCTGGAATTACCTCCCCTCAGTTCTTCAGAGGCTGCCTCCACTCATGGTTCAAGTCACAACTCAAAGTCACCTCATCACAGAGATCCTCCTGACCACACAACCAACCTTCCTCCCTCCCTTTCTTCCTTCCTTCCTCCCTCCCTCCCTCCCTCCTTCCCTCCCTCCCTCCCTTCTTTCCTTCCTTTCTTCCTTCTTTTTGAGAATAAGGGAGAGGTGGAAGAGAGATAGAAGAGAGAGGTAGGCTGGAACCGGTTTGGCTCAGTGGATAGAGCGTCGGCCTGCAGACTGAAAGGTCCCAGGTTCGATTCCGGTCAAGGGCATGTGCCTTGGTTGTTGGCACATCCCCAGTGGGGGGTGTGCAGGAGGCAGCTGATCCATGATCCTCTTCATCGATGTTTCTAACTCTATCCCTCTCTCTTCCTCTCTGTAAAAAAATCAATAAAAGATATTTTAAAAAAAAAAAAAAGAGAGAGAAAAGAAAAAGAGAGAGGTAGAAGTTTGTTGTCTCAACCATCTGTGAATTCATTGGTTGGTTCTTGTATGAGCCCTGCTTGGGGAATCAAACCTGCAGCCCTGTGGTTCAGCGATGATGCTCTAACCAAGTTACTGGGTGAGGGCAGACCACATAATCTTTACTTTTTCAGTTAATCCTCACCCAAGGATATTTTTTCCATTGATTTTTTTTGAGAGTAGAAGGATGAGAGGGAATGGGAGGGAGGGAGAGAAAGAGGAAAGGAAGGAGGGAAGGAGGAGGAAGGGAGGGAGGGAGGAAGGGAGGGAAGGGAAGAAGGAGGGAGGAAGGAAGGGAGGGAGAGAGAAAGAGAGAGAGACCACTGGTTGCTTCCCATACCCGCCCTGACCAGGGCCAGGATTGAACCTGCAGCAGAGGTATGTGCCCTTGATAGGAAATCAAACCCATGACCCTTTAGTGTGCGGGCTGATGCTCCAACCACAGAGCTGACCACAATCTTAAGTGGGCCCCCTGCCCCTCTGATCCCTGTTGCTGGCTTTGCCGGCCCCATTTTCTTTATGGCACTTATTATGGGCTGAAAACATCAAGTTGTGGGGTTTTTGTTTGTTTCCATGCCCTTCCGAAGCTCCAAGAGAAAGAACTCCTCCTGTGATGCTCCTGTGGGTGTCCAGTTGGCAATGGGCGCACATAATAATTGTGCAACTAAGGAATTCTGCCTCAGGCGTGACCACGCGGGCGGCCAGGGCTTGGCACTCTCAGGCCCCTCCCCACCCTCCACTGGGTCTCACAGCGGCCCCCTGCTGGGCACAGCCTCCCTGTTTGTACCTCTGCCAACTCTCTCCGCACCTCCCTCCTTCCCTCCTGCGGGAATTCCGGGAATGCCGTTCCCAGGACACAGCACTCATTAGCTGGCCCGGAATGAAGGTGATGGCCACGGCCAATAATCCCGATTCCCACAGCCCTTCTCCACGCAGCCCCGCTGGGCGCTCATCACCTCCGGGCCACGTCACGTGTCTGTCCACAAACATCTCCCCATGGCAGCTCCTCAGGGGCCTGGGCGGTCGCCCCGGGCCCTGCTCACCAGGTGAGGAGCCTCTGGGGAAGCTGAGCAAGCGCGCACGCGCACGCACACACACACACACACACACACACACACGCGCGCACACAGATGGACTAGCAACGTTAGAGAGCATGCCAGGCGGTGAGTGCCATACACAGACCCGCCTAACCTGGGGCAGGGAGGCACCAAGGGGTGGATAACCAGGGTCTTCTCCGTTTGTTAAATATATTATAGGAAGGGGGGAGAGAGAGAGAGAGAGAGAGGGAGGAATATCAATGATAAGAGAGAATCATTGATCGGCACGTCCCACACTGGGAATCAAGCCCACAACCTGGGCATGTGCCCTGACCAGGAATCGAACCGTGACCTCCTGGTTCATAGGTTGACGCTCAACCACTGAGCCATGCCGGCCGGGCTAACCAAGGTCTTCTTAAACCTCACATGAAGCACTACACAAATGTAGCATCCGGACAGGTCCCTTATTATTGTAAGATAATAATATATTATCTTATTTTAAAAATATATTTCTATTGATTTCAGAGAGGAAGGGAGAGAGGGAGACACATCAATGATGAGAATCATGGATAAGCTGCCTCCTGCATGCTCCCACTGGGGATCAGACTATGACCTGGGATTGTGCCCTGACCAGAACTGAACCAAGACCTTTTGGATCGTAGGTGGGTGCTCAACCACTGAACCACACCGGCCGGGCCATCAAGCCCCTGCTATAGAGAAATTCGGGAGGTGCCCCTGGGGAGGGTAGGAGGAGGCAGGGCTTGAAGGTGGGCAGGTTTGGAGGGTGGCAGGCTGGGGAGGAACAGCCTGAGTGGACACTGTGGTGGGAACCTCAGACATATGGGGGTGAGGGGCCACTCTGGGGAGAGCAGTCGAATGGGACCCTGGAGGGGGCGGGGGGAGAAGGCTGAAGAGGAAGGAGGCAGCAGGTGTCCATCTCTAGCACCTGAGTGTGGGGCTGATGCACAGGATTTGCTCAGAACAGCTTTGTTTCCGAGCGGAAGGGAAGAGGGAGAGAACCAGCAGACTAGCGTTTATTGGACAGTGTGCCAGGCGCTGCCCCAGGCCCTGACCCCTGGGTCTCGTTCATTCTACACCAGCCCTCCGAGCCGGAGACCACCCACCTGCTTTACCTGTTGGAAACCGGAGGCTGAGCGAGTTTAAGAGAACATGACCTCCTGTTTATAAAGGCTCTGAGGGCTCCAGGTCACCCTTCAGATCCCAGGAGCCCCCTGCCTCGGCCTGTGCCCAGGCTGCCTCAGTCTCCCTCGGTGTGTGCCCACTGGGACTGCTCGGGGTTCTGAGGCCACACCCCGTGTGTCCCTAGGACACTGCGTCTGCTCGCTCACTCTGCAAGCATCCGAGGGATTCTGGGGACCCTGACAGGGCTGTCTCTGAAGCAGAGTCCTGTGCTCGGGAAGGTGCCTGAGGGATCCACGCAATAACAAACACACACATGCGATTACAGAACGCACGCTCAGAAGGACGCTTCCCGGACAGAGTGCCGCTGAGGTCCGCATGAGCGAGCGCCTGAGGATCCTGCAGGGGGTTCTCTTCAGAAGCAGAGAGAACTGCTCCAGCCTGCTGGGTTCAAATCTGCCCTCCGCTACTTCTGGGCCCCGTGGCCGGGGAGTTTGGAGAGCCTTCGGAAACCTCCCTTTCCACTTAGAAACGGGCGTGGCACTAACACCCCCTCAGGGGATTAGAGCAGATAACGCACCTAAAGCTATAGCCCAGAGCCTGGATGCAGTTGCAATTATCACTAACCCCGCCGATAATCCAGCGATAATCCAGCCACCGGGATCGGAGCTAAGGCCTGGCCCTGCGGTGGGCACTGCCCCGAGGAGGGCGGCTGCTGAGGGGACCCGAACAGATCCTGAGAAGCCAGCATCACCGCGGAGAAGGCAGAGATCACAAACCTGTGGACCCTTTTTCTGCCAGAATCCTGGGGGGCAGGAGAGGACTTCCTATATAAATTAGCTCGAGTAACCCTCACCACACCTGGGCAGTAGCTGCATGTGGCCATTTCCCAGATGTGACACCGAGGCTCCGAGGGCAGAGGGCTCTCCCGGGGTCCCGGGGACCGAGGCAGGGCCCGGGGTGAGCCGGAGCCCCTGTGCTTCCTGCGACGCCTCCCTGTCTCCGGTCTTCACCCCCGAATCCTTCCTCCGAGTGTTTAGCATGGTACCCATCCCTCAAATTAACATTAGGCAGCCATTAAAAATAATAATTACACACGCACAAGTGACTAAGAACAACACGAGAAAATGCTTATGACACCATCGTCCGGGGGGGAAAGCAAGACCCAAAAGTTGTAAATAAAGTACAATCGGTTTATATCCAAAGGGTTGTGCCGAGAAAAGACTGAAATGCACCCAACATGCATAGCGGGCCTCTCTGTGGGTCAGGACCCGGATGCTCTTTCCCACTTTTCTCCATTTACCGGCCGGTAACTTCGACAACGAAGAGCCATCACGTCCCAATAGTAAACACACTTGTGGCTGCGCTGTCAGCCTGCTCTTCTCTTCCTCTTCCACTCCCCCCCGCCGTCAAACCCCCCAAAGCCCGTGCTCCCAGGACCAGAACCAGGAGCCCCCACAGGAGTTTGGGGAGCACCCAGCGCCTCCCAGACCCACGCAGCCCGTCTCTGCGGCCAGCCTGCCCCCCTCTCCGCGGAGGGAGGCCCCCACCCTGGGCCTCCTCCCGGACCCCGCGCGGGGCTCCCGCCGATGCTCACCTGGCTCTCCAGCCGACCGCCGACCGCCGACCGCCGACCTCCGACCTCCGATCTCCGACCTCGGAGCAGGAGCGCGCGCCTCGCCCTCCGGTGCCGACTCCGCCGGGACGCCGCGCGCCGGGGAGGAAACCCGCCGAGGGGCGGGGCAGTGACGTCACCTCCCAGTCACGCCCCCGACCAGGCCACGCCCCCTTCCTGGCCCCGGGGCTCGTGGCTCTCGTGCCTGCGGGGTGAGGTGCGGGGACGCTTACCCTGTGCGCGCGCCCCCCGTGGGCCGGGCCGCGCCTGCCAGAGGGGCCTCCGGGGCAGCGCTGGGGGGGTCCCCCCGAGGGGGGCCCTCTCTTCCAGAGCCTGGGCCCCTCTGAGGAGCCGCGAGAGAGCGGGAATCCCACCCACACCGACCGCCACCCCACCCCCCACCCCCCACCTCCCACCCCGACCCCACCCCTCACCTCCCACCTCCCACCTCCCACCTCCCACCTCCCACCTCCCACCCCCGACCCCCACCTCCCACCCCCCACCTCCCACCCCGACCCCACCCCCCCAACCCCACCCCCCACCTCCCACCCCGACCCCACCTCCCACCCCCCACCTCCCACCCCGACCCCACCCCCCCAACCCCACCCCCCACCTCCCACCCCGACCCCACCTCCCACCCCCCACCTCCCACCCCGACCCCACCCCCCCAACCCCACCCCCCACCTCCCACCCCGACCCCACCTCCCACCCCCCACCTCCCACCCCCGACCCCCACCTCCCACCCCGACCCCACCCCTCACCCCCCACCCCCACCTCCCACTCCGAGCCCCGCTCCAGCCCAGGTTAGAAGTTGCAGCCTCCCGTCACCTGGGTGAGGAGTGACGCCGGCGGGACCCGGAGCTCTGCTTCTCCCAGTGGCTGCTTGTCCGGATAGACCTCCCCCTCCAGCTCGGGAAACGGGGGGTGGGGGGCCAGTGCCCAGAGGTGCGGCCCCCGCCGGGGGGTGGAGAAAGTTGCCCTGGCACCTGACGCCCACGGTCAGGAAACCGTTCCCACCTCTGGAAGATCTGAGATGGTTTCTGTTCAGCCAAGTTCTGTGCTGAGACAGCCAGCCTGCGGGTGGTGGAGAAGCAACAACCAAGTGGCTGAGCGTCGCCCTGTGAACCAGGAGATCGCAGTTCGATGGTTCGATTCCTGTCAGGACACATGCCCAGGGTGCCCGCTCCGTCCCCAGTGGGGGACATGCAGGAGACGTCCCATCAATGATTCTCTCTCATCATTAATGTCTCTCTCCCTCTTCCTCTGAGATAAATAAAAATGTTTTTTAAAATAAGATAAAAGAAAGGGCATCATTTCTTTGAAAAGGCCATTAGATTGCACCTAGCCATGAGCTTTATAAATATGCTGGCCATTGGAACCTGGAATTCCATTCTGGACATCGATTGGAAGGAAGTAATTCAGATTAGGTGCTCATTGCGGAGGTCTTCATAACAGCGAATCTGGAATTAGTCTAAGAGTTAACACCTGAGGGAGGGAGGGAGGGAGGGAAGAAGGGAGGGAGAAGGGTGGGGGGAACTGGGGGTGGGGTGGGGTGGTGAAGGGCACACACAATGGAATATTATGCAACCGTTTAAAAGCTGTGTTTGCAAACAGCTTAGAATAACATGCGGAAGTCTGTTAAAATAGTAAGAGGATAAAAGCAGGATATAAATGTGTGGTGACAGCAGGGTTACAGTTGTATTTAAAAGTAAAACAATTTACCTGAAATTTTTAATGCATTTATTGGGGTGACATTGGGTAATAAACGTATATGTTTCAAGTGTACAATTTTTTTAATTTTTTTTTATTGATTTCAGAAAGGAAGGGGGAGGGAGATATAGAAACATCAATGATGGCCCTGACTCGTTTGGCTCAGAGGATAGAGCGTCAACCTGTGGACTGAGAGGTCCCGGGTTCGATTCCAGTCAAGGGCATGTACCTTGGTTGCGGGCACATCCCCAATAAAAGGTGTGCAAGAGGCAGTTGATCGATGTTTCTAGCTCTCTATCCCTCTCCTTTCCTTTCTGTAAAAAATCAATAAAATATATCTGAAAATAAAAATAAAGATAAATAATAGTAAAAAGAAAGAAAATATTGTATATACTCATCAGGAATTTGCAAAATGTATCAACATTTTCCATTCTTGTTTTATCCATCACCCCACATACATTTTTAAAAAGGAAATTCCAGCCAAGACCGGTTTGGCTCAACGGATAGAGGCCGTTGGGGACTGAAGGGTCCCGGGTTCGATTCCGGTCAAGGGCATGTACCTTGGTTGTGGGCATGTCCCCTGTAGGGGGTGTGCAAGAGGCAGCTGATCGATGACTCTCTCTCATTGATGTTTCTAACTCTCTCTCTCTTCCTCTCTCTACAAAATCAATAAAATGTATTTAAAAATAAATAAATAAATAAAATAAAAAGGAAATTCCAGAGACCATGTCATTTCACTTATAAATACCTCAGTAATTGTCTCTAACAGCTAAGGACTTTGTTAACAAATAAAAAACACACACACAATACCATTTTTACACATAGCAAAAGTAACACCATCTCTTTCATTCAATCACTTCATATGCAGTCCATGTTCAAATTTCCCTAATTTGTTCCCAAAATGTACTTTTATAATTGGTTTGTTTAAATCAGTATCCACCCAAGGCCTACATATTATATCTGGTGATATATTGTTTAATTTCTCTCTCTTCATTGAGATATAATGCACAGACCATAAAATCCACCGTGTTAAAGTGTACAATTCTGGGGCTTTTAGTAGATTCCCAAGGTTCATTACCGTTACCACCATCTAATCCCCTTACACTTTATCACCCAAAAACGAAACCCCAAGCCTACTAGGAGTCACTCCCCATTTCTGCCCTCCCCCAGCCCCCGTGCCCACTAATCCGAGTTTGTCTTTTGCCTATTCTAGCTGTTTCATATAAATGGAATCATAAAACGTGTGACCTCTGTGTCTGGCTTCATGCAGCCTGTTTCCCAAGCTTAGCATGTGGTGGCATGTACCAGCGCTTCATTCCTTTCCGTGGCTGAATAATATTCCAGGCTGAGTTTCCCACAGTCTCAGGTTGGTGGACTACATCCCTGTTGTGTCTTTTAAAAAATAAATTTTATTTTTTTATTTTTTTATTTTTAAAAATATGTTTTATTGATTTTTTTACAGAGAGGAAGGGAGAGAGATAGAGAGCCAGAAATGTCGATGAGAGAGAAACATCGACCAGTTGCCTCTTGCATCCCCCCTACTGGGGATGTGCCCACAACCAAGGTACATGCCCTTGACCGGAATCGAACCCGGGACCCTTCAGTCCGCAGACCGATGCTCTACCACTGAGCCAAACCGGTTTGGGCTAAAAAATAAATTTTATATATTATTTATTTATTATTGATTTCAGAGAGGAAGAGAGAGGGACAGAGAGATAAAACATTCATGATGAGAGTGAATCATGGATTGGCTGCCTCCTGCAAGCCCCCTACTGGGGACCGAGCCTGCAGCCTGGGCGTGTGCCCTTAACTGGAATCGAACCCTTTAGTCCCAAGGTCAATGCTCTATCCACTGAGCCAAACCAGCCAGGGCCCTGTTGTGTCTTTTAGCATGCTCCATTATCCCCCAAATTTCCTAGAAACTGGCGATTAGACTCAGACTCTAGAAGCTGGAGGCTTGATTTGGACTCAATTATTTTATTAAGCCTGGCTCATAGACGACGCTGTGGCCGGCCGTGCCTCAGACAGGACCACAGGGTGGCTGCTCCATGTCTGAGGGAGGCTCAGGGCATCAGTGGCTCTGGGTGTGAGCCTCCTCCTTCCCTTTCAAAGCTCCCCATCAACATGGCCCCAGTGGTTTTAGCAGCCACTGCTGGTCATGGGCCGGGTCTGTCTCACCCTAAAGCCTTTAGAGAAGGAAGCAGGTGGGAAGAAGAGAAGTGGCCCAGCCCGCGAGGCTCGGTGGCTGCGTGTCAGCCTATGAACCAGGAGGTCACGGTTTGTTCCCAGTCGGGGCACAGGCCCCAGGTGCGGGCTTGATCACCCCCAGTGTGGGGCGTGCAGGAGGCAGCCGATCCATGATTCTCTCTCATCATTGATGTTTCTATCTTTCTATCTCTCTCTCTCCTCCATTCTTCTCTGAAATCAATAAGAAATATATATTTTTTTTAAAGAGAGAGAAGCCAAAACTGGTTTGGCTCAGTGGATAGAGCATCAGCCTGCGGACTGAAGGGTCCCAGGTTTGATTCCAGCCAAGGGCACATGCCTGGCTTGCGGGCACATTCCCAATGGGGGGTGTGCAGGAGGCAGCTGATTGATGCTTCTCTCTTATTGTTGATGTTTCTATCTTTCTCTCTCCCTCTCCCTTCCTCTCTGAAATCAATAAGAAACATTTTTTTTAAAAAGAGAGAGAAGTGATGTGTCCAAAGTCACAGGATTCGCACCGTACTACGGTGTACTTAATAGCTGCCACGTATCAGCCTTGCTGTGTGCCTCACACCATGCTAAGTGTTTTTGTGAACTGGCTCATCGCATTGAATCCTCTCAGCGGCCCTTTATTGGCTTTACATCTTGACCTTCCTTTTTCTTTTTTCTTTTTTAAATATATTTTATTGATATTTTACAGAGAGGAAGGGAGAGGGATAGAGAGCTAGAAACATTGATGAGAGAGAAACATCAACCAGCTGCCTCTTGCACACCACCTACTGGGGATGTGCCCGCAACCAAGGTACATGCCCTTGACTGGAATCAAACCTGGGACCTCCCAGTCCGCAGGCCAACGCTCTATCCACTGAGCCAAACCGATTTCGGCGGGAAGACATTGTTCTTGCTCCGTCAGTACAGAGATGGATGAAGGGACGAGGACCACGGAGAGGAGGAGGTGGAGGCACAGACGCCGGCCCTGAGGGGGCCTCCCCGGCCGTGGCCTCTCGTCCGTGTAGGAGTTTGCCCGGGGAGTAAAGGCAGAGGCATGAACCTCCTTGTGAACAAGGCCTGAGTGTGGCGTGAGCTGCAGCCAAAGACTCCACGCCTCACCGGGACAGACTCCCACAAATGTCTGCCCCGGGGAAGGAGGAAGAGGAGGGTGTGGCCTGGCCCGTCGCATGCTGAGAGTATGCAGGCACATTGCAATGAGGCGTGCCGGGAGCTCTGGACTAGGAGTCTGAGGGTGAGGACTCCATGGGCTGTGAGAGGCCTGGATACTGTGCCCGGGTGTGGTCCCTGCCCTCAAAGGCCTGAGGAAAAAATGACGGAGATGGACCTGCAGGACATCAGCTCCTTCCCCAGAAAGGAGAAGGCACCAGTCCAGGCCCTCAGCTCCAGCCCGCAGATTCTGACAGAGGGTTCCCCTCAGACACTGGACCTCTGAGTAATACTGGTTCAAAGTGCCCATGATAATATATATGCATTTGCTCCTGTGTGCATAGAATTCCTCTGAATAACAATATTTGTAAAGCATGCTTTTAATATATAAAGAACCCCTAGAAACTAATAAGAAAAATACCAACAATATAATCCTATATAATAAAGCCCTAAAATGCAAATCAACCGAACTGCAGAATGACAAGTCACTATGACGTGAACTGACCGGCAGGGGGCAGACGCTCAACTCAGGAGCTGCCCCCTGATGGTCAGTGTGCTCCCACAGGGAGAGCGCCTCTCAGCCAGAAGCCAGGTTTATGGCTGGTGAGCACAATGGCGTTGGTGGGAGCCTAAGGACCCATTGGGGGATGTCCGACTGTTGGCTTAGGCCTGATCCCCATGGGCAAAGGCAGGGCTGAGGGACCCCCCAGAATCCCCCAGTGCAGGAATGTCGTGCATCAGGCCTCTAGTATAGAAATGTCTGAGAATGTGAACAGACTGTTCCCAGAAAACTCAGGTAAAGGTGGTAGTGAGCCAGGACGCAGGAGAGGACATGGGTGGCGGGGCTAAGGCTCGGAGGGAGATTGTTACTCTACCTGAGCCTGGTAACTTTTGAATACTGACCCTCCTGAAAATATGTCTATTCCAAAAGTTATCTTGGATTAAAAGTGAAGGGTCTGTATCACAGAGTTGCAGGTTCCTCTCCTGTAAGGCTCCAGGGGAAGGGGCGTGGGGTGGGGAGGAGGTGTCCTCTGGGAGGGCACCAACCTCGGTTTCCTGATTAATCCTCACAGCCGCCTCCCCGTCTTCCAGATGTGGGCACTGAGGCTCAGAGCTGGAGAATGCCACACTGAGGGCATGGGCTGGGTGGAGGGGCAGCCGGGGACCAGGTCACGCATGGCTCCTGGCCCTCCCACCGGCCTGGCACACGGCGCCACCCTGGCTGGCCAGCAGGTGGGACAGACTTCTCACCCAACTGGCACCTGACATTCCTCCTGGACTTGCTGGTCATTTGACCAAATGACCAGCCTGAATTACACTTTATAAAAAGAGAGAAATAGAGAAAGAGAAAGAAGAAAAAAAGGAAGAGAAAGAAAGAAAGAAAGGAAGGAAGAAAGAAAGAGGGAGGGAGGGAGGGAGGGAGGGAGAGAAAGAAAATCAAGGATAAGCCGACTGAAGGAGCGGTCATGGGCAGGCCTACTGGGCTGGATTATCAGGGACTCGCCTCAGCCGGCCCGCCCACTGGGTTCTGTGGGAGTTTAGATGCAGCAGGCGGAGGGACTCCTGGCTTTTTGAATGAACAGGCCTGGACGTGGAAAGAAATTCAATGAGGTGATCCTCTGACTAAATTCACAGGATGGCTTTCTGGTTGAATTGTGGCAGTTTCTTTCCAGACCGAATTTGCCTCTGAAGCTTCCGAGACCTTAGCAGAGATTCTGGGGGAGACGGAGGCTCCTTCCGTTCCAGCTTTGCTCTGAGCAGCTGCTGCTCCCAGGTCCAGTCCTGGGCCCCCTTCCCCTGGCACCCCCACCCCACCCCTCCCCACAGCAGCCAGGCCGCCTCCTGGCTCACACGGCAGAGGCGCAGGGTTTGCGCCCACCTGTCTGTGGAGGCACAGGCCCCGGTGCCGGGCGCAGGTCTCGGCCCAGCACAGGGCTGCTGGCCTGGCAGGACGAGCCATTTAGCCCATTGACTGACCCCCCCCCCCCCCCCCCCCCGCCGGCTTCTGACTCCAAGGCCAGGACAAGCCTCCCTCCCTCTGCGGGGACCTTCGGCTCCGTTCTGCGTTCTGCGGGGAGGGGTTTCTGACCGGCCCCGGGGGACCCCCCCGTCCTTCCGAACCCCACTCCCCTTCCTGCCTGCCTCTCTCTGCTAATGGGGTCTCCCAGGTGCACCGGCCTTCACCGTTTCTGAGCTCCCCACCCTCAGAGCAGAGCAGCCCATTAGGGCGGGCTCTCTCCCTCCTTTTCAGCTGGTGTTCAGGGGCTCAGAGAGTCAGGGCCTGGCCGAGCACCGCACAGCCGGTGGGAAGGGGATGCCGGGTCCCCAGGCTCCCGGAGGGTACAGGAGGTGTGCGGGGTGGTGAAGAGATTTTTTTTTGGGGGGGGGGGTAGGGGAAGGTGGGTCCTCCCTTGCTTGAAGGGCAGAGGGCAGAGGGCTGGGAGGGTCTAGGGTGGCGGGCACAGGCCTGAGCTGTGAGACGGGGAGCGGAAGGCCAGGGAGATTCCTCAGAGTCCTGGGCGGTGAGGCTGGCCGCCGTGGGAGGCGGAAATGGACGGGCACTCGCTCATCGGACCGGCAGCCGGCAGCAGGGGAGGGCGGCTCAGAGTCAGGGGGGTGAAGGGGGGGGCGCCCGGCCCTGCTCTCAGGGGGGCGGGGGCGGGGAGAGGAGGGGCGGGGCGGCAGCTGGCCCTCACCTGGCAGGAGGAGGGGCGGAGGCCCGGGAGGATGGCCGCAGGCACTGAGGGAGGAGGGGGCGGAGGCCTGGCAGGAAATGCCCGCTCTGTTAGCCGGCAGGCAGTCGTGAGCGCCCGCTGGGCGCTGGCCCTGGGCTGGGCGCTGCACGCCTGCCCGGGGAGCCTCAGGCCCGCGGGAGCTGGGCTCAGCATCCTCTCCAGCCGCCGGAGAACCCAGGAGGAGAGGCCAGTGATTTGTTCAAGGTCACAGGGCTGATGAGAGGCAGGGAGGCTCCCGGATCGGCCCTTCACCCCGCAGAGGGTCACCCACCCACCAGGCGGGGACGGGGCCCCGGGCGCGGAAAGGGGCCGCTGGCAGAGCGCAGACTGCTGCTTCCTGCTGTCTCCCTAGGCCACATGTGTCAAACACACGGCCCGCGGGCCAAATCCAGCCCGCCAGGCCTTGCAATGTGGCCCGCACCGCGCTGTCATCACTGCACTCCGCTGTCAGTTTTATGACATTGTCAGTTTATGAGTGTTCAGTAAACCATTCGGCCCGCGATTTAGGCTGGATTTTAGATTTTGGCCCCTTCTCTGATTGAGTTCGACACCCCTACCCTAGGCAGAGGGTGAGCACACTGAGGTAGGAACCCTCCTACCTCACTCACGACTTCTCTGGGCCTCAGTTTCCCCCTTTGTAAGACGGGGGAAGAGCCCTCGCCAGTTGGCTCAGTGGATAGAGCGTCGGCCTGCAGACCCAAAGGTCCCGGGTTCGATTCCGGCCAAGGGCACATACCTCAGTTGCAGGCTCTTCCCTGGCCCAGGCCCTGGTCAGGGCTCTTGCTGGAGGACCCAATCGACGTGTTCCTCTCACATCGATGTTTCTCTCCGTCTCTCCCTCTCTCTGCCACTTTCCCTAGAAATCCATGGGGAAATATCCTCCGTGAGAATTAACAAACACACACACACACAAACCAACAACAAAAGGTGGGGAGCGATGCTTTGAAGCCTGATGCTCAGCAGGTGCTCAGCAAAGTGGGGTTCCTCCCCGCCCTGCACCCCCAGGAGCTCAGGGACACAGAGCAGGGCTTCCCTCAGCCCCTTCCAGGCCCAGCCGGCGCTCAGAGCTGGCGTGCCGGGCCACAGGTGCCCTGAGAGAGGAAATGCTTTGAACTCCTTGTGTGTGATGCGGGCTGACGCGGACGGAGGATGGCGGTGATGAAGAGAGCAGTGTGACCACAGGTGGTGGTGGAGCTGAGGGAGGTGACGAAGCTCTGTCCCCGCCCTGACATTCCAGAGGCCCCGGCAGGAGCATGGCTCTGGGCGTGTGTGTGTGAGCGTGTGTGTGTGTGTGTGTGTGTGTGTGTGTGTGTGTGTGAGCGTGTGTGTGTGTGTGTGTGTGTGTGTGTGAGCGTGTGTGTGTGTGAGCGTGTGTATGTGTGTGAGTGTATGTGTGTGAGCGTGTGAGTGTGTGTGAGCGTGTGTGTGTGAGCGTGTGTGTGTGTGTGTGTGTGTGTGTGTGTGTGAGCGTGTGCGCGCACCCAGGACACTCCGCTGTAAGAATGCTGGCCTTGGCTGTCCCCGGCAGCCCCACCCACAGGTCATGGCCCCTGATGCCTCCCTCTCCCTGCCCCTCCTGCTCTGACACAGCATGTCCCTGGGACCAATGCCCAGGAGGCCACCTTTCCTAGAAGGCTGTGACCCAAGCCCAGAGCGGGGAGCCCCTGCCTGAGGCCTCACAGCACGTCTGGACCCGCTACCAGCCCCACCTGCTCCTGCTGAGCCCGGAGGAGGGAATCCTCTGAACTGCCTGACTATGTGCGGGTGACGATGAAGAGAACAGTGTGAAGGCTGCTTTACGCCAATCCCTCAGCAGGGTAGACTTCGCCTGAGCCCCTACTGTGTGCTGGCACCTGCGGCCCTACTGTGTGCTGGCACCAACCCCTCAGCAGGGTAGACTTCGCCTGAGCTCCTTCTGTGTGCTGGCACCCGAGCCCCTACTGTGTGCTGGCACCAACCCCTCAGCAGGGTAGACTTCGCCTGAGCTCCCTCTGTGTGCTGGCACCCGAGCCCCTACTGTGTGCTGGCTCCAGAAAGGGCTGGTGTTTGTGGAGAGGGGACCCTGCCTGTGGAAGCTGGTGGGCCTTCAGGAAGGTGCCCCAGCTACACAGGAGGCACTCAGAGGCGGAAGCAAGGTCAGCCGTGGAGGGTGGGAAAGGGCCTTCCTGAGGAAGGGGCAAAGGCAAAGGGAGGATGAGCAGGGCAGCGGCTCCTGCGAGGCTGGCTGCACCTTAAGGTGGGCACGAGTACCCTCGGGGCAAGTCCAGGGCCTGGCCCAGCACCCTCTGGGGCGAGGGGAGAGGTCAGCTGGGGCCAGGCACCCAGAGTCTTCAATGCCACCCTCTGGACTGCATATTGTGGACCATGGGGGTCCGAGGAAGTTCCCCAGCCCCTTCCCAGGGCCCAGCCGGGCAGAGGACAGACCCAGGGTCATCCAGGAGGGCCGGGTGTGAGTGACAGCTGGGGTCGGGGGTCAGACAAACTGTAAGACTCTAAGACTCCCCGAGTTATGGCAGCTAAGAGGTCTTAGGGGCCTGGAGTGTGACTGTGGGGGGGCTGGGGTCTCAGGAGGGGCTGAGGGGTCGGGATAATGGATGGCTGTGAGGAAGAAGTCAGGGGGAGGGAGAGGGAGAGATGAGAGAATCATTGATTGGCTGCCTCCTGCACACCCCTTGCTGGGGACCGAGCCTACAACCAGGGCAGGTGCCCTTGACCCGGGCCCCTGCAGTCCGCAGGCCCGGCCGTAGGGCTGGCCATCTTTAAGTGTACGGTTTGAGGCACTAAAGTGCACTCACATGGTGCAACCATCACCCTCATCCTCCCAATGGAAACGCTCCGCCCGCTACACACTAGCCTTCCGCCTCCCCTCCCCTCCCTAGCCAGGCCGCCACCCTCTGCTTCCTCTCTGCGAACTCCACTCCTCCGGGTGCCACAGGTCCCATGGCATGGACCGGGCGCCTGTTCTTTTTTAATAATATATTTTTATTGATTTTTTACAGAGGAAGAGAGAGGAATAGAGAGTTAGAAACATCGATGAGAGAGAACCATCAGTCAGCTGCCTCCAGCACCCCCCCCCCCCCCCCACTGGGGATGTGCCCGCAACCAAGGTACATGCCCTTGGCCGGAATCGAGCCCAGGACCTTTGAGTCCACAGGCTGACGCTCTATCCACTGAGCCAAACTGGTTTCAGCCAGGACAGGCCCCTCCTCTGAGAATTCACGCGATGTCACAGGCCCCGCCGGCTCCCTGTCCCCCAGCAGGGGGCCCCAGAGGGCGCCTCACCCAGCTCCAGCTTCCCGTGAGCCGGCTGCCCCTGGGCCAGAGAGGAAATGCTTTGAACTTCTTTGAGGTGGCTGATGGTGATGATTATGGTGATGGTGATGGTGATGATGATGGTGATGGTGATGGTGATGATGATGGTGATGGTGATGGTGATGGTGATGATGATGGTGATGTTGGTGATGGTGATGGTGATGATGATGATGGTGATGGTGGTGGTGATGGTGGTGGTGATGGTGGTGGTGATGGTGATGATGGTGATGATGATGGTGATGGTGATGGTGATGGTGATGGTAATGGTGATGATGGTGGTGATGGTGGTGGTGATGGTGATGGTGATGTTGGTGATGGTGATGTTGGTGATGGTGATGTTGAGAAAGAGGGAGGAATCTCTGGCCTCCTGCTGACTTACTGCTCCTACTAGGGCAGTCCCTGGACGCCACTGCCTGGGTCTGAGTGCAGGGTGGAGGAGGAGGATGGAGGCACCATCACCATGACAACCACAGCCCCTGGTGGTCCTGGTTGTGTCCTCTCCTCTCATCCAGCCTGGGCGGCCAGGAAGCCTGGCCTACGCAGCTCTCCCTCAACACCAGTCGCTGGAAGCCTCTCTCTAGCACTTTTGGGCTCTGCGTGGGTAGGGCGGGGGAAACCGAGGCACAGGGAGGTACTCCGACTTGCCCAGGCCACCCTAGAAACCCGCTCCCCTTGGGGCCATGGGAAAGCAGCCTGCAGGGCCCCTGCCCAGGAGGTAGGTCAGACCTGGGGCTCAGTGCCAGGTGTGGGTTCAAATCCCAGTCGCCTTCCTCCGTCCTCACCTGTAGGGGGCGCCTGGTGGTGCTGCCGCAGGGTGGCTGGAGCACCCAGTGAGGGGAGCACTCGGGCCAGAGTGGGAGCTCAGCAATATCCCCTCTGCCCCTTCCTGCCCTGCCACGTGCAGGGACAGCTCAGGGGTGCAGACAGGCCTGGGGAGACAGGTTCAAGTCCCAGCCCTGTCTCTGACCTCCTCCGAGCCTCCGTGTCTGCATCTCCTCGGCCTGAGGGAGACGGAGGGGTCCTGTGTGGGCTGGCCGCAGGCAGGTCCTGGCAGAGGCCAGGTCCCAGGTGCAGGCCCTCCCACCGGCCCTCCGGCCCTCTCGCTTCCGGCTGGTGCAGAGCCAGCTGCCAATCCTGTTCGGCTTCATTTTCCAAATCAGGATAAGAGGGGGTGGGGGCTGCTCAGTCCTCAAACCTGCAGAGAGGCTCCTGGAAAGGCCAGTGGGCAGACAGGGGAAAGCTGGGCAAGCCCCTCTCCTTTGGGGGCTCAGGTGCCATCCCTGTGCATGGGGTCAGGGGTCAGGGGTCAGGGGTGACAGCAGGGGACTCACCTCCTCTCCGGCCTGAGAAGCTGCCAGACCAGTCAGGACCCCCTCTGTGCTGCGGACGCCAGGAAAGAGCTCGCTCCGGGGTTGCTGGGGGGGGGGGGGGGGGGTGCCGGGTCAAAGGCCCTGGCTGGCGGCCTGGCCCAGTTCAGTTGATAGATGGGAAACGGAGGCTCCAGGAGCGAGGCAACCTGCTGGGGTCCCAGCGTGGGGTGGCGCCAGGCCAGCCCAGGCCAGGTCCCCCCTCTCCCAGGCGCCTCCCCACCTCCCTCCCTGCAGGGTCCGCTGGCGCCCACGGGGCTGAAACCCCGCGGCGGGCGGCGGGGCGGGCGCTCGCCTGCTGCCCCCCTGTGGCCGCCGCGGGCGCTGCAGCCGCCCGGCCGCGGCGAGGCGCTCAGTGGGGATCACGGGGTCGGGCCCTGATGGGTGCTAAGCGACGGGCAGACGCGGGGCAGGGGCGGAAAGGAGGTGGGTTCTGACCTCTGGCCGCTGGGGACGCTCGGTCTGAGGCCGTGGCCCTAGCGGTGCCCTGAACACATTCGGTCACCATCGGGGGAGCGAGGCATGCAACTGGGAGGCGGTGTCCCATGGCCGCTGCCTGGGAGGGGTCCGCCGCTGAGCTCTGTGCTGGAAACAGCCAGGCCTGGAACCTGACAGAGGGGGCTCCCCGCTTAGCAGCTGCCCCTTGACCTCTCGGTGCCCCCCTTGGCTCAGGGGAAAAGTGGTGCACACACCTGCCTTGAGGATTAACTGGGGTGGTGTTAATGCGCCCAGCTCAGACCCTGGACCCAGGGGTGGTGCTGGGCCCCCTCCCGCCCTCCCCTCCCTGCACCTCCCGGGCAGAGCACCAAGCCCCACAGCCAGCGTCTGCCTCCTCAGCGGTGGTCACCTCGTGGACGGTCCTCGCGGTGACGAAGGCCCCGTCGAGTGCAGGCGAGTGGACAGCTTCCAGTTCCCTCTGCGGGGCGGCCTCGGGCCCGGGCTCCCACCGCTGCCTGCTGGGCGGGGCGCCTGGCCGGACTGACACACCCGCTGGCCTCCCTGTGACTGCCACCTGCGCCTTCTCACAGGGCAAGTTGCCACTGGTTTCCAGTCATGGTAGGGAGAGAAGTTTTCTTTAAAAATAAGTTCATTTAGCCCTAACCGGTTTTGCTCAGAGGACAGAGCGTCAGCCTGTGGACTGAAGGGTCTCAGGTATGAGCTGCTCTAAGAATGGATCGCGTTAAAGTCTGAGTATTCCGAAGGCTCACAGCTCTGACAGCAAAGGGGCCGCGGGTGAGAAGGACGGCAGCTGGCACTGGGAGGTCTCTCCCTCCCACGGCCAGGGGGTGGGGGAGGAGGCTGGAGCCTCATTCTGTGGCGTCAGCTCAGGCCTTCAGCCCAGCACCCACTCCGTGCCGAGCCATCGCCCACCGAGCGTCCTCGTTGGTAGGGAGACAGGCCCAGCGCAGGCTGGGTGCCTGCCAGGCCGGGCACACCCCATCCTGGATGGACGTCAGGGAGTGAATTGAGCTGTCGGGTCAGGGACAGGGAACCCTTTCTGGCTGGGAGACTCCGGAGGGCTGCCTGGAGGAGGAGGCAGGCTTGACCATACAGGCTGGTTCAGAGAGACCCAGGGAGAGCACAGAGATGCCTCTGGGGTCTCCCACCCCCTGGGGGCCCCGAGCACCAGGCCGAGGGGTGTGGACTTCAGCTGCCCTCCAGGCCCCAGAGAACCCACACCTCCAGCCTGGAGGAACGAGCCCGTCCCCTCTCAGCTCACACCTGCGGGTCCGAGCCCGGCCACCCTCCATGGGACAGACTTTCCCATCCCCTCCCCCTGCGCTGGGCAGGCCCTCGCTTCTGGAAGGAAACCAGCCTTTATTGGAGATTGCTCTGCTCTCCTGGTTACGTGAAACCAGGTACCATGGCCACCGGAGGCTATGAGACAGGGTTCTTTTTTAAAAAAATTTATTATTTTTTTATTAAGGTATTATATGTGTACATATCTCACTATTACACCCCTCTCCCCCCACCTCCTGAGAGAGGAGTTCTTGCTGAACTCAGGTATCTGGACTCAGAGCCAGGCACTGACCACTGGGCAACACTGCCTTATGCGAATGGCTCCCCGTCTTGTGTGAGCTCCTGGGCCAGGTCTCCTCTGTGCCGGGCCTGGGCCTGGAATCCAGCGGGCGCCTTGTGGATTCGGACATGAACGAGGGACAGTTTGGTGTGTGAGTGACCCCGAGACACCGCCCTGAGACTCCGTGACGCCGTGGACCTGAGAGGTCTGAGGGGGTCACCTGGCAGTGGGCAGAGAAGCTTCCAGAAGGATGCGCAGGCGCTGGTGCTGGGCACGGGGGTGGAGAATGAGGAGTTGGGACCTCGCTGTTCTGTCTGAATGTTTACGTGGCATGTAATAACGTGTCATAATTATCACACATCGCATGTGCCCGCTCAGGGCCGCGTGCGGAGTGAGTGAGCATGGCGCCTCACCTGCAGGCTCTGGCCGCAGCCCCAGGGGGGCAGCAGAGGGACCGGCTCGAGCTTTCTAGGTGGCTCTGTCACAGGTGGTTCTGGACCCCGCTCCGGGGAACAAAATCCCAGCTGGGCCCTCTTCCCGCCGGCCACCAGCTGGGCTCATTTGCATGGTCGTTTGCATATATTTGCATGACTTCTCTGTTAGCCTTTATCCTCCTTTTTGTTTGTACCCCTTCCCTAGCCCTATCCTCATCCTCGGACCTGCACAAGCCCCGTCCACCTCACCAGCCAAATGCCCTTTTTTAAAATATATTTTTATTGATTTCAGAGAGGAAAGGAGAGACAGGGAGACAGAAACATCAATGATGAGAGAGAATTATTGAGTGGCTGCCTCCTGCACGCCCCACACGAGACCGAGTGCACAACCCAGGCCTGTGCCCTGACCGGGAATCACTGTGGCCTCCTGGTTCATAGGTTGGTGCTCAACCACTGAGCCACACCAGCCATGCCAGCCAAATGCCACTCTTTAACCCTGTCTCCACATTCTCCTAGTCCCCCGAGGCCTGACACACACACATCACCTCCCCACCCCCAGCGGAAAGTCTGTTCCGAACCCCACACTCTATCCCGCCCCTAACTCCCCGAACACTCGTGTTTGTTATGAGTGTCCCTGTGCACCGAACACCCACTGTGCACCGAGGCTGAGCCAGGCCTCCATCATCTCACCCCCGGCTCTCCGAGAGGTCCGGAGGCCCGGCCCAGGAGCCACATTTGGCAGAGGAGGGCGCTGAGCCCCAGGGAATCCACGAGATTCGACCCGCCGGGAATTCTCTCTCTCCTCCCACCCCCTGCGCCTGGAATGCCTGTGGGTCCTCACTCCTCGCGTGTGAAGGGTTCTTGGGTTTTGTTTTACTTCACTCCTGTAACTGGGCCTTTACCGTTACCGAGGTCATACACACTTACTGCAAAAACATGCAATGCTTCCAGAAATATGTGAAATGAAGTGAGTCCCCCCGACCAATAATACACAGTGGATAGAGCATCGGTCTGCAGACTGAAAGGTCCCGGGTTCGATTCCGGTCAAAGGCATGTACCTTGGTTGCCGGCCCATCCCCAGCAGAGGTTGTGCAAGAGGCAGCTGATCAATGATTCTCTCTCATCGATGTCTCTAACTATCCCTCTCTCTTCCTCTCTGTGAAAAATCAGTAAAATATATATTTAAAAAAAACCAATAACACTCTCTAGAAAGAGCCATGGGAACAGTCTCCTTCAGCCTCTTACGCATTTACACACCGATGTGACGTGTGCCAGTGTACAGGCAGAGCGTTTGCAGGACAGACCGAGAGAGGGCAGAAAGGGCTCAAGCCTCAGAAACCGAGCACACAGCCTTCAGTCCCCGGAGCCGCCACGGGGCGGCGCTGTGGGACGAGGAACCCTGGGACCGCGCAGCCCGGCAGAGCTGTGTCCGGCCTGGACGTGGCTGGGAAGGGGAGCGAGGGGTCATTCTGGCGCCCCAGTGGCAGGAGGAACGACTCCCCCCTTACCTGACCCAACCGGCAGCTGCTGTGGTGGGAGGGCCTCAGTGCGCCCAGCAGCGGGGACCCCGGCCCACCATTCCAGCTGCTGAGGCTGCTTTCTTTTCTTTTTTATTATTTTATTTTATTTTTATTTTTTAAATATATTTTATTGATTCTTTACAGAGAGGAAGGGAGAGAGATAGAGTTAGAAACATCGATGAGAGAGTCATCGATCAGCTGCCTCTTGCACACCCCCCACTGGGGATGTGTCCACAACCAAGGTATATGCCCTTGACCGGAATCGAACCCGGGACCCTTCAGTCCGCAGCTGACGCTCTATCCACTGAGCCACACCGGTTTCGGCTGAGGCTGCTTTCTCACCGGTAAAGCCGGCCCCAGTCCCCAGGGCAGGAGCAGAGCTCCTGTGATGCCAGAGAGGGGCTCTGCCACGGGGCTGGCGCCAGCAAGACGCGCAGGGCACAGCGGCGTGCAGCGACCGAAAGGTGGGCGTGAGGAATGGTAGTAAAAATAGCTGCGTTACGGAGCTGGGTGCTACGATTGCCCTTTCTCAGCGAGGAGAACAAGGGGCTCAGAGGCGGTGCGGTTTGCCTGGGGCCCCAGGGCCCAGCACAGCCCCAGTGCTAACTGGACTGCGATGAGGTGGGAAACGGTGGGCCTTTTCCCACCCTTCTCCGATCCCTGGCTCCCAGTTCCTCCCTCCCTCCCTCCCTCCCTCCCTCCCTCCCTCCCTTCCTTCCTTCCTTCCTTCCTTCCTTCCTTCCTTCCTTCCTTCCTTCCTTCCTTTTGAGCCCTCTAGGCCTCTACCAACTCCAGAGCCCTCTGGGGCTCGGTCTCCCTCAGCCCCTCTGCCTGCGCTCCCTGTCCTGTGGGCGCCTCGCTCAGCCACCGTCTCTCCATCGTCCTCTGACCCCATCACCGGCTGCCTCGGTCTCCCTGAGCCTCTCCCCTCCCCCTCTGTGTCCCCGCCCCCAATCAGTGCAGGAATCCCCTTCCAGTCCGTCGCCCCTCCCCGCCCCGCCCCCTCCTCCCTGGACTTGGCCTCGGCCCCGGCCCGGACAGGCGTGGGCAGGGAGGGCAGGCGGGAGGAGGGAGGGGACTCAGACAGGGAGGACGGTGACCGAGCCTCCGCTCTGCGGGGCAGGGAAGCACCGGGGGCAGGCGTGGCCTCAGAGCCTCGTCCAGGGCCGCGTCCAGGAGGAGGTGACCTGGGGACACGCCGGGCGCCAAGAGCCTGGTCTGGACGGGGCTCTGCACCCGCCCCTCAGGGTGGCACCCCACCCTCCGTGGGCCTCCCTCTGTCCGAGGGGCCCGTCGCCTCCTCCCCACCGTGGGCCCCTGGGAAGCCGGCAGGAGCTCCCACCCCGCAGGGGCTCTTGCCTAACTGCCCCGTTGCCATGGCACCGGCAGCTGCAGTGGACAGCCATGGCGACCGTAACCAGGGAGCCCGCTCCGCTGTCCAGCTTGAGCAAGAGTTGCCCACGGGCCCAGCAGAGGCCTCGGCACCCACAGCCCACGGGGGAGGCGGAGGCCCTGTCTGGCTCGGGCCTGAACTCTCTCCTCCGTGCTCCCCATCGGTGCTCCCAGCACTTACTGGATTGGATGGAGGGTGAATGAGGGCACAGAGGCCTCTGCAGTCTGCGGGCCCAGCGATGGCAGGCCCCGGCAAACGCGTCTGGCGGGGCTCCCGCTGGGCCGGGCGGGGGTTTACTCCAGGTCTGAGGCGGTGAGCGTGGGGTGAGGGGCGCCCTGGAGGAGGCCACAGGCACCCTCCCAGTCGCTGTCTGACTTTAACGATGGGGAACCGAGCCCTGACTGTGTGGCTCAGTGGATAGAGCGTCGGCCTGCAGACTGAAGGGTCCCGGGTTCGATTCCGGTCAAGGGCATGTACCTTGGTTGCAGGCACATCCCCAGTAGGGGGCGTTCAGGAGGCAGCCGATCATTGATGTTTCTATCTCCAACTCCCTCTCTGAAATCAATATCTATATTTATATATTTAAAACTGGCAGAAAACAAAACACAGCACAAACATGTTAACCACGGCCCTGGCGATCGGTACCAGGAGATAGAGGAGGAGTGAGACACGAGGGGCAGAATGGCCGACAGCTCGTCAGAGGTCGGCTCCTGGGAGGGGCTGGGCTTGGCCGAATGCTCCGTGGCCTCTGTCTTGAAATTCTTTTTAAAAGGTAATTTTTATTGAACCTACTGGGTGACGTTGTTGAAACTCTTGGCGGTCCCCTTGAACTTGTGCCCTCTCCCCTCTCTCCCGCCTCCCGCCCCTGCCCTGGGACTGAGGGGGAGAGGCCAGATGAGCAGGGGCCCTTCAGCCGGCCAGTGTCCATCCCTCCAAGCCGTGACACTGAGGTCCTCACCCCCGGGCCCCGCCATCCCCCTCTTGGGAGCGCGGGAGTCGCGCGGGGGGGGCGGCAGGTGGGAGGCTGTGAGGGGAGCAGGTGGGAGCAGGAGGTGAGTCAGCGGGAGCGAGCAGAGCCAGCGGGTTTGCAGCTGAGCCCAGCCTCCCTGCAGGGCTGCGTGCCTCTCCGAACCCCGCACCCCGCGGCCCCTCCCCGTGCCCACCCCGTGCCCACCCAGAGCCTCCCCGTGCCCATCCTGTGCCCTCCCCGTGCCCACCCAGAGCCCTCCCAGAGCCCTCCCTGTGCCCACCCAGAGCCCTCCCTGTGCCCACCCTGTGTCCACCCAGAGCCCTCCCCGTGCCCACCCAGAGCCCTCCCTGTGCCCACCCTGTGTCCACCAAGAGCCCTCCCCGTGCCCACCCAGAGCCCTCCCCGTGCCCACCCAGAGCCCTCCCAGAGCCCTCCCCGTGCCCACCCCGTGCCCACCCAGAGCCTCCCCGTGCCCATCCTGTGCCCTCCCCGTGCCCACCAAGAGCCCTCCCCGTGCCCACCCAGAGCCCTCCCAGAGCCCTCCCTGTGCCCACCCTGTGTCCACCCAGAGCCCTCCCCGTGCCCACCCAGAGCCCTCCCTGTGCCCACCCTGTGTCCACCAAGAGCCCTCCCCGTGCCCACCCAGAGCCCTCCCCGTGCCCACCCAGAGCCCTCCCAGAGCCCTCCCTGTGCCCACCCTGTGTCCACCCAGAGCCCTCCCCGTGCCCACCCAGAGCCCTCCCCGTGCCCACCCAGAGCCCTCCCTGTGCCCACCCAGAGCCCACATAGCACTTCCGCTCGGCATCCAGGAAGTCCAGTCCTTGCTTTGGGCGCTGGTCAGACTCGCCCTCCTGTGCCCGTCACTCCATGCTAACAGAGACAGGCTCCAGCCGAGGCGCAGGCAGCGGTGTCTGAGCCGGTGGCCACCTGGGGACCAGGAGATGGCCTGGGGACCCTGAGGTGTCCCACTCCCTCTGGATGGGAGGCCCTCTTAGGGGCCCCGAGGGTACCTCTTTCCCCTTCCCTCAGGGGTCCCCTGGGCAACCTCTGAGATGGTCCCCGGTGGAAGGCTCAGCATGCCTGAGCTCCACACCCCCCGCGCCCGTGCCACAGCGTCAGTGAGAGACCCCTGAGGTCCTCCCAGGCCTGCAGGCTGGGGAGCCCTCTCTGAAGAGGCCCCTGGGGGACAACCAGGGCCCCTGGGAGACACGGTGCTGGCCCCTGGCAGAAGGCACCAGGCCCTCTGGGAGCTGGGAGCTGGGAGCTGGGCTTCTGTCTTGCTAAGCGGCCCCTGCAGCCCTCGGAGGGGCCCTCGGGAAGCCCTGGGGGGGGTGAGCCCCCCTGCTCCCTGAGCCCCTGCCCAAGGGGGATGGGGGAGGGGGCTGAGGGCCCCGTCCCCGTCCCCCCTCCCTCTGGGCTTTGGCAGGAATCCCGGGAACTAAGGGACGTGAACAATGTGAGCAAAGAGGGACGAGGTGACAGCCAGTGTTGGGGGATTGGAGCCCCGGTGGCCTGTCTCCGGAGACGCCGCAGGCTCCTGACGGAACCGCTGAGCACACGGGTGCCAGGGTTTACCGGCCGCAGCCCCGCCGCCGGCGCTGGTGAACGTGGCGGCCCACGGAGCGCCCGGCGGGGAGCTCGCCCGCTGGCTCCGTTTCCGAAGGTCGCGGGCACCTTTGCGTAGAAGATTCCGGAGGAGGAAGAGGGTGCCCTCTGCTGCCTCACACACCCAGCGCCGGGCGCGCAGTGGGCCTGCAGGGCAGAGTTAGAGCCGGCGGTAACCCTCCGACTCAAAGCTCGGGGACAGACCCCGAGCTGCAGCCACACTCCTGGCGGTGCCACAGACCTGACAGCCCCCGAGAGGCGGGCCCCGATCCCTCCCTTTGGACGGAGCCTGCCGCGTGGCCTGGGGTGGCCACGGAGCACAGCGGAGCGATGGTATGCAAGTCCAGGATCTCAGAGACTCCTCCCCACCCTCTGAGTTTCCGTCCTGAGATCCCAGGAGGCTCTGGTGCTGGAGAGGCGGCCCCACGGGGAGCCACGGCTCTGGCTGACCGCCAGCCCGTCCCTGACATGGTGAGGCCATCTGGTCCTCACGGCCGAGCTGACGTCCCAGCTGGCGTAGCTGCTGGAGTGAGCCGGAGGAAGCTGGACAAGCAGCCACCAGGCCCCAAAAACGCTTAAGAAGAAACCCTGTTGCTAAGGGGGATGTTTGTTTCTCAGCACAGGCTGACTGAGCCAGAGGAGGGAGGGACTTACCACGGTCCCACAGCAAGGCAGAGGCAGGCCTGGCTCTCCGGGAGTCCCAGCGGCTCCCAGGCCCTCCCACCGCGGTGTCTGCGGCCACTGACCAGCCCCGGTGTGATGTGCCTGGTGTGAGGGGGTCCATCAGGGCCCTCCCCCCGTCCCCGGGCTATAGAGGGCTGGCTGACTTCCACAGGAGCCTCCTGTCCGCCATCTCCGGGAGGGAGGGATGCTCACCCCACCCCCCCCACCAGTGTGAACTGAGGCCGAACGATGGACCACCTGCTGACACCACAGCAGGGACAGCAAAGCTCTGACCCAAACCCACTGGGCTCTGAGGCCACTCAGACCCTTCGCACGGGCTCCCAGGAAGGAGAACGGCAGGTGATAGAGGTTCCTGCAAGGCCAGTGTCCACAAAGGGCACAAATGTCCACACACATCCATATCCACACAGGCACCACACCCACCCACGCCTCACACACAATGCACAGGCATGTTACACACAATACACGTGCATGCATAACACACATCCATATCCACACAGGCACCACATCCACCCACGCCTCACACACAATGCACAGGCATGTTACACACAATACACATGCATGCATAACACACATCTATATACACACAGGCACCACACCCACCCACACCTCACACACAATGCACAGGCATGTCACACACAATACACGTGCATGCATAACACACATCTATATACACACAGGCACCACACCCACCCACACCTCACACACAATGCACAGGCATGTTGCACACAATACACGTGCATGCATAACACACATCCATATCCACCCAGGCACCACACCCACCCACACCTCACACACAATGCACAGGCATGCTACATGCAATATACGCATGCATACCACACACACCCATATACTCACACAATGCATAGACATGTCCCATGCAACACACATACATGCATAGCACATACACATCCATATACCACACACACCCATACCACATACACAATGCACAGGCATGCTACATACGATACACTCACATACAATACACACATACATAGCGCACACACCGCGCATATACATGTCATACACACACCCATACCACACGCAGACACACTCTCATTATGTTGGTCTCTCTCTTCTTCCCAGCCCTCCATCTTCAGTCAGCCTACCCCGGTGGGCCATATACTTTATTAAAAATATAGAGTTACAAATCCATGGTCGGTCGGGGCTGGGTCCGGGGCCGGAGACACTCAGGGAGGGTGGCCCTGGGTCCCCCCGGGGGCTCCACCTCCACACTCAGACCAGCACCATCGGGGCGAGGAGCCGGCTCTGAGGGCTCCCGGGGGCAGCCAGGAGGGCAGGGCGGGGCCGCCCGTGAGGGGGGTGCACGGAGGACGGCGCTCCATGGATCCGCGCCTCCGTCCCCTCTGTGTACAGGGATTTACAAAAGAACGTCATGAGCAACAGGTCACAGTCATGCAAAGACACGCGCCCCCCCGCCCCCCCCACTCCCCCGCACCCGGCCCCCTGACGCCGCCCTCCACAGCCCAGCGCGTCCCCAGGTTCTGAGAGCAAAGGGCTCGTCCTTGGGGGTCGGTGGGGGAAGGAGTGAGTCCGGGTCCCGGAACCGCCAGCGGGCAGGCGCTGGGCAGAGGGCGTCCGGTGCCCTTCCCGGTGTGGGCCCCTGAGTCAGCGGGAAGGGGTCCCCAGCTCTGAAGCCCGCCTCCCTCCAGGGGGTCCCGGGAGCCCGGTCGGCGCCGCCCTGAGAGCGGAGGGGTGTCCAGGCACCGCACCCCCCGCAGAGGCTCCCCGGAGGCGGGCGGGCGGGCGGGCCCCGGGTCAGATGGCCGACTCCCGGCGGTAGGCCATGCTGTCCAGCGGCAGGGTGGCCTGCATGCGCGCCAGGTCCAGGTGGCTGCCGAACTCCAGCATCCGGATGATGCCCGCCTCCTCCTTGGAGCCAGCCTCCAGGCCCAGCCCGGCCGCCACCGCGGCCGCCGCGGCCGCCGCCTCCTCCTCCAGCTCCTCCTCCTCGGGGCTCAGCAGCGCCAGCTCGTTCTCGTAGCAGAAGGCGCTGGGCGGGGGCGGCGGGGCGGGCAGCACGGTGATCTTGCTCTCCTGCAGCTCCCGGGCGGAGCAGCAGGGCGTGCCGGGCACCTCGTAGGTCTTGTGGAAGCGCGAGTAGTCCACCTTGTAGTGGCTCTTCTCCTCGAAGACCACGGGCTCGAAGCGGTGGCCCCACAGGATCTCGCTGGCCAGGTAGGAGCTGCGGGCCTGCGTGGTCATGGCCGTGGCCTCCACCATGCCCTCCAGGATGACCACGATCTCGAAGTCCTCAGCCTCCAGCTCCTCCTTGCCCATGCCGTACAGCGGGCTGTCCTCGTCGATCTCGTGCACGATGATGATGGGCGACACCAGGAAGATGCGGTCCAGGCCCACGTCGTAGCCCACGTTGAGGTCCCGCTGGTCCAGCGGCAGGTACTCGCCCTCGGGCGTCATGTAGGGCTTGATGAGCTGGGCCCGCACGTGGGCCTCCACGATGTGGCTCTTGCGCAGGTTGCCCACGCGCCACATGAGGCACAGCTTGCCGTCGCGCACCGAGATCACCGCGTGGTGGCTGAACAGCAGCGTCTGCGCCCGCTTCTTGGGCCGGGCCATCTTGGCCATGATGGTGCCGATCATGAAGGAGTCGATGACGCAGCCCACGATGGACTGCACCACCACGGCGATGACGGCCAGCGGGCACTCCTCCGTCACGCAGCGGAAGCCGTAGCCGATGGTGGTCTGCGTCTCCACCGAGAACAGGAAGGCGCCCAAGAAGCCGTGGACGTGCATGATGCAGGGCTTGGGGGCCGCGGGGGCCGCCCCGCCGCCGCCCGCCGGGGCCCCGGCCGCCGGGCCCGCCTCCAGGTCCCCGTGCAGGAAGGCGATGCACCAGAACAGCAGGCCGAAGAAGAGCCAGGACACCAGGAAGGCCGCCGAGAAGATCATGAGCATGTAGCGCCAGCGCGTGTCCACGCAGGTGGTGAAGATGTCCGCCATGTAGCGCTGCGACTTGTTGCTGAGGTTGGCGAAGTACACGTTGCACTGGCCGTTCTTCTTCACGAAGCGGTTGCGGCGCTTCCGCCGGGGCACGTGGGCCTGCCCGTTGCGGCTGTGCCCCAGCATGTCCCGAGGCGGGCGGGCGGGTCCGCGGGGAGACACGGGGCCTGGGGGGGGGGACAGACACGTGAGGTGCTGGGAGCCCGGCTCTGGGAGGAGGACAGAAGGGGAAGCGCCTGGCCTGGCCCCCGGGGCCTCCTCCGCCCGGGCAGCAGCATGTGACAGGGAAGGCGGCTCTGACCACAGGGAGGGTGTCGGGCCCTGGCCGGTGTGGTTCAGTGGATAGAGCATCAGCCTGCGGAATCCGGGGTCCTAGGTTCGATTCCGGTCAAGGGCGCATGCCTGGGCTGTGGGCTCGATCCCCAGGGTGCAGGAGGCAGCCAATCGGTGATTCTCTCTCATCATTGATGTTCTCTCTCTCCCTCTCCCTTCCTCTCTGAAATCAATAAAAATATATATTTTTTAAAAAATAAACAAACAGGTAGGGGTGTCGGGACCCGAGCCAGCGCCTCCACAGCCAGCCCAGCTCCAGCACTGGGGTCTCTGCCAGGCCAGGAGCCGGGCCACCAGGATCCAGGGCCCAGGCCCAGCCCTCCCGCTGCCCCCCCAGCCCTCCTCTGCCCACCGCTCCAAGCCCGGGCTTCCGGGTGCCCAGCCTGCCACCAGCGCCCTGAGCAGAGGGCGCTGTGAGGCTCCGGCCCCCGCTCACCCCCCGGCATCACCCTCCGCCTTTGGGTCTTTCCGGGCAGGCTGTGCTGTCAACACGACAGCCGCTGCCACCTGTGGCTCCTGGCATTCGCGAAGATTAAAACTTAACTCAGTTCCACAGTTCCACTAGCCACATGTCACCGCCAAGTGCCGTGGCTGCCGGCTGCCACGCTGGACGGCTGCCAGGACACGCCCCTCACGCAGGAAGCCCCGCTCAGCTCCCGCCTGTCCCAGACTCGCTGGGAGCAGTGGGGGGGGGGACCCCGTGGCGGGCCAGACAGGGAGGGGACCCTGCGCGTGGCTCCGTGTGGGCACCGCCATTCCCACGTCACAGGAAGCGGGGCTCCGAGCGGGCCGTGACCTGCCCCGGCCGCACAGCCGGTCAGCGGGCCACGCCCGGGGGGTCTGCCTCTGTCCCCACGTGTCAGCTCCGGTGCGTCCAGCCTGTGGAGCCTCAGACGGGGAAGGTCCCACGCCCACCGACCGTGTCTCCTTGGGGCACCTGATCAGCCTCACTTCCTGCGTCTGTAGCCGGAGGAGACGGTAGGTGCTCGCTCTCCGGCGCCCTCCGCCCCCCGGGGGCAGGGGAGCGGGCGGAGGCAGGCCGGGCTGTCCGGTGCCCAGCTGTTTGGGCAGAGGCAGCCCCTCCCCCCGCGGGTGGCAGGGCGTGCCAGCTGAGCCCGTGGGGGGTGTGGGGGCAGACCCTCCCTCATCCCTCTCCTCCAGGGGCCCCTGGCAGAGCCGGTGCTGCCGGGCCCCGGCGGCTGGCAGGGCCGGCCCGCGCCTCGGCTCCCGGTAGCATTTTGGCCCGGAATTACATAAGGCTGAAAGTTTCTATTTTCTGTGCTATTCTTCCTCCTGATCTAATTGTGCATCTGTGGCAATGTTTATACACTTCCCCGCGCAGGACAACTCGGTTGCCGCAGCAACCGTGCGCGCCAACGCTGTAATTTAGAGATCAGCGGCTCCGAGCCTGCCTCTTCCCGGGAGACGCCCTCTCAGCCCGGAGCGCCCGCCCCTCCCCCCGGCCCCCTGGGCTCCTCTCCCTTCGGAGGCCTCCCGGCCCACAGGCCCCATGGAAGTCCCAGGGCCACCCTGTAACTGAAGCTACTGGCCTGACCCGAGCCTCAGTTTCCGCATCTGGGAAACGGGACGAGTGAGACCCATCTACCTGAAGACCCAGCTGGTGACGATGCCCTGTGATGCCGGCCCTTCAGGGGTCACACCTTTTCCCGGGCACCCCAGGCTCTCTCCGCCACCCCCCCCCCCACCCGCCAGGGTGCCAGGTGCCTTCTGGCTGGAAGCAGTTTCTAGGGAGGTCTTCCTTCACGAGCGTCCCTGTCCCTGCTCTGTCCCTCCCCCGTGCCTGCCTCCGTCAGCACCACGGAGGGAACTGCGGCTCCCTGAGGTCCAGGCCCTCGTGTACGTGAGCCCGGGAAGCCCGGAGCGGGGACAGACCAGCTCGGAGGCCCGGGATGAGGCCGGGGCCGCCCAGGTGCTGCTGGGAAGAGGGGCGACCCCCCCCCCCCGGAGGGCACAGGGGTGAGGCCGGGGCCGGGAGGGGAGGGCAGAGGGGGCGGGTGGTGACCCAGCCTTGCACGGAGGAGGTCACCGAGGCCCAGAGAGGGTGAGGGCCTGGCCCAGGCTCTGCCCAGAGGGGCTGTCCCTGACCTGGCGAGGCCGCCCCCTCCAGCCCGGCTCCTCCCCGGGCACTTCCTGTGGTCTGGGCGCGGCCCGGGCTCCCTTCCTGGGAACGGAATTTCTTCGGAGAAGGAACGGGGGTGGGGCGTGCCGGCCGCGTTTCACAAACTTCACGTCCTTCCTCGGCAACGTGAGGGCTGACCTGCTGTGCCAGTTACCGATTAAAAACAATGTACCGTGTCCTGGCCGGTGTGGCTCAGGGGTGAGTGTCGACTCGTGAGCCAGGAGGTCACGGTTTGATTCCCGGTCAGGGCACATGCCTGGATGCAGGCTCAACTCCCAGGAGGCAGCCGATCAATGATTCTCTCTCATCATTGATGATTCTCTCTCTCCCTCTCCTTTCTTTTCTGAAATCAATAAAAATATATTTTTTAAAAATTTTACTACATTGCGAACATCTAAAATCTGAGGCCCCCTAGTCCAGACTTCCCTGGACAACTAGGGAAACTGAGGCAGAGAGCAGGGATATGGCACAGCGAGATGGTGCAGGTGAGCAGCAGAGCTGCTGGGGGAGGGAGGGGGGGAGACCTGCCGGCCAGGGGTCCGAGGAAGTAGGAAGGGCCCCGCTCTGTCATCTCCTACATTTTCCCTCTGACTCTGTGGCAAAGCTGGGGTGCGATCCCTCGTCCACACCACTTTCCGGAAGGAAAGCTGACAGGGCGGCAGCAGCCCCCGGGGTCCCAGCACCGGGCACGTCTCCGGTGCGCACGCTCACCACGCATGGGAGGCGGGGGCGGTGCCTCGGTGGCCCCAACCCCAGGCAGCAGCAGGGGCGGGCCTGAGCCCGGGGCAGGCTCGTCCACACTCCCGCCGCGGGGCAGGAGCCACACGAGGACACTCCGCCGCCTGCAGGGCCTTCCTGCCTCTCCTGGTGGCCGGGAGGGGAGGTGACTCCGAGGCCACACAGCTCGGCCGTGGGACCCACCGAGGCATCGTCTGAGGCTGCTCTTAGGGAGCTGACCTCGGACGGCCGGTCCAGCTCACGGAGCCTCAGCGGCCCTCCGTTTGCCGAACTGGCATTGGCCAGGCCCCGCCCTGCAGGGGGGGGGGGAGAGGATGTCCCTCCCGCTGAGGAATCGCGGGCGGGGGGGTCAGGGGGAGAGGGATGGGGACGGGGGTCACACGGTAGAAGTGGGAGAGCTGGGGTACCCGCTCAGGTCTGGCTCGGTCCAGGCGCCTGGCTCAGCCCGGCCCCAGCCCCCAGCCCCCAGCCCTCGCCCCGGCCTGGCCCCGGCCCCTCCGCTCTCCAAAGCCCTCGCTGGCTGCACTGCCCCCTGCCTCCCCTGAGCCCGGGCCGCGCTGTCCGCACGCCTGGACTGCTTTCCGCTTTATGGAATTACGTGCTGGCTGGGCTCTTGTGTTTGGGGCGGCGAGGCCTGGTTCCTGCTCTCAGCTCTGTCACCTCCGAGCGTGTCCTCTTTGGGCCTCGGTTTCTCCATCTGCGAAATGGGGATGCTGATCACGGTATCTACCCCCCGGGGCCACTGTGGCGGCAAACACCATCAGCGCTCGGCATCGACTCCTCGGCTGGGGTGGCCACAGGTGTTGGAGGGAAAGGCACAGGATAGGGAGATGAAGAAGATGACGAATATGTCAGAAAACCTGGCTTCCAGTCCTGGTTCGGCCACTGACTGCTCAAGCCGATGCTCCTCTCAGTCTGCACAAAGGGGAGGGGTGTGGCCGCTCCCTGGGGGAGCAGGGAGGATGGAATGAAAGGAGGTGCCCAGCATCGTCTGCAGCGGGAGACTGGTTCTGCCAGGGGGAGCAGGCCCGGGGGCAGCAGGGCAGAGGGACGCACCCAGTGCCCCGAAAGGATGAGAGGGCGGGAGCGGGGAGGAACACACACCGTCCGCTCCCAGCCCCGAGGAGCTCAGAGCCGGCCGTCCGGCCTGAAGGAGGCCACTCACCGGTGTGGCGGTGTCCTCTCCGCTCACACGGGCTGTGCAGGGAGGGAGCGGGCCGGCAGCTGTGAGCCCCTCAGAGGGAAAGGGGCTGAGGATGGATGGAGCCGGGGGGAGGGGGGAGATCCTGGCAGGGTGTCTGCTCCTGCCCATGACCCCCTGCACCCCTGCAGGCCTCCGCCCTGCTCCTTGGGCCCTGGGAGGCCTGACTCTCTTCTCTTTGTGAATCCCGAGAGCCCCTATCTCCCCGCTCCCCATCCAGTGGCTTCGACTCCCAGCCTCTGTCCGCTTTCCGCCTGTGTGACCTTGGGCAAGTCACTTCACCTCTCTGGTCCCGCACGCCTCGCCTGTGGGCGGGGCTAATGAGGTTGTAATGAGGAACCAATAGGACGGTGCTCGTCACGTGCCCAGAACACGGTCAGTGATTGACAGGTGGCCAGAATCACTCCAAGCCCGACCCTGACCGGTCCTTCCCTGGCCTCCTCCCTGCACTTCAGAGCCCTCGCTGTGTCCGCCTCACGCCTGCCAGCCTGTCCCACAGCAGCACGCGGACCCCGGGAGGGAGCGGGGCCCTGAGAACCGCTCAGAGCGGGGCCGGAAGCGGGACGGGGGTCCCTGACCTCTCTGGGGAGGAACAGAGCCGGGCCTACCTTGCACGCGGTCCTGAGGGCCAGACGCCGCTGGTCAGTGGTGGTGAGAGCGCAGGCCACGCACGGGGGCTCAGCTAGTGCCGTGCCGCCCCCACAGCGCCTTCCGAACCCTGACACGCCCGGCTCGGCGCCCTCCCGGCCGGCGGGTGAGGTCTGACGCTGCAAAACCGCAAACAGCATGCAGCACCCACTTCCTCCCTGCGGGCTCTGCTCTGAGTGCCGGCCAGGATCGATGCCTGCCACCCTCCCCGTGACCTCGGAGGAGTCACAGCAGCATCCCCGCTCCAGGGCAGGAGGTCCAGGCCAGAGAGGGCCAGCGCCGGCCGGCGTCACACAGCGCCTGGAGGACCCCGGCGTCACACAGCGCCTGGAGGACCCCGGCGTCACACAGCGCCTGGAGGACCCCGGCGTCACACAGCGCCTGAGAGGCAGCGCCCGAGCCGGACCCCGGCAGCCGATGCCAGAGCAGATTCGTCCGACACCATTCTCCTGCCTCGAAGAAACCCCGTGACATCGCACCTTTCCCCCGCAGTTTCCCCGCTGAGCCAGCACCCCGGCCCCGTGGGCCAGTGGCCGTCCGTCCTCCTGGAGAGGAGGAACTGGCCGCAGGGAGGGGAGCCGGGACCCCGGCAGGTCCTGGATTCCCGGTCCAGCCGGAGCCTAGCCGCGCAGGCGGCTCTGGGCTCTGAGGGGCTCTGCCTCCAGCTCTGCACCCCCCCTCTGGCCCAGCCCCCGGCCTGCAGGAGAGCGGGCTGAGAGAGAAGCATGCCCCAGACTGTCCACACAGGCCTGGGCCATGGCCGCTGGCAGGAGCCGGTGGCTGGAGGACTCCAGGCCCAACCTGCCGGGTGCCCTGGGCCGCAGCCACACTGGGCCCTGCCCTGAAGGAGACTCGCCATGCCCCCCCCCCCCCGGCTCCGCCCCCAGGAGTCTCTTCTATGATTACTGTCCCACCCACCACAGGGGCGCCCCAATCCCCATGCCCCTCCCCCTACAAGGATCTGGAGGCAAGTGGGGCTCCCCAGCTTCTCCTTCCCAGAACCCCAGTCTCTGGCTGGCGGTGCGTCTGCTCCCCGCGCCCCCGGCCGTGGCTTGGACCCATGGCTGCCCACTCCGCCGCGGCCTCGGTGACGCTTATGCTCGCTGGCTGCGGGGCCGGCGGGCGCCAGCTACTGGCCGGGGGGCGCCCCCCAGCAAGCAGAGGCGGCAGCACCTCGTGAGCCTGAGGCCCGGTCTCCCCGCGCGAGGACGAGGGGCTCTGGTCGGCGGGGGGTCCCCAAAGGCCTCTGGGAAAGTGGCATTTAACCCAGACCCGAGTCATGAGCGGGCGCCGAGGCGGCCGAGAGAACTGTGTGTCTGTGTGAACGGCAGGGTGTAGGACATTCCAGAGAGTCTGGTGTGCTGCCTGGCCGGTGTGGCTCAGCGGTGGAGCATCGATCGACCCATGCACCAAGAGGTCACTGGTTCGATTCCTGGTCAGGGCACCTGTCCAGTAGGGGACGTGCAGAAGTAAGCCAATCAATGAGGTTTCTCTCCCATCGATGTTTCTCTCTCTATCCCTCTCCCTTCCCCTCTCTCTAAAAACCAATAAAAACATGTTTTTACAAGGAGGTTTCGCCCGGGATGGTTTGTACATGTGGGTGTGAGTCTGGAGACAGAGCAGCCCCCGTGTGTCTGGGCAGGAGAGGACCAGGGCTGAGGGTGACACTCAGTATGCAGTGGCCCTGGCCTGTCCCGACGGAGATGCCCGCAGGTCAGACCCAGGTCTGCGCGGAGTCGGACCGGTGAGACCTTGACCGCCCGGGGATATTTTAAGCCGCGAGGGTGGAGGAGGTCGCAGGGGCAAGAAGGCTGGATGAGTAGAGACAGGGCTCAGACCCAGCCCGCGCCTCCGCACAGGGGACCTGACACAGCAGAGGGAGGCGGAGTGCAGGGACAGAGGACACAGGGACAGCGGACACGGGGACAGTGGACAGCCAGAGGCGAGCCAGGAGGAGGGGGTGTTAGCAGAGCCGCCCAGGTGCCCTGACCAGCCCTGCCCATCGGCCCACCTCCCTTCTCCACTCGGATACCCTCCCTCCGGCCAGAAAGGCAGCGACTCCTCCTGAGCGGAGGCGGGAGGTGTGGGGGCAGAGGCAGCTGCGGTGGGAGCAGAGGTGACCTCCCCGCAGCCCACGATGCCCTCCCCATCCTGGCATCCCACCAGGGGTGGGAATGGGTGTGGAGATCCCTGTCCCTTAACCTTGACCTTGGCCTCTCGGCAAACCAGCCTCCAGGAGCTGGGCTGCTGGTGCAGGGAGGGTGTGTCCGAGAGCTTGGAGGAGTGGAGGCAGCACCCCCATTTCCACACACGGGACCCCTGGGTCTTGGCTGGGCTCAGAGGCTGCCCCTGAGAAGAGGTGGGGGAAGGGGAGCGAGAGCCACGTGCCAGGCCCGCTCCCTCTCTTGCTCTGGGCGGCCTGGGAGGCTCTGGAGAGTCTGCGACACGTGCATGCCCCTGGGGCCTCGGCCTGCGAACCGTCAGGCACCTCCTGTGCCCAGCCTGGCAGCAGCCCGCCCCCCGCCCCCCTGAAAGGCTCAGCATGCAGCCAGAGAGGAGGAGGAGGGAGCGTGTGGGAGCGGTGTGGGTCTTCAAGACGCGTTTCCAGCGAAAAAAGGCAGCCGCGATGGGTACCAAGTATAGTATCCACCGTTCGTACAGAAAAGGAGAGGGAAATTTTTAGATACACACATTGGCTTGTCTGTGCTCCTCTGCGGATGGAGACCCGGGAGCCGGGTGCCACCGGCTGCCTCCGGGGAGGGGAAGCAGGTGGCTGGGGATGGGGTGGGAGGAGGGATTCTCACTGTATTCCTGTTGTGTCTTTTTTAATTTTAGAACCATATGAATGTATTACCTACAGAAAAAAGAGAGGCACGGGGAAGGTTTTAAAATTAGTGTGCACATGTGTGTGTGTTTCTGAGAAGGATCGCGGCATTCGTAAGGTGCTCAAAGGGGACCGTGATCCCAGCAAGCTCGGATCTGCTTCCGGACACGCTGTGTGGCCGCGGGAAAGTGTCTGCACCTCTCTGAGCCCCGTCCGTCCGAAAGGGGGAGAGGAGCGCTCAGCGGAGGGAAGGGCTTGCACGCTGTCAGTGCAGAGGCCCTCCTGGAAGAGGGGTCTCAGCGTCACCTCTCGTTCTCCCCACAGTCCCCGAGGGTCCGGTGGCCCCCACTGGCCTCCCCGCGGCTCTGACGGAGGCCCGGCTGGCCCTCGCCTCCGCTGTGAGTCCTCCAGGTCTGAGGGCCGCTCTCTGGGTGCCCTCCTGGCTCTCCCTCCTCTGGCCTCTGCGTGCCCACCCCCTGCAGTGCCCAAGCTCACGGTGGCCCCTGTCACCCTCCCAGCCGTGGCGAGCCAGCTCAGCTCCTGCTCCCCGTGTCCGCTGGGTGCCCAGAGGCATCACAGACTCAGCATCGCAAGGACCCACCCACCACCCCTCCCCTGCCTTCAGCCCCCTGTGACCTCCCAGGAGGGGTCCGCTCAGGCCTAGCAGTCGGCGCACTGTGGTCCAGCAGACACTTAGTGTTTGCTGGGGGCCTCGGGAGACCCCGGGAGGGGAGCTGCTAATTTCATCCCTGAAAATAGGAGTTCCCCCAGGACTGGGGCCCGGACGCCGGCCCCACAGCCAGTGCATGCAGCCTGCCGAGGGCCCCCTGCTCAGAGCCACCTCCTCCCTGCACCTCCGCTCCTCTCTCCCTGCAGCCCAGCCCCACGGCGGAGGCCCCACCGTGCTCCTCAGCTTAGAGCAGAGGGGCTTTCTGCCCCTCTGACCTCCACCTGCCCCTCCCCAACCCACCCCTACCACCTGGGCCTTCCTTCCTGTCCCTGAACACACCTCGTCCATTCCTGACTGGCTCTTCACACCGGCAGTGCCTCTGGTTGGAGTCCTCCAGGACTCCACAGCCCAGCCTTCCCCCGTTCAGGCGGGACTCAAAGGCTGCCTCCTCCTCAAAGGCCCCCCCTCCCCGCCCCCGGCACTCTCCGTCTGTCCGTCCGCCCGCCCGCGCCCTGACCCCCTCCCAGCCCTGATCCCATTGCATTTGCAATCTCCTTAAGTGCAGGGACCTTGAGTCTCCGCCTCACCCCGGAGCCCCAGACGCTCCATCAACAGCTGATGACTGACAGAAACAAGATAATTCCAGCCATCAGATCCCCACAAAGGCCCCAGCGGGGCGACGTGGCAGAACGTGACCGAGCAGCAGCTATTTTTGTCGCCGTAGCCAGGGAGAACCTCTCACAAGGTGGCCGCGGAGTGGAGACCAGACGGAGACCTTCTGCGGCCCGGGGGCGGGGCCAGGACGTCCGAGCCTCGGCCGCGGCCTCACCCGCCGGGGCCGCTGGCTTCTCCTCGCTGACCCTCCGGGGTCCTCGGGGGGTCACGGGGCACCTGAGCTTCGTACACAGTGTCCTGGGCCCGAAGGGTAAGCTCAAGGGCTGGGGGGGAGGGGGACGTGCAGAGCGGAGCCGGGTGCAGCCAGCTGCCTCAGGAGGTCAGACCGGGGAGGGACACGCAGCCTCCGCTCCGGCCCCAGCATCCGGCTCCCCCACCGCCAGGAGGGATGTGGCTATGAGAGCGCCCACTATGTGCAGGCCACGTGCTAGGTGCTTACTCACCGTTTCTGCCCATCGGCCCATCTGGGTCCGGAAGCCAGAGACTCTGAGACTCCACTCATTCACTCATTCATTCATTCATTCATTCATCACCCTACATGGATGCTGAGCTGCAGTGGCATCTGCCCTCCTGCCTGGCACGCCTCTAGCACGGCTCGGTGCCTTGCCCCGGAGGGCACTCTATGAATCACTGTGGAATGAATGAACACTTACTGAGCACCTACTATGCGCTGGGGGAAGACACGTAAGGCTCAGCCCCGCTTTGCTGAGCTCCAAGTGTCAACCCGTAGGATAGAAAACAAGGGTCTGCACAGCAGGGGGCATAGAGGGAAGGTCCCCATGGGGCAAGCGGGGAGCACAAACGTGAGGCAGGGCGGGGCCGGGGCCGGCTGGGCAGAGAGCAGGACCTAGGGCCTGGGGTGGGGGTGGGGGTGGACAGAAGGCTCCGGCCTGGAGCTAAGCGGGCTTCTGGGCAAGAGATGGAAGGTCTGAGGACGGAACAGCCGCATCCCAGAATTCTCCGCGCTTACGTTTTAGGAACTGAGCATCCTGGGAAGAAGGAATCTGCACCCCCTGTCAGGGGCCCCCCCGGGACTCCTATACGGAGAAGCAGCTTGCACGCTTTTTGACCACGACCCAGAGTAGAAACAAGCAAATTGCACGTGGCTACTCATTATATAATGCGTATCTGAAAAGCCGAAACAAAAACAAAAAAAGGATATTTACTCTCCCTACATGCAAAGTGCTTGCTATTTTGTTTTAAAAAATAAGTAATGGACCCTTGTTGGTTTGGCTCAGACTGAAGGGTCCTGGGTTCGATTCCAGTCAAGGGCAAGTGCCTGGGTTGTGGGTTCGATCCCCAGTGGGGGGCATGCAGGAGGCAGCCAATCAATGATTCTCTCTCATCATTGATGTTTCTCTCTCCCGCCAGTTCCTTTCCTCACTAAAATCAATAAAAATATATGTTAAAAAAATAAAAATAAGTATTGAACTCACTAAGTCAATTTTACAACTACTGATGGGTCAGGACCTACATGCAACTTATTATTTTAAATATATTTTTAAAATATGTTTTTATGATTTCAGAAAGGAATGGAGAGGGAGAGGGAGATAGAAACATCAGTGATGAGAAAGAATCATTGATTGGCTGCCTCCCGCATGCCCCCCACTGGGGATGGAGCCCACAAACTGGGCATGTGCCCTGATTGGGAATTGAACGTGACCTCCTGGTTCATAGGTCAATGCTCAACCACTGAGCCGCGCTTTTTATTGACTTTTAGAAAGAGGAGAAGGGAAAGGGAGAGAGAAACATCGATGTGAGAGAAACAGCAAGGGGTGGAGCCACAACCTGAGCATGAGCCCTGACGGGGAATCAACCCCATGAACTTTCTGTGCACGGACGACGCACAGCCAGCTGAGCCACACTGGCCAAGGTGGACCTGCATGCAGTTTGAAAACCGGACCTGCAGGGTGTTTAGGGCCTGGGGCCTGGGGTGGGGGTGGGGGTGGACAGAAGGCTCCGGCCTGGAGCTAAGCGGGGCTGTGAGCAGATTGCAGTGGGGGTTTAGGGCTTGTCTGGAAGCTGTGTCCACTGTGCGTGGACCAGGGGCTTTGGGGGGGCACATCCACGGGAGGAGCTGGGGAGGCCACGGGGAACACTGGAAGGACAGGCTGTTGACCTTTAGGGTCACAGGACTGCTAAGCTGCAGCCCGAGCAATAGGAACGCTGGGTTCTGATCCAATCCCTTCCCCTGCACCCGTGTGAGCCGGGGCTGCTCCCCTCACAGTGCTCCCCGGCAGCGGCTGGCACACTCCCATGACGGGCGGCTCGCCCTTCCTCAGGGGCACCCTGCAGTGTGGGGAGTGAGCTCTGCCGGGGTGCCCCTGCAGCCGGGAACGGTCCCCCCCGTGGCTGGCTGCCCGTTCCCTCGTCCATCTCAGGGACCCAGGCCAGCCCGGCACGAGGCCACGGCCCACTCTGTACCCACCCGGTCCCCCTCTTCCTTCCCTGCAGCCCGTTCCTGCCCCGGGTCCGGGGGCGGCGGCGCTGAGACCGCCAGAGACTCTTTCCAAGGTCAGGTGGCTCGGGATCTGCAGCTGCAGGCCTGGCGCTGGTGCCAGCCAGCCCTCCCCCGCCCAGCAGGCCGGGAGGGCTGAGAGGGCACAGGGCAGGACACCGGCCAGAAAGGCAGGATCGGAAGGTGCGGGCTGGTGAGTGCGGGGGCCGCCAGCCTGGAAATCCGCCAGGAGTCGCCACGGAGCGATGGGGCCGCACAGCAGCTCAGCCACCAACCACACTCCCCACAGGCTCCCGGGTCCTCCCAGCAGCCCCGCACACGCAGGGCGCAGGGTAGGGACGCTCAGAGGGGAGAAGGCTGCCCGAGGCCACACAGCCCTTCGGGGAGGAGCTGGACTCGCACCAGGTCTGCTTCCGTCCGCAGGCTCAGCTGGGCCCGCGGGGGAGGGGCTGCGCCTCGGGGTGGGGGTGGGGGCAGGGGAAGCGGCCACCCTTCCTCTCAGGACAGGCCGGGTCCCTCCAGCCCCAGGGTGCAGAGCAGAGGCCAGTGGGCGGCAGGTATCAATCAGCAGAACCTTCTAGAGACAAGTGGGCTGCCCGTGAGGCGGTGAGGTGTGGAGGGTGTGGAGGGCTCGGAAGCCCGTGTGTCAGAGTGCGGCCCCCTCTGTCCCCCGTGTCACCCCCTGCAGCCAGGCCCACTCTAGTTCTGGGCCTGCCGCTCCCCTGTATGGCCTCCCCTGTATGGCGTTCCTGAATCACTGACCCCCCTCCATCTGTGCCCCAGGCTGAGCAGCCCCTTAACTCCCGCAGGGCCGAGGCTTGGGATGGGGTTAGGAGAGGAGCTGAGGGCGGGGGTGGGGGTGGGGGGACTGCTGGGAAGTCCCCGAGGCCAGCGGTGAGACCTGACTCCACCACCAGGTCAAGGTTGAGCCAACTCCCTCCCCACCAGGTAAATGGGATCAGGCCCTCACAGGGCACTAACCCTCCTCCCCAGCCTCGCTGAGGTCCCTCCCGCAGGCCGGGGAGCTGGGGGGGGCCTGAGAACAGGAGGAACAACCAGAGGGAAGAGCCAGGCACACCCCCCCGTCACACAGGAACTAAGGAAGGTCCCCGGGGACAGTGACCCGGGCCAGGTCGTGGGGGGAAGAAAGCCGCTGAGCTGGGCTCAGAAAGTCCTTCCTCATCCAGCCGCCCAGCTGCCGCCCCTTCCCCTCCTTCCGATCTGGGGTTTGCCCAGGACAAGCCCGGCCATGGAGGGCACGTCTGAGAAAGAGGGGGTGTCAGCAGCCCTGGGGGAGGGGAGCTCTGGGTTCCAGTCCAGCCCCAGCTCTGGCACCGTTGCTGGGACCAGGGCAATCACTGTGGCCTCTGGCCTCGGTTTCTCCGTCTCCCACCAGATGCTGGGGGAAAAGCAGACACAGGAGCAGAGCGGGGCCACCAGGTAAAGCCGGGGAGAGTTTTCTCCATCCTCCCAGGCCCACGGGGGGCCTCTGCCCAGTGCACCCCCTGTGCCCTGCCCGCCGCGCCCACCGAGCAAGCCTAGACCAAAGCTCCCAGCAGGCAGGTCACCATGACAACGCCTTCACCCTGCACAGCTCTGGCGGGGTCTCAGCGGCCCCTCTCCTGGACCTGCCCATGCCCCTCAGGGCACCTCCCCTCCCCCTGCCCAGAGGCCAGATGTTCCTGCTGCTCGACCAGGCTGGTCAGCAAGTGGCCAGGCAGCCCCGGGGAAGAGGGGACCCTCGCAGGGAGAGAAAGGGAGCCCCAGGCTCGAGGACATGCACCCTCCCTCCTCAGGAGGATCCATGGGGCCCAGAATGACCGGAACTGGGAGCAGGGGTGGGACAAAGGCCATATGGCCCCTTCTAGCTGCAGGGCCTTGGACAAACCCTGGCTTCTCAGTTTATGTCCTTTTTTTTTTCCCAGAGAGAAAGAGAGAAGGGAGAGGGGGAGAGAGAGAGAAACATTGATGAGAGAGAAACCTTGATTGGCTACAACCTACACGCCCCGTCCTGGGATCGAGCCCGCAAACCAGGGCGCGTGCCGGAGACCTCTTGGTTCCTGGGTCAACGCCCAACCACTGAGCCACACCAGCCAGGCAAGCCTCAGCTCCTTCACCTGCAAAGTGGGAGTGATGGTCCTCGGAGCATGGCAGGGAGGATTACGTGAAGTCACAAATATAAAGCCCAGCTCAGAGCCTGGCACACGGGGGGGGGGGGACCCCCACTCTGCCGCTGGATCACCCAAAAACCTCTCTGTGCCCCCAGCCACCCATCAATACCATCACCTACCTGAGTAAGTCGTGTGTGAGTGGGAAAGTGTGAGTGTGCACGTGTGACTGTGTGTGCCGGGAGGAGACGGGCCTGGCACACCAGGGAGAGGGCAGGGGCCACCCCAGCATTCCTCCCGCCCGTCGGCCTGGCCTGTGTGTCCCGGGAGAACAGTGGTCTGAGGATCAGGCAAACCCCAGCCCAGCCCCTCTCTGCGTGTGCCCGGCCGGCCCCTCCCCTGGCTGACCCTGTCCATCCTCAACGGCCGGGGCCCCAAGCCTTTCCGCCGCCACAGGGACCAACAGTGGCCACGGGTGGCCCTGCCCCGGGCTTTGGGAGTTGGGGGGCTGAGACCCCGAGCAGCTTGGAGCGTGAGCCCCCCGCCCCCGCCCCCGCTCCCGCCGTACCCCACCCACCCCCCGAGGGAGCGTGTGCGCGCCTCAGGGGCGAGCGCGCGCGGGTGACTCAGGTCTATTCATAGCTGCGCTGCACCAGCTGCGTCGTCACAAGCAGAGGGGCCTCAGCCCATATTATTATTCCAATTACCATCTGAATTAAAAGTTTGAGCAGCCATCAGCCCACGTAGCCAGGGGGAGAGGGAGCAGGAGGAGAATAAAGATGAAAAGGAGAAGGGCTGGGCCTGGAGGTCCCCCCAAACCCCAAGGAGGGCAGCGGGGCTGAGGAAGCTGCAAGGTGATACCCGCCCCCGGCTCCTGCCCGCCCCCAGCCCAGGGCCCAGGGCCCCAGGGGGCGGGCACGGCACGCTGGGATGGCAGCCCAGGGGATGGCAGCCCAGCGGCGGCTACTTGGTGAAAATAACTCATCAAGCCCGTTCTCGGCCGCACAGATGGGTGGACCGAGCTAGAAAGGGCGGGGAGCTGACCTAAGGTCACACAGGAACCACACCCTAGGCTGCCGGCTCCGAGACCCTCTCAGACCCCCTCCCCCCCGGCCCGTTTCCCTGACTTCACGGGCTGAGGGGCACGGACCTCTGAGGGCGGCTCCGGGCAGGACCTGGGCGGACAGAGGTGAACCTGCCGTCCCTGCTGGTTCCCCTGCTTGTTCTCCAGGCTCCATCCCCTCGCCTCTCGGCCCCGGGCCAGACCACCCTGAAACCTGCACCCCAACCTCAGACCGCACCCCACCATCGGCCACAGGCCCCGCTCACCCACTGGGGCAGGGGACAGAGCCCGGCCCAGACCCAACGCTCTGGTGCTCTGGGTGCTGTTGGGGCCGGTCATTCCTGGTCTCTGGGCCTCAGGCTTCCCGTTTGCAGAGTGAGCTCTCCCCCGGGTGTGCTCAGGATGGAGCCCAGGACAGTCCTTGAGGGGGTGTCACGGGATGGGGGCGACAGGCCACCTCCTGCCAAGATCCAGGCCCAGGGAGGGACGTTCTTCACGCTCCCCAGACTGGCCTGCACTCAAACCCGGCTCCTCCGCTTCCCTGCTGTGTGACCTTGGGCAAGTGACACAGACTCTCTGAGCCGTGGCTCCCCCATCTGGGCACCGGGACGTCCATGGACACTGTGGGGATGCTGGACACTCAGGACGAGCTCCTGGCGACAACGCGTTTCCGCGCTGGGAAACAGGTAACTGACTGATGGAGCTGCTTCCCAGAACCTCCCCGGGGAGAGCAAAGACTCCTGGGATTTCGGAGGTGGCGATGTCATTCAACCCCACCCAGAGCCGGGGTCACCGGGTCAGGATCCCTGGCACATCCCCAGCTGGGTCTGCTTCAATAGCTCTGGCAGGGGGCTGGGGAGCTCACTACCGCACACAGCACCCACAGACACTCCCAGCCCCTCCACTGCCCCTCTGGAATCTTCTAGAGGAGCCACGACCTTCCAGCTTCACCCCAGGCAGCCTGCCCGGCCTGGGGCTGCCTGAATCCGGCTTCTAAATGACCCCGAGGGGGAGCTTTACAAATGGATCACACGAGGGGTGGGGGTAAGTCTAGGGCTGGTGGAGGTGGGCCAGAGAGAGGAAGGGAGCCACAGGGGGGGCTGGGCCCTCACAGCCCCTGTGTCCAGTCTGGGCCGCCACTCTGCTCCCTGGGGTTGGGCATCTGCCTGCCTGTCTCCAAGCAGGACTGGGAGCCGGGAGCCCCAAGTTCAGGCCCCAGTTACGCTTCTTCCACCCCCTGAACCATCCCTGTGCCTTGGGGGGCTCCACTTCCCTCTCTGGGCCTCGATTCCTGGTTCTGTGAAAGGGGGGGCGCCGGAATAGTGACTTGAAGCGCCAAGCCTGGTGTCTGAAGGGAGACACTGTCCCCCTGCCCCCAGGAGCTCAGGGCCTCTGAGCGTCTGTGGTTTTGGGGCCAGAGACGCTCTCTCTCCTCCTCGTACCCCTCTTTCACATCTAGTGCCTTTGCGGGTTCTGCTGTCCCCATTTCACAGGCGGAGAGATGGAGGCACACGGAGGGAAGGTCACAGAGAGCAGTTCCCGCTGAGGCCTCTGTGCCCAGAGCAGCAGAGCTCAAGGGCGTCTTCTCGCAGGAGAGGCACCGGCTCTGAGTGGCCAGCTGTTCCCCGTACAGATGCAGACTCTGCACGGGGCGGGGCGAGCCCTGCCCAAGGTCACACGGCCAGGCAACGGAACACCGGGGTCCTGAACTAGGCTCCGGCTTCCCAGGCCCCCCCCCGCCCGGGGGCCAGCAGCATGATCCGACCTCCTGCCCTGACCCTGGGGTCTCCCTAAATCAGAGCCCTTGCCTGCCTCCAGGCTGCCCTCGCTGCTCCCAGAAGCCCCCACGCCTGGGCCTGAGGCAGGAGGGTGAGCAGGAAGTCAGAGGGCACGCTGCGGGTTCACCGCGTGTCCCTGGCCCCCGGCCCCCCCTCCTCTCCCTGTGCAGGGGGAGCTGCAGTGATGTAATGCACTCAGCTCCGGTCCGGGTGCCAATCTCAGAGAGACGACAGATTGCGTGAGCCAAATTTGGCATCCTGGGGGGAGAGGCACGAAAAGTGGAGACGTGGAGGAGAGGAGCGGGGAGCCTGGGGAGGGGCAGAAGCCCCCCTGCCCCGCAGACCCCGGAGGCGCCCGCCCCCTGCCCCTCCGGCTCCCCGCCCCAGCCCACCTGCCCCGGGGGCCTCCCCTCCGGACCCTGAGCGGCCGGCCTGGCTCTCCCGGCCCCTCCGGCCCCGGTGCTGCCAGCACCGAGCCTCCCCGCCCGCCACACGCTCCAGCTCCGCTCCCCGTCGCCGCCGCCGCCCGTCTCCTGGTTACCATGTTGCTGGTTGTCATGTCGCTTACATGTTCTCGTGACTCAGTGGTCCCCGCAGAGGGGCCCCCTCCTCCTCCTCACCCCCCCTCAACGCTCGCCCCCGCCTCCCCCAGATCCACATTAAGAACCAGCCCGCCCTGCAAGCCTACACTGTGCCTCCTCCCCTTCCCTCTTCCCCGAAGCGAAGAAATCTTTTCACGGCCTCTCCTGCCGCTACTTCGCTCTCCTCCACGAATGTCTGCTAAGAACCTACGGTGCCCCAGGCTCGTGCGAGCTGCCTTCAGAGACGCGGCATGGTCTGCAAGTCACTCAGCAACCCACTGGAGCCACTACCATCATCCCCATTCTCCGGTTGAAGAAACTGAGGCTCAGAGAGGTCAAGACAGCGACCCAAGGTCACCCAGCAGAAACTCAAGGCTGTCTGTTCCCAGTGGCACCAAAGGTGTTTTGCTTGTTTGTTTTTCTGGGAGAGGAGCTTCTTTTTCAAGGGTAACCCAAGGGATCCCAAAACCCAGATCTTCCCTCTAATTCCTGGACTCTCCTCTCCCCTGTCAGCCCTCCATTTTCAGCCACATTTCCCCTCCCCATTAGCTGTGCACTTTCCCAAAGGTAAAAGGAATCCTAACTCCCATTTGCCCAGCCCCGTCCGCAGCCCCTGAGCTGCCCTCGGCTCACTGGAGCCCAGGCCCTCCTCGGGGGTCAGAGGCAGGAGTGGTGTCCGCATCCACAGACGCGGGAGGCGAGGGTCAGGGAACAAGTGACTTGTCCAGGGAGCTGGTTCCCCGAGCTAAGCTGGCTTCCAGGAGCCTGACTGGAGGACACGCAGGCCCACTGCCCGGCGGAGGAAGCCCCTCCTCCCAGGGGAAAACAGAGCCGAAGGTTCTAGGCTCAGTCCTCCGGCTCCGGTGTGAATACGGAGGGTCGGCTCCAGGCCAGCAGCCTTTGCTCCTGCCAGGTGGCACCCCAGCCCTTACCCCACGGCTCCCGTCAGCCTTCTGCTCCCATCTCAGTCCAAGCCAGGGCCATCCTGTGGTTCTCAGGCCCCCAACGTCCTGGCTACAGGGCCCCAGAGCCCTCAAGCTCTGGAGATCACAAAACCGGGTGTGCAGGAGAAGCGGGATAGACATTTTACACGCGTGTGCACACACACGCACGCACGCACACAGTCAGGGTATGGCTCCCCTCTGGGCCCTGCCGTGTGACCTCCCTCCCCAAACTGCCTTTCCCTTCCACCTGCTGCTCAGCATCCTGCTGCTCCGGAGGCCCCACCTGCCTCCGGCCCCTCCGCCAGAGGCCTGCCTGCCCGTCTCCCCGCACCCCCCCCCCCCCAGGGCCTGGGCACCCAGGCGGACGTGGGTGCTGCTATGGGGGAGACGCAGCATGTTGCAGGGGAAGTTTCCCTGCTCTGGGGCTCATCCAGCCCTCTCTCCGCTCCGGTTCTCCCTCCGGGGAGGGGAGAGCAGTCCGTGTCCCTCCCCGCGGGGGGCCTCTGACCCTGGGAGGTGTGAAATGCCTCATTCACGGGGTCCCTGACCCCGCACCCTGGGCAGGCAGTGCTCAGCCCTGGAAGCGGGACTCTGTTCCCGGTCAGAGGGAAGGGCCTTGGCAAACCGGCTGCCTGGGGATGGGAACGGAGCTCTCCGCCCCCTGCCACAGTCACCTCCTGAAGCTCCTCTGGAACCGGAGGCAGCTGGGGGTGGGTGGAGGCAGGGAAAGGTCGTGACCGGGGCAGGAGGTCAAGGCCAGCTCAGCCCACCGCTCCGCGTTTCTGGCATCCCCCCCAGACCTCGCCACTGGCCACTGCCGGCAGACAGAGGGGCAGAGCTCGCAGACAGAGGGGCAGAGCTCGCCAGCTCCCGGGAAGGCGCAGGGACCGGGTCCGGTGGTGGATAAGGTCCCGGGCGCCCCAGGCAAAGCAGCCGGACCAGGACACAGACCCACCGGGCGGGACAGACAGGGATGCGCCAGCAGCGCGTGCCAGGCTTACCGCGGGGCAGGGTCCGAGGGGGTCCGCGGCTGCGGCCGGCTCTACATCCCACGGCGGCGTCCCGGCGGGGAGAGGGGGTCCCGGCGCCCTCTCCCTGAACCTGGCGGCCGGCCCGGCCCCTCCCAGGCGTCAGGGGTTCGGTCCCTGAGTCTCCGGCGTCCTGCGCTCGCTGCCGCCGCCAACTTTCAGCGCTGCCCTGCGCGCCCTCCGCGCCGCCGGGGCGTCAGCATCGCGGGGCCCGGGCCGGCTCAGCGCGGGGCTCCGGGGGCCATGGCTCCCGCCCCCCGCCCGCCGGCGCCTCCCCGCGGCTCCCGGGCTGCCACTGGGTGCCCCGCCCCGCGCTCACCCTGCCCCGCTGCCTGCCTCCCGCCCAGACCTCCGGGCGCACGGCCGTGCCGCCACCTGCCCCGGCCCGTCCCCGCCCTCCGCCCCGTCTCTCCGCCCCGGTCTCTCTGTCTCCGTCTCCCTCGTCTCTCCCCGCGGGTCTGCTCCGTCCCGCGTCCTCCCCGCCTCCCCCTGCCTCCCCCTCTGCGCGTCTCCGTCTGCTCCCGCCCCGTCCTGTCCCTCTCCCCCTGGCACGCTCAGCCCCGCCGGCTCGGACCCAGGCCCGCCGCTGCGGCCCCGGCTCGCCCGCCGCCCGGGAGCCCGAGCTCCGCCGCCCGCCTGCGGCGCCGAGAACTCCAACTCGCTCACGCCGCCCGGTTTGCGAGACTTTCCCCTCCTCGCACGTGACCCGCACCCGCTGCTGCGGGGGCTGCACCGCCGCCGCCACCCGCCAGCCCGGGAGCCCGACGGCCCGCGGCCCGGCCCGCCCTTCCCCTCCGGGGGGGGAGGGGGCATCAAACCCTCTCCCACGCCCGGCGCGCGGGGCTGGGGGCTGCGTGGCCCCGCTCCGGCCCCAGACCCGGTCCGGGTTTTCCTCCTGCCTCCCGGAGCTATCCTCCCAGAGCCCATTCCGAGAATCCGCTCCGGGTCTTCCAGCCCCCCGGCAGGTGGAAAGGGTCCCCGTGCGGGGAGGGAGGGAGGGAGGGAGGGAGGGAGGGGGTGGGTGGGACAGGGCTGGTCCTGGGTCCCTGGCGCCGGGCGGCTCCCCTCCGCGGCCTCCTTCCCCTCCTGAAGGACCCGCAGTGAGGGACCCTGTGCACCCCGCTCCTGCTGGAGAGGCCCTCACAGTCACCGAGGGCAGCACCGCCCCATTTTACAGGCTGGGAGACTGAGTCCCGAGGGTCACAAGCCTGCCAGAGTCACCCAGAGAGGCAGAGATGGCCCAACCCCCAGGCTCTGGTTCTCTGCGTCCCCGTTACTTCAAAGGGTTTTTCTGTGGGAGGGTCGTGTCCTGATTGTGCCCCAGGTCTGGGTTCCACACACTCTGGACTGTGGGGGGGAGTCCCCAGCACCCGGCCATTCTGCCACCTCACTCAACGCTCCGGGACGCAGGTGGGGAGTGCTCCTCCGGGCAGTGGGATGAGAGGACACCAGGAGGGACTTCCAGGAGCCTGGCCATCTCTGACTACCCCCCGTTAAGAGAGGAGAGACTGAGGCACCCCGAAGTCAGACTGAGAACTTACTGAATACAAAAGCTCCCACTCCTTCCAGCTGGCCCCGGAAGATGCCACCAGCTCAGGAGCCACACCACGTGAACCGCCGTGACCGCCCCCCCTGCCCCCAGACCCCCCACCTGAAAGGATCTGGTCCCCACTTCGGGGGTGATGCACAGCCGGGCCCCGCTTTACCGCACCCCGCTATACCTACACACACACCCGGATTCCCACCGATTCCAGAACACACCAGATGCTTCCACACCTCTCTGCCATGCACCCGCTGTTCTTCCCGACCAAAAGCCCTTCCTCCGCTCTGCCCAGAGCTTCCTGCTCTTCTCCGGTCCAGCCTCCAGGCCACCTCCCCTGGGAAGGTCTCCTGACACACACACACACACACACACACCCCGAAGTCATTCATCACCCCTCACTCATTCACCCGGCACTGGGCACAGATTTGGTTCTTGTTAAGGGAGTTTGGAATCAGGCCAACCTGGGCTCAAAAGCACCGAGAATCTGCACGCCCCTGAGCAAGTGTTTGACTTAACCCGTCTGTGAAACGGGGCCCAACAGCCCCTCCCTCAAAGGAGCGGATCTGGTGACCCAGATGCACAAGCAGCAGAGCTCACAGCAGCTGCTCAGAAAAGTGACCAGCCCTTCTCCTCCTTTCCCCGCCGGGCACACCTCCGTCCTCCCTTCCCGCCGGGCCCACCTCCGCAGGGCGTCCCGCCCCAGGCCCGCTCCCTCACACCCAGCTGCGCGCACAGGCTCAGCCCGGACTGAGGTCCGGGGAGTGAGTCTGGGTGTGTGAACCCGGGGACACTCGCCGTCTGAACGCTGGCTCCGCACAGACGTGTGCCCGGTGCCCAGCGCACCTTCCCATGGACTGAGAGCAGGAGAGTGCAGGTGAGCGCTGCCGGGCCTGGTGCTGCCCTGAGTGTGGGTGCAGGTGAAAGAGGAGGGGCAGGTAGAAGGGGAGATGGAGACCCAGAGCAGGGGTTCCTAACATTAGGTCCCTGGGCACTGGTTTAAAGAAGGGCGGGGACTGGAGGGCAGGGACTCTGGGGAGAAGGGACGGGAAGCCGGTGGCTGTGAGGTCACGGGAGCTGAGAAGAAACATCTGGGGGTGACCTTGCTGAGGCTGGGGCGCAGCCTGGTTCCCACTGTTCACCTCCTGTGAGGGGGTCCTGTGCCGGAGAGGGGAGGCTGGGAGGGGGGAGCTCACCTCCTGTGCGGGGGTCCTGTGCCCGTGAGGGGGGTCCTGTGCCTGTGAGGGGAGGCTGGGAGGGGGGGAGCTCACCTCCTGTGAGGGGGTCCTGTGCCGGTGAGGGGCGGCTGGGAGGAGGGGGGAGAAGCAAAAGGGACCCCAGGGAAGAGTCCCTTCTCCACCAGCTAACCATATGTGACTCTGGGCAGCGCACCTCCCCTCTCCAGCCTGTTTTCTCACACGCAAAGGGAGAGGACAATGTCCCTTTAAGGGCCTGTTCCCAGGAGGATTAAATCTAAAAGAGGAAACCGGTTTGGCTCAGTGGTAGAGCATTGGTCTGCGAACTGAAGGGTCCCAGGTTCGATTCCGGTCAAGGGCATGTACGTTGATTGTGGGCACATCCCCGGTAGGGGGTGTGCAAGAGGCAGCTGGTCGATGATTCTCTCTCATTGACGTTTCTAGCTCTCTATCTCTCTCTCCTCCTCTCTGTAAAAAATAAAATATAAATAAATAAAATAAAAAAGCACTCTTTAAAAAAAAAAAAATCTAAAAGGAGCCGAAACCCGTGTGGCTCAGTGGATAGAGAGTCCACCTGCGACTGAAGGATCCCGGGTTCGATTCCGGTCAAGGGCATGTACCCTAGTTGTGGGCACATCTCCAGTAGGAGGCATGCAGGAGGCCGCTGATTGATGTTTCTCTCTTATTGATGTTTCTAGCTCTCTATCCCTCTCCCTTCCTCTCTGTGAAAAATCAATAAAATATATTTTAAAAAATAAAATCTAAAAGAGGCACTCACCATGGTTCGTCCCTGTTTGAGTAGCTCTCGTAGGCGGGGGGGAGGGGGGGTGAGACAGGTGTGCAGAGGCTGTGAGGGTGGGGGAGCGGGGGGCTAGGGTGTCAGAACCTGGGAGGCCCGGGGCAAGCAGCCTGTGCTCTCTGGGCTCAGACTGTCACCTAACACAGACGCACCCCCGGACAAAGCCGAGGACAAGCACCTGCGTGCGCCCCCCTCACCCCACACTGCGAGAGGCTGCCAGTCTCTGCCTCCTTAACCCTTCCAGAAGCCTGTGCCGCAGGCTCGGTGATGGTGGGACCCGAGGCGCGGCCGTAATGTCACACGCGGTGCGGCCTGGTGGCCAGCGCAGCCCTCGGGGAGGGTGAGACCTGCTGTGAAGTGTGACGGAGAGTGAGGGCCGGTAAACCCTCACCTATTTGGCCAGAGCTTCCTGCTCAGCCTCCACTCTCATCTGAGCCCGGCAGGCCCCTGAGCTGGAGGCTATGACCAGCCCTGGCTCACGGGGGGGGGGGGGGGGGGGGGGCTGGGCTGAGACATGGGGAGGGGAGGGCCTTGCTCAGTCACTCAGGACGTAAGCACCTGTCTGACCCAGGATTCGAACCGGCTTCTGGGGGAAGGTCGTTCAGGCCAGCAGAGCACTGCCTGACGGGCTCCCTCTGAGAGCCAGTCAGGCCTCCCTGGTCCCGCAGGGGCCCTGAGAACAGACTGGGGGGGGGGGGGGGAGGCGCGCCAGGGAGGTGAGACAACTGGGGAGCCGAGGGAAAGAGCACCCCAACATGTCAGGCACAGAGCTCAGAGGTTCCTGGGCTGGAGAGTTCCTTAAAGTCCGGCAGCCTATTCTACAGATGGGCAAACTGAGGCCGCTCAGCAGCTTAGATTAGAAATCACAACAGGACACAGCTGGCCTGCCTCAGAACTCTAACGTCTGAGCAGCCTTGAAGGTGAGGAGCAGAGGCAGGGAAAGGGTGTGTGGGGTCCAGCGGGTCAGGACCCCTCCTAGCAGACTGTGCCCTGGGGACAGAGGGCCGAGGGGTCTCTCCCACCCTCCGCTGCCACCCTCGCCTACCCCCAGTGCGCAGTAGTCACCAGGGTGGAATATTTTAGCACCTATAGGAAAACTGCCACAGACGGCCTGTGGCAGCTGTTGCTAAGGAGACGCTCCCAAAATAGGCCCCCTCCGCCAACCTTTCCCGCTGCTGCTCCTGCTGTGGGGAGGGAAGGAGGGTGGCACACAAGCCCTGGCCCCAGATTCACCCACCCACCCTGTCCCCGGGGCCCACACCTGCCAAAAACCGGGGCCAGCCAAAGACCTGGGCAACCAGCCACCTGGGCTGCAGAGGGGGCGGGAGCCAGCCTGTGGCCTCGGCCACCGTCCTCAGCTGGGGGAGAAGGTCACCCCGTGAAGTGAGATGGGAAAGAAAAGAGCCTGGCACCAAGACCCCAAGCACATGCCTACACATGCACAGTCACAGACCTCACCGTCTTACACATCCACTGTGCACAACCCCACCAACGCACACGCACCATCAGAGACACAAATAGACGCATGGGTAAACACATATGCCACAAACACACCACACACACCTGCAAGCTCATAAACACACATTTACATACGCACACACAAACGTGTCTCAAGTACACACACCCTCCAACACAGGCATGCTTCCAACATACACACACACACACACACACACACACACCAATGTATACACAGCCTCAGCACAGGAACACACAATGTCCAACATGCCCAGCAGGCTGCATTCGGAGGGAACTGAGTGGTATTGTCCATGGCTCGGTCCAGGGACATGTCCTGGCACTTCAGACAGCCTCACGGAGAGGAGAACCGCTAAGGGCCACCACAGGGGGGCAGATTAGGAAGAGGCGCACACGAGGGCGGGTGGAGGGTGATGTCTCTGTGGATGGTCTGGGGAGAGCAGCCGGGGACCCATTCCTTGGAACTGAAAAGTGTGGGGGAGTACAGGGGGTGCAGGGGGCCTCTCACCTGAAGACTGGAAAGCTCTGTGCATGGAGAGTTCTGAGCCCCGTTCACTGTGCAGCTGGCTGGCAGGGAGGCGGTTTGGGTGCTGAGGAGGGCAAGAAGGCAACAGGGTGGCGACGGTGATGGCCGCGGGCACGTGCCAAGCACCGCACAGTGTGTGAGCCACTTTTACTCGTGTTATTTCACATACTCGGCGAGAGCTACTCTGAGCGGCGCTGCTCCCCTCCGAGACCCAAGCAGGAGAGGGGATTCCGAAGATCACACAGCAAGTTACTAGCGGGGCGGGAACCGGAGCCCAAGGAGGCGCCTGCACCCAGCGCTGCGCGCTTCCACCTGGCTGCGCCGCACCAGCTGCAAGGCTTTGCCTCTTATTTGCCCCGTGATACCGGCAGCCACGCCGACGGGAAAGCTGTCAGCGAACCCCCGGCGGTGTTCAGGCGGCAGTGTGTGACCGCGGCCCGGGGCCGGGGAGCGGCGCCTGCCGGATGCCCTCGGAATGCCCGCGCAAGGACGAAGGGCGCCTGGCCGCTCCCCTCCGCGCGGATCAGCCGCGCTTGCTCCCGCGTGGCTCCGGTCCGGGAATCCGGGCTCCGCGTCTTCGCTGGCGCCTCGTCGCTCGGGAGACGCGGCGAGCGGCGTGCGGTTGCCTTGGGAACCTCGCGGGGCCGAGGCGCCCGGCGCTGGGGCGCCCGACTTCGCGCGCTGGGCGCAGAGCCGGCGCTGCCCGCGGAACCGGGGGGACACCTGTCGCCCTCGGGCCGGAGAGGGGGCGTTGTGCTCGGGTCCTTATGCTTTTCCTTTTCCTTTACTTGAGGAGGAACTAAATACATCTGAACGGTGCAGAAGGATGGTTTTTACAAACATAAAACCCTTGTAGCCACCACTCAGATAAGATAGAAAACTCTCCCAGCGCCCAGGCTTCCTGGGCTGGGAGGTTATTTTTAATTATCCTTTTAGCACGTCTCCGGGAACTGGGAATACACCGGGAGGAAGGGTCGCCTTCCCAGGACACATTTCCGTGTCCTCTCCCAGCTCTGCAAGGGCCTCCACGGCCTGTAAAAGGGACAAGGGGTGGCGTTTGTCACGTGGTGTGCTCCTTGCAAAGCACGTTGGAGACTGAGCTAACTAGCACTCCATGGAGTCAGTACTACTGGGTTTATGCCCAGGTTATCGATGAGGCACCATGCCTCAGAGGACTGGATCAATTGTGTAAATGGTGGAGCTTGGGGCGCCCAGGAAGGTCTTCCTCGCCTAGACCTTTGTTCCCCCCCTACCCTTCCCTGGTCGTTGGCCTCTTTTATTTTTTTATTTAATCTTTTTAAAAAATATTTTTGTTGATTCCAAAGAGGAAGGGAGAGCCCTAACTGGTTTGGCACATTGGATAGAGCATCGGCCTGCGGACTGTGGAGTCTCGGGTTTGATTCCAGTCAAGGGCACATGCCTGGGTTGTGGGCTCGATCCACAGTGGAGTGTGTGCAGGAGGCAGCCAATCCATGATTCTCTCTCATCATGGATGTTTCTGTCTCTTCCTCTCCCTATCTCTCTGAAAATCAATAAAAATATATTTCTTTTTTTAAAAAAAGAGGGAGAGATAAACATCCATGATGAGATCCCTGCAACCCAAACCGGGGATATGCCCTTAAGAGGAATCAAACCCAGGACCCTAGAGTCGGCAGGCCCAGGCTCTACCCACTGAGTCAAACCAGCTAGGGCGGTTGTTGGCCTCTTTTGAAGAGTGATACAAAGAAAATACACCGGACGCCTGGCCAGGTGGCTCCGTTGGTTGGAGCTTCTTCTCATGCACCAAAAGGATGCGAGTTTGATTCCTGCTCAGGACACATACCTAGGTTACCGGTTCGATCCCCTGTGAGGCCCCTGCGGGAGGCAACTGATAGATGTTTCTCTCTCTCTCTCTCTCTCTCTCCATCTCACTTCCTCTCTCTCTCTAAAAATCAATAAAACATTTTCCCACAAAATCAATGGAAACATATCCTCAGGTGAAGATTTTTAAAATGTGCTGGGAGAGCGGTTCGCATCATATCTCTGCGCAGTTGTGTGTGTAGCTCCTTCTACTTGGGACTCGACTCTCTTCCCCCAGGTTTTGTCCTTGAGGCAAGCAAACTCCTATTTATCCTTCAAAACCCACCGGGGCGTCCTCTGAAGTCTTCCTAACTGAAATCTTCCCAGGAGACTCCCCAAAACCCAGGGTAAGACTCTCTCTCCTCTGGGAGTCGTCCAACACACGCACAAGCACCACCTCTCACAGCGGCCCCGTCCCCCGGCCCTGAGGTGCCCTGAGCTCAGCCTGCAAGGCGCCTGGCACGCAGCGGGCCTTCCATTAAATGTGCTCGGAACTGAGAAGCGGAGAGGGTTTGGGAGCCTGGTCTCCGCTCTGTGCACCGGGGCCAGCTCCACAGGTGCTGAGCTCCGCGGACACGGGGCTGGGCCGCAGGAAGGGACGGCTGCCCTCAGCCCCCCCCCCCCCCCAGTGAGGGAATGGACTCGTCCGCGCCGCGCGGGCCGGGCCTGGGGGCGGCCCGGGAAGAGTTCATTCCTCCCGCGGGGGCGTCCCTCGCCGCGGCCAGCGAACCCGAAGGGAGCCCCGGAGCCCGCGCCCTCAGCTCCCCGCCCTCCAGGCCCCTGCCCTGCGAAAGGCACGGATTACGCGGCGGCGTGTCCTCAGGACGGTGACTTTTACCGTCCCTCCACGCTTTCCCTCCACACGATGGGAAGCACTGGGCAGGATGCTGAATACAGCGGGGAAATAGGCAAAGCGCAAGGACCAGGAAGGAAAAAAGATTACATGTACTTCCGTGTGTGTGTGTGTGTGTGTGTGTGTGTTTTAATGTTTTAAAAAAATGCAAGATTTAAAAAATTTTTAAAAACAATCAGTAGAAGTATGTGTAATCTGACTTTGAACATTATGCTTTGCTTAATTAATGGATTTAAAAAAGAATCCTTGCCTTTGAGCTGAAGGGAATGCCCCTCCTGGCGCCCCCTCAGTCGAGTGCTCACAGCACACCCGCTTTCAGTGTCAGGAAAGCGAGGCGCGGAGGGTGAGGGACTTGCCTGGAACCACCTGGCAAAGGGAAAATAGTGTGTGAGGCGCAGGTGGCCTGGTGAGGAGGCTCCTCTAATGAGGAGGCTTTCCCTCTAGTCCACGGAGAAGGGGCGCGTGTGTTTGAAAAATGCTCCCCCAGGCCCTAACCGGTTTGGCTCAGTGGGTAGAGCATCAGCCTGTGGACTGAAGGGTCCCAGGTTCGATTCCGGTCAAGGGCATGCACCTTGGTTGCGGGCACATCCCTGGTTATGAAAAAGGCGGCTGATTACTAAGGACAGAGTGGTAGACGTTTGCGAAGAGGAGACCTATGTGACCTGGGGAAGCTAGAGACAAGTCTGAGCCTCAGTTCCCTCATCTGTAAACTGGGCGGGCTGAGCCCCCTGTCTTGAGACATAGGGAGTATGGATTCTATAGGGAAGACCAGATACAAAGAGGACCAAGTGACCAGTCAGTCAGCAATACCTCTGTCTTCATCGTCCCTGTTACCAGATGGGGAAGCTGAGGCCAGAGAGGGCCACTGAGGCTCAAGGCCACTGTGGCCGGACGATCTTGGCCCTGGTTCTTCCCCCTCCGCCATTGTGGTGGCCGCTCCTCAGACCTCCCCTGGCCTTGGCCCGTCCCCTGTGGCTCCCCCAGGAACGGGGAAGAGGAGGGAGGACTCCAGCCCGGCTCCCGCTCCATGCAGTGGGAGTTGCTGCTCAGGAGGACAGATGTTTCACCAAATGGCAGATGCACGTGCTCCTCCCTGGTTTGGGAGGAGGTGGGCGCTGAGAGGGAGATGCCAGCTGGTTGGGCAGAGAGAACGGTAGCCACACCTGAGGTATTTAAATAGCCACCGCCTTCTCCAGGCACCAGCTGGAGGCAGCTGGGCGGGCAGGGCCGGGGGAGGGGAAAGGGGACAGAGCAGCTCATTCAGGATGAGTGCCTGGCTCCTCCCCCAGGGGGGCTTGGACCACCCCCTGGCCTCCTGAGGCCTCAGTGGCCGTCACCAGCAACGTAAGGACTTAAAGCCGTCACCGGTGCCGGCTGAGGCTGAATGGAGACAACCTGATTTACCACTTGATTTCTCTTGTTATCCCACCCTCTGGGCCAGGGCAGGAGTCCCCTCTGCAGCATCCCTGGCAAATGGGACTCACCCCCTGCCCCCACCTCTCACCTCCCGAGAAACCCCACAGTGTAATGTAACGAGTTGATGACATGAACCCTGAAGTCAAACTACGCGCTGGAATCCAGGCTCTACTGTTCAGTGTCTGTGTGACCTTAAGCAAACTACTTAACCTCTCCGTGCCTCAGTTTCCCCCGTGCAAAACGGGGATGATGGCCGAAGCCGGTTTGGCTCAGTGGTAGAGTGTCGGTCTGGGGACTGAAAGGTCCCAGGTTCGATTCCGGTCAGGGGCATGTACATTGGTTGCGGGCACATCCCTGGTGGGGGGTGTACAGGAGGCAGCTGATCGATGTTTCTCTCTCATCGAGAGAGAAACATAGCTCTCTATCTCTCTCCCATCCTCTCTGTAAAAGATCAATAAAATATATTTAAAACAAAAACAAAAATGGGGATGATGACAGTACCTCCGCGTAGTGTTTAGGTCAGTGCCTCTCACGCTGTAAGTGCACACGCACCACCCAGGGATCTTGTTTAACCAAAGACTCGGAGGCAGGAGGTGGGGGGTGGGGTCTGAGATTCTGCATTCCCAGCAGGTGATGCAGATGCAGCTGGTCCTTGGACTGCAGTTTGAGACTCCAAGGACGGCCTTGTACCAGAAGTCATGATGAGGGGGCCTGAAGGGTCATGGGTAGAGGGTAAGGCCCCTTGGCTCAGCTGGTCACTCCTGCAGAGGCAGAGACCAAGGCCCAGAGGGGCTGGCTGACCTCTCATGCCACACAGCATGGGGAGGACTCCTGCCCACCTGTGGTCCTCCCCCCCCCCCCCCGCCCCTTCCTGCCTCCCAGCGCTCTGGCCAACAGCCCCAGCCCCCGGAGTCTCTTCTGGCCTGAGCTCCTGGGTTACAGCTCGTCATACCAAGAAGGAAACATTAGTGAGCAACCTGACTCCAAACCTAAGCCGTTAGATACCATTGTTCCCTCCCATTCCCCCCCCCCCCCCCCTCACCAAGTGTCGGGTCCAGGCGGCTATTCAAGCAAACATGGGGGCGGGGTCAGGCTCCTCACCGCCAGGCCCCAGGAGGAGGTGTTCAAGCCAGGATGCCCACAGCAGCAGCAGGGGGTCACCATGTGGTGCCTCCAACCTGCTAGCCTCAGGCAGCCGCGGAGAGAAACGTCATGTTGGGGCTGGAACCCGGAACCGACCGCTCGGCCATCGGTGCTCTTCTCGCCGCGGGAGGGCAAGGCCAGGACGAACTCGCCGGTCACAGGAGTCACCCACATGGGATGGAAACTGTCCTGGGACACCTGGTGGCACCCCTGCACCCCCATCCCACCCCCCCAGCTCGGCGCAGACCAGAGGCCAGGGCGGCCCCCAGGGTGAACGGCGGGTGCCTGGGCCGGGCCCGGCCCTGCCCCGGGGATCCCGCCGCAGCCCCTTCCCTGAGATGGCCTCACACTCCCTTAGTCGCCATCCAGGGGCTCCTGGCCGGCCCGCGGGCGCCTCCCCTCCAACCTCCCGCTTCCCGGCTCCGGGTGACGAGGGGCCCGGCCGGCCCGCGGGCGCCTCCTGGAGGACCCGGTCCCGGGAGGCAGAGCCCGGCCTCGGGGCCACCTCCCAGGGCATCGGCAGTGGAGCCCTCGGGCCCAGGGGAGCCCCAGCCGCCGCCCCGCCGCAGGAGCCGGGCTGGGCCGGGGCTAGGGCCGGTCGGGGGGGGCGGGGGGGTAGTGGGGAGGGCCGGGGAGGGGCCGGGGCTAGGGACGGGGGGGGGGGTAGTGGGGAGGGCCGGGGGGGGGGGCTGGGCCTGGGGGCCGGGGTAGTGGGGAGGGCCGGGTCTGGGGGCCGGGGCCGGGTCTGGGGGCCGGGGTAGTGGGGAGGGCCGGCCGGGCTGGGCCGGGCTGGGGGCCGGGGCTGGGCCTGGGGGCCGGGGTAGTGGGGAGGGCCGGGGGGTCTGGGCCGGGCGGGCCGGCGGCGGCGCTTCCTGGCCGGGCGGCCACGTCACGGCGGCGCCGGGAAGCGGCCGGAGGAGGGCGCGGGGGGCGGGCCGGGCCGGCGCGGCCGAGGCGGCGGGGACGTGGCAGCCGCGCCCGCCGCGAACTTCCCCGGAGTTGCTGCGGCCGGGCCGGCGGCGGCGCCATGAACGTGTTCCGCATCCTGGGCGACCTGAGCCACCTCCTGGCCATGGTGCTGCTGCTGGGCAAGATCTGGCGGTCCCGGAGCTGCGCGGGTGAGGCCTGGGGGGGGGGGCGGTACCGGGGACCCCTGCCCGCCCGCCTGCGGGGCCCGGGGGACCCCCTGCCCGCCTGCGGGGCCCGGGGGACCCCTGATGTTGGGTCACGGTGGGGACGGTTTGGGGGTGAAACAGCTTCTCAGCTCAGCTCCCCAGGACGCCCTGGAGATGACGGGGAGGTGGGCTCGCCCTTTCACCCCCCCCCCTATTCCCACTGCTGAACGGAAGAGGAGGGGATGGGGGGATGGGGGGTGAAGGGAGGTGACACCCTCCCCCTCCAGGGGAGCAGGGCGCCTGAGGCCATTGCTCTCTCCCCTCCCGCAGCCCAGGTGGAGGGGAGGGGGGCGGAGGAGGTTTGAACACGGGGGACCCCCAACTCTGTCTCCTCTTCTTCTCCGCACTCTCTCCTGGCCCCCCCATTCCCCTACCCCCTCACCCCTCACCCCTCACCCCTCACCCCTCACCCTCACCCTCACCCTCACCCTCACCCTCACCCGCTGGGTGTGGACAGGCCTCTGGATGTGGCCGGAGCGGCCCCAGAGCAGCAGCCTGCAGGGGCCGGCAGGGGCCTCTCTGGCCCTCCCGCCTGCGGCCCTGCTGGGCGCTCGGAGGAGTTTCAGGCGGGACTGGTGGTGGCCGAGCGCGGAGAGGCTGCCAGGCCTCCTGCCGCCATCTCTGTGGGCTGGGGTCCTGCAGGCCCACCCTGGGCTGGCCCTGGGGTGAGGGGTGCAGGGGGAGGGCAGCTCTGTGCTGGGGGCCACGGGGGCGCAGAAGTCCAGAGGCCACAGGGGCAGGCATAGCCCTGGAAGGGCGAGCAGCCCGGTTTGGGGTGTCTGGGAGGTGAGTCTGGGAGGAGGGTGGCTCCTGTGTGGCAGGGTCTTGCCTGTCCAGCTGGGGAGCTGGTACCGGGGAGCGGGGGAGGCCTGGGAGCAGGGAGGGTGCTCAGGAGGGCACCTGGGAGCTGTGCAGAGGGTCCGGCGTGGGGCCCCGGCCTGGGAGGTGGGTGCTGATGGGAGGGTCACTGCGGAGGGAGTCCTTCTGGGCTGGGAGGCCTTTCCGGTTTGGGGTTTCTGGGCTCCCGCTCAGGGGCAGGGGCCAGGAATGCTGAGGGGCGTCGGGGTCAGGTGTCCGTGATGGAAGAACCTGGCTGGGACTGGTCCCTGCACTTCCGCGGAGGCTCCGGACGGGGTGTGCCGCCATGACCAGGAGGGGGCGCTGTTCTCCAGCCCGGTCTGCCAGGCTCTGGGCCAGGTCCCTGGCATGCAGCAGGGGCAGGCGGGCTGGACCCTGGGCTGAGGAGGAGACTTTCTAGCCGTGGGAGACACCGACCAGGACCAGTAGTGACTGAGTAAATGCGGTTTGTTAGGGGCCTCAGCCCTGGGGGAGAGCCAGGCAGCCTGTGCGGGGGCAGAGAGGGCTGGCACAGCCGGTGGCAGGGTGTGAGGGTGAGTGCCTCAGTGCCAGCCCTGGCAGCCCGAGGAGCAGGGCCTGTGACCCGCTGGCTCAGTGTCTGACCTTGAGACTCGATTTCCCATCTGTTGATTGGGGGGAGGGCCGCGCCTGCTCGGCGGCCCCCTATGTGCTTAGGTGCCCTCAGGGCTCTGGCCAGGCACTGGTCCTGGTCTCCATGCCCCTGGCTTTGGTGAAATGGCCCATTGCTCTCCAAAGAGTGTGACCGCCATGGCACTCAGGCCCCCAGGCCCAGTCACTGCGGAGGATGTGGTGCGGCCAGGGCCCGGCAGCTGAGCATGGGGCTGCGGAAGGCCGTGTGAGGGGGTGGCCACGCTGCCGGCAGGCTGCTTCCTGGGCCCCCCTAAGGGGCTGAGGCCTCCCAGAGGAACTCTGAGGTGGCTTACCAACAGGCACAGCCCAGCGCTGTCAGCATCGCCTCCCGGTGGCTCATTCCCACCAAACCCGGGAGGCGCTCAGGTCCCCACTGAGGCAGTCAGTCCTGCCTGAGTGTGCGAAGGTGCCCATTCTACAGATGAGGGCTGTGAGGCGGCTGCCAGGCTATGGGGGAGGAAAGCTGGCACATGGGCCCAGGGCTCTCTGGAATGTTAGGGGCTTCGGCGGTGTTCATCCTCAGTCATTAAAAACATTCCCCTCACCCGGCTGGCCTGGCTCAGTGGTTGAGCGTCAACCTACGAACCAGGAGGTCACTGTTCGATTCCCGGTCAGGGTACACGCCCAGGGTGCAGGTTTAATCCCCAGTGTGGGGCGAGCAGGAGGCAGCCAGTCAATGATTCTCTCATCATTGATGTTTCTCTCTCTCCCTTCTCCCTTCCTCTCTGAAATCAATAAAAATGTATTTAAAAACATATTCCTCTCAGCCTGCCGGTGCTGCTCGGTGGTTAGAGTGTCAGCCCACTCACCGAAGGGTCACAGGTGTGATTCCTGGTCAAGGGCACCTACCTGGCTGGATTGCAGGTTTGATCCCCGGGATCAAAAGCAACCAATAGATGCCTCTCTCTCTCTCTCTCCCTCTCTCTCTCTCCTTCCCTCTCTCTAAAAAAAAAAAAATCAAAGAAAAAAATATCCTCAGCTGAGGATTAATAAATATATACACCGAGTGGCCAGATTATTATGATCTGGCCTCTCAGTATATATTAGAGGCCCAGTGTCTGAATTCGTGCATGGGTGGGGTCCAGCCAGCCTGGCCAGGGGGAGGAGACATGGGCGGTTGGCCGGCCTGCCTGCTGGTCAAACTCCTGGTCGAGGGGACAATTTGCACATTAGCCTTTTATTCTATAGGATATACACTGAGTGGCCAGATCATTATGCGTTCAGAGATCATTATCATCTGGCCACTCAGTGTGTATATCCCTCTCTCCTAAATGTCCGCACCAGAAGAGTAGTCAGTTCAGGCGCAGGAAGGAACCAGAGCCTTAGTCAGGTAACATCGCAGGCCCTCCTGAGCCATGACGAGGATTTGGCTCTTTATGTGAAGGGCACCGGGGAGACACTGAAGGGATTTAAGCAGACTTTTATTTTGTAAGTAGCCCGCTGTGCAGGGGGCTGGCTAAGGCCCAGGGGAAGAGCAGTTGGGGCCACCGAGGCGCGTAGCCTGGCTGAGTGAGGGGCATGGGGCGGGAGCCCTGGAGCTCAGAGGCAGGGCCGGGGACAAAGGGGAGAGAGACTCAGGGATGGTCTGGGTTTTCTGGCCTGAGCATGGAGGCGGTGTGGTGGCAGTTATGAAGGGGAGACAGAAAAGGAGGGGGCTCCTGGGGTGAGTTTGGTCAGGCAGGAACACAGAGGCCAGAACTCGGAGGAGAGTCCGAAGCCCGAGTGTCCCTGCCGGGGGGCCGGGATGGGAAAGGGACGGAGCGGAGAGGCGTGGGTGGCGGGGATAAGGCGGGGAGGACAGGAGCAGTCAGAGCCGGTGAGATGCCCGTGGAGTGGACAGAGGTTCAGGGTGGACGTGGCTCAGTGGACAGCCTGGCCCTCTGGATGCGGAAGGTGGGCTCCAGACTGGTGTGGGCTGGAGAGCACTGGGGAAGAGGGGGCAGGGCCTCTGCTCCCCTTGTTCTGGAACCATCTCCAGGACGTATCACAAGTGGCCCAAAGGAGTCCAGGAAGCTCGCCAGCTCCGGCTCCTGGACCGGCTCCTGGAACAGAGGGGGGTGTCGGTGCTGAGATGCAAATAGAGCCGGAGCCAGTGGGGGCCGCCCAGTGGGGGCCGCGCCGATGTGCACGCTCCGTTCCGGTCAGGCCTGCGCTTATGCAAGAGGCAAACCCGGAGGCCGCGGGGAGCCTGTGTGGGAACGCTTGGCCCGGTCTTTGCAGCAGTCTGGAAATCTAAGATTCTCCTTAAAATAAAAAGCTGAAAGGCCAAGAGGCCGAAGCAGGTGAGGAAGTGGCATAGAGAGGGGACCCCCAGAGTGTCCTCGCGATGCATCCTGCGGGGATGTGTGCGCCCCGCGTGAGCCGAGGCAGACTCAGAAGGACTCGGACCGAGGCTGAGGGGGGGGGACACTCAGGTGACGGCTGCTTTGAGTTTACAGCTTTACCTTCATTCTGATCTCTGTTTCACAAAGAGTCAGAACAGTCCTGACGTTTACGAGGGGAGAGAAGCAGGCTTTTTCACATTTCTCCGTTTGGAAAAACAAATAGAACGTTCCCCTGGCCCCGTGCCGTCCTCCACCTGCTCCGGTCTCCTGGCGAGTCAACCGCGTCACGTTGTTCTTCGAAAGACAGCGCTTTGGGATTGTCCGGAGGGTTTGGGGTGGAGCACAGAGAATCCTCCGAACCCCTCACCCCCCAATACCCCTCACATCGCCGGGCAGAACCAGGGCCGCACGCGGGCCTGGGGACTCGGTGCTGTCTCTGGGGACTGGGAGGCGGATTGCAGCTAGTGAACGGGAACAGGCCCCAGGGACCCATGAGAAGGGGTGTCCCGCTCTCGGAGAGAACGGTGCCCGCACCAGCGTCTTCGTGAAAGGACGGGCCCCCGAGGGCCTCTGCGGCTCGGGCGCGGGCTTCTCGGGAGCACCTGGGCCGGAAGCCCGTGTCCTCACGGTGTCCGTCCCCCTCTGACCACAGGCATCTCTGGGAAGAGCCAGATCCTCTTCGCTCTGGTCTTCACCACCAGGTACCTGGACCTGTTCACCAACTTCATCTCCATCTACAACACAGTCATGAAGGTGAGGGCGAGGGGGGCCGTGGGGGCTGGCGGAGGCCCCCGCACCATGGAACTACCCTTGGGAACTCGGGCAGACTTGGTTAGAGAGGACTTTTCTGAACGGGCAGTGATCAGCCGACTCAAGGGGGTTAGTCCTCGGGGAAGAATGCTCCCGTCACTGATGTGCTCCTCCAAAGCTCTGGTCTAAAAGCGCCTGTGATGCCGCCGAAGGATCCTCCCGCCAAGACCAGTCCTGGCCTTTGGCCTGGGCACCTGGGGGTCCTCACCGAAGACCATCAGTCCCAATTAGAAGCATGGAGTTGCTTAACCAGGGTCACTAGCTTCAGGTTCTGGGCTACTGGACCTAAGAGAAATTGCAGGCACATTTCACCTCCTGCCCCTTAAGGCAGAGCACTAGCCACGAGCTTGGTGGGTCCAGCTCAGGGTGGTTTGAAGCCCAGCAAAGTGGCTGGGAAATGAGGTCCCCGATGCCCGTGTCTCCCTCCCTTCGTAGCTGGTTTTCCTCCTCTGCGCCTATGTCACCGTGTACATGATCTACGGGAAATTTCGGAAAACGTTTGACAGTGAGAATGACACGTTCCGCTTGGAGTTTCTTCTGGTCCCGGTCATTGGGCTCTCTTTCCTGGAGAACTACAGTTTCACTCCCCTGGAGGTAAGAAGGGGCCTCGGACAGTTCTCAAAGGCAAGCACGCGCCCTAACCTCCTGCCCTCGGGACTCTGTCTGGGCTTGTCGTCAGCGGCAGGTTTAGAAATGAGCAGCAGGCTGTCCGGCTGCGCCATTTGGAAGTGGACACATTCCTGTGCCTCAGGCACAGAGCCTCCCGGCACCTCCAAGGCTCTTGAGACCGTCCGTCCAGCAGGTGGTTAGTGGGCACCAGGGCACAGTCCGGGCCAAAGTTTCACTCTGTGGTCTGAGCTGTAGCCCAACCACCTGGGCGACAAGCAGCTCAGACCCTGATGCTGGCGTTCAGACTATATGATGAGAAACCATGGCCTCAGTGAAGGCGAGTTTATACAATAAAATCTGCAATTGAAAACTGAGCTATAGACACGTTCATGCTGTTGTGAGGGGGGAGGGGGGGTGAAGCGTCTTTAAAGAGGTTGAGTGATAGGAAGACATTAAAAATCATAAGAACCCGATTTACGTCACTGCACCCTCCCCAGTAAGCGCATTTCAGTAATTCTTTTAGTGACGGGCCTCTTCTTGGTCTTGACCAACCTCTGGCCACTTCTCCCCTTGGCCCCGGGCTCAGATCCTCTGGACCTTCTCCATCTACCTGGAATCGGTGGCCATCCTGCCCCAGCTCTTCATGATTAGCAAGACTGGAGAGGCCGAGACCATTACCACCCACTACCTGTTCTTCCTGGGCCTGTACCGGGCGCTCTACCTGGCGAACTGGATCAGGCGGTACCAGACTGAGAACTTCTATGACCAGATTGCAGTGGTGTCGGGAGTGGTGCAAACCATCTTCTACTGCGACTTCTTCTACTTGTATGTGACCAAAGGTGGGTGCTGGGCCAGAGTCGTGTTGCTGGCATCTGGGGGATGTGGAAGTGTGACCAGAGGCAAGTCTCTGCCCCTCATGGTGCTTATTCTAATGGGAAGACACACCCAAGTATTTTCAGGAAGTGGTGCCATGAAAAAAAACAGTACAAATAGGATATGCTATTGGTATGTACAGTGCTAACCCTGTGTAGGGAAGGCCACTATAAGGTAAGTTTAGAAAATAACAGCTTATATACATAAGCCCCAAGGCAAGAGTCTGCTTATTATGATTGACAAATAAGACTTGGGGGGGGTGTGTGTGTGTGTGTGTCAAGACCTATAAATCTGGAGAGGTCAGAGGTTGTCAGTCACATGGGCCCTATCGGCCAGGGCAGGCGGTTTGCAGGGCATTCTCATTACAAAGGACTGCTGTTTGAGTCATTTAAACCAGCGGCCGCCAACCTTTCTGGACTACCAGTTGGTGACCGCTGATTTAAGCAGTTTAGGGCAATTGCAATGGTTGGGAAGAAGTCACCAATGGAGAGATTGGACAGTTCTCTTGGGAGAATGAGGGACTGCTGCCGACTGGTGTGAGGTATGGACTAAAGGAAACCAGGTGTTACATTTATGGCCTAAGGAAGGGGTGGTGGGAAGATCAGAAACCACAATGGGGGTCAGCGAGCACAGTTAACTTGCAGTTAAGTTCCCTCTTGGCTTTTCTATCTGAACACCTGTGAACTGGGCATTAGAGATACTAAGATTATGTAGTTATAAAGGAGCTCTCTCATCAGGTGTTTTTTCCCCCCCCCCTAAAAAAAAATTAATACTCCACCTCTTATTTCCTTCTAGTCCTTAAAGGAAAGAAGTTAAGTCTTCCAATGCCAATTTGAGGGGCCTCAAACAAGGATATGAAGCCAACTACTTGAGATGTCCTACTGAGCAACTGAATACGTGACTCAGACCAAATGTTAAAATTAAAGCCAGCAAACTGCTCAGTGTGCCTGGATTTCAGTAACACACTGATATTCTGTCTAGACGACCTCATCAATACCTCCTTTACAGAGGTAATGAAAAACCTGGGCCACGTACATAAAAATGGTGCCATACAATGTCAACAGGAATATCAAACCTTAGTTGGCCAACTCACGAATGGGTCAAATAAACTAGTCTCTAAGGCCCATGAGACATGCTAGGGAAGGCAATCCGTTTGGAAAGATGTCAGAGTACAAAGCAAACAAACCAATTTACAAGCTCTAGCAAGACTAAAATCAACTCAAATCTTCCTGTGGCTTACAGTAGTTCCACACTCAGTACTTTAACCCAAGTTGCATTCCTGGGTCAGTACTGTCAGCAGGACGACCCATTTCACTGAGCAAACACAGCCAGGCCTTTACCTACTAGGTCTTGTTTTGTTTTGTGACTGGAATTTGCATTAACACCAATCAATCCCACCTGCCTTTCACATTTTTAGGTGCTAATAACTAAGGCAACTTCCAACACCCCCAACCCCAGTCTTGAAGTAATAAAAAAATGTAAGAGGACTACCATTGAACTATAGTCAGAGTTTTTAAGTAATAAAAAGCTCACACTTTATTGTCAACAGTGTTTATTTATACCTACAAAAGAAAACAAGATGGTATCAAAAGGACAATTTACAAACTAAGAATAGTAACATAGCTCTTAGCATCCTGTGCCTGGACATCTCACATCTACAATCTTTCAAGTCTTAACGCAACAGGAATGTGTTCAGAGACCAGCAAGGACATGAATAGAGAGCACTGATCCCAAGCAAAAGCCACCAACCTTTGAGATGACAGAACTCCACACATGAATTGCTGAGGAGGGATTGGGAGAAGCAGCCCCGTAGCTTAATGTTGAAATCCTTTCCCGAAGGGAGTTTTAACCATGACAGCAATACCTAGCATCAGATGAGGTCCCGATGCCTGTGCTCTGAAGCTGAGTTATGAGTGACAGGCATGGAGGCAGGTTACTCTAGACCACAGGAGCAACTCTGCTTGGCTCCAGCTGTGCGCCGGCCACACAGCTTTTGGGATCTGGAACATGCTAACTTGACTATATGATTACAATATCCCTGTTGGAAAAAAGGGCGGCAAGCAGCAGACAAATTATTTATTGCTTGCTTGCCCAGAGACCTTTCATAAAAAGGGATGCTTCTCAGACCTGCAAGTGAGTGTGACAGCCCCTCTGGTGGCACCTGTTTTGAAAAGAAAAAAATCAGAATTCTCATGTAGCAATGTCTACGATGGACTGGTCAGTGCTTACGCAAACAGAAACGTTTTCTTTGGGGGGGGGGGGGGCGGGCAAGAACACTTTGGTTTAAAAGCACAGAGCAGTTTAGCCTTGTTTTTCCTGTGCCTACTAACCTCTCTCGGCCTCAACTTCTATAAGGGGGAAAAAGAAGTTAAGAAAGGAGTGGGGGGAGAGGTGTAGGAGTGGGCAAAGATGGCAACGTTCTCACATGCATATATTTCAACTTATGCTCACAACCTACCTGTATGTTGATTTTCAACCATACTTTCAGAACCCCTCAGAAACGAGCCCTTCTCTCTCCCTTAATTAAAAAACAAAAACCCCAAGTATTGAGATATTTGGATCTTACAAATGAGCACGCGCTCAGGCCTCAGCCAAAAATGCAGCGGGCCCTTCCCCCTTTAACTACATTGTGAATAAGCAATACTGATGACAACATTAAATATGAAGTCTTACACTAGATGAGCCAGGTTTCTGACTCTGTCTGATCTCCCTGTGCTGTTATGGGGAACACGAGCACACAAAATCCATTCCAGGCCTATTACAGGTAGTCTCGGCAAAAACAGTCACCGTTACTGTGAAGGGGACAAGCTCACCTACCTTCAGACGGAGGGAAAGGACAAGGACTTGGGTTACAGTCCTCTGTAACTTTTCCTAAGCGCTACCTACCTGTGAAAAGCTGAGTGCGAAAGGGTGCCAAGGAAATGTGCACCCAAAGCTGTTACGAGCACTGCAGACAACAGGGTATGAAGAGAGTAAGAGTTCTCTCTTACTAAACCCTGAAGATCCTTTATTCAGGACCACTTGGCCAAAGGGCTGCGTAGCTGGCAAAGTGTTGCTTTTATTCTAGCTCTATAGTTAAAAAAAAAAATCCCATTGAGTGTATTGTTTATAATTAAAGGTGGTTTTTACAGTGCAGGTGAATGCACTTAACTGGTTAATAAAAGTTTCCAGTGAGCATTTATGTTCACTCTGCTAATAGCAGCTGTCTGGTTGAAAAATGCATTTCACAGATGGTCCCTGTTTATATGGGGAAGAAAAATAGGCAGCTTCCCAGATGCTGAGATGCTACTTTTAACTATTGCAATAAACACTTGGGTTTTTTAATTTAAAAGATACACTTAAAATACTCAGACTTGGCAATTCAATTTCTAACCTGACACTAAAATGATTATTTTTTATTCACTGGGAAGGGGGAGGCCAGAGTGTAAGGGAGACAAAACCAATTAGGAATTTTTCAAAACTGTGAATGCACTTAAGAAGCAATCAGCCAAAAGGACAGTGGCAAAGCACTGTCTTAGAAACGCATCAGGCCCGAGGAAGCCTGTCCCAGCTCGGGAAACATGAAAAACCATATGGAAAATACACAGGGAACTCTCTCTCGGTTTTCTAACTCAGTAATAAGAACAATTTAAAGCACAGGTGCCATCTTCTTCTGCGGAATTCAACCCTTTAGCCTCCCCACCCACCAACTCAAGACAACAAAAAGGACTCCCACAAAAGGGCCTAATACCTTGCCTTTTCTTTTAAGATGAAAAATAGCTCAAATATCCTCAACATGCAAGAAGTTGGGGAGGGGGGAAATCTCTTCCAGTCAGCTATATATATGTTTTTTACAAAAACTATTATTAGACTGGATCAATTTGGCGGGCAGAAGAAACCTGGCAGTGAATTCTAACTAATCTGCATAAGAGACAAACCACAATGGTTGGGGGTTGGGGGAATAAAAAAGAGAAGGGGAACAGAAAAAAAAGGGAAAGACAGCGATCCTTTAAATGTAGTAAGTCTGCACGAGTCATTACCACTTGAGTGGTTTCATTTACGTGAAGGAGGGGGGGGAGGAGGAGGAGGAGGGTACTGGTAGGCAGTCTGCCCCATGTAACCTATCATACTGGTAGCTCCAGGAGGCTGTGCGAACTGCTGTGACATCAGTGGCTGTGGCTGCTGCCCAGACCGGCCTAGCCCACTAAACTGCTGGCCAGAGCTCTGCGAACTTCTCCCAGCCGAGGCGGCGCCGCTAGCCCCGTAGGTGCCAGCGCCATATTCCTGGGCTGTATAGCCACTGGTGCCATAAGCAGCTGCACCATAGGTGCCTTGAGCATAGGTGTATTGGCCTGCTTGTGCTCCAAAGGCAGAAGTTGGGCTCCCATAGCCACTGCCATTAGCATAACCAGCTCTATCGGCTTCACTGCGATCCCGATAGCTGGCAGAGTCTCTCCGGCCACCATCCTTCACTCCCCGAAGCCTCCGGTCACACTCGTCCTGATACATCAGATTGGGATTATTGGCTGAAGAAGCGGTCCGGTATCGAGAACGACCTCCTGATGAAGGATACAATTAATTTTTAATGCCAGACTTATGATGGAAACATAACCACATGAAAATGTTCTACTAAGTACAAAAGTATTCAACATTCTTGATATTTAACTAGCCAGCCTCCAACTCGGTGCTTAAAAAACATACCTATAATTTGAATCTTTAATGGGACATATTCAATTGGTAAACATAAAGAATATTCAACTACCTATCCATTTAGAAACCGTATTTACTTGAGGATTACTGAGAAGCTGAATCTTACAAACTTAGGAACAATGGCAAAGACACAGCTAAGCTCGTACCACCATGAAAGAAGGGATCCCATTCTAACGCACAGCGGTTCCCAAGCATTGCTTTGTGGTCCTAACTGCATCTGAAGCACCTCACAAGCTTTAAGAAGGATGCTCAGGTTCCTAGCTCAATTCTAAAGCCCCAAAACCTGTATACATAAACCTCTCAAGTAATCCCAATGTAGAGCTTAAATATGCATGCAGTAAGTTTGGGGGGAGATGCCAAAATGATAGGTGTAGATTCTGGTATATTTTGCATCTAATTTTTAGATTCAATAACTTTGAACAATTCAACATTGTTCCTAAATTTATAAGATTTAGCTTCTCAGTAATCCTCAAGTAAATCAAGTTTCTAAATGGATAGGTAGTTGAATATTCTTTATGTTTACCATTTGAATATGTTCCATTAAAGATTTAATAACTTTGCCTGCTCTACTCCTATACAATGGTATAAAATTAGGTATTAAAGTAGCCATAATTCAGCTTAATTCTGAACATACACCAGAATTTACTTAAAAAATACAAAGGTCAATTTTATATTATCTACAGAAATAAAAGGCTGCAAAGTAGGACCCTCACACTGTCTTACTCAGAAGAGATCGTAAAAACTAAGCACTGTCCTTTGTTACTGAGCACCATTACGTAATTAAAGTCTTCACAGAATTAAAAAAAACAAAGCACAACAAATACAAAAAGATACCTTGGCAGTCCCTGGAAAACTCCAGGACTTACCCCCTCCGCCGCCGCCTCCTCTGTGGTCCACCAGCTGCATCAGCTTGGGGTTGATGGCCTGATTGGCTTCTTCCAGCACTTTGATCAACTCCCTGGCTTGCTTGAGGTTTCCTGGGGTGAAGAAGGTGTAGGCAGTGCCCTTGTTGGTGCTCCGGGCCGTTCGGCCAATGCGGTGCACATAATCCTCTGAGCTGTTTGGATAGTCATAGTTGATCACAAACTTGACATCTTCCACATCTTCAACGCCAACGATCAGTCAGTGTAGGTTGACGTGGCAGGGAAAGAGAAGGTAAAGGACATGCCAACAACAGGTGGAAAGCACAATGCAGATGACAGCAAGAGGAGAGAAGATTAAGTTAGTAACCACTCTGAACAGGAACAAAAAAAGACTCATCCCAACAGAGTAAAAGAGGTTTAATGATTCTTGGGACATGCACAGGAAGTGGCATCTTTATCAGCTATGAAATCCTAAGAGAATCCCATTCAACCAGCCAAACTCCTGCCACTTCTGTCTGTATTTTGACCAATATACTGACAGAAGTCACACCAAATTCCAGCTCTATCTTTTTCAAAACTGGAATGAAGTGGTACCACCACTAAGTTAAAAGGCCAAATCACTTCTACTCTGTTGGGAGAAGCCTGTCAAAATCTACAAGAGATATAACAAACTTACCTTTAAACCAGTCACAGAGCACAATGAAAAAACAAAACAAACAAAAAAACAAACAAAAAGAACTCCATATACTTTAGTACTACATTTTAAGGAGACTTAATGAAAATATTTTAAAATCTTTTTGCTCTTACATTTTAAAAAACCAACCAGAGCCTAAGTATACATCTAGTTTCCTTTGCAGAAATATCCAAATTAGCTTTCCCCCTTCAATTACAAGAGCACATTACACTAAAATTTCACTATACTACCAAGCCCAGCTCTGCCAAATGAAGATATTTTTGCTCAACTCAAGGTTATTTTAACTCAATACTTGCTTCAATTGATCAAAGATTGTCTATGTAACCCGGGACATTAAATAGCCAGAGTGTGGGAAAAACCATGAAACCTTGAGACACGAGTTTAATGTTCTGTCCACTGCTGGGAATTGAGTTGAATAACCTCCTAATGCTTCAAGTATGTAAATGTTAGTGTAATGCTTTCAGCTAAATGTACCTTCTTTTTTTTAACCTACTTAAACAAAAACAAACTTAAGAATATAACAAAGAATCCTAATGTTTTGTGGAAAAAAATCTGCATTTTACAAAGAATATTCAGAAAATATCCTAGATAAAACACAGATTTTTGTGCTATAAGTAGTTAAAAAACATTCTCTGTTTGTTACCAGACCGATGCACACTCCCTCCTCCTTTGGGAAACCGCTGCAGCCGATCCCGTCTCTTTGCCTTTTATTTTTGGCGGCCTCCTTTCGAAAACTCCGCCTTCTGACACGGGACCACTGGAGCGCGGGGAGCATGCATCAAGGGTCCGTGGCAGTGAGAAGTCCCCACACACGCTCGCTCTGTGAACTGGCTTAGATGCTTCTCTGTAGCCCCATTTGGTTGCCAAGCGCCGGAGAACCTGGGTTCGGGTAAAAATTTCAGGTCCTCCAACGCCTCCCCCAAGGATAATTGGGGTGATTGTAGAAAAAAATAATTAATAAAAAAAATGTAAGTCACATCCAAAGGGTCAGACTGCATCTATTGCCCAGACTGGATTAATTTCAGGGGGGAAGGGGTAAAGATTAAAAAAAAAAAAAAAAATCAGCTATTGTTAAAGGGCCTGTGAAGAAAGGGGCATTTGTCTGTTTCTTATTACAATAAAGGCTCCTCGGTCTTTACTGACCCCTAAGTCCTGAATCACACCAGAAAGACGAGAAGGCAGTCATCACAGGGGGCAGCGTGAGTCTCCGGCTAGGGTCGTTGAGCAATAAAGGAAAAATAAAAATTTACGGGGCCAGGGTGGGTGTGAGGTGGGGACGGGACTTAGCGCCATGATCAATCTTCAGAGACAGGACAATGCTCCTTAGTCAGTCCCATCGTGTTTGACCATGGCAGCAGGGCCAGCAGAGCTCTGCACAGATGTCCAGACGTGTGCTTTCCTGGCAGAAAGCACTGGGACCGAAGTCACGGTTCAGATACTAACACTTGGGGGCATTTCTGGAGGGGGCAATAGGGGCAGACATGGTGCCAGTTCTTCATACTAGAAAGGTGTCCTGTCCGTGCACAGAGCGGGCTGAGGACACGGAAGAGCAAGCGCAGGATTTGATTTTCTCCAGTCAAGCCTGCCCTGCTGATATTTGTGCATGGCCACAATATTATCTTGCTGCCTTTAGAGAAGATGCTGTAGCGGGGGGAGAAATTGAAAAGTTAACGTTTGGCCAACTGCCTAGGGGAACAGCTTTTGTTTGACAAGCCCTGTCACATGGCCTGAGCCGCCAATCACTGATTGGGCGGGACAGACTAGCCAACAGGCTCATCTAGAGCTGCTTCGGGCCAATGTAGATTTGCCTCAGCCATGTGCTGAGAGATCTGCAGCTGATATCAAAGCTTCTGTTAAAAAACAAAACAAAATAAATTCAATACTTTTAGCTTAACAGCATGTAGTTTAAACAAAAAAATGGAAAAATCAAAAATATCTCAGTGGAAAGGGAGTAATAAATAGTGATTTCCTGATTATAACATTATGGGAATCAAAGAACTTACCTGAGGGAACATTTAAGAGGCCATCGCTTGACAGGAAGTGAAAAAAGGCCTGGTGACTCAGCTGAAAATTGCACCCCTGTCTATGAGGTAGAAGCCTTCACTTTCCAGGATCTTGTAGGACCTTGGTCAGCATTCTGCCATTTTGGTGGGTTTTCCCTCCTTTGATTTTTACAAGGCAGCGAACAAAGGGGCCCAAAACAAGCATTGATGCTGAGTAACAAGAAACAGACTCGGGTGTTTTCCCTCTCCCCGCACTTGGAGGAGTGGGGGCGGGATGAGAGTCTAAGGTATTCTAATGGTAGCCAATTGATTTGGTTTAGAAATGCAGGGGACGGGGAACAAATATTTTTAAATGTCTAGGCAAGATGCACAAAGAAGCTACCAGCACATAGCAAGCCTGTTTAAAAACCACCATCACGGAAAGCTTTTCTGTAACTGCTTTCAGGCCGCAGCCTTTTCTCCCGAAAGGCCCACATCCTAACCAGACCCAGACATGACCTGAGGGCAGAGACAGTGTTCAGTCATGGCTGCGGGTCACCACCTCTGAAGGAGGGAATGCTGAGTGCAATGTACAGTCTTCATTACTTTTGTATTCCAGTTATCTGAATAGCTGCTCTCTGTTAAATATTATGAGGAAATACGGTACTTCTCACCTTACTGGGCAAGAATTTAGGTACCAATCAGTAATTTAAAAGACATCTTTGTGACAGAAATAATACCTTTTTTAATGTAAACATTTTGAGTTATCCCTGTTTAAGCTCAGAATAGGCTAAAATACAAAATATCTCAAATCATCACAAGCCACAAACTCCAGGGGAAAAAGCCTCAAATTAAGTTTTTAAATTGGAAGACAGCACTTAGATTATCTGAGTATGGGTTGGAGGGGATGAATGAAATAGTTCCCATAATAATTTTACTTCAGTAAATAAAGTTGGCAATGGAGATTTAATTGCAGAATATAATGTTTATAGACTTATTAAATCCCAAGAATATATTGTGTTAGCATTCATGGAATTGGACCTCTTTCTATATACCGCACAGACTGGTCTGAGGAAGAAGAAATGGAAAACTAGTTTCTAACAGCTAGGTGCAATCAGGCTCGTTCCACCTGACAACAGAAGCTGAGCGTTTAACTGAACGTCTCCGCGGTCTCCGCTCCGTCTAACGGTCCGAACAGTCATGCCTAGCTAGGCCTTGCTGCAGACCCAAACCATTTGTTCGGAGCAGGAAGAGACTTTGAAAATAAAAACCAAAAACAAAAATGCCAAGGTTAAAAAAAACAACCGGGGGAGGGGTAAAATAAATAAAAAAGCATACTTTGTATTCCTCTCCTTTAAGTATTTATCTAAATACACACATATACAACTCTAATTTGAAATGACAAATCTTTAAACCCAGAGATACATGTACCATTGACAGAGACACCTGTCTATACAAACCTAGCCCACGGGAGGCCACGTCTGTGGCAATGAGGATGGGAGCCTTCCCGGAACGGAACTCTGCAAAACAAAGACGATTCCGTGAAAGCCGAGCTGTACACTCAAAACGAAGAGTATGTGTGCCTCTAAGAAAACGACTGAGTGAACATTCCTCCCTGCACCACACCAGTTAAATGTCAAATAATGGTGTCAGACCATGCCTCGGTCTTCTAGATTTAAGGGAAATTGTAATTCTTTTGAAAATCTTAATTATATTGCCTTTTAGCAAAAACAGCAATAGACAAAATTACCTCTAATAAGGGCTGGAGACATACACACACACACACACACACACCATGATCAGAAACCTGGAGCTTTCAGGCCCACCCCCTCACACTTGGAGAAGGGAAAAGGAACTGGAAATTGAGTTAATGATCAATAATGACTACACAATAAACCCTCTATAAAAATCTCAAAAATACAAGGTTTGGAAAGCTTCTGGGCTGGCGAGCATATCTCTAGAGACAAGAACGTATTACATAAAGGAAGGATGGGATAGACTGTACAAAAGTGCGAAGAGCCAGCATTGCTGCCCTTAAAGGACAGCAAAGACATGCCAAAAGTGCATCAACATTCCACTAACCAGAGCAACGCGAGGCGCACTCCAGCCTGCAGGCCAAATGGCAGTGCCTTTTTGCAAAGACTTGTCGCACCACAGCAGAGCTGTTTCCTTACGTATTTGTCTGCCCATTTTGGTGCTAGAAGAGCAGAACTAACAGGTGTGACACAAACCACCACACAGCCTGCAAAGCCTAAAATATTCACTGTCTGGTCCTTTCACAGAAGCATGTCAATCCCTGAAACAGAGTGTGAACAATGCTTAGTTTTGAACTCACCATTAAGTACCCAATCTCTTTCTGGCTGACTCTTGTCTCCATGGATACACATAGCCGGCCAACTGTCAGAAGAAAAGTGATCAATATTTTAGACATCTTTTTTAAAAAAGAAAAACTAAGCTTAAAAAAAAAAAAAAAAAGTGCAACCATATGGAATTATGAAAATTTATTATAGACCACATAAATAAAGACTATGTCCATTTAAAGAGCACAGACATCATTAGGCATTATTAAACTATTATACAACATTCACAATGCCAATTGAGAAATCCCCACTGAACTATAAAACCCGAAACTAACCCATTACTTCGGTGCTGCACTCACCCATCTCTGCGCATCCTTCGAGTGAGGTCATCACAGCGTCTCTTTGTCTCTACAAATATAATTGTCTTATTTTCCTTTTCTGCCATTATTTCCTCCATGAGTTGGATCAACCTGAAAACAAAACCAGCGACAGTGCAGCCATTCAGAGACCTCCCAACACATCATGCCGAAGCTATGTCTGCAACTTCCACCCCTCACAGCACTTTCTCTCCAGCTGGTAATTATCCAGCTGGGATTTAAACCCAAGGATCCAGAATCATTTGCCTTTAACTGCGAAGTTCTGACAAATGACATGAAGACTGGATTGTTGGAAAGTTAGCAATATTTTAAGTGTTTTCAGACCTCAAAAAGAAGTTTCTCCAATGCTTTAATTTTGGAGGATTATTAGGGAAAGGCTTATCAGAATGATGGAAACGGTGAGAGCACTCATACTTGTGGTCTTTTTCACTTTCCATGCAGACATCCACAATCTGGAGGATGTTGTGGTTGGCACTCAGCTCCAGATTGCCCACGTTGATCTGGGTGTAGTCACGGAGGAAGTCCTCCGCGAGCTGCCTCACCTCCTTCGGCCAGGTGGCACTCCACATCAGTGTCTGCCTGTCAGGCTGGAAAGGAAGGAAAGGCTTTCTTTTAGGCTAAGGAACCGCGACAGGCAAACGGTATAAATAGAGCATATTAGCAGCTTTACACACCCTGATTTGGTCAACAATTTTACGGATCTGGGGTTCAAAACCCATATCAAGCATTCTGTCAGCCTCATCCAGTACAAGGTAAGTACATCGGCGAAGATTTGTCTTTCCTGATTCCAGGAAATCTATCAGGCGCCCAGGAGTAGCTATACAGATCTCAACACCTGTAAAAGAAAACCGAAGATCTAGCAACTAAGAATCTTTTTTTTAAAGGCTCACCCAAGGGTATGTTTGCGTGTGTTTTTAAATTGAGTTTTAAAGAGAGGGGGTAGGGAAGAAAGAAACATCAATGTGAGAAACAGTGATCGATTGCCTCTAATTCGAGCCCCAACGGGGGATCGAACCTGCAACCTTTTTGAGTACACGACAACGCTCTAACCAGTTGAGCCACCTTGGCCAGGGAAATTAATAATCTTTACACACTGCCCAAGCGTTGGCAAACTAATAAGTACCATCTCTGGTGGTGTACTCCATGCTGCAGAGAACTAGCTAGCTACATTTTAACTCACTACCTGGGAAAGCACGTTGTAAGAATTTAGGCATAATCATCATACCTCCACAAAGTATACTAGTAAGTCTCTAGCCATGTTGAACTTCCCCAAAGGAGTATTTTAACCATACCTAAAAACTTCAACCTGCTAAAATACTGAATTTTTTTTTTCACAAGAACCCTCTATTTTAGTCTTAAATTTCATTAACAGAAATTGACAAGATGAAATAAATTAATAATTCTTATATGCTAATTTTAAAACATTACCTCGTTCCAAGTCTCGGATCTGGGGGCCTTTCGGAGCACCGCCATAGATGCAAGTGCTCTTCAACTTGGAGCATTTGCCGTAGTCATCGGCCACCTGCTGCACCTGCTGGGCGAGCTCTCTCGTGGGAGCCAGAACTAGACACTGAAACAAACAAGACACTTGAAACACATATCCCAAGTTTAAAAAAAAAAAAAGTACAAAAGGCTCTCTAATACTTTTCCTTCTGTCTAATTTGGTACTTCAAAGTATGTAATGGGACGGGAGGCTGTGAATGTAGAGATATAAGAGACAGTGGATTGAAATGTGCCAAAAAATTTATGAGAGCTAATATTTAGCATTTGGAATAATAGTTTACTTTTGACATATGGTTCATTACTGTTTATATATGCTATTAAGTGGATTTACAGATTGTACTACCTAGTTTTAACTAAAGAACTGCCACAAAATGAACAAATGGTTTTAAAATGATACCGTTAAGTATTAGTGAAAAATAGATAAGCCTGGCCGGCACGGCTCAGTGAGAAGAGCATGAGCCTGCGCACCGAAGGGTCAAGGATTGCGGGTCTGATCCCCAGACCAATTAGGGCACCTATGGAAGCAGCCAATCGATGTCTCTCTCCACATCAATGTCTCTCTCCCATCCCACCCCCTGCCACGTCTAACTCTCTAAAACAGAAGTGGAAAAAATATCCTCGGGTTAGGGTTGTAAGAAAACAGAGCTGACCCTTTTCTGACTTCTAGTCTAAGCTCTCAGCCAGGCACTTTAGGCAAAAAACAATGACTTATTCATAAGCTGACAAGTAGTTGGCCAAAATGATACAAAAGACGACACTCTGAAACAGTTATCATATACACTGTTAACAATGAATCCTGCTCTTTACTGATCCATCAGACACTAGCTGATGATGATAAAGCTGACTCAGCCACATGAAATACATTACATAATACATAATGCAAAGTAATGTTATTTCTTTTTGTGGATTTTAAGACATACTACAACAATGTACATATTAATATAGCAAGCACAAGCTCAATGAAAGAAAAAAAGAAAAAGAAAAAAAAAAAAGCACCGCCATGGAGATGTGGCTCCGTTGGTTAGGTGTCATCTCATGCACCAGACACACACCTGGATTTCAGACTCAGTTCCCAGTATGGGGTGTACAGGAGGCAGCCCATCTATGGTTCTCTCTCCCTTTCCCCTTCTCTCTCTAAAAATAAAAATATATATATATATATATATATACCCACTCAGATACAAATGTATTCAAAATGTTTAAAGACCCTACTTGAACTTATAGGAAACAGTGGGAGTGAAAAGAACCAAAAGAGAAAACTATGCTGCTCTATAAATATTAACAAAAATGTTATTTAGCAACAAATATACATCCCAAACCTGACTTAAATCCAGAGCAGGGACCTCATTTCACTGCTCTTTAGTGTCCCCCAGAGAATCACTGATCAATTACGAACTGCACTTGAACTAATGCTTATATATGAAGGTAGTGTGCACAGTGATTAGGAGTAATATTGATTCAAATTCAAGCTCAACTGTTTATAGCTGTATGACCTTGGACAGGTCATTGAATTACACTGTCTAAAATTTATCAGTAAGATGGGGATAATAATATCACTTCCAGATATGAAGGGTAGAGATGAGAATGAAATTTGAAAAAGTAGGTAAAGCACAGTGCCTCAACACAGTAATCATTAAATTACAGTTATTCTTAACTGTAAGAATTATAAGCAAACTGAAACACACTTACGATTGGACCATCTCCCCTTTCCAAGTATGGCTGATGGTTAATATGCACAATTGCAGGCAGCAAATACTGAGGGGGGGAAAGAATGACAGTCTTGTAAGAAAACTGAGCCATTATCTTAGAAGTTCTAAATTATCACAGTAATTGATAATGGCCAACTAGGAAAATAAAAACAGTAGATCTGTGACAAATATGTGCAACGCAAATTTAAACACAAAATGCTTTCATCTATTTCACATAGCTAATAAAGCTAAAGTATTACCTACACAATATAAATTAAAATTTTATAAAGAATTGAGAAATATATATGGATATTTAGAATAACAAAGTCAGTCACCACAATGTTACAAGTCTTCCCATGCCGGTACGTACCGCTAATGTCTTCCCAGAGCCAGTCTGAGCAATGCCCACCATATCCCGGCCACTAAGAGCCAATGGAAACCCCTGGCACTGAATCGGAGTTGGTTCTGTGAAATGCTGATCCATCAATACATCCATTACATATTCTGTAAGAGAATAAATATTAATGCTTTTAGTAAAACCAAATGCTTTTTGTAAAACACAGCCAAAAGAAAAGAACTCTTTCTTTTAAAATACATTTTTATTGATTTCAGAGAGGAAGGGAGAGGGGAAGAGACAGAAACATCAATGAGAGGGAATCGTTGATCGGCTGCCTCCTGCACACCCTCTACTGGGGGACTGAGCCCGCAACCCAGGCATGTGCCCTTGACTGGAATGGCACCCAGGACCCTTAAGTCCGAAGGCCGATGCTCTATCCACTGAGCAAACCAGCTAGGGTTTTTGGCAAAATTTACCCAGCTTTACTCTCTCCATGAGAGGTGTTTTTTCTTTAGTTACTACACCCCTGATTTGCCAACTACTACCTTTCAGAGAGCTGATACCAGAGCCATTTATCTTTCCTTCAAAAACTTGAAAACCACTGCCCTCAAGTTCTTAAGATGGCACTGGCACATGGTCATCACTTATTGTTTGTCAAATTCAAATTATATCCAGCTAGAAAGCAATTCCATTCTGCTATTTTTTTTTAAACAGGTAGAGGCAAAACCCATAGGGCAGCGATTTTCAACCAGTGTTCCGCAATAATTTTTAAAAAATATATATTTTTATTGATATTTTTACAGAAGGGAGATAGAAACATCAATGAGAGAGAAACGTCGATCAGCTGCCTCCTGCACAACCGCTACTGGGGATGTGCTCACAACCAAGGTACATGCCCTTGACTGGAATTGAACCTGGGAGGTTTGATTCAGTCCGCAGGCTGACGCTCTATTCACTGAGCCAAACCGGTTTCGGTCCTGCAAGAATTTTTAAAACACGCAATTCCTGACTATCTAGTTAGGGAGACTGACCTCTTTTTCCTTAAGACTATCAATTAAATAAAAAGACAGCCAACACAATAGCCGTCCTGTGTGAATGAGTCAAAATGACACCTTTTTTGTCAGCTTGGCAGAAAATGCATGTATTTTTGGTGTGCCACAGAATTCTAATAATTAGTTTGTGTGTGCCATGAGAAGGAGGTGGTTAAAAAGTCACTGCCCTGCCGAAACCGGTTTGACTCAGTGGATAGAGCATCGGCTTGCGGACCGAAAGGTCCCAGGTTCGATTCCGGTCAAGGGCATGTACATTGGTTGTGGGCACAACCCCGATGGGGGATGTGCAGGAGGCAGCTGGTTGATGTATCTCTCTCATCGATGTTTCTAGCTCTCTATCTCTCTCCCTTCCTCTCTGTGAAAAATCAAGAAAATATATATATTTTTAAAAAGAAATCACTGCCCTAGGTGAAGAGAAAACTCTAAAAAAAGTTATAGATCAGAAAAGAGATGAGCATTAAAAAAAACACCTCCTATGTAACAATATAGGAATTGGTTCTGTTGCTTCTGGCCTTGAGGTTTGTTTTGTTTTTGTTTTTGTTAAATATATTTTTTTATTGATTTCAGAGAGGAAGGGAGAGGGAGAGAGAAACATCAATGATGCCGAAACCGGTTTGGCTCAGTGGCAGAGCGTCGGTGTGTGGACTGAGAGGTCCCAGGTTCGATTCTGGTCAAAGGCATGTACCTTGGTTGCGGGCACATCCCCGGTAGGGGGTGTGCAGGAGGCAGCTGGTCGATGTTTCTCTCTCATCGACGTTTCTAGCTATCTCTCTCCCTTACTCTCTATAAAAAAAAATCAATAAAATATATTAAAAAGAAAAAAAAGAGAAACATCAATGATGAGAGAGAACTATCGATCGGCTGCCGCCTGCACGCCCCCTACTGGGGGTCAAGCCCACAACCTGGGAATGTGCCCCTTGCCGGAATCAAACCTGTGACCCTTCAGTCTGCAGGCCAACGCTCTATCCACTGAGCCAAACCAGCTAGGGCTGGCCTTGAGGTTTTAAAAAGTAAAAAAAATTACATAATTATTTTTTATTTATTTATTTTTTTAAAATATATTTTATTGATTTTACACAGAGAGGAATTGAGAGGGACAGAGAGTTAGAAACATCGATGAGAGAGAATCATTGACCAGCTGCCTCTTGCACACCCCCTACTGGGGATGTGCCCGCAACCAAGGTACATGCCCTTGACCGGAAACGAACCCGGGACCTTTCAGTCCGCAGGCCAACGCTCTATCCACTGAGCCAAACCGGTCCTGGCAAATTATTTTAAAAACATTTTTAATTGATTTCAGAGAAGGGAGAGGGAGATAGAAACATCAATGATGAGAGAGAATCATTCATCGACTGCCTTCTGCACGCCCTACTCTATTTCATAAGTCGACGCTCAACCACTGAGCCATGCTACGAGGCCATAATTACCTTGGTGAACAGTATCCCACTTGTGTTTTCAGCAAAGTCATGAGTTTGGCTCAAAACCTTTACACAATCTATTACCCATATTAACCATTCAACCCAAATTAACAATGAAGATCCTGGTGAGAATACTTACGTGGGAAGTTTGCATGATGGAAAGCAAAAACAGGTTTAGGACAAACATCTCCCCCTCTTACTGTAATCTCCTTCTTACGGCGTAGTTCTTCAACCTCATACTATGGAAGAACAAGGAGGAGACAAATTAAAAAGCTATTTTAAACATGCAAAAACCTTATATAGCAATTTAGTTGAACAATTATCATCCAATTTGAAGTTAAAATGGAAAACGAGTGAGGAGACACCCAACTTTGTGAGTCAATAAAGCAGGTGATAAGAGTTCTTTTTTCCACACAAGGAAACAGATACTCATGCCAAAACCGGTTCGGCTCAGTGGATAGAGCATTGGTCTGGTAGTGAAAGGTCCCAGGTTTGATTCCGGTCAGGGGCATGTGCATTGGTTGCGGGCACATCCCCAGTGGTGGGTGTGCAGGAGGCAGCTGGTCGATGTTCCTCTCTCATCGATGTTTCTAGCTGTCTATCCCTCTCCCTTCCTCTCTATAAAAATAAATCAATAAAATATATTAAAAAAAAAAAAAAAGCAGTAGTACATTTACACAATGGAGTACTACTCAGCTGGAAAAGAAGAAGAAAAAAAAAAAACACCCACAAAAAACAACAACAACAACAACAACAAAAACACACCACCACAACAACCAGATATCAGAAATGTTAAGTAGCCTGCCCAAAATCAGAACTAGGAAGAGGGACAAAATGTAATCCTATCTTATCCTATATAATAAAAGCTTAATATGCTAAGGGTCCGACCGTTCAACCAGTCGCTATGACGTGCACTGACCACCAGGGGGCAGACACTCCAACTGGGACTGGGCAAGACAGGCCAGACACACTCTAGAGCCCTCCCAGGCCTCAAATGTGCACCCTTGGCCTGGCCTGCGCCCTCTCACAATCTGAGATGGTTTCTGGCCGAGGGACCCTACCAGTGCAAGAATCCATGCACCAGGCCTCCAGTAATGAGATTAAAAACCAGGAGTACACAATGCCAATACTTTAAATTTATTTAATTTTTGCTCCCAAAGATGCGCTAGGTCTTATTTTCAGGGGATGTCTTTATTTTTCCATGAAGAAGAATACGGTACACATTTATTGTTAAATGAAAATAAAGGAAATTTATTACCTGTATATGGTACAGTAGTACAGTAGTTGTCAACACAAACCAGACAAACTGTGAATCCTACAGTATCAAGAATTGACTCATTTATTCAATGACAATCATGTCATCTTCTGGAACATCATCATAACAATCCAATTTCTGAATTTCCTGGTAAATTTCTTGTGACTCCATTTCTTTCAGAATCAGTAGGCCAAATCTCTCATGTTTAGCAATAGCATTCTGAGACAGAGCCTAGGGAGGCCTTATTTTCAGGGGATGCCTTATATTTCACTCAGAAGGAAACCTGTAAGTAGGTCTTATTTTCGGGGAAACATGGTACTAGCAGTTTTATTAAGAATCTAAGGAAGTACCCCTGCACTAGAATAAAACATACAACAGCAATAGCAATGTATGTGTAAATTCTGGCTACTATGTTTACTTGGTTCATTACTATTTATAAAAAAGGCATATAAATAAATAAATACACCCCCCCCCCCCCAAAAAAAAAAAAACAACCCACAACTCACTGGAGTCAGTCTTGCCACTTCTGGATGTTCCACATAAAAGTTCTTCTCAAACTTGGGGAGCTCACTCAAATCCCACTTCTTTTTACGTAAACGCTCCCCAGGATTACCAAATTTCTTCAGGGGAAGGCCGCCACCGCCTCTTGCTCCAAATCTGGAAACATCAAAAAATTTAGCTGTTAGTATTTTAGAAGAAATAAATATACCCTAGGCGCCATAGAACATGCAAAAGATATGGTATAGTTGTAATAGGTGAGAAATTAAAGATTATTAATAATCATGAGGATTTCAACCCGATTCTAAAATCCAAAAAAAGTCTGAATTTTAATTCTGCCAATTACAAGATGATTTTGAGCAAATTATTTAACTTCTCTGTCCCTCGGTTTCTTATGCAAAGTAGAAATACCACTTATTTCAGAAGTTGCTGTAAAGATTAAATGAGTTGGTAAAGTGCTTAAAACAGTATCCGGTAGAGTAAGCACTCGGTACAATTTAGCATTCAATCAATACTTACTGGGTATCCCCTATATACCAAATAATGTTTTAAGAGGTCAAGATACTAAAGTGAAAAAACAGAAGTCTCTACTCTTTTGTAATTAATATTCAGACAAGTAGGTAAGGGAAGACATTAGCTTAAGCTTAAGTTAAGGGTAAGCCTGTGACAGGTTGTATCAATACTATTTCAAAGGGCCTCAATTTCCTGGATTTCAAGCAATTCTTGAAAAACTGGCTTAAGACCTAGCTAGACATTTCTCTGAATGCAAATATATATAAAGATTGTTGACAGGAAATTTTCTTGGGATCAGTGAACACCTACATTCAATAGGCAGAACTGAGTCAATTTCATTTCCACTATTGCTCAGCTGGCCAGAGGAACCAGGAACCAACCCAGGAAAAGCATAATGCAAGCAGAGACACACTCAGAGGTAAAACATCTCTGGCATTTTCCATATGCCATCAGGTCCAAAAACCACCTGGATCAGCCCACACACACATTTGCAAATGAAACCAAAACAATTTTAGTAACTTAGAAATAAAGGAAAGCCAAGTCTCTAAACAGTCTTGCAAAGACCAACTTTTAGAGATTGTCAGTACAGTTTACATTAATTCATGTGGTTCTTAGAAGGTGCCATTTCAATGCTGTTGCTGCTCCTGCATTCCAATGCAACCGAGACCTTAAACTAAGGAATTAGAACAACTTTTCAACAATAAGGTTCCTGGTTCCTGTTAAGGTTTATAAAAAAAAGAACCCCTTATTTTATTAAATAAAAATGTTTTTTTCCTTCCTCCTAATGCCTTTGCTAATTATCCAAGACATACCATTCTATACTAATTATATAATTTGAAACATGGGGTTCTTAATAAATATGCTGTCTCTGCCTTTATAATTAATGCTGATTTCAATATATATTCAAGAGAGCCATTACCTTTGCAGAATTTCATAGCAAATCCATGCCATCCTTTAAAGATGCATGTGTCCTAATTACCTTGGCGTGCCATGCTGCTCCTTAATGCTTTATTGAGTATTCATTTAATTTGGCTCTACATATCAACATGCAAAATCATGCTAAAGTGAACAATGCACACTTTGGACTGTGCAAGTACACTGACCTCAGTCATTCCCCTTTGAAAATAATAATCCATTTCAGCTCTGTATTACAGTTAAGGACAAAACAATAGCAATTCAAAACAAAAAAACTCATAGTGGGCAACCCACTTGGGCCCTCTCCCTGCTAGAGGGAGTCTGTCTCTCAATAAACTTTGCTTTTGCTTAAAAAATTTTTTCATAGTAAGTGTAGTGAGGGCACATATTTTGAGTGTCACTTTGCTTGAAATGAAGAATTTTTAAAGCGTTTAAAAATGCTTCTGATACTAAAGAGCCAATATGGTATAAACTAAATATGGACCATTTTTCAAATTTTATTTCTAAGTAATTCACTTTTCAAATTTTATTACTAAAGCATATATATGATGCAGTGAAATATTAAGTAATCAGGCAATAGATCCTTAGTAGCCTGTGCCTATTTCAAATTTACAACCTCCATCATAACTACCTCGAATTTTAAACATTCCCTTCTTTTTTATAGTCTTGCCATATTTGTAGGTATCCTTGAATTCTACTGTATGAATACCACAATTTATCTAGACATTTATTTTCAATATTGTCATGAGTGATGCTGGTTCAAACTTCCTTGTAGATGAATGCTGGAGCAGATGTACAAGGATTCCTAGGCCTTAGAGCTCAGGGGATAAAGCTTGAGAGGGATTACTGGACCATTTATTTAACTTCAGTAGGTAAATTCACTTCTAAACTTAGCTGTACTATGAAACACTTAGCAAACGGCTCTCTTCTAGTCCTCCAAACTGCGAAGGTATTTTCCTTCCTAACAAGGCATAGATCAAAACAATCTTTTTTTTTATTTTGTAAATTATGCGACCACTGAAGTGCTTGTGACTGGTAGACCTGATACTGGTATATGTGACCCACAAAAGACAAGCTGGGAGAAAACAATAAGCCGAACACCTACTGCAGAAAGGCCATTACAAGCAGTCACCTCAATTCCAGAGGACAACGCAGAGTAAAGGCAACTTTTATTGCAAATAAGAACCAGCACAAACCAGCATGGATCTCTCTCTCTCTTACGCAACTTTCTCGTTTAAGTCGATGATAAGATTTGAATTCCAGCATCTGGGGGGGCTTCAGTTTTAAGCCTGCTAACTTCCAACCGTGTCGTGGTGGCGTTCCATCACAAACTTTCTAGCGAGGCCGAGTCCAATTATAGAAACTAAAGACCGAAACACGGAAGGGGGAAGAAAAAAAAAAAAAAACTACCAAGACTCCACACAAAAAACCCCTCCCTTCGCAAACGCGCCGCTTAGATGGCAATTCCATTGCTTTCCATTCCAACGCGCGCCCTCCCGTTTATTTAAATGCGACTAACGGCGGTGGTAAGGCCAGAGCCGGCCTCTGGCTTCGGACCAGGTTTCCAGTCCCGTTAAGTTACCTCTGGCGACAAACGACACGAGAAGCCATTGCGCGTTAGGATCTCACTCTATTCTCAGCGCCGAGGCCCGGGGGTCCATGGCTTCCCGGACGGGACGGCCCGGAGGCGGGGAAGCCAGGCCCCGGGCGCCCTCCGCCCCCGGGGCCGCCCAGGGAGCTGGGGGCCGCCAGGCCACCCCCCCCTCCCCCGCCAGGTCACCGTGGGCCCGGGCGCTGGGGCGCCGTGAGGCCCCGGTGCCCGGCCCCCCGGGGGCGGGAGCGCCGCTCACAGGCCCGGGGGTCCCCGCAGGCGGCCTCCCCGCACCCCCAGCTCCCCAGGCCTTCCCGCTCCTCCTCGCCCTTACCCTCCGCGGTCCCGGTCCCGGTCCCGGTCCCCAAAGCCGCCGCCGCGCATGGTCCCAAACGGGTAGAGGTCTGGGAGCGGGGCGCGGATGGCCGCGCTCGCGAGGGCCTGCGGCTCCGGCCTGGTGACGACCGATGGCGGCGGCGCCTCCGCTGTTGGGGCGGCGGCAGGCGCGGCGCTCTCTCGCTCCGACGCGCTATCTCCCGTCGCAGACGCCACCGTCGCCGCCTCTCTCGTCGGAGACGGTAGCAAAACACAGAGAATCGGGGTAAATAAAGTCGGTGGGTAGGTTTGGCTACGCTCAAACCCGGCAGGGCCGCGGCTGAGGCGTCTCCTTCCTTCCCGGCGACTGCACAAAATGGCGGCCGGCGGCTGAGGCTGCTCCGGCTTAACGCTACGCTACGCTACGTACGTCGGAGGCGCTACGTAAACAGCGTGGCGGGATAGCCCCCGGGCTTGGCGCAGCACTACGGGTATTCTCGGAAGCACGTTGCGCCACTTGCGAAGATTGGGCGCACTTTACGGTCGGTAGGAGGAAAACAAAGTACGGAGCGGGCGTAGCGTTCTCGCGCCACCAGAACTGGAACGCGGGGCGGGAAGGTGGGAAGAGCCTCCGGCGCGACGTAACATTCTTTGCGGCGTCGGCCGGCCCACTGTTGCGGGGATGCGCAGTGTGCGTAACGAATTCTCTTTGAAGAATAGAGGGTTTTTGCCGAGTTCGAGCGCGGGGCGATAGCCGGGCTTTATTTTTGCAAAGAGAATAACAGCCCTGCATGTTACAGGGTCTGTGAGTGCCAGGAGCCCGGCGGGCTGGACGGTTCCCGGCTGGCGCTCCGGCACCGCGGCGCTGGGCCCGCGGAGACTGGCCGCCCGCCCCGGCGCCATTTCCTCTCGGCTGCCTTCCGCCCGCCGCCGCCGGCCGCCATGACGGGCGCCGTTCTTGCCGGGGGCGGCGGGCAGCGAGGTCCCGGCGGGGTGAAAGCCCCCTTCTCCTCCCGGTTCACACTGACGACCCTGCCCCCCGCAGAATGCGTGCACTGCCCGGGCTGAGCACAGCGGCCTCGCCAGCAACCAAGTGGGGGGTGGGGGCCCCCTAAGGTAGCCGCTGGGGTCCCTCCGCCGCCCAACGGCGCTGCCTCTGAGGCCCCGCCGCCGCCTTCAGGCCGGTGCTCGGCGCCGCTCAGGCGCCCGCTCCAGGCCCTTGGAAAGGTGGTTTTCAGACAGGAAAGGGGAAGGCATGTCTGTTTTTATTTTGTATTTAAATATAAATATTTTTTATTGGTTTCAGAGAGGAAGGGAGAGAGAGGAGCATCGATGATGAGAGATTCACCCATCGCTGCCCTCCGCCGGGGTTGGAGCCGGTCACCCCGGCCTGAGCCCTGGCTAGGAATCGAACCCTAGCCTCCAGTGCATAGGTCGCTGCTCCATCGCTGAGCCACGCCCGCCAGCTGATAAGACCTGTTTTTTTTCTCCATGCCTTTCAAACCGGCTTCCTCCTCCCCCAAACTGCATTTAGAAGCCTCACCTTCTCGGTCAGATGCAGTCAGACTTGTCCAGCTCTGATTTCTAAAGTGGGGAGACTTGAGACCCGTAATTGTGGGCTGCTGTCTCCTACTCTTTCTAAAATTATTACAAGAATAGCATAAGGAAAGGGGCTTCCTGACTGGCCGTTCAGGTGTCTCTTGGGCCGTAGACGCAGATGAGCAATCAGATTCATTGGGCAAATGTTGAACGCCTCACGGGCCAAGCACTGTGCTTCGGAGCGGGCATAGCAATGGGCAAATCAGGTATTGCACGCATGGAGTTACAGTGGGGGAGATGGACAAATGTTTACGTCGGGGTAGCTAACTAAAAAAGAAAAAGGGAGCCCTAACCAGTTTGGCTCAGAGGATAGAGTGTCGGCCTGTGGACTGAAGGGGTCCCAAGTTCGATTCTGGTCAAGGGCATGTACCTTGGTTGCAGGCACATCCCCAGTAGGAGGTGTGCAGGAGGCAGCTGATTGATGTTTCTCTCTCATCGATGTTCCTAACCCTCTATCCCTCTCCCTTCCTCTCTGTGAAAAATCAATAAAATATGTTAAAAAATAAAGAAAACGGAAAAGTGACTGTGTGTGTGTGTCTGTGGGGAGGAGAGCATGCTGTAACATCTTGTTGACCAGGGTGTCCTGAGACAGCTTCCCCGATCAAGTGGCACAGAGGGAAGAGCAAGTGCAAAGGCCCTGAGACCATGTGGCCGGAGCAGAGCCAGGAGGAAAGACAGGAGAGGGCCAGGTTCAGAAGGGCTTGCTGGCTACTGTTAAGGACTTTGTTTTTTCCTTTCATTAAATTGGAAATCTCTAGAAGGATTAGGCAGGGTGAGGAAAGGACCCCTATGGCTGCAGCGTGGGGGATTCATTGAGAGTGAGCAAGCAGGTAGATGAAACAGGCGAGTGCAGGCATCCAGGCAGGAGATGATGGGGCTTGGTGCAGGCTAATAGCAGCCCGTAAGGGAGAAATGGTCTCATTGAAAGTTGAGCTAATGACTTGCTCATGGGTGGGATGTGCAAGAAGAGTCCAGGATGAGTCTTGTAGGAGCTGGCCAACCATTAAGCTCCTCCTGGGATTTAGACTGGATAGGCCCTGAGGGAGTTTCCCGGACTAGTTTGTCTGTTGTATATGCTAAGTAATTAAACCTGAGGCTCTGTATGTAATAAGTACTTTATAAAGTAAGATAGATCCACGGAAAACCCCCCTATTTTGCCAGGGGACAAATAATTCATGTTTTGCTACTAGGTCAGGTCTCATACCTTTTACAGCATCTCATAACTCCTTTGTCTTCGTAAAGCTTTTCACAGTACATAGCCATAGACTTCTGTCATTATTTTGCCCTCCAAAAAAAATAAATCTTTAGTCTTTCTTTGGCATACAAGCTTCTGGCAGACAAGCAGGGATTGTAAAGTGAATCCATAGTATGCATTTCTCATTCTTGACCTATCTCTGCATTTTCCTGCCAACAATGGTTGAAGCTTATTACATTTTCCTAAATACAGAGTAAGGTTTTTATTCCAGAGAACCTGGGAATTTCATTAGTAACAGCCAAGACTGTTGGTAAAAATGAAAATATGCTTTTCTCAATTCAGCCTTTTTAAAAAAAAAAACCTAACTCTTACCATATCATACCAGCCAGCAATCATATTTTTTGGTATTTACCAAAAGATTTGAAAACATGTCCACACAAAAGCTTCATTATAGCAGCTTTATTCATAATTTTCAAAACTTGAAAGCAATCAAAATGTCCTTTAATTAGTAAATGGATAACCTGTTGGTACATATATACAGTGAAATATTATTGAGTTAAAAAGAATTTAGCTACTAACCCATGAAAAGACATGGAAGAGCCTTAAATGCATTATTGCTAAGTGAAAGGAGCCAATTCGAAAAGGCTACCTATTGTATGATTCTACCTGAATGACGTTCTGGAAAAGGCAAAACTATGGAGACAATAAAAAGGTCAATGGTTGCCAGGGGTTGAAGGGAGGAAGGGAGGTAGAGCACAGAGGAGTTTTAGAGCAGTGGAAACTATTTTGTATGGTGTCATAATGTAAGTACATGTCATTATACATTTCCCGAACACATAGAATGTACACCACTGGGCCGGGCCAGCACAGCCAAGGGTCGGGGAGCCTAAGGGAGGGCCGGTGAAGGATGAAGAAAAGACAAAGAGAATAAGCTGGGTCTGGGTGGATCTTCTGTGCCTGGCTGAGACCACAGAACAGGTCCACACTGCAAGCTGATGCTGTATTTTATAGTCAGAGGTAAACAAGGTAATTTACAATGTTCTTAGAAGTTTCACTTGTTTTGGCAGCACTTGCTGCACCTCCCACAGCATTTGCTGCACCTACCCAGGAAAGATCTAGGGAGCAGTCACAAGATCAAGCTTAATTATGCTAAGAGGGCTGTGCCCTCTAAGCTGGGACTTGTTTGCAGCTTTGCCAGAAGGTGAGTCCAAGGCTTAACCCTGTAATCGCTCCCTACACACCACCAAGACTGAACCCTAATGTAAACTATGGACGTGGGTGAATGTGGTTTCATTTACAGAAACAATGGGATGTTGATAATTGGGGAAGCTGTATGTGTGTGAATGCAGGATATGTGGGAACTCTCTGTACTTTCCACCCAAAAAATAGTCTTAAAAAATACCTGAGGACTAACAGCTATTAAGTCCTCATGCTCACCATGTTCCAGGCTTGTGCTATGAGCTTTTATTATTTTATTTTAGGAAAGTGGATAGTTCTGTGAGAAAGAGATTCAATCCTAGAGGATATTTAGGTGTTTTCAGTTGTATTGGTAATGTTTTCTTTTTTTTTTTTTTTAATATATTTTATTGATATTTTACAGAGAGGAAGGGAGAGAGATAGCTAGGAACGTCGATGAGAGAGAAGCATCGACCAGCTGCCTCTTGCACACCCCCTACTGGGGATATGCCCACAACCAAGGTATATGCCCTTGACCGGAATCAAACCCGGGACCCTTCAGTCCCCAAGCCGACGCTCTATCCATTGAGCCAAACCTGTTTCGGCTGGTAATGTTTTCATTTCACAAGTATTGATGGTATTATTTTTAAACTTTTTTATCTTAAATATTTCATAATATATTTAAAATATGAATGAATGAAGGACAATAAATGCAACTTTAGCTTCATATGAACTTGCTCACTGAGACAGTGGGTTGTTAGATCAATCTTTACATCTGGTCTGCTTGACATTATATTTTATTCCTCAGTGTTACTGGTGTTCAGGTATACTCTCCTAGTGTGCTTAGTCACACTAAGGCATCTTTCTATAAATCAATACTGTGGGACTAAACATACTGAAGACCAAGGATGAGGCCTGACCCTGCGGCATGGAACATTCCCACCATGTGAGATCTCTTGGGAAAAATCCAACTTGCCTTCACCAGCCGAAACCCCTTTCTTTGCCTGCCTTCAGACTTACAAAGTCTTTAAAATGTTATTTAAATACTAGAGGTCCAGTGCAGCCATCTTAGATCCACCAGCAAACCCATGAGCCACATGAGCTGGTTCCTTGCTCCGAAAAGAATGCCTTATCTTTTTTCTAGATGTCACTTTAGGAGGTGAAGGTAGAATGTCTGTAGCCATCTTTTGCCGTGACTGGAGCTTCTGGAGAACAAACCAGACCACTGAGAATGGGAAATTGGAGGGAAATAAAGAAAATCTGGCTCATGCCGGTTTGGCTCAATAGATAGAGCGTTGGCTTGGGGACTGAAAGGTCCCGGGTTCGATTCCGGTCAAGGGCATGTACCTTGGTTGTGGGCATATCCCCAGTAGGGGGTGTGCAAGAGGCAGCTGATCGATGATTCTCTCTAACTCTTTATCTCTCTCCCTTCCTCTCTGTACAAAATCAATAAAATATATTTAAAAAAAAAAGAAAAAGAAAATCTGAGTTTGTGATAACGTCATCAAATTGCTGAATTAACTGTGGAGCTAGTTGACTTCCGGACTTTTTATTATCTAAGATAGCATATTTCCTCATTGTTTAAGTTACTTTGAGTTGGCGTTTTTGTTACTTGAGGTTGAAGCCATTCTAACTGATACGTTCCTCTACCAGCTCCACTGGGAGAGGTACAAAATGCCTGACATACCTGCATAATATATAATAGACATTTATAAGTTTGTTATTGCTGAGGAAATTTAAAAAATGTTTGTGGTGGAGACTGCTAATTGCTTACCCAACAACCATTCTCCTTTTCCTCCTTATTTACAGAACTCTGAATTTTAGCTGGGCATATTGCAGTCTAGAACAAAAGATCATTTCCCTGCCTGCTCTGCATATAGATATGACCCTGTAACTAAATTCAGGCCAATGCGGTGTAAGCAACAGTGTTGTGTGAGAGGGCCGATTACAGGAGCTGGCTCAGCTGAAGGAACCTGTTTGTTTTTTTGTCCCAATTTTCATCTAGCCTCTCCAACTTGGTTTCTCTAGCTAGGGTTCTGGGCACCATGGAAGCCGTGAACTGACATTGAGGATGGAAGCCCAGAGCTAGAATGTCAAGCAGAAAGAGAAGCCTGGGGTCCTGATTGCTACCACCCCAGTCCGATTCTTCATCGTCTCGGAACTGAATAATTATTATAACTCTTTTCCTAAAATGTCTCCCTGATGCCAGTGCTAGTTCCTCTACCCATTTTACTGTGTCTCTAATAGATTACCCCTCCAGCTTCCCATGCCCACAGCATTCCATCAGAGCATGCCCGGAACCTTTATTTTGCCACTTTAAACTTTGCTATTACTCGGCCTGACTTTGAGTCTCTATCAAATGAAGATAAAAGTCACTGGTTGGTTCTCTTGCTGCAGCAAACGAAATAAATACCGTTCTCATTTGGCGGTCTCTGTTTATTTCCATAGAATGAATGATCTAGGCAGGATCTAACTTGGGTGGGATGTAAGCCTGGAGCTGTAAGTAGCACCTTGGTGACTGTGGAGGGAGAGCCTAAGAACAGCAGCAGCACAGAGATGGGCAGAGCAGGACATGGAGGCAGAGAGAACAAGACCTGATGATGTGCTTTGCGTCTTGGCTCCACCTGTGACTAAACTCGGCTCTCCCGGATTTTGCCGTTTCATGAGCCAATGCATTCCTGTGTTGCATTTGCTACCTGGAGTTTCTGTGGCTTGCAACCAAGAGTCATGACAATAAAATCTTTCATTTGAGCCCCGCCAATCCTCTTAGCATAAGAGTCCGTAGCAATTTCCACAGTCTCGTGGAAAGGGAGAATTGGAGAGCCCTCATGCTTTGGTCACTGATGACAAATGAAACCCTGACCTAGAGAAGTTCAGTGGGCACCAACCAATGCCGCGCTGTCCCACAGTTAGGCTCCAAGGTTACAGCTTTGAGTTCACATTCACGTGCTCCGCTGCTGTTCTCCAAGGTAGGACCTATCAGAGTGGCTGGGCCTAGGGAGGTTTCTAGCTCACCACATGCCATTCTAAAACCAGCCCTCCGCACAGAACTGCAGGCCCTGGTGTTGAGTCCTGGTTTATAACCCCAATGCCCACCTCCTGGTAAATTCTCCTGGTCTGGGGCAGGGGGCTACTCAGCTTAACCTAGAAAGATTTTCTGAATTTCATCTCTTTGGAGTTTTATTCTCCCCCCCCCCCAAAGGCCCTGAACTCTTACACAAAGCAGTCCAGCCCCTCTCCAGAGCTCAGCATACAAGGGAATCTCTAAGAGATGCTTGGTTTTTCTCAAGTAATAAAGCGTTCCCTTCTCTAGGACAAAAAGTATGTATTTATATTTGTATTCTAAAAGAAGCTATTTCTTTTCTTTCCTTTTTTTTTTTTTTTTTTTTTTTAGGAGGCTTTGGTTGTGTTTACACTATAAGTCTGTTCTCTCAGGGGTTGATTTACCTGAAGTCAATAAACATCCTATTTCTACAAAAGAAGCCATTTTTTAAATGGCCTTGCAGAATATAAAAAATCTGCTTCTAGATGACTTTATCTTTGTTTACTCAGGGAAGCAGTTCTGTGGTTTAAGAAGTATAAAATGAAAAAAAGCTCTTATTTCCCAGTACCCCACACTGAACAATTCTGCTTGTCTGGCTGGTCTCTTGTTTGTTTCCAAATCCCAGCTTCTAACACACTGTCCTGCAGGTTACCCTTCCCTCTTCTATCTCTGGAACCTACAATCCAAGACCACACTACTGGCTGTATAATCATTTGCTCTCTCATTCTTCATAAATATTAGTTTTTTTTCTCTTAATTAGTATACACATACTCAGAGAGCAGAAATCAGTTTCCCTGACTATTCTTTATCACTTAGCATTCAATATACAGTTAGTGAGTGAATGACAATGGATGATCAGGTATCATTTGTAACAAATGGTACTTTCAAAGCTTGAATTTTAAAAAAAACAAAACACGTATTTTATTGATTTCAGAGAGAAAGGGAGAGGGAGAAAGATAGAAACATCAATGATGAGAGAGAATCATATCATCGATTGGCTGCCTCCTGCACCCCCCACACTGGGGAAAGAGCCCGCAACCCAGGCATATGCCCTGACCATGAGTCAAATCTTGACCTCCTGGTTCATAGGTCGATGCTCAACCACTGAGCTACACAGCAGGGCTTTTTATTTTTTTATTTTAATTTTTAAAAATATATTTTATTGATTTTTTACAGAGAGGAAGGGAAAGGGATAGATTTAGAAACATCGATGAGAGAGAAACATCCACCAGCTGCCTCTTGCACACCCCCTACTGGGGATGTGCCCGCAAAAAGGTACATGCTCTTGACCAGAATCGAACCTGGGACCTTTCAGTCCGCAGGCTACGCTCTATCCACCGAGCCAAACCGGTTTCAGCTCACAGCGGGGCTTTTTTTTTTTTTTTTTTTTTAAATCTCTCCTTTCCTCTCTGAAATCAATAAAAAAATAATATATAATATTAAAATGACATTCTTTAAAAGTAATTTCAACTTGTCAAAAAGTCAAATGATTTAAAATCCAGCTTAATTTAATGTTTCTTTTCTGTTGCTATAAAGCTGAATGTGCGGTTTGATACTATAAGTTAACAAAAAGCTTTTTGTGTGTGTCCTGTAAACATTTCTTTCTCAAATGTCTCGCTCCTCTGGAAAGGTACCCTCAGGAGACGTTGGAGAGGAAACCTGACAGAGATTGGACATTCTGAGCTCTAGGACTTCCCTTCCGCCTAGCGGTTCACTTTAAAAAGCTGAGAGGGGGCGGGGCCGGGCGCTAGCGCCTGCGTGTCTTTAATAGTCTACGTCACGGCGCCGACGTCAGCTGACGGCACGTACGCCGCGGTCGCCGCAGCCATTAGCTTTACCCGGCTGTTGTCGCTGCTGTCGCCGCGGCCCCGCCGCCTCCGCTGCCTCTGCCGCCTCCGTCGCCGCTGCCGCCTCGGTCCCCGCCGCAGCCTCGGTCCCCGCCGCCGTCATGGCTCAGTACAAGGGCGCCGCGAGCGAAGCGGGCCGCGCCATGCACCTGATGAAGAAGCGGGAGAAGCAGCGCGAGCAAATGGAGCAGATGAAGCAGCGGATCGCCGAGGAGAACATCATGAAATCCAACATTGACAAGAAGTTCTCCGCGCACTACGATGCCGTGGAGGCCGAGCTCAAGTCCAGCACCGTGGGGCTGGTGACCCTGAATGACATGAAGGCCAAGCAGGAGGCCCTGGTGAAGGAACGGGAGAAGCAGCTGGCCAAGAAGGAGCAGTCCAAGGAGCTGCAGCTGAAGCTGGAGAAGCTGCGCGAGAAGGAGCGCAAAAAGGAGGCCAAGCGGAAGATCTCCTGCCTGTCCTTCACGGTGGGCGAGGAGGAGGAGGTGAGCGAGGAGCAGGAGGAGGCGGCCCTGGAGGAGGAGGAGCTGGAAAGGGAAGAGATCGCCTCAAAGAAGAGGAAATTGGGGAAGAACCCAGATGTGGACACGAGCTTTTTGCCTGACCGCGACCGCGAGGAGGAGGAGAATCGGCTCCGGGAAGAGCTGCGGCAGGAGTGGGAAGCCAAGCAGGAGAAGATCAAGAGTGAGGAGATCGAGATCACCTTCAGCTACTGGGATGGCTCCGGGCACCGCCGCACAGTCAAGATGAAAAAAGGCAACACCATGCAGCAGTTCCTGCAGAAGGCGCTGGAGATCCTGCGCAAGGACTTCAGCGAGCTCAGGTCAGCGGGGGTGGAGCAGCTCATGTACATCAAGGAGGACCTGATCATCCCCCACCACCACAGCTTCTACGACTTCATCGTCACCAAGGCGCGAGGGAAGAGCGGCCCTCTCTTCAACTTCGACGTTCACGACGACGTGCGGCTGCTGAGTGACGCCACTGTGGAGAAGGACGAGTCACACGCAGGCAAGGTGGTGCTGAGGAGCTGGTACGAGAAGAACAAGCACATCTTCCCCGCCAGCCGCTGGGAACCCTACGACCCCGAGAAGAAGTGGGACAAGTACACGATCCGGTGAACGCAGAGGTGGAGCAGGCTTGCTCCCCAGCTCCCTCCAGGCGCCCCACTCCCCGTGTCTCCAGGATTCCAGACGTCCAGCTTCCCCCTCCTGTGACAGGACTGATCAGCCCTTGCCCCTAATGCTGTCATTTACAGTTTCTTTCTTTTGTGATAAAGAAATGTACATGTTAGAATCAGTACTGTGTTTTATTTTTTTAATTTTGAGATAAAATTCACATAACGAAGTTCACCATTTTGGCCGTATGCAAGTGTACAATTCAAGGGTATTTCGTACATTGACACTGTTGTGCAACCATCACCCCATCACCTCTAATTCCAGAATATTTCCAACATCCCAAAAGGAGACCCCTTACCTTTAGCAGTCTCTCCCCCAGGCCCTGGCACACTCTAGTCTACTTTCTGTCTATGGGTTTGCCTATTCTAGAAGTTTCACATACATGGCATTACACCATTAAAAAAAAAAAAGCTAAAGTGAGAGAATTAGGTACCCCTTTCCCAACTAGTTTTTATTATTATTTTTTTAATCTTCACCAGAGGATATTTTTCTATTGCTTTTAGATTGAGTGGAAGGGAAATGAAGGAGAAAGAGAGGGAGAGAGAAACATCGATTGACTGCCTCCCACAAGTGTCCCAACTGAGCTGGGGATCAGGCTGGGGTATGGTGCTGGAGATTAAGCCTGCAACTGAGGTACATGGGCTCATGCTCTAACCACTGAGCAAACCAGCTAGGGCCCTAACTATTTTGATACGTTTATTCATTCATATATATTCATGAATTGACATACAATATAAAGTTATAAATCAAGGAATTTACATTTTTAGATAAAAGATTTAAATCTCTTGCCAACTTTCCTTTAACAACATGTTGAAAAAACAAATTCTTACATTAAGATCTGAAATGTGAGGCTGCTTTTCTATTTCTTCATCTCCTAATAAGGACTAAGAGGCAATTTGCATCAATTCACCACCTACTCCTTGGCATCCCCAATTCCTCCAGCAGTTATTGCGAAGGTGGCTTCATTTTCAGGCATCTCAGGGCTAACAAAATGCAAGGGAACAAGTTTATAAAAAGCTCTATGTCTATAAATACTGTATTCATGTCACAGACATCACACTCCTTTCAGTGTGGTTTTCCAGAGACATCTCAGAGTTGGTACAGCTAAATGTGGACTACAGAATTTACAAGTATAAACCCTCAAACACTTATTGAGCAACTTATTTTTTCCCCTCTAAATCTTAGGGAAGTTTGAGCCAAACTGAGGACATGCTTGGAAGCAAGATCTCAAATGTTCCTGAACAATTTGTATATGTAAGCTTCTGAATGTCAAGAAAAATTACCCCAAACTTAGAAATAGGCAGAAAGGATAACTGACTATTCTTTCAGTGAGCTGTCAGGCATTGTGTAGCAGCCCCTGAGGGGCTTACCTGATTCTAAAGGGTATGCACCTTTTATTGACTAGACCAAAGAGGGGGAAACTGAAAGACTGAAATGAACAGAAAGACTACTGAGTAACTTCAGTGGAGAAAACAGGTTGGCTAGCACATCTTTCCAGGTTATCCGATTCTATGAGAACTGTGCTTTGCATGGTCTATGAGCTATTTTATAACTCTGTGAGTTGTAGAAAGCTATGAGTTATACGAATTGTTCTTGTCCCCAGAAATGTCAATTTTGAGGATGCACGTAATTGATTATTGTCCTGTGGATACCATAACCCAGTTCTTATCGATTTATAATTCATTTCAGCATTCCTTATTTGACTGCATATGGGTGGTAATTTGCTTTTTTCTTTTAATCTAGTTATAAAATTTTACTAGTTACTGCATTAATGAGTTGAATATACTCTTTGATATTTTATAATTGTACATGAGTCATTGTATATTCTTTAAATTTTACTTTCTTTGTTCTACACTCTGTAGGGGAGAGTTAATTTGTAGAACACTAATAGCAATGCAGATGATTCTTGTCTGAGAGTAATGCGGATTATTCCTGTCTATAGCACATGGAAATTAATTTCATTATGTAGAGAAGCAACTGATTTCTCTCCAGTAGAAAAGATAACTTCATTTGTTGAGAAAAGATAACTTCATTTGTTGATTTATCTTATTTTTTAAATATATATATTTTTTTATTAATTTCAGAGAAGAAGGGAGAGGGAGAGAGAGAGAAACATCAATGATGAGAGAGAGTCATTCATTGGCTGCCTCTAGCATTCCCCACACTGGGGATCAAACCTGGGCATGTGCACTAACCAGGGATCAAACCTTGACCTCCTGGTTCATAGGTCAATGTTCAACTACTGAGCCAGGCAAGTGAGGGTTATATTTTTATTTTTTATTTTTATTTTTAGAGAAAGAGAGGAAGGAAGGGAGGGAGGGTGGGTGAAAGGGAGAGAGAGAGAGAGAGAGAGAGAGAGAGAGAGAGAGAGAGAGAGATCGAGAGAGAGAGAGAGAGAGAGAGAGAGAGAGAGAGAGAGAGAGAGAGAGAGGGATTTGTCATTCTGCTTGTGGATGCATTCATTGGTTGATTCTTATACATGCTCTGACCGGAAATTGAACCCACAACCTTGGCGTATCTGGACAATGCTTTAATTAACCGAGTACCTGTCCAGGGCCAAAAAGCCATTAATATGCTCTGTAAACCACTGCAGAGATTTGGGCTTTTATTATGGACTAAGATGGGGAGCCATTGGAGGATTTTAAGCAGAGAATAGATAGATCTTAGTTTTTACAAAGGATCTCTTTGACTTCTGTATTTAAAATAGACTGTAGAGGCCGAAACCGGTTTGGCTCAGTGGATAGAGCATCAGCCTGTGGACTGAAAGGTTCCAGATTCGATTCCGGTCTAGGGCATGTACATTGGTTGCGGGCATATCCCCGGTAGGGGATGTGCAGGAGGCAGCTGATCGATGTTTCTAGCTCTCTATCCCTCTCCTTTCCTCTCTGTAAAAAATCAATAAAATACATTTTAAAAATATATATAAAATAGACTGTAGAGGAACAATGGTTACCTAACTGCTTAGGGCCTTGGTTTCCTCATGTGTGAAATGGGGATAATGACCTCTATCTCTTAGGATTGTTGTTATAAACAATGAAATATATATATAAAGCACTTGACATGAGGCCTAGCACATAGTAGCCACTTAATTAGTGTTAGCTATTATTATTAGCAGCAGCATCTTCTATACCAAAAAGTTCTGAAATTCAGAAGTTCTTTGTGAGAAATCTTTAGGAACTAGAAAGAAGGGAGTATGTGCTACATAGACTAGAAACTTAGAAGATAACTTTTGACATTTTAAACTCTGATTTAATTTGTTTTGCTATTTTTATTCTAATCTAAGGAAATTTGACATAACTAATCTAGATAATAACTTTATCCTTTTTGAGTCTGCAGAACCCTAGTATTCTCTTAGGATTTTAAGAAACGGAGGAGTTGTCTGTTCCTGCGGCGATTTGGAGGGCTTGATGAAATACACAAATGATTGAACATGGAAGTCCATTCATTTAACTTATTAGTTACTGAGTTCCTACATGTGCCCAGTAGCTTGCTAGGTGCTGGGGACATTTAAGGACCAAACAGTCCCTGTTGTGAGGGAGATGTACATGTAATCAGTAGAAAAGTGTTAGGAAAGTTCTAAGCACAGAAATCTGTCCAAGATACAGATCAAGAATTTTTAGTAAAAATATGAAGCAATTCTACTATTTGATTTAACAAAAAAAAAAAACATTTGTAGCAAATTTCTAGAGATTTTTGAAGCACAATAAAACACAGCATTTAAATATTATAGTCTTCCAAAGGACAGGCAATAAAAAGCAAGATGGTCTGTATAAAACCCTATAGATATGGGAAATGATTATTTAATATTTATTCAATAACAATGTATAATAAGCACTCTGCTTCATAGCAAAAACAAGATTAGGAGCTCATCTGATTTCTTTTTGACTGATTTTCCCCTTCTTACAGTAAAGGTTATTACACATCTTTGCCTTGTTGCTCAGTGATGGCTAATCAGTAAGTCACAAATATTGCACATCTCTGATTTTCCAGGCATAGTGTCCCAATCCTCAAGATATTTAATGTCTGGCAAGGATGACATATGCTATACTATAAATCACTACCAGTGGAATGTAAGCTGTATGAGGGCAGGGCCTTGTTTTTTGTTTCACTGATCTGTCATTAGAACCAAGGCCAGATGACACATAATAGGTTTCTCTTTAAAATTTATTGTTTGTAATTATTTTCTTAAGAAAGAGAGTAGAAGGGAGAGAGGAAGATGAGAGAGAGAGAAAGAGAGAGAGAGAGAGAGTGAGAGAGAAAGAGAGAAACATCGATGTGAGAGAGACACATCAATTGGTTGCCTTCTACACATGCCCTGACCAGTTGGGATTAAGCCTGCAACCCAGGTACCTACCCTTGACCGGGAATTGGACTGGTGACACTTCAGTGCGTGGGCTGGTGCTCTAACCACTAAGAAACACTGGCCAGGGCTGTTAATAATTCTTAAATAAATAAAATATTGTAAAAGAATATAAGGCATATAGCCTAGACTGCAAGGGTCAGGGGAAGTGATATTTAAACTAAACTTGAAAAGAAAACTGGTAGAAAGAAAGGAGAACATATTCCTGTCATATCTTGCACTTTTCCTGCACTTAACCACACTTCAGTTGGAATTATTTTATTATCTAGCTTCACTGTGAGTCTTGGAAAGTCAGGGACCAACTCTGTCAATAGAATCCCTAAATCCCTAGAACCTAGTACACAGTAAGGCATTTCCAATTAATTGAATAATTTAAAAAATATATATTTTATTGATTTTTTACAGAGAGGAAGAGAGAGGGATAGAGAGTTAGAAATATCGATGAGAGAGAATCATCGATCAGCTGCCTCTTGCACACCCCCTACTGGGGATGTGCCCGCAACCAAGGTACATGCCCCTGCCCGGAATCGAACCTGGGACCCTTCAGTCCGTAGGCCGATGCTCTATCCACTGAGCCAAACCGGTTTTGGCTAATTAAATAATTTTTGAGAAGGAAATTCAAACAATGTAGTATCTCCCAGTGGTATAATTACACCCTCTCAAGAAAGACAATTTCATTTAACACCATATGTACAAGAATCTGATTAAGAAAAGGAAAATATTTACCTGTCATAAATCTTGGCAATTCTTAGTTCTCCTCTTCCCTTTCGCAAGCTTATTCTTGTTGTTGATGCATGAGCCAGAATGTGTCCCCCAATGGGTTTTTTGGGGTCTGCCTGAAAACTGAATTAAAAAAACATTTTCAGGTTACAATATAATATATGAACTATATAGAGTAAAACCTGAAATTTCAAGGTAACTTTTCTGTGGAGGATGGCAGTGGATGAGGTAGGTGTTTGTTCTGAACAAGCAGAGGTTTGGCCCAGCCAGTGTGGTTCAGTGGTTGAGCTTTGACCCAGAAACCATAGAGGTTGTGGTTTAATTCCTGATCAGGGCACATGCTCAGGTTGTGGGTTTGATCCCTAATAGGAGTGTGTGCAGGAGGCAGCCAATTGATGATGTTCCTCTCTCACTGATGTTTCTCTATCCTTCTCCCTCTAAAAAACAATAAAAGCATATTTAAAAAAATGAACAAGCAGAGTTCATTAATTTTGGTGTGAGGTAGAGTTTGGAGTCATCCAGGTTAGGCTTCTTGTTTGGTTTTTTTAAATTGAAAAAAAAATCCCACAAATAAAATATTACTATGTTAGGATAACTCTTGGGGTTAAGCAATTTTTCTTAGCAAAATACATTTTATTTATTTATTCATGCACTCATTTATCAGAAATATTTATTAGCAGCCTACTATGTGCCAACTACTATTCTAGTCTAATGAATAAGAACATCCAATGCTCCTTCATCATACTATGATGTAAATGAGCAGCTGGAAAACATCCTTCTATGTATTAACTGTAGTTAGAAGCCTTCAATGTTGTACAGCAGGGGTCTTCAAACTACGGCCCGCGGGCCACATGCGGCCCGCAGAGGAGTCTGATCCTGCCCGCCAGGTTTTTTGGGCAGTGAGCGCAGCAGAGGTGTTACAGTAGGAATTAGTAGTTCATATAGTCCGGCCCCCCAGCTCTCTGAGGGACCGTGATCTGGCCCCCACTTTAAAAAGTTTGAGGACCCCTGTTGTACAGGTTATGAATTTGCAGTGAGAATAATCTCAGATACAGAAGTTATCAAGAATATCAAGAACCTTGGACTGTAGAAAAATGGATGCTGCCACCGAAGATAGAACAGTTAGAAGAGTCTATCAAGGGCAGACCAGAAATGATAGTCAGAGTTAGCTAATTGGGCTGAGAGAAGTTTAACAGCTATGTTACAGGTGTCTCTCAATACGGACTAGTAATTCTGTGTGAGCACAGTTAGCTTCACCTCCCCTTTTCCAAAACTTCAGTGGTTTCCTCAAGTCCCCTTCTGTATTCTTGTCCCCTCTCTTTGACAACACCGCCTGCTTCTTCACAGAGAAAATTAGTGCTTTCAGGAAGAAGCTCCCTCAACTCCACTTTCTGTCTGCCATCTACATACTTATTTGCAGTTGTAGTCACTCTTCCTCCCTCCCTCTCAAACTTTTCTTTTTTCTTATTTCAGCAACTCCTCTTACACAAGGATGCCTTTGCACAAAGGCTTCCCTCTGAGACAAAAGCCCCTTTCCCTTGTCATTCTTCTTAGGAATCTCTCCTGATAACCCTGAGACAGAGTAGAATGTGCTCTCAAACTACTGTATACATTTCTCTATTTTTAAAAATTAACTTATGTATTTATCCTCTCCCGAAGACATTTTTTCCATTGATTTTGACTTCCAGACAGAGTGGAAGGGAGAGGGAAAGACACACAGAGAAGCGTTGGAGTGAGAGAGACACAATTGGTTGCTCCAGCACCCTGCGCCTGTGGAACCTAGCACCCTGGCCAGGGCTACAGGCCTCTGTTAAAGCAGATTAGGGTACTGAGTCGACGTCATCCTGGATTTAGTTCCTGGTGAGATGCCGATGACAAAAAGAACCAGGTTCGGCTCTTTCTGTTCCTTTGGTGGGGAGGGGTTGGGGACTTTATAAGGGTTATAGGGGCAGAAGTGCCAAGGGAAGGGAGTTAGGGGGCCTGAGCAGAGATCGTGGATTGCAAATTAATGAAATTAACCTAATCTTTTCCATTCAGCCACCCCGCGGCTGGCCAGGCCCTAATTGCCCCGGATAATCTCCTTAATGCCATTGTGCAGCCGCAGTACACCATCCCTCCGCCTGACCTCTCCGCCCCCATCCTTTCCCCTCAGATCCGGTCCTATTTTTGGGTGCGATTTCCTCTGCAAAAAGCTCAAATTCATTGTGGCGATTTTACTTTGGGGCTACTTTGCTTTTCCCTTTCCAATTTTGTTTTGTTTTGAAGAAAATGTGATGGGCAGCGTTCACCTCCAGGAGGACTGAAAAGGCCGCTCTTCGCCCGTGTACTCACCGCCAAATCACCCCCCCCCCAACCCTTTTGTTTTTGCAAAGGCCAAAATTTGTATAAAGGCCCAAAGATGGAAGAGGTGCTGCATGCTTCTTTAAATATGTATATGTTTTGCCAAAACTGGTTTGGCTCAGTGGATAGAGCATCAGCCTGCGGACTGAAAGGTTCCGGGTTCGATTCCAGTCAAGGGCATGTACCTTAGTTGCGGGCACATCCCCAGTGGGGGGTGTGCAAGAGGCAGCTGATCGATGATTCTCTCTCATCGTGTTTCTAACTCTCTATCCCTCTCTCTTCCTCTCTGTAAAAAATCAATAAAATATATTTTAAAATCAATAAAACATATTTTAAAAATAAATAAATATGTATATGTTTTTATTTTTTGCAGTCACTTTGGGTCTGAAAACTACCATAGCAGTCAGTCCCTAGGCCTTCCCCAGTGGAAACCAAATCTGGCCACTGCTGACACTTGGCCATCAGAAGCAGCATTCTGAACCAGTTTCCCAGTGTTTACTGCATGGAATTTTTTAAAATTATATTTTGGAAACGGGGTGCCTTCTCTCCCACTTTTTGTAATAAAATAAAATAAAATAAAATAAAAAATAAGGCATTGCAAAAAAAAATTTTTTTTTTTAATTTTAGAGGATGTTTATTAAAGCTGGTATGGACCAAAGGGGCCACATGCTGACCTGACAAGCGCAGGGGAGGCCTGCATGGCGGTCCTGCAAATTCAGAGACCTGAAGTCACCACACAGGATGGTCTACAGCAGCGGTTCTCAACCTATGGGTCAGGTTTCTGGTCAGGGCAGCTCGATTCCCAATGTGGGGCGTGCAGGAAGTAGCTGATCAATGATTCTCTCTCATCACTGATGTTTCTATCTCCCTCTCTCTCCATCTCTGAAGTCAATAAAAATAAAAATATATTTAAAAAATAATAATAACAACCAAGATTTATTGAGTCCTTAGTATATGAGGCAGTCCATACTATTCAATCTCATCTAATTATTTCCTTTTGCTTGGATTCCATATTTAGTAAGAAACTTTGGATTAAAATTTGGATTCCTATAGAGGTCAACCTACAGAGAGAATGCACTGATTATAAGAACCTCAAATGTAGTTACATTTTTCAGTATCAGTAAACAGGCCCTCTGGTCTTTGAGTCTCCTGAGCTTAATGTGGGTCTGCCCCTGAGAGATGAACTTGTTCTTAGCAGGATGACTGAATCAAATCTCTACCTGCAAGGCTTAGGGCCTTGAATTCTGGTCAATTAACCAGGGTAATAGGAATATACCTGAAAAGCCTCTCAAATGACAGTATGCCAACCTTTTCCATCATATACAGCCCTCATGTACTGTATGATATATGAACTTACCATTCTAACTGTGTTTCTTCATTTTATTTTATTTTTAATATATTTTTATTGATTTTTTTAAGGAGAGGAAGAGAGAGGGATAGAGAGTTAGAAACATTGATGAGAGAGAATCATCGATCAGCTGCCTCCTGCACACCCCCCACTGGGGATGTGCCCGCAACCAAGGCACATGCCCCTGACCAGAATCAAACCTGGGACCCTTCAGTCCGCAGGCTGATGCTCTATCCACTGAGCCAAACCGGTTTTGGCGTTTCTTCATTTTAAATGGGGATTAATAACTGTGCCTAACTAGGAGGGTAATGGTGAAAATAAAATGAAATTATTTAGGTAAGACATTAGTCCAGCCGAAACCGGTTTGGCTCAGTGGGAGAGCATCGGTCTGTGGACTGAAAGGTCCCAGGTTCGATTCCGGTCAGAGGCATGTACGTTGGCTGCGGGCACATCCCTGGTAGGGGGTGTGCAAGAGGCAGCTGGTCGATGTTTCTCTCTCATCGACGTTTCTAGCTCTCTATCTCTCTCCCTTCCTCTCTGTAAAAAAATCAATAAAATATATATATAAAAAAAAGACATTAGTCCAGTGACTACAATATTACCTCCTGCTTTCTTAAACCCGAAGCAAACATCTTATCTTTGTTACCTTGGGCTTCTTACCTTTATGAGTCTTAGTTTCTTTAACTGTAAAATGAGAACAAAAAGACCTTATATCTTAGGGCTGTTGTGAAGATCCAAGATATATTTAGTATAACTCATTGGAAGCCTACTACATGCCAGGAACTGTGCCAATTAGCTCTACTCTTACAGTAATCTTGGCACAGAAGAGATACTCAACAAATGATAATTATTATTATTTAACTAAACAACTCAGATAAAACATACAGACCAAGAAAATCTCCTTAAAGTTTCTTTGAACTTTCTTTGAACCAATAAAGTACAAGATAGCATTCCACATTCTTTTAGAGTGCTTTAATTTACTTCTATTTCTGACCAAGTAAGAACAGCTTAAGAAAAACACCCACATCCCTCCTTTAGCATATTCTCTTATTTCCCCTTCTTTTGTATTTTCTTTTCCACTTCTTCCTCCTTTTCTCAGGGGTTAGGGGGATGTGATGATAAAGAGGAAGAGATGGGGTTGGATATTAGAAATAAAGAGGGCCCAAGAAAGATTATTTATCCCCCTCTGGTTGAACAGAATAAGGCCTATATCATATCATGGAGGGTAGAACCCAGAACAGCCTGACCTCCCAACCTCAAATTTGGGTGATGGGGTCATGAAGCATATATATTTATGTTTATAGATTATGGTGATGGTAGGGCAGATAATATCTTTCTGGGAGTGTAATGTACTTAATCATGACAGTAAGGCTAAAAGAGCACAACTCTGAAGTCAAAGATACAAGGATTAAAATCCTGGTTCTGTTTTTGTTTTTAAATAATTTTTATTTATTTCAGAGAGGAAGGGAGAGGGAGAGAGAGACAGAAACATCAATGATGAAAGAGAATCATTGATCAGTTGCATCCTGCATGCCCCACACCAGGGATTAAGCCCACAACCCAGGCATGTACCCTGACCGGGAATCAAACCCATGACCTCCTGGTTCATAGGTTGATGCTCAACCACTAAGCCACATGGCCGGGCTGGCTCTGTTTATTAATTGTGTGATGAGTAAGTACTAAATACTCAGAGCCTCTGTTTCCTCCTTTGTAAATAATATCTATCTGAAATACTTGTTGGAGTGGGGACCTTGAGGGGCCTGGGCAAAGGCAAGCTTGAGGGACAATGGATAGTCATGGTTGTTTTGACCTGCTAAGGGATAAGCTTATAGATGGAATTTCTGAGAAGGGGTCCCATGAGGAGGAAAAGTCAAGGGGAGCATGCTCAGGAATAAGGAAGATGCCTTGAAGTTGGGGGAAGACAGTGAGAAAGAATATTGCCAGAAGAGAAGCATTTTGGAGAAAGAGATGGTTTAGAAAAAGGAATATATTTAACAAGTTTTGTTAAGTAATTCACCCCTTTTGTTTCCTCCCAAAGTATGCAGAAAAATCTACATTTTTCCACACTTTGAGATGGAATCCTAGAGTTTTAGAAGTATGGAGCAACATACTGGAAATACCTTCTCAAAAAGAACAGGAAGCCCAAAGGAGGCTGAGTGAATTACATAAGACAATGCATGAAAGACTTGGAACATGGTAAGTAATGAATAAAAATATAAATTCTCTTAATTTTGATGGAGAAGAATATAAGTTTAAATGACAAGGTCACCATGCTAGTAACCCTGGTTTAATATTTTTCTCTAACTATATTGCCTCTTAATTTATGCTAATGATGTTAAATCAATAGGAGACATCCCTAGAGAATAAACTGACTTATTTATGAGACTGCAAATGTCTTAAGATGACTTTTTGTTTTAGCAAGACAAATACACAAATGAGGTAGGCAATATCATGGTCTTATTCATCCCTCATCTTATTATTACCCTGGTGAGGAGTTTTATAGCCTCACTAGAGGCCTGGTGCACAAAATTCTTGCACTGGGTAGGTGGGGTCCCCTCAGCCCGACCTGCGCCCACTCACAGTCTGGGACCCTTGCTCCTTACTGCCTGCCTGTTCGCTGCTCCTTACCACTCAGCTCGCTGCTCCTTGGTGCTGCCACAGAGGCAAGAGAAGCTCCCACCACTGCCGCTGCGCTCGCCAGCTGCCAGCCGTGAGCCCAGCTTCTGGCTGGAGCACACTGACCACCAGGGGGCAACTCCTGCGTTGAGCATCTGCCCCCTGATGGTCAGTGTGTATCGTAGTGACTGGTTGTTCCGCTGTTCGGTCGATTTGCATATTAGCTTTTTATTATATAGGATATTCTGACTTTTTATCTCTAGACCTTTATCAATTAGATCATTCTAGTTTTAAAATCTGTATCTGTAAGCCTTGTCTAGGAGCTATTGCTCTGCTGTATCACATGGTAGCTCCTTGCCTCTATAATTTTGTGTTGGTTTTTTTTTTTTTTTTAATACAATGTGCATCAAGTATAATGCATGGGATATAAGCCTCAATTATTGTCAGCGTACTTGGGGACTCATCCTAATTATAGTGATATTTCTCTGACAGGCTCCAGGCAAGCTGTGGCTTGGAGTTCCTCAACACTGAGGGGGAAAAAGGTATTTTCTTTATGGGAGGTTTTCTAATAGCATTTGGAATCCTTTAGTTTAAAACTTTTTTTTCCTTTAGTGTGGTAATTTATGTGCCTTATATGAAGACATGCATTTAATTTGTATTGTTATAATTTAAAATACTTTAGAATATTCTAATTATGGAGAGCCTTATTTCCTAGGTGGAGGAGATGATGTTTCAAAGTAGATGTTTCAAAGCCAGCAAAAGTACTAGCTTCTGTTTCCTTCTCTGGCTCTTTACCTAGCTCATCCTTTATATAATAAAAGGCTAATATGCAAATCGACTGAACAGCAGAATGACCGGTCACTATGACACACATTGATCACCAGGGGGCAGACACTCAACACAGGAGCTGCCCTTTGGTGGCCAGTACTCCCCCACAGGGGGAGCACCACTCAGCTAGAAGCCAGGCTCTCCGCTGGAGAGTGCAGCAGTGGCTGTGGGGCGAGAGCCTCTCCTGCCTCTGCGGCAGCACTAAGGATGTCCGACTTATGGGCCTAAGCTGTCAGTCAGACATCCCCTGAGGGCTCCTGGACTGCGAGAGGGCACCGGCCAGGCTAAGGGACCCCTTCCCCCCTCAGTGCACAAATTTCATGCACCGGGCCTCTACTTTCATTATAAATCTCCTCTCTACTCTGACTCCTTCAATTATTTTTTGTCACCTCTCTATTTCTCCTGTCATTGTCTTACTGGAGTTAATCCAAAATGGTCTTATTCTTTTGGAAACTTTCTACAAATATAAGAAAAAGAACACTACCTGTGACCTAAAATTCTCACTGATTTCCTTTGCCTTCTAACTCCAGATAGACAGTGTTGGCCTCTTCATTGTTCCCTTCCCACATCTGAAGAAAGAACATTGCTCTTTAACTTGAACTATTTTATTTGAATGCAACCCACTGAGCAATGAGTCATTTTCTCTTTTTAAAGCAAGCCTGAAAAATCTTCCATTTCTCTTCGGTTTAAAATTATCTGTTTGTGAAGTATTTTATGTCCTATCTATAAAGATACCTTATAAAACAGAGAAGACTGCCTTCACAACTCAATGACTAACAACAATGGGTGCCCTTCCAAGACTAAAATTTTGAGTTAAGGGGACATCATTTAGTTATCTTTTTTTTTTTTATGAAGACAAGGCACATAGTCTTTTTTGTTAACTAGTGAATTTTTATAATCTTGATATACATTTTCAATAAATATTTATTGAATTAATTAAATGATTGATTTCCCTCTTCTCAATATTTTAACTTGCCTAATATCATTTGTGTAGTCTTTTCACTTTGGAATCTCCTGTAAGTAAGTAGAAAATACTCATAAAAGAATATTGAAAAACGAGAGATATATCAAACTGGAGAAGGTGCAGCAATACTCTTAGAGTTAATTTAGAAAATGTCTAATGAGAGACACATTCATTTCAGTACAATTTGCATAATCTACACTAGCTTATCAAGTATCATTTAATATATATGTCAATTTCCATTATATTTATTTTATAATTAGAAGTTTAGGGAATGGAATAGAGAGCAGAGTGACTGCAATTAATAATAAAAAATAATATATGTCAATGACTCATTTATCTGCTACACTCTGATATACTGACTCAATTTTCAAGTGATATCACTAAGCTTTGCAACCATCAGAGTAATAATTGATGGAAGCAAAAATCTTCCACGGATGTTGAAATCAATGGGTGAAAGCTTATCATAGAACAAGGTTAATTACGCCAGTCTCAAAGTATAATCTCACAAATTACTTGTTGATTACAAAGGGGAAAAGGTCTTTTACAATGCAGAAATTTTGTGAACACCATCTTCTTTTTTAATTTTTATTGATTTTTTACAGAGGAAGGGAGAGAGAGAGAGAGCCAGAAACGTCGATGAGAGAGAAACATGGACCAGCTGCCTCCTGCACACCCCCCACCGGGGATGTGCCCCCAACCAATGTACATGCCCCTGACTGGAATCGAACCTGGGACCTTTCAGTCTGCAGACCGACGCTCTACCGCTGAGCCAAATCGGTTTCGGCTGTGAACACCATCTTAATCACATGATCAAACTTAACACCACTAATAATGGGACAAACTGTTCTATAATTTTCTTACCAGAAGTGTTTAACACTTTAAATAATGAGAAAAAAATCAACCCTAATTTGAGGGACATTCTGAAAAACAGTTCACCTATGCTCTTCAAAAATGTCAGTGTCATAAAAGTCAAACAAAGGTTGAGGAGCTGTTTTGATTAAAGGAGACTAAAGAGATATGACAATTACATGCAAAGTACGATCCTCCATTGCTCTTAAATCTAAAATAAAACCAAAAAATCCCAACAACTATAAAGGAAATTATATGTCATAATTGGAGACATTTGAATAAAAGTGTATATGAGATAACACAAGTATGCCAATGTTAACTTTCCTGAGTGTAATAATTATATTATAGTTATGTATGAAAATGTTCTTGTTTTTAAAAGAGCTATGCTGAAGCATTACATGGTGAAGTGTCATGCCTACAAATAATTCTCAATAATTCACAAAAAAAGACCCTCAAATGATTCACCAAACAATACACACACACACACACACACACACACACACACACACACACACACATGATATGAGTGTGTGCACACACGAGAGAAAAAACATGTGGCAAAATGTTAACAATTTGATGAGTCTAGGTGAAAGATATATGTGTATTCATTATACTTGTCTTACACTTTTCTCCGATAAAAATTTTTTCTAAATAAAAAAAAAAGTTGTTGAAAAGATCTTTAAAAACAATATTACAGATTCAGGATTATTTTGATTGCTTATTAAGATATACAGTATTTAGAATTTTTATGGTAGCAACTAAAATTTCTTCAAATTTTCTTTTTTCATTACCTTCTTTTATATCTGCTTGCCTTTCCCTTCACTACCATCTTTCAAAAAGAGCCATCAATTCGTGAATGACATGTACAAATATTTCAACAAATTCTGCATATGCCTAATATGGACTGAATTGCTTCTTTAAACAGTAGACTTCTCTCATAGGATCTCTTATACATACATAAATAATCCTATAAAGCCTTCCCCTTTTTTAAGCTAAAAGTTTATTAGTTCTATTGAAGCCATTCATATATATATATATCTGGAATATATTTTAATTTCCCTGGGATTTTTACTTCTTATCCTTTAATATTCCTTTAGTCCTAGACAAAAGCAGAGCCGAAAATATCTCTGAAAATAGTTAAACTATTGCTTTATTTTATAAAGAACTAGGGAAAAATAGGTTCTAGATTACAAATAAGTGATATTTACAATTATAAAGTAACTAGAGGCCTGGTGCATGGATTTGTGCACATTGAAAGTAAATTAATTAGAAGATTGCTGGTGGGGATGGGAACTGGGTGAGACTGGCTGGACTTGGCCTGGAGCCAACCTTCCTCGGTCCCTCCCCAACTGGCCACACTTGGAGTGGAGCTGGGGCTTGAAGGGCATCTACAGAGTGATCGGGGTCCTTCTGGCAGGTGTGTTCCCTTTTGGCCTGTGAGGATTGGGCCAAAGCTGGCTCTCTGACATCCCCCAAGGGGTCCTGGGTTGTGAAAGGGTGGTACTTGGGTGACACACTCTGGAATCAGGCTCCCTCCTCTCTGGTTCTGGGTGCATCACCTGAGAACCACAGCTGCCAAGTCACTGAAGCTCAGCAGCTCCTGCATTGAGCGTCTGCCCCCTGGTGGTCATTGTGCATCACAGCCACTGGTTGGACAGTCACTTAGGCTTTTATATATATAGACTAGAGACTTAGTGCATGAAATTCATGCATTGGGGGGTCCCTCAGCCCAGCCTGCACCCTCTTGCAATCCAGGACCTCTCAGGGGGTGTCCGACCTCTGTGGGATCGGGCCTAAACTGGCCATCAGACATCCCTCTCGCAATCTGGGACCGCTGGCTCCTAACCACTCTCGTGCCTGCCTGATTGCCTCTAACTGTCTCTACCTGCCTGCCTGATTGCCCCTAACTGCCTCCGCACCTGGGACTCAGGCTTCCTTCCTCAGACTGGCCAAAGGCAACTGGGATGTGGGCTTCCTTCCCTCTGGCCGGCCACAGGCACCTGGGATCCAGGCTTCCCTCCCTCTTGCTGATTACAGGCACCGGGACCTGGGCCAGCTTTGCCTGAGTTGGCCAAAGACACCCGGGTCGGCTTTGCCTGGGCAGGCACCAGGGACCAAGGGTGGCTTCCCTGCTTCTGGATGGGGCCGCAGGCATCTGGGACTGTGACCTCGGTGGCTTCCCTGCCTCCGGGGAGGCTTCCCCTGGGCCGGGCCCCGGCTTTTATCTAGAAGGACATCCAGAAGATGTCCAGTCGTTCCAGTCTAATTAGCATATTACCCTTTTATTAGTATAGATATTAACTGTGCAGTAAAGAGATTTGTGATATAGCCTGGATCGGTTTGGCTCAGTGGATAGAGCGTCGGCCTGCAGACTGAAAGGTTCCAGGTTGGATTCCGGTCAAGGGCATGTACCTTGGTTGCGGGCACATCCCCAGTTGGGGGTGTGCAGGAGGCAGCTGATCGATGATTCTCTCTCATTGATGTTTCTGGCTCTCTATCCCTCTCTCTTCCTCTCTGTGAAAAATCAATTAAAAAAAAAAAAAAAAAAAAGATAGGTCGGGAGTGGCAGTGACCAGACCCGGAGCAGCTGGTTGTGGAACGAACCAGAGCAACAGAGGCCAGACCCAGAGCAGCCAGGCCCGAAACAGCTCGCTCCTCGCCTGCCCCTGCCCCACGGCTGCCTCTCAGACATGGCTGGAAACTTTTGTGGGAACTTGAGGGTCTGCTGAATCAAGTGATGAAGGCTTAGATCTGGATGTGTTGAGTTAGTATAGCGCTGGGGTGTTGATCTGTGAGTGCCTTGGGTGGGGCCTGGATGAGGCTGGTTGACCTATTTGGAAATGTCTTTTGTGTGGAATGTATCATTGGGCATGTGGAGGTATTATTGATATGAGAAAATGCTAAGTAACTGATTTACTATCTGAAAAGGGATTTACTATCGGGGAAAGGGAGGGAGGAAGAGACTGAACATAAACTGCACCTATGGATGAGGACAATGGGGGATGGGGAGGGGGTGGAGGGTGGGGTGGGAACCTGGTGGAGGGGGGAAGAAATGAGGAACCTTTGTAATAATATGAACAATAAAGATTGACTTAAAAAAAAAATAAAAAGATTTGACAATATATCAAGAAAACCTTCTAAAATATGCACTGTGGATCAGTTTAAAAGTGTAACCAATTCTTAACTATGCACATGGAATTTTTCATCTAAAATAACAATCAAGATGGCCATTGAGAGTAGAAATAGAAAAAAATAAATTGTGGGTTATTCATACAATGGACTACTATATAGCAATGAAAATGAATGGAATATAACTACCTGCAACAGTGTGGATGAATCTTTCAAAACATAATGTTGATCCATTTATACAAGGAATTAAAACAGGCAAAACTAAACTATTCTGTTATAACAGGTAACTGATGTAAGAGTGGGGGTATCTAAAAGAGCATTACCGGTGTTTATGGGGTTGGTGACATGGATATTCCTTACTGTGTGCTGATTTACAGGGGTGTGCTGAATTTCTGAAAAACCATCAAGTTGTATCTGTATGGTACATGTATTTTTCTGAATATATGTTATACTTTAATAAAAATTGAAAAAATGCCCATAAAAAAAAAGAAGAAAAAAAAAGAGATTTGTGATATATTTGTGCCTACATCAGGACTGATTATATTGGAATTGTTTTCTATTCTATACTTTAATCCTCTGTTATTAACCTTTGTGAAATACAAAAGCAGAATATTGGGGCTTACGTCATAGTTGCTCCTGGATCAGCAGTCATTTGATTGGTCACAAACACAGCCACATTATATTCTGCATCAAGAAATAAAATTAAGAAACTAAGATAATGGCAAAGTAAATATAAGAAGTTCTTTGCTTAGATTTCAGAAGGTAGGAATATTGTAGCTTGTTGTATAAACAAAATTATATTCATATTTTTCTTCAATTACATAAATTGAGTCGAAGTTATTATTTAGGTACCTTATTGTATTAGAATCAATGTTTTTTTTAAAGAGCAGTATTCTCATGAAAGAAATTTTATTTTTAGAAAATGTATTGCTTCCTGACATTATTCTGAGCTTCTCTGCAAAGTCTACTCAGGAAACAGTCACAGATGCTATTCTGATAGTGCTATTAAAATTTACCTTCTGAGATTTTTTGGAGTCGTGATAGCATCTGGGCCAATTTTTGTTGTCGTTCAGCCAACTCCCCACGACCACTGAAATCCACTCGAAAAAGTGCCATTATCGAATCAATGATCTGCACAGAATTCATGTAAAAATAAATATGCATTTGGAAAGGAAGAAGTTAATATGAATCAGAATCAATAAAAGAAAAATAATATACTATAATAAATAGCTCTGTGAATGAGCAATATTTAAAAGCTTGTACCAACAGCTTGAATATGCCACCTTCTTCATGGAATTTTGCTGCTACATAGTCAAGTAGCTCCATCTGATGTTCACCTGGTGGGAAATGCAGTGAAAAAATGTTATAAAAGCTGGAAGAAGCAGAGGCAAAAATCAGTTATGTCTTTGGCATTCAGGCAAAGAGAATCCTGGAAGGGTTTCTTTTTTTTATCCTCACTAGAAGATATTTTTTTTTTTAATTTTTAAAATTGATTTTAGAGAGGAAGGGAGAGAGATAGAGAGATAGAAGCATCAATGAGAGAGGAACATCACCCATCAGCTGCCTCCTGCATGCACCCCACCATGGATAGAGCCCGCAAACCCGGGCTATGTGCCCTGACCAGGAATCCAACTAGTGACTTCTTAGTTTCTGGGTCAATGCTCAACTGTTGAGCCACACCAGCCAGGCTCCATTGATCTTTAGAGAGAGAGTGGAAGGAGAGATGAGGGAGAGAGAAAAAAAAGAGAAAGGAAAATTGATGTGAGGAAAACATTGATTGGCTGCTTCCCGCTGGGGCTGGGGAACCTGCAAACGAGGTACATGCCCTTGACTGGGAATTGAACCCGAGACCCTTCCTTCCGTGGCTGATGCTCTAACCAATGAGGCAAACCAGTGAGGTAAAATTTTCTTTTTAAAAATATTTTTGTATAGATTCCAGAGAGGAAAGGAGAGGGAGATAGAAAAATTAGTGATGAGAGAGAATCATTGATTAGATGCCTCCAGCGTGCCCCACAATGGGGATCGAGCCTGAAATCCGGGCATGTGTCCTGACCAGGAATCAAACCATGACCTCTTGGTTCATAGGTCGATGCTCAACCACTGAGTCAAACCAGCCTGGAAGGATTTTCTTAGTTATTTAAATTATTTAACTTTATTAAATACTAGAGGTCTGGTTCATGAAATGTTGTGCCCTCGGGGGGGTTGGGGGCGTCCCTCAGCCCAGCCTGTGCCCTCTCGCAGTCCAAGAGCCATCAGGGGATGTCTGACGGATGCAAAGGCAGGAGAGGCTCCCAGTCACCACTGCTGCGCTTGCCAGCCATGAGCCTAGCTCAGGGGAGTGCACTGACCATCAGGGGGAGCTCCTACATTCAGCGTCTGCCCCCTGGTGATCAGTGCGTGTCATAGTGACTGGTCTTTGGGCAGTTCGGTCAATGTGCATGTTAGCCTTTTATTATGTAGGATGACTTCATATTCCGCATTAGCATACATGCCAAATGCTACATTACCCATGATACTCTCCATTTCAAACACAAAGGTAAGAAATAATTTCAGGGCATTTTAATATCTAAGGACTTACCAGATGATACAATTTGTGGACTAAATTAATTTGGAGAAAAGTAAAATAAAAAGAGAAAATAACAGTGCCAAAGGTTGTGATTATTACTCAGGTAGTAATCAGTGCTGCCAACCTTAAAACCACCCAGCACGCAATTGCATGGGGTCCTTACTAGTATATGCACGTGCATAAAGCACATTGTCCAGGACTGCATCATGGTCCACGTTGAAGCGGTCAGCAATGTCCCGGAGGCGATCTGGACGGCTGGAAGGTGCCAAAATTAAGGAACAAATACAGCAATTCTAAAAAAGTTTAGACAACTACAAAAATAATACTGTCAGGAAATGAACAGAGAGGCAAATGATGTGCCTGCAAAGGTATTTGGGAGGATACTAATAATCACTTCAAATCTACACCACATTTTATTTTTCATAAGTGCCTCAATGAATACCTTACGTAGTGATAATGGTGAGAGAAATGAAAAAGCTGTAAGCATTTAAATGTTAACTTATCTAATCTTTACAATAACCATGGAAGCCAGCTGTATGGTCTATATTACATTTTACAAATGAGGACACTGACAGAGATTAAGCAAATGACTCAGGATATGCAGCAAATCAATTATAAGAGAAAAACTAAATAAGATTTGTGAATCTCTTTTGTTCTCAATTCTATAATAGTTGTATTCTAGGAAGATAATATTACTGAATTATAATTTAAGTTACTTCAAAGTGAATTAATTCACTCTGTTCCTACTCGTCACTTGTTCAATATGAAATAGCTTATTACACCATTAATCATGTTTTGCCAGTGAATGGTAAATTTAACTACGTGAACCAAAGGGTCAGAAAGGTAACTTCAAAGGTCAAAAGGGAATTACCATCCTTCTTCTAAGGAGTTGTGCTAGCTTTCTGAAATTAGTAAAGTCATAGGGAAGCAAATTCAGTGTACCTGCAAAGGTATTCTGGAAGATGCTAATTATCACTTAGATCTAATTAAACTGTAAAGGAATAAAAACGTTTTTCACTATGTCAGTGTTTACAAAACTTGGTTACTATGTAACCAAAAGTATAAAAATCGTGCTTATGCTGAAGGGAAGTTCAAATCAATCTACAAATCAATCTACAAACACCATATGGAATAAATCACCATAATCATAAATTACCAATGCAAGGCATTATGGTGCATATAAAGAATCATAAGATAATCCATACCAAAAAGTATGCATAAGACATAATTAAGTAGGCAAAATATAAACATTAAAAAGAAAAATATCGAGAACCACTGAAAGAATGAAAACATTCTACTGAGCACTCATGTTTCCTTGTCCCTCCCTACTCGTTCTTGTATAGGACTTGGCTCCTGTTTCTCTTTACCATTCTTGATAAAATCCAAATTGCCCAAACGGTGGTTTTTAATCTGCAAGAACAATTCCTCCCTCTCTGAGAACCATCCTTAAATAGCTATTTCTGAAACTAGCTGGAGCCCAGCTGAGCTCTTCTTATCACAGCCCTATACAACATTCCACCCTCCTTCTCCAAGTTAGAAACTTCCTCAGAATCTTCTTATGCCCAGTATTTCCAAATAAAGTATTCTGCAAACAGTTCTCTGGTGTTTTTCTTCTACTGGAGTTTTTTTTGGATAGTAAATTTACAGGATTTGTATGATCCAGAAACACTGTGAAGTGGGGATAGAGGGAGCAAACACCCAATAGGATAGAAATATACCATGCAAATTTGTATGTGACAGGCCAAATGAACGTTTAAGAGTGAGAGCAAAATAATGCATCTTCAGAATGCCAGAGCTCAAGTTTACCATCTCATTACTTTTCTGATAAAATGACTTGAGTAGGTACTCCAGGAAAATAGAAATACAGGAAAGATTTGGGATGCAAAAAACAATAATGAATAAAAAAAACTCAACGAGATTCTGAATAGTTAAGTCTAAATAATTTAAACTCTTCTTTTTGCTCATCCTTCACATCCAGATATCCTCCTACTTCCTCTCTCTCCATGGTTTCTTCTTTTAAGTCCTTTCTAAATACTGGCATACCCCAAAGTTGTGTTCTCAGTTCTCTCTTCTCTCTAAGTTCTCTTGCCCCCTTGGCTATTACATCCATATCTCTGGATCCTATCCCTTTCTTAAGCTGAATCCAACGTTTGCAACTGCCATGTGAATGTCTTCCTGTACCTCACATTCAACACATTAAAATGAAACACCACCTTTTCTCTGAAACATGATCTGCTCGATTCTGTCATTAGCAACATGATTCTCCCATTGTCTACACAAAAAACCTTGTATGGTTTCTCTCACCTCTTTCCTTTGTCTACCAAATACTTTCATCAAGTACTAGCAATTTTCCTCCCTAATATTTCTTTTTTCCCCCCTAATATTTCTTATCCTTTTCCTTTTATCTCTACTGCTTCCAACCTAGATCAAGTTCTCATTACTTGCCAAGATATTGCAAAAGTATCTAATTTATACTCATCATCTGCTGGAAAACAAATCAGTTTCACTAAAAAAGAGATGTTGACAGGAAGCCAGGAAGGCTGGTCAACAACCTTAATTGCTCTAATCTTTAGTTGAGATATTGTTAGCTGAAGCAGAATCTACCTTGTTTGTCCCGTGAAAGTTTCTGTTATTTCCTGTCTAATGGCTACATGTAAATTTCTGTTTATGTTGCCTAAGATGTTTTCCCCAAAGCCTCAATAAAAGGGGATGGCAGGGCCAGAGCAGGGAGTAGTTCTCCCACTAGAGTTGGACTACTGCCTGGCCCCTCATATCACCAAATTGAATTTCTTCAAGTCTCTTCATTTGTGTGCGGCCCTTCTCCAGAACCTGAACCCTGAATTGGAACTCTTTCTACGCAGGCCATGAAAGAGAGTCCTATAATCATCCATCTGGTTTTTAAGCCCTTTATGTTTAAGACTAAAATCACCTTACATTCTGGAATACCTTTCACTTCAAATTCTTTGTTATCTAATCAGGTTCTGAGAAATCAAGATGACGGCATAGATAAACACCTGAACTCCTGCCTTGCACAACAATTTCAAAACTACAACTAAAAGACAAAACAGACATCATTCAGAACCACAGACAGGCTGGCTGAGTAGAAATTCTACAACTAGAAGGAAAGAGAAAAGCACACTGAGACTCAGAGGAGCTGCGGAAGTTAAGTGCAGAGGTATGAAGGCATGCGTGGAGAGAGCTTGTAACTGAGTACATGGCTGGCTTTCTCAATCAGGAGGGAAACAGAAGTTCCTGACTGCTCTAACTCCAGTTTCGGGTGAGACTCTGGGGACCTAGACTCATATGGGGAGAAACTGGACTGTCTGGCAGCAGGCGAAACTCGAGGGTGGCTTTCTCTCAGAGGTGCTTGCAGCAATTACCATGGGACACCGAGACACAGGAGCCTATTAGGGCAGGGCTGATAGGAAACTGGTGCTGTCTGCTCCGCCCTGAGCCTCCGCCCATCCAAGGTAAGCACAGAGGCTTTTGCAAGACTTATCTCATAAGTGTGTCTCCAGCACAGAAGTTCTCCTATTGTAGACACAGCTGATCCTCACAGCCAATTGGCCTGGAGGTCAATTCCTCCCAGTGATACCAACAACAATAAAGGCTTAACTACAACAAGACTGGGCACACACCCCACAAAGGGGTGCACCAAGAGTGTCCACCTCAGGTAACTTGGGAGGCTGAGCCACTGGGTCCTATATGACACCTAGCACACAAAGCCACTCTTATCAACTCAGAGAAGCAGCCAGAATGTAGAGACAAAGAAACAGGTCACAAATGAAAGAAATGGAGGAAAGCAAATGACTGGATATAGAGTTCAAACCATGATTATAAGGTTTTTCAAAAATTTTCTAGAAAAGGCCAATAACCTTAGTGAGACCCTCGAGGATATGAAAAAGGACCAACTAGAAATTAAGCATACACTGACTGAAACAAAGAATAATATACAGAGATCCAACAGCAGACTAGAGGATCACAAGAATCAAATCAAAGATTTGAAATACAAATAAGCAAAAAACATCCAACTGGAAAAAACAAAGAAAAAAGAATCCAAAAATATAAAATAGTGTAAGGAGCCTCTGGGACTACTTCAAGTGCACCAGAATCATAATTATGTGAGTGCCAGAAGAAGAGAGAGAGCAAGACACTTAAAACCTATTTGAAGAAATAATGACAGAAAACTTCCCCCACCTGGTGAAAGAATTAGACTTACAAGTTCAGGAAGCA